>NW_027507686.1:214065090-214707584 GCF_037356315.1 Lithobates pipiens | reverse complement strand
ATGCAAGTATTCCTATGTTCTAATAGTTTAACTGCAGCTGCCCATAATTTTTTGAATGTGTAACTGAATCCTTGTGATAGTGTGCTCCTGTCCTATTGTTATTATCTCACATGCACAGTGTCAGATAGCTGAGTCTGTGGTTCTGTATGTATGTAGTGGTTACCTATATTAGTACACACAGAAGGTAAGTGATGTCACCTGTGCCAACTTTTTAATATTTTTTAATAACTTAGGCTTTACATAGACAAGGCAAAAAATAAGAAGCCTTTATGAATGGCTGCAGCCTGACAGGAAGCAAAAGGTGCTGCTCTGATTGGCTGTACCATGACTGAGTGACAGATAGCCAGACTGGGTAGGGACTATCCATGTAGCTGATTATATTAATCAGCGGGTCAGACTGGTCAACACCTATATCATTTAGTCCTGTGCTGGAACAAGTAAGAACAGAGCACGTTTGTGGAACTACAAGAACCAGAACAGTTTGCATATTAGAGCTGTGGAACTTACTAGTATCACATTGGCATGCCTGCTGGTCCCCAGGACTACAAGTAACAGCTTGCCTGCTGCTTTATGGAACCACAAGTAATAGATCAGTAGAAGCTTTTACTACTGATCTGCAACAAAAAACTTGCAGGGGGTAGAATGGTGGGTAGTATGTGCAGGAGATAGATTTAAAGGGTATGAAGGCGGCAGCATTTGCAGAAGAGAGGGTATGACAATGAGCAGGATATGCAGGAGAGAAGTGTGGAGAATATAACAGTGGGGCAGTATGTGCATAAAAAAAAATATATATATATATATATATATATATATATATATATATATATATATATGTATATATATATATACGGTATATATATATATAATAATCATACACACTATATTACCAAGTATTGGACACCTGCCTTTACACGCACATGAACTTTAATGGCATCCTAATCTTAGTCCGTAGGGTTCAATATTGAGTTGGCCCACCCTTTGCAGCTATAACAGCTTCAACTCTTCTGGGAAGGCCGTCCACAAGGTTTAGGAATGTGTCTATGGGAATGTTTGACCATTCTTCCAGAAGCGCATTTGTGAGGTCAGGCACTGATTTGGACGAGAAGGCCTGGTGCGCAGTCTCTGCTCTAATTCATCAAAGATGTTCTATCAGATTGCGGTCAAGACTCTGCAGGCCAGTCAAGTTCCTCCACCCAAAATGTTCTCATCCATGTCTTTATGGACCTTGCTTTGTGCACTGGTGCGCAGTCATGTTGGAACAGGAAGGGGCCATCCCCAAACTGTTCCCACAAAGTTGGGAGTATGAAATTGTCCAAAAGGTCTTGGTATGTTGACGCCTTAAAGCGGAGTTCCACCCTAAAGTGGAACTTCCGCTCATCTGAACCCTCCCCCCCTCTGGTGCCACAGTTGGCACCTTTCAGGGGGGAGGGGGGTGCAGGTACCTGTCTAAGACAGGTATTTGCACCCACTTCCGGGAGTTTATGCTTCATCCTGTCCCGCCGCGCTGTCTGCAGGGACACACACGGGTCCCAGAGACAGAGCGGACCATTCCCATTGCGCTGCACGACTCACGCATGCACAGTAGGGAACCGGAAAGTGAAGCCACAAGCTTCACTTCCTGATTCCCTCACTGAGAATGGCAGCGGCAGCAGCCGAGAGCCGAGCGATCGATCGGCCTTGGCTGCCAACATCGCTGGACCCTGGGACAGGTGAGTGTCCATTTATTAAAAGTCAGGAGCTGTAGTATTTATATCTGCTGGCTTTTAATATTTTTTCTTCGGGTGGACTCCCTCTTTAAGTGTTCCCTTCACTGGAACTAAGGGGCAAAGACCAACCGCTTAAAAACAACCCCACACCCTAATCACCCCTCCACCAAATTATTTGGACCAATGCACAAAGCAAGGTCCATAAAGACATGGATGAGCGAGTTTGGGGTGGAGTCCTGACCTCAACCTTTGGGATGAATTAAAGCGGAGATTGCAAGTCAGGCCTTCTCGTCTAACATCAGTGCCTGACCTCACAAGTGCACTTCTGGAAAAATGGTCAAACATTCCCACAGACACACTCCTAAACCTTGTGGACAGCCTCCCCAGAAGAGTTGAAGATGTTTTAATTGCAAAGGGTTGGTTAATGTACATGTAAAGGCAGGGGTCCCAATACTCTTTGTAATATAGTGTATATATGTGTATGTATGAAGAATATACAAATAAAGCCGCGCTTATGGAGTGGGTCTTGGTCAGCAGGAATATGTATAAGTATTGATCTATACCTGGAACCTTGTACTCTATGTAATTTTTTATTGGTTTGAATTCTTTTATCTGATTTTAACCTTATTAGTTTAGAAAGTTTAATGAAAGTCCTCTTCGTTTTTTTGAGGTTGCTGCCTCCCTGATATACACAGGCTGCACTAAACAACCTGCGTTAATGGAATGATTCTTAATTATAGGTAATTGGCGCTACCTCCAACTAATTATTTTCAATAAAACTATTAAATTTCTCAAAACCTTTATATCAATCACCTTAACCTGTCCCCAAGAACTGCGTGAATTAAACCCGTATTCAATGTTATATCTCAGCTACATCCCATTCGTGCAACACCTAGGACTCCACAAAGGGTGATTCCACACCACTTTATATCGCCTCTACTAAGTGAACTAGTGCCACTTGTTTTTTGTGTTATTTTACATATAATTTCATTAATAGCCAAGAAATTCTAATCAAAACCATATATAGAAAGTGATAACTTACATTATATGACTAATCAACCTCTAATGTCAAAACCAAGAAGCCTAAGACCAAAGTCAAAAAATAATAAAAAGTAACAAATATAAAAAATATATAAAAAATATATAAAAAATATATAAAAAATATATAAAAAATAAAAGACCCAAAGCACAAAAAAACAAAAAAACAAAAAAACTTCCAGCTGACTCGCAGTATAAAGGCCCCTCCCTAAAATAGGGAAGAAAACCTGCCTGCGATTTTCATACAAATCACTTGTGTTGATTAATAGATTCACTAAATTCCCCTACATTAATTCATGTGAAAGGAAAAAAGGAAAGATTTCTTCATACATTACCAAAAAATGAATATATAAAAAATATATAAAAAACGTGAGAGATATGTTTACATCCAATAAAATGTTGACACCAATCCAAAAAGCTTATGAAGATGTGAACAATGCAAACAATATATATAGAGGATAAACAATATATATATATCATAGAAATATCATAAAAAATAAAAATAAAAATATTTCAGTCCACAGTGAGTCTTCTATCAGATATATCAGTGTGCAATTGTGCCTCTTCAAAATACAGGAAAGGTGACTTTCGTGAGAGTGCCTGCGCTTTTATTGGTGACTTTCGTGCTTGTTCCCCCTCAAGGGTCCCCACTCACCAGATCCATTCACCCCCTAAGGGGTTATACGCCTTTAATCTGTATCCCGTATGTCCGGAGACTCCACCATCCACTTGTGTCTTCAGTATGTCCTTCTCAGGGTTTTTATTGAAGGTGTAGGTGAGTCCTTGTATCCACTAATGGTTCCTCAAAGGAAAAAAGATTCCCTCATAGTGTAGTATTTTTTGATTAAATTTAGGGAAGAGAGGGGAGAACAATCTGAAATTCTTCTTAAGAGCAGGTATTTTTAGTTATGTAGAAATAGTAGGAGGCTAATAGTCACTTAAAAAAATACTTTATTGCCAAAAAAACATTTTTTACAATGCTCTACAAAAAAAGGGGGATTTTTTATATGCAAGATGCAGTCTAAAAATCATACATCAGCATACAGCACCGTATGTATATTTATATACGGCTCATCAAAAGAAAAAAATGCAACAACCCTTTTCAGCAAGAAGAAAGGGGGAATGTATTTAAACACCAAAACAAAAATACAGCACTGATTCCGGAAAAAGAATTTCTTCAAGAATCCACAAGTTATAAAAGTAAAAAATACATAAAGAGTAAAAATAAAAATAAAAATAAAAATCAAAAGTCACCTACAGCCCTTTCCATGCGTCCATAGGACGGCTGTACTCAGTCCTAGAAAGCCCTATTTCCCCAATGCTATAGTCCCCTTTCCCCGGTGGGGTTAAATGGTGGTCTCCTCAGGGGGCCGTTTACCAGGCTTACATAGGCTGTTAGTGGGGCTACGTAGGGAAAAGATCAAAAGCAAAAAGAAAGAACCTTATTGATGCTAAAAATTTTGTAAAAAAGTTATTGGGCTCGCTTCCACTCAGCCCAAGTAATCAGCTAGCCGGTCTGCCACAGAGCTATTCCCTTGAACGCGCGGCGTGCGTTCCAGGCTGCGTTCCAACGGGTCTGGCGCACCGGAAGTGACGTGTGTGCGTAATGACGCTGTACGCGTTTCGTCAGAGACGATCGCTGCTGAGGACGTCTCTGACGAAACGCGTACAGCGTCATTACGCACACACGTCACTTCCGGTGCGCCAGACCCGTTGGAACGCAGCCTGGAACGCACGCCGCGCGTTCAAGGGAATAGCTCTGTGGCAGACCGGCTAGCTGATTACTTGGGCTGAGTGGAAGCGAGCCCAATAACTTTTTTACAAAATTTTTAGCATCAATAAGGTTCTTTCTTTTTGCTTTTGATCTTTTCCCTACGTAGCCCCACTAACAGCCTATGTAAGCCTGGTAAACGGCCCCCTGAGCAGACCACCATTTAACCCCACCGGGGAAAGGGGACTATAGCATTGGGGAAATAGGGCTTTCTAGGACTGAGTACAGCCGTCCTATGGACGCATGGAAAGGGCTGTAGGTGACTTTTTATTTTTATTTTTACTCTTTATGTATTTTTTACTTTTATAACTTGTGGAGTCTTGAAGAAATTCTTTTTCCGGAATCAGTGCTGTATTTTTGTTTTGGTGTTTAAATACATTCCCCCTTTCTTCTTGCTGAAAAGGGTTGTTGCATTTTTTTCTTTTGATGAGCCGTATATAAATATACATACGGTGCTGTATGCTGATGTATGATTTTTAGACTGCATCTTGCATATAAAAAATCCCCCTTTTTTTGTAGAGCATTGTAAAAAATGTTTTTTTGGCAATAAAGTATTTTTTTAAGTGACTATTAGCCTCCTACTATTTCTACATAACTAAAAATACCTGCTCTTAAGAAGAATTTCAGATTGTTCTCCCCTCTCTTCCCTAAATTTAATCAAAAAATACTACACTATGAGGGAATCTTTTTTCCTTTGAGGAACCATTAGTGGATACAAGGACTCACCTACACCTTCAATAAAAACCCTGAGAAGGACATACTGAAGACACAAGTGGATGGTGGAGTCTCCGGACATACGGGATACAGATTAAAGGCGTATAACCCCTTAGGGGGTGAATGGATCTGGTGAGTGGGGACCCTTGAGGGGGAACAAGCACGAAAGTCACCAATAAAAGCGCAGGCACTCTCACGAAAGTCACCTTTCCTGTATTTTGAAGAGGCACAATTGCACACTGATATATCTGATAGAAGACTCACTGTGGACTGAAATATTTTTATTTTTATTTTTTATGATATTTCTATGATATATATATATTGTTTATCCTCTATATATATTGTTTGCATTGTTCACATCTTCATAAGCTTTTTGGATTGGTGTCAACATTTTATTGGATGTAAACATATCTCTCACGTTTTTTATATATTTTTTATATATTCATTTTTTGGTAATGTATGAAGAAATCTTTCCTTTTTTCCTTTCACATGAATTAATGTAGGGGAATTTAGTGAATCTATTAATCAACACAAGTGATTTGTATGAAAATCGCAGGCAGGTTTTCTTCCCTATTTTAGGGAGGGGCCTTTATACTGCGAGTCAGCTGGAAGTTTTTTAGTTTTTTTGTTTTTTTGTTTTTTTGTGCTTTGGGTCTTTTATTTTTTATATATTTTTTATATTTGTTACTTTTTATAATTTTTTGACTTTGGTCTTAGGCTTCTTGGTTTTGACATTAGAGGTTGATTAGTCATATAATGTAAGTTATCACTTTCTATATATGGTTTTGATTAGAATTTCTTGGCTATTAATGAAATTATATGTAAAATAACACAAAAAACAAGTGGCACTAGTTCACTTAGTAGAGGCGATATAAAGTGGTGTGGAATCACCCTTTGTGGAGTCCTAGGTGTTGCACGAATGGGATGTAGCTGAGATATAACATTGAATACGGGTTTAATTCACGCAGTTCTTGGGGACAGGTTAAGGTGATTGATATAAAGGTTTTGAGAAATGTAATAGTTTTATTGAAAATAATTAGTTGGAGGTAGCGCCAATTACCTATAATTAAGAATCATATGTGTATGTATGTATATATATATATATATATATATATATATACACACACACACACACACACACACACAGTATCTCACAAAAGTGAGTACACCCCTCACATTTTTATAAATATTTTATTATCTTTTCATGTGACAACACTGAAGAAATGATACTTTGCTACAATGTAAAGTAGTGAGTGTACAGCTTGTATAACAGTGTAAACTTGCTGTCTCCTCAAAATAACTCAACACACAGCCATTAAACCGCTGTCAACAAAAGTGAGTACACCCCTAAGTGAAAATGTCCAAATTCGGCCAACTTAGCAATTTTCCCTCTCCAGTGTAATGTGACTCGTTAGTGTTACAAGGTCTCAGGTGTGAATGGGGAGCAGGTGTGTTAAATTTGGAGTTATCGGCCTCACTCTCTCATACTGATCACTGGAGGTTTAACATGGCAGCTCATGGCAGAGAAATCTGAGGATCTGAAAAAAAGAATTGTTGCTCTACATAAAGATGGCCTAGGCTATAAGAAAACTGACAAGACCCTGAAACAGAACTGCAGCACAGTGGCCAAGACCATACAGCAGTTTAACAGGAAAGGTTCCTCTCAGAACAGGCCTCGCCATGGTTGACCAAAGGAGTTGAGTGCACGTGCTTAGCATCATATCCAGAGGTTGACTTTTGGAAATAGAAGTATGAGTGCTCCCAGCATTGCTGCAGAGGTTGACTGGGGGGGGGGGGTCAGCCTGTCAGTGCTCAGACCATACGCCACACACTGCATCTAATTGGTCTACATGGCTGTCATCCCAGAAGGAAGCCTCTAAAGATGATGCACAAGAAAGCCCACAAACAGTTTGCTGAAGACAAGCAGACAGAGATTACTGGAACCATGTCTTGTGGTCTGATGAGACCAAGATAAACGTATTTGGTTCAGATGGTGTCAAGCACGTGTGGCGGCACCAGGTGAGGAGTACAAAGACAAGTGTGTCTTGCCTACAGTCAAGCATGGTGGTGGGAGTGTCATGATCTGGGGCTGCATGAGTGCTGCCAGCACTGGGGAGCTACAGTTCATTGAGGTACCCATGAATGCC
The DNA here is from genome assembly GCF_037356315.1 of Lithobates pipiens. NCBI lineage: Eukaryota > Metazoa > Chordata > Amphibia > Anura > Ranidae > Lithobates > Lithobates pipiens. The sequence continues at coordinate 214,700,208 of NW_027507686.1, read as the reverse complement.
AACATGTACTATGACATACTGAAGCAAAGCATGATCTTCCTCCCTTCGGAGACTGGGCTGCAGGGCAGTATTCCAACATAACGACCCCGAACACACCTCCAAGATGACCACTACCTTGCTAAAGAAGCTGAGGGTAAAGGTGATGGACTGGCCAAGCATGTCTTCAGACCTAAACCATATAGAGCTTCTCTGGGGCATCTTCAAACGGAAGGTGGAGTAGCGCAATGTCTCTTTCATCCACCAGCTCCGCAATGTCATCATGGAGGAGTGGAAGAGGACTCCAGTGGCAACCTGTGAAACTCTGGTAAACTCCATGCCCAAGAGGCTTAAGGCAGTGCTGGAAAATAATGGTGGCCATTATTGAGTTCAGGTGTTTTTTTGAAGGGTACAACACAGTAGTGCATTTAGGTTTTGTGCTGCCCTAGGCCTGACTAAACTAGTGCAGCCCCTAATTTTGAAGTGGGGACACTAGTTTTGAGGACCTGGGGGGGGGGGGGGCTTTGGTTCAATGGATTACCTTAATGTGCATAGATTTCCTCTCGCTTCCTGTTTTGCTATGGGGCAGGAAGTGAAGGGAAATCTCTGAAATGGGACAGGGATGGTAAAAAATAAACTGACAGTAACTATAACCCTCCCTTATTATATCCCAAAAAACAAAGTTTTGCCTATAGTTCTACTTTAAGCACAAATTTCTGATAATTTTATGGAGGACTAAGAAAATATAACCATGCCAATGGTGCAGCAGAAAACATATAGCAGAGTGAGGAAGGTTTGTGGTTCAGGATGATAGGACAGTCAAAATTAGAAGCCTCCCCCTACAGTTTTGGAATGCCGGCCGCCCGCATACCAGAAGCAGTGCGGCCGCTTTATGGGGGCGCTAGACTAATCTGCCTCTCAGCCCAGTCCACCCCATAAGACTGGCACTACACCAATAGTGTAGCGCAAGCTTTCCCCCCTGCAAAGTGCTGCCCTAGGCCTAAGCCTTGTCGGCCTAGGCCAGGATATAGCCTTGTACATAAAGTATATAAAGATATATTGGACATTTATAGGCTTCCAACCATGTGGCAGCAGTTTGAGGAAGCTCCTTTTCTGTTCCAGCATAAGACCTCATATACACTATTAGATTTTCTGCAGATTTTTGTCTTCAGATTTACCAAAACCATGTAGCGCACGGGTCTGCCTGATTGCATGCAAATTGAAACTCTAAATGCCGCGTACACACGATCAGACATTCCGACAACAAAACTGTGGATTTATTTCCTATGGATGTTAGCTTGTCTTAAATGTTGTCAGAAATTCCGAACGTCAAAAACGTGGTGATGTACAACACGTACGACGAGCTGAGAAAAATGAAGTTCAATAGCCAGTGTGGCTCTTCTGCTTGATTCTGAGCATGTGTGAACTTTTGTGCGTCAGAATTGTCTACACACTCTCGGAATTTCCAACAACAAAATTTGAGATCCAGCCCTCACTCATTTGTTGTCAGAAATTCCGACGGCAAATAGCCGATGGAGCCCCTACACACGGTCGGAAGCTCACATCGAACATTTGTTGTCGGAAATCCCGACCGTGTGTAAGTGGCATTAAGGTTTGACCTCATTATATGGTTTTGGTAAATCTGAAGGCAAAAATCTGCAGAAAATCTAATAGTGTGTATGGGGGCTTGCTGTGTACAAAGCCAGCTTGATAAAAACATTGTTGGATGAGCTTGGTGGGAAGTATCTTAAAGTGGAAGTAAACTCCCCTATCGTTTTCAGCCAAGGAAGCTGCCATCTTTGCCTCTGTTTAAGACTTCAACTGTTATGGTGCTGCACATGTGATTCGTTATGACACCAGCCATTGGATGGTTTGAAAGTTTGGCTGAGAGCACAGCCAATGTGCATTCCCGGCATGCCTTTTTTTTAACTGTTTAAATCGATGGGTTTAATTCCACTTTAAGTGGCCTGCACAGAGCTCTGACCTCAACACTACTGAACACCTTGGGGATGTATTGAAATGCTGATTATGAGCCAGGTGTTCTCATTCAAAAGCAACATCTGACATGACAAAGACTTATTTGGCAAAATAGGCACAGAGCCCTACAGACGCATTTAAAAAATTGTGGAAAACTTGTATTTGGATATGGCTCTTGAGCTACCAAAGTGTGGGTATCTTAGACTCTTAAATGTAACCAAAATATACACATTATTATAGAAATACTGACATCAGGCTTCAGTGAGTATCACTTGCTCAACTATCCTTTTAGGCTGGGTTCACAGCAGGGGTCCGTCGTGTCCCTGTTTACCATTTTAGGTCCGATTTTGGTCTGAATTTTTGGCTGAATTCGGACCTGAGATGGAGCAGAAGACGCACGTGACACCTGTGCAATTCGTTCTGCAGCTGTTCCAGAGCTGTGTGAACTTGCTCCATTGAGAACCAGTCACTGTCTCCTGACATGCGCTTTGGATGCGGGGAAATTCACAATAGTGTGATTCCAGCCTTAAAGAGAGGACTGGAGCGGGACCGGACTAAAAGGAAGGGATAGAGGAGGGCCGGACATGACCATGTGTCTAGTGACACACAAAGGGGTGGGATTTTAGGAGGGTAGAGGTGGGACTGGAAAGAGGGGGAGCGGCCATATATAAAGGGGGCGGAGCTGGAACGGGTAGTCGGAAAGGAGGAAGACACGAGGAGGCAGTTTTTCCCACCCACCCTCCCTTATAGGATTGGTTTTACAGTAAGGATGTGTTAATGTCTGTTTGTTGTCATTGCAGGATCGGAGGCATTGGTCGTCATGACAGCTGGGGTTGGCGGCATTTATTTATCGGTCAGTGACGGTAGCAGTTATAGAGGTGGTAAAGTGGGTGGGGGGCTCGTCGGTAGATGGCCCGTCTGGTGTGTACATCAAAAGTTTTGATGAATACTGGTGTTGTTGCACTACGGGAACGGTGATTGTCTCCAAGCGGTACAGCTGGAGGCCTATGAGGTTATGGAAAAAGTCCCGCAGTGCCCCCTGGTGTATATACATATATATATATACAGTGGTGTGAAAAAGTGTTTGCCCCCTTCCTCATTTCCTGTTCTTTTGCATGTTTGTCACACTTAAGTGTTTCGGAACATCAAACCAATTTAAACAATAGTCAAGGACAACACAAGTAAACACAAAATGCAATTTGTAAATGAAGGTGTTTATTATTAAAGGTGAAAAAAAATCCAAACCATCATGGCCCTGTGTGAAAAAGTGATTGCCCCCCTTGTTAAAACATACTATAACTGTGGTTGTCCACACCTGAGTTCAATTTCTCTAGCCACACCCAGGCCTGATTATTGCCACACCTGTTCACAATCAAGGCATCACTTAAATAGGAGCTGCTTGACACAGTAAGGTCCACCAGAAGATCCTTAAAAGCTACACATCATGCCGAGACCCAAAGAAATTCAGGAACAATTGAGAAAGAAAGTAATTGAGATCTATCAGTCTGGAAAGGGTTATAAAGCCATTTCCAAAGCTTTGGGAATCCAGCGAACCACAGTGAGAGCCATTATCCACAAATGGCGAAGACATGGAACAGTGGTGAACCTTCCCAGGAGTGGCCGGCCGCCCAAAATTACCCCAAGAGCGCAGCGACGACTCATCCAAGAGGTCACAAAAGACCCCACAACAACGTCCAAGGAACTGCAGGCCTCACTTGCCTCAGTTAAGGTCAGTGTTCATGCCTCCACCATCAGGAAAAGACTGGGCAAAAATGGCCTGCATGGCAGAGTTCCAAGGAGAAAACCACTGCTGAGCAAAAAGAACATCAAAGCTCGTCTCAATTTCTCCACAACACATCTTGATGATCCCCAAGACTTTTGGGACAACATTCTGTGGACCGATGAGACAAAAGTGGAACTCTTTGGAAGGTGTGTGTCCAAGTATATCTGGCGTAGAAGGAACACTGCATTTCATAAAAAGAACATTATACCAACAGTAAAATATGGTGGTGGTAGTGTGATGGTCTGGGGCTGTTTTGCTGCTTCAGGACCTGGAAGACTTGCCGTGATAAAAGGAACTATGAATTCTGCTGTCTACCAAGAGATCCTGAAGGAGAATGTCCGACCATCTGTTCGTGTACTCAAGCTGAAACAAACTTGGGTTCTGCAGCAGGACAATGATCCTAAACACACCAGCAAGTCCACCACCGAATGGCTGAAGAAAAACAAAATGAAGACTTTGGAGTGGCCTAGCCAAAGTCCTGACCTGAATCCTATTGAGATGTTGTGGTATGACCTTAAAAAGGCCGTTCATGCTCGAAAACCCTCTAATGTAACTGAATTAGGACAATTCTGCAAAGATGAGTGGGCCAAAATTCCTTCAGGACGCTGTAAAAGCCTCATTGCACGTTATCGCAAACGCTTGGTTGCAGTTGTTGCTGCTAAGGGTGGCCCAACCAGTTATTAGGTTTAGGGGGCAATAACTTTTTCACACAGGGCCATGATGGTTTGGATTTTTTTTTCACCTTTAATAATAAACACCTTCATTTACAAATTGCATTTTGTGTTTACTTGTGTTGTCCTTGACTATTGTTTAAATTGGTTTGATGTTCTGAAACACTTAAGTGTGACAAACATGCAAAGGAACAGGAAATGAGGAAGGGGGCAAACACTTTTTCACACCACTGTATATACATACATATACACATACATACATATATATATATATATATATATATATATATATATATATAGGTATATGGTAAGAAGGAGTTTAGCTCCGTCACTGACCAATCAATCAGGTGAAACATGTTGTTTCTTTGTTGTTTATATGTGTCAATATGTTATTTATTATTAAAGTAATTTGGAGTTTTATTTGGTTGGTTTAATAAAGGCTGTCGTGGCCAGTTTACTCCACAAGAACTGTGTGGTCTATTATTAAGGGAAAAGAGGTAGGAGTAAAAGGGGCTATATCAGCAGAGAGTGTATATCTGTGCTACACTGGTCATGACCTGACATACAAAATCTCTTAGGCCCCTTTCACATGGGATGTCCGATCAGGTCCACTTGTCATTTTTTCAGGTGGACCTGATCAGACCCTGCATTGTCCTCTGTCTGCTGACACCCACCGCCATCTGATCCCATCCTGTCTGCCAAAAGCAGACAGATGGTGGGCACATTTTCCATTTGTCCGGCAGATAGGGTGGCATCAGATGGAAATCTCGGTCTGTTTCCATCCAATTGCCCCATAGTGCAGAGCGGGACTGTGTCCATATCCGCTCTGCATAGCTGTCATAACTGAGAGGGCGTTGAGCAAGTGGATTCCGCATAGCGAAGGCATCTGTGTGAAAGGGGCCTTATGACGTAATAAAAACACACCCCTTAGGGCTTTTTCACACCATACATGGGAACTGATGGAAAAAAACAAGCAGATTTCACTTGCAGAGACATGAGTTTACATCAGCTTACATCGGTATTCACCTGGCTTTTAGGAAAAAACTGAAGACCTTCCTCTTTTAGCAGATGATCAAAGCTCGCTACAGCGCCTAGAGGCGATTCAGTTTGCATTGTGCGCTATACAAGTATTTCATTCATTCATTCATTCAACCTCCTAACGGAGCAGTATTCTCACCAACCGGGGATGGTGAAGAATCTGGAAACTTCAGCAGGTGCCAAGCCAGGGACCCAACCAGTGGGATGACGCTTGAGGCGTATCTGGAGTGCCAAGCCAGGGATCCAGCAGGGAAACAGGGGTGATGCTTGAGGAAGATACTGCTCACTGGATTCAGTGGCAGTGAATCTGCATGTCTAGTGAGAGAGACTGGGAGCTCAGTGGGCTAAGATTCTACAAGAAGTGATTGTATAAAGCAGTTTGTGTTAGGAACTGTTCTAAGACTGTTGCCACAGGAGACAGCGCTCTTACACATGCAGATGTTGTGCCTTGTTGGGTGCTTTTCCCTGCATGGCTGTCTACCTGTAGAAGTCTAATGCCGCGTACACACGACCGCACTTTTTGAGGGACTAGGTCCGACTGACTTTTGGCGAAGTTCCAACGGACTTTCCGAATGAATGGACTTGGCCACACAGAATCACACCAAAGTCCGACGGATTGGAACGTGATGACGTCCGACCGAACTAGAATAAGAAAGTTCATAGCCAGTAGCCAATAGCTGCCCTAGCGTCGGCTTTTGTCCGTTGGACTAGCATACACATAAACTGATTTCTCGGTCCAGCTGAGTTTCCGGTGGAAAAATTTAAAACATCTTCTATTTATAAAGTCCGCCAGATTTTTGGCAAGCAAAGGTCCGATGGAGCCCACACGATCGAATTGTCTGACGGACTCGTTCCATCGGACCTTTGCTGTCAAAAAGTCCGGTCGTGTGTACGCGGCATCAGAGTCTTCCAATTGACATTAAAACATCCTACGGGTGTCCTGGCCCTAAACCCTCTCTCCTCCATTTCTTTTGAAGAGAAAATAAATTTCTTTGCATTCAAGAAGTGTCTGGTGCCCATGAAATCAACTTTACATTACATCCATTATGCCTTGTAACTCAATCTATACAGAATGATATCAGCTATCTCTGGCTCTGGAGGTTCTCATTAGCGTAAAGGAGGCTGGGACTTTGCTACATTTGGCGCCCAGCGTGGGGCAAAGACATCCTCGCAGCAGTCGCCCATAGCAACCAGTTGCAGCTGCATCAGGATTTCATCTGGCTTCATGGGAAAGCGGAAAGTAACATCTCTACTTCTCATAGACTGAGTTATTCTGCATTCTAACAAAGTGGAGAAGAACCAACAAGTCTTTTGACACTTCCCGCCAACGCTGTGAGGGTTAAAATAGACTTCATTACAGTTTTGGTGCACAGCAGCATGCAGAAGGTGGACGTTAACATTTCCGGAAAGGAGCTGCACCAATCCGTTGGCAGGGGAAGGAGCGCCTGCTCTGTAGAGATGGATCAGGAAGTTCTGCCACGTGTGCCAGGTTGTGGGTTGAGGAAGATGGTGCAGTTTGGAAGCGAGATGTCGGATTGGAGAAAGTATGCTCCAGGTGTTGGTTTTGGCCTGAGCGAGTCTAAACCTGTTCTGACTGGCAATGGAGTATGGTAAATACCAAAGGGTAACCTTGCCTTTTACACGGCTGGAGGCTATGAGGCCTTGAGACTGATCTGCGGGAAGTGTTCCAGTCTTGCCACGCATTTGAGGCTTTGGATCGTCTGTGGACATTGCGGGGAGCATCTGCTCGAGGAAGTCGAACCAGCTCAACCGCCGTGGATACTACAGGCTGATTGGGACAAGAATGTCCCTATCCCGGCTGGGAATGATATCACAAGCCCACCTGCCATCACAGGAAGTTGCTCCTTCTGTCTCAGCGGCTGCCCCAGGACCCAGCGCTCCGGGTTAACCCTCAAGGCAGCAGTCGGGCCCATCTGCCCTTCTTGATGTCCGAGCCACCAGGGAAAAGAGTATCGGAGTCGGGTAAGCCTGCATGGGATGAAAGCCGTGTGCCTGTAGGGAAGGTGATACCCGTGGCCGTTAAGGGAGACAATGTGGTTGTGCCAGTTAAAGCCAAGTGCAACTATCTCCCTGCTGAAGAGTGCTCCACCATAAAAGATTCAGACATCCCCACTGATGGATTGTCTGAACTGTTTTCGGACACTTTATCCTGGACAGGGAAGTTGAGCGAAAGTGAAGAGGAGCAAATGTGTGAAATAGAGGCGGATGAAGTTCTCGTTGCTACTGCTGCTAGTGTAAAAATTGAGCTGGCTACCAATGCAGCTCCATCTGTACGCATTACCAGGTCCTTTGAGGAGGATCGTTGGGCCCGATGGGTCCCCAAAATTCACACTACTAAGCCTGTGCCTGTGACCAAACCTGATTGCAAGCCAGAAGTCGTTGCTGGGTACCTGGTTCAGCATGCTCCAGACGCACAGTTCCTACCCGGGTATGGACACCCTAAGACCCTGCCTTGGCTGTCTAAGGTACAACGGATAATTATAAAGAAAGTGCCTGAGGAATACAGGTACCTGTATCCCTACATACCGCCTCACCTAGAAGAGGGAATTTTGGATAAAGCGACCAAATGGGCGGATCCATCTTCAGATAGACTTTTCAAAACTGTCACCAAAAGTTGCCGAGAGGTATGTCTCAGTGCTACACACCTGGGGTTACTGCAGGAAAATGTATCTGTACAGTGTAATTTTCAGCAGGCCTGACAAGAAGGGCATCAAACAATTACTATGGTAGATACCAAAGGAGAGGATTTGAAGTTGCCAGATCCCAGGTACTACTGGTAAACTCCATGGAAGTGTATCTGTTCAATAAAAAAAACGTGGAATACAAATGTGTGCTGAGTGGAGTTAAGGGTGCTTTGCTGGAAGTCACTTCACTTCTGCACAAAATGTATTGCTAGTGGAGAACATTCCTGCTGGCTGTATTGCTGAGATTGTGCTGGACTGAATGCTGCCTGAATATACAGGGAGTCTCCATTTGAGTCGTGCTGGCCAGTACTCTGAAAGCTGCCAGTATGCCTCCTTCTGAAATGTAATCTGCTGATGTGAAGTTCAGCAGGTTTGTTCCTCAACTAATGAGGAAATCTTTCTCAGTCCCTGGCTGTCTTGCGGACAGAGCGAGGCTACTATTGCAAGGGGACCTGTGTTCAAGAGTGCGGTCCCTTGCACCATGGTTTGGCTGCTTGTTGCCTGAATGCAGCTGTGCCTTCTTGTCAGCGGAGTTACTCCTAAAGAAGGGAAACTGCTGGGAAGTGTTGCTTATCCTGAGTGAAAATTAGTTACTCAGGTAGAATAGGCTGTGGCAAAGGGGCCAATTCTTACCTCTTCTCTGCGAATAATGGACTAACCCATGCTTCATCAGGTGGCGTGAGCAGTGCTGACCTGAATGAATCCCTATTCTTATTATGAGTAGTTTGAAAGAACATGCTAAGTAAAGTTCTTTATATTAATGGGAAGGGGGTGGCATTTTCAGCTGAGAATGGGGCCCACTTCTATATGTATATGGTTCAGACCTACCATAGGGTGTACTTACACTGCTATGCTATCCTTGGCTAAGGACAAGTAACAACAAGGACAAGTAACAATCACTCATGTATATATTGTACTATGTTATTATAGGGATAGGATGCATTTGCATTGCTGTTTTTCTCTTTCAGGTGCACCAATGCGTCTTCCTTGGACAAGGAGAGACAGTGATCTAATGTGGATGAAAATGCTAACCATTCATGTTTTTTTATTACTGTATATATTAGATAGATAGGGTGTAAGGCTACTGTTTATATTTTCTTCTCCATTATTTGGGTGGTATGTCACACATTAATTGTACATAGTGTCTGATATTTAACTGCCCTGTGTGAACTACCATTCATTCATGTATCTGTTATACATGTTTATTCCATGTGGTATGCCACGTGCATTGTTGTTATTGTTATTCTTTCCTTGTTTCCCCACCCATCCAAGTTTTGCCAGGACATTCACTCTCAGGCTTGAGAGCTCAAATTATTTTTTTTTCTTTTGCAAACTCCAAGATGTTGTTTTGTAGGCAGGGGGAGGATGTAGCACCCTGAAGTCTAGGCAGGATTGCTCCTAAATTTACCTGCCAGGTATAGTTGCCTTGGCCAATGTTGGTGATCAACTGATTTCACCCTGGGTCTGTAGTCGCTGCACTTCTCTCTTCTGTCGCTGGGTGGCCGGGTACCTGGTGACATTGGATGAGACATGGGCGATGCAGGGATGGTTTGGGAGTATATGGAGTGTTTCAGCCAATGGGCAGGGGTTTTCTTGGGCCCCTTGGCCTGCTGGGAGAGCCTATGTATTTAAGGTGGAGTCGGGTGATCAGGGTTCTGTGCCACCTGGATGGCTGTCTGGGTGGACTTGTGTTGTGTTGCCTGGACTGCTAGGCTGTTTTTGGGCTTATCCCAGGCACATCTGGCTGCTAGGCTGTTTGAGGGCCTATTTAGAAGAAAGGGAACAGCGTAGGATTGGGATTGCAGCTTGCAGTCCAACCAGAAGTGACAGTTCTGCTAGCCAGGGAACCTGTCACGGTCAGAGGTAGAGGGGAAGCTGTTGCCACAAAGGGATCAACTATCTTGTTACCAGGGACCACAGAGAGTAGCTTAAGCAAGTACCGGAGCAGTATTCTCACCAACCGGGGATGGTGAAGAATCAGGAAACTTCAGCAAGTGCCAAGCCAGGGACCCAGCCAATGGAGTGACGCTTGAGGAGTATCTGGAGTGCCAAGCCAAGGTCCCAACAGGGAAGCAGGAGTGATGCTTGAGGAAGATACTAAAGTAAGAAGATTAGAAGAGCTCACAGGATTCAGTGGCAGTGAATAGGCGAGTCTAGTGAGAGAGACAGGGAGCTCATTGGGCTGAGATTCTACAAGAAGTGATTGTATAAAAGCAAAGGAGTTTGTTACAGTTTGTGTTAGGAACTGTTCTAAGACTGTTGCCATAGGAAACAGCGCTTTTACACATGCAGATTTTGTGCCTTGCTGGGGTGCCTTTCCCTGCATGGCTGTCTACCTGGTCTGCCAATTGGAGTTGCAACTACCTACGGGTGTCCTGGCCCTAAACCCTCTCTCCCACAGTTCTGTTCAATAAATAAATAATCAATAATAAATCAATAAATAAATCTCTTTGCATATTCAAGAAGTGTCTGGTGCCCATTGATCTACCTTACATTAGACCTGCTATGCCTTGCAACCCACACTATACAGAAGGATGTCAGCTGTCTCTGGAGGTTCTCATTAGACTAAAGGAGGCCGGAACTTTGCTACACAGAGAACTGCATACAGGTTGCAGATTCCTGTGCATAAAAAATCCACACATGATACTAGTATTGTGGTGTGAACAAGGAACATAGGGAACAATTGTTTCTTTTTTTTTCTTGTGCCTTTGCAGAATGCGTGCAGAAAAACTGACTTCTGCACCATAGTGTGAACGAGGCCTTTTTCTTTTAAAAAGAAACCATAACATTAAAACAGAGCTTTGTGCCAGCCTTGTTTGTCTCATCAAGAATTATTTTATAGCTTTACCTTATTTTTTAATTATGCTTGAATACTTTTCACGTTGGCCACGTTGCTGCAAATATACAATGGTTGGCTTCACCAGAATAATGTCAATGATCAACCAGATTAATTCATCAAAGCGGGATCTCCCACGATGCCCAAGGTGCTCTTATAAACCTGCTGCCAGCTTGCTCCTGTTTAGTTAGATGGGAGAACATGGGAACAATTGGAACATTTCTGTGTGCAGTCTTTTTCATTTTGATAGTGTACTTTACTATTGGAGGAGGACAATATAACTATGAAAGTAACGACGGACGTAAGTACATATTTGTAGCACAGAAAGACAGGCAAGCAGATAAGTCTACAGATATTAGAACATGTTTATGCAGCAAGTATCAAGCTGTTGGGAGATGGTGTTAATACATTATAAATGCTTGGATCTGTTAGAATAACTTGATCTCAGTGTAGCTAAACTTTTATAGAGGTGCAAGCAAAGACGTAATATGGAAAATTTCTATATCATAGGTACTTTTTTTTTTTTTTTAACATTCATTTTGTATTAAGTATTTTAGATAGTGAGTACAAACAGCGCCTATGGGCAAAACAAAACCTTTCCATATTTAAAAAGGAAAGTAGTACATAAAATTAAGATATATAAAGGAGAAATGCAGCACAAAAAGATCATAAGAATGAAAACAATAATAAATATTAATACTTAGCCATCCCTAAAATCAAAGGTTTCCAGGCTCTCCCAAATATTAAATATCTATCTTGTCTGATAGCTAGCAGTTTTCCTTAAACAAAAGTGGTACTGTCCAACTCAATTGTTTCTGAAGGATTGGGAGCCAATTGTAATTTCCAGTATCTAGTAATCATTAGTCTAACAGCTAATAAGATATGAGTAATGACTGTATGTAAGTTTAATGTATAGTTGTCTATTTCTAAGGTTAAAGTCGCCAAATCTGGGTATAATGGGTCATTTTTAAAGTATGTGTAAGCCCAGCTCCTGAGTTCTGAGGCTTTAGCCAAAAGTTTATTTTTTAAAGTGGACCTAAAGAGGGTCAGCCTTAACATCTGTGCAAACCAAATCAGCTGTAAATGCCTCGGAGTAAGCATTCTGCAAGGGTTAATTTTGCTAAGACATCCATTCTGCAACCACCATATTTTTGGGAGTGAAAGTAGGCGTGGAAGGGATATATCTGATGATGATAAAAGTCCTAATTGGCTTCCATAAGGCTAAATGAGCAGAGATTGTGTAGGTTGTTGTGTGGGTTCTGTCATGTGTGCCAAAATGTTTTTAATCAAGAATTATATGCTAAAGGTACATTTTTACTGATTTGCTTTGTCACGTAACACTATGCTAATGAATTTCTGTAAGACAGACACATTTTAGAATTTAAGTATAGGTCTGCCCTACGGAGGCAGTGCAGTACTTTACAGAAATATCTAAAACTCCTTCTAAGTTATGGGTTCTCAACCTGTGGCCCTCCAGCTGTTGCAGAACTACAAGTCCCATGAGGCATTGTAAACCACTGACAGTTACAAGCATGACTACTAAAGGCAGAGGTATGGTGAGACTTGTAGTTCAACAGCTCGAGAGCCATAGTATGAGCACCCATGTTCTAAGTGGTTTAATTTTTAATGGGCATCAAAGGCAGGAGATGGGTTGGCTTTTTTTTTCAAAGATACTCTCTAAACCTCCATCAAATGTCAATTTAGCTGCCAGGTGTGGAGAGCGACCTTCCGTAAATGACTACAGCCTTCTCTCAAGAATTGTCGGTGGGTCGACAGCAAAGGAAAATGCTTACCCCTGGATCGTGAGTTCATGTTCTATGCTGTAAATGTATTCTTAAAGGCTAACTTCACTTAACAGTAATATTTTAGTCTTGGGTTGGCACCAGGAAGTTGATTTTTGCAGAAACCAGTGATGAGCTATATCTGCCACAATGAAAATGTCACTCTTTTGCAGCTGGATTCTTAAGTTATACAGTACATTGTGGAAAATCTACTATGGAAAGAGTGACAACAATGGCTTTATAATAGCTATGGCAGCTGGGACGAGAAAGTTCAAGCTGGAAGATTTTGGCACTGGAGTGCCCAAGAGATAACAGGGGCCAGTGTGATTGAGTTTGTCAGAAACTATAAAGTTTTGGAGTAGGTTTGGTAAAGTTTTAAATTAAGGACTCATTTACACTTGCTTCGGCTTCAACACACATTAACAGCTAGTTTACACTTGTTTCAAAACAAGGCTTCGGACAGGCTTTGTTAAAGCTCTCTTAACGCTAGTTGAAGCTCCTGTCAATAAATAAAATGGTTAGCTTATAGTCCTGTTAACACCTTGCTTTTGCTTTGCTTCAGCTTCACTTCAAAAATGATACCCCATTTCGCTTTGGTGGGGCTTCAAAGCGTCTTCAAAGCCTCCATAGAAGTCTATGGGAAAGCTTGCTTGAAGCCACATGAAGCCTCATCCAAGCCACACAAAGTCTCATCCAAGCCTCACCAAAGGCCTATCAAAACTCCACCGAAGCCTCATCCAAGCCCCATCAAAGCCTCATTGAAGCACCATGCAAAAGTAAGGTGTAAAAGGACTGTAAGCTAACCATTTTATTTAGTGATAGGAGCTTTAACTGGCATTCAGGGAGCTTTAACAAAGCATGTCTGAAGCCATGTTTTAAAGCAAATGTAAACTAACCCTATGGTTGGTCTTAAAAAGTGAATTATCATTTTTGATTTAATTCACTAAGATAAATATTCATTTTGAAAGTGAACATGCTCTACCCCGTGGAAAGACTGCTTGCCTACAAAGAAAGTTTTATTCCTTTCCTGGCTTCCATACCTAGAACACCTCAACATAAAAGTCAGAGATGGTCAGGAAAAGTTCCTCTTCTTAAAAGGCACAGTCCAAAAACTAAATAACTTTGTAACATATTATCAAATAACTGTATATCAGTAACTTTATTCCTGGATACACTTCTATTTAAAATGCTTCTTGGCAAAAATCTAAAGCATGTTTAGATAAATCTGAAGCATTTTTAGGACTAAAGTAACAAATCTATCTACTCTTGCATATGTGTTCCAAGGCAGTGCGTCTGAAAGAACAGGACACCATGATAGCAGAACAACTACACATTTTAGGAGGGTTCAGCAATGGCAGCCTTCATGTTCTTTAAGCACAGGTTTATTTTAACCACACAAGTCCTGGGTTTTTTCATCCCTAAATCCCCTTTAGTCGCAGAGTGTTTTATGGTTCCAACAATGTCTTGGTTCCTCATACTTTACCGTCTTAGGATTTCTAGTCTGCTCTAGCGCATTATACATTGTTTTGTCATTTTTTAGGACACATAGGTAGGCTTTAAGCACTTGCCTACTGGGACGTTCACCCCCTTCCTGCTCAGGCCAATTTTCAGTGTTCAGCTCTGTCACACTTTGAATGACAATTGGACGGTCACAAAGCACTGTACCCAAAGAAAATTTTTAGCATTTTTTTTTGAGACAAAGATTTCTTTTGGCGGTATTAAATCACCACGGGGTTTTTTAATTTTGCTAAACAAATGAAAAAAATTTGGAGATTCCTCTATCCACACCGTTTAGCGAACATGGAGAAATCTGTTGCACCTTTTCCATCTAACCATAGCAAATCTGCAGATAATCTATAGGTGTATGGCCAGGTGTAAATAAGTAATTTTTCTCCTTCACTGATATATGCTGACAGGCTGCACTGATGGGCACTGATGAGGAGACACTGATGAGGCTGCACTGATAGGCGGCAATGATGGGCAGCGCTGATAAGCGCAACTGATGGGCACTGATAGGCAGAACTGACAGGCAGCATTGATGGGCACTGGCTGACAGCGCTAATTGGCACCACTGGTGGGTACTGATTGGTAGCAGGGGTGGGCACTGTTGGGACTGCACTGATTATCAGGTTGCTGACAGCGTGAGGAGAGGAATGCTTATAACAGGCAAATCCTGTTTACGCCGGGATCAGCTATGATTGGACACAGCTGATTACGTGGTAAAGAGCCCCTGTGTTTGGCTCTTTACCCCAATCTGTGATCAGCTGTGTCCTAAGGACACAGCTGATCACAGATCCCTGTCAATGTGTGCCACAGCGATCATTGGAGGACATCCATAGGCGCCCTCCCGGAAAATGTGCAACCGCACTGTAGCTGTCTTTTGGCTATAGCACGGTTGTGAAGAGGTTGGAATTGGTAGCAAACTTTGGATACATATATATTTTTATTTGTTTGTTTTTTTGTTTTTTTTACCAACACTATGTTTATGCAATTTGATCACCCCCATATATTTACTCAAAATATATTTAACAAAGTCTGCTGATTAAAATTATAGTTGAGCTTTATCATTCCGCTACAATACATAAAAACTTGAAGTGAACATATGCATTATACTTTCAGAGAGGTTTATTCCCCTTTTAATGCTTGGAATGCATGCAGGGCCAAAAATTGGTTTGGGTAAATTGTCCGCATAACATTAAAGTGAAACTTCACTCTCTCAATCAAGACTGACTATTTTAATCCTTATGCTGTTAAAGCAGAGTTCTGGCATTTTCTTTTTAGTCAGCAGCTACAAATACTGCAGCTGCTGACTTTTAAAATATGGACACTTACCTGTCTAGGATGTGATGTCGGCACCCAAAGTTGATCTGTCCCTCGGCTGTCGGGTGCTGCTGCCGCCATCCTCGGTAAGGGAATCAGGAAGTGAAACCTTGCAGCTTCACTTCCTGATTCCCTATTGCTCATGCGCGACTCACGCTGCGCTATTCCACTGGTCCTTGCTGTTTTCTGGGACCCGTGTGTCTCCCAGAATGCAGCAGGGGGGGGACAGGAAGTAGTGTAGATTCCCGTTGGTGGCGTGGGTATCTCTGTCCAGAAGTGGGAGCAAAATACCTGTATTAGATAGGTATTTGCTCCCTCCTCCCCCCTGAAAGGTGGCAAATGTGACATCAGAGGGGGGGGGGGGGGGGGGGAGACCGGAAAAGCGGAAGTTCCATTTCTGTGTGGAACTCCGCTTTAACTTTAGTAAATTTACTTGTTATAAACCTTTTTTCAATTACATTTCTTAAGTTACTTCCTGGTTTCCTGGCATAGGCAAATTATGTCATAGATACCAGGAGTCTTCAGGTGGGGAGGGGATTTCTCAGCTAAGTACACTCCCCTGCCTGGGTGCCTGTGCTAAGGGCAGATGGATTCCAGGAAGTAAATGCTACAGGAGTCATCTGCCCCTACTAAAGATGGCTGTGGCCAGAAATACTAGGGGGTGTTTTTACTGATTGATTGAGTCGTGTTGGTGAGGGCACAAACTGGCACAATGATGACTTTTTCACAGGTTCATAATAGTTAAAAATTCAAATGGTGTTAAATACACTTGCATAAGCATCTGATGCACATATCATCCAGTTTATCCAAAATATTTGCGGAAACCTCAGGAATTATTTTTGTGGCGGGAATATTTTTATTTTAGGTAAGATCTGGTTGGTGAAGACCTGTCCCACCCCTACCCCCTGCAGCAACACATTTCTTCTATGATAGTTATCTTTTTCTGCTTGCAATCACCCAGCACTAGGTGATTATAGTATTGATCTACTGCTGCAGAGAAAGTGTGGACAGATCATAACAGCTCTGTGCAAACCTTCATACTAATAGGAAGTGCTGTGTTATCACAATGTAAACACTCCCAATGTAAACATTGTGTGTCCTATGGAGCATGGTGTATTAAGATCAAAAGAGCTGGAACTGATTGTTTTAGTTCCTGGACTTAGTGCTGGACCCCAGCTGCCACTGACAGGACCTGCAGGACCCTTTAAGCCCATTGCCATTTTAAAAATGCACTGGAACAAACAGTCATTGCACCTGTAAAGTTTTACAATGGTAGGTAATAATGCTCTTTTTTCCTTCCGAATCTGAGGACTCAGCTGGAGGAAGAGGATGTTAAAGTCGCACAATCATTTTTTCTGTGTTTTGATTTTTACTTTGAGTGGCATTGACATGTCTATTTTGAACCTATGTAACCATATAAAAAGTACTGGTGTCTATGAATTATATATATTTTTAATTGTAATTAATCCTGCCCAGGTATCTATAAGACGAAAATCACAACATGTTTGTGGAGGAACCATTGTTAGCGACAAGCATGTTGTTACAGCTGCTCACTGCATAACTGACAAGTAAGACTATATATCTTCTTTGTACTTAAATAAGATTGTTTCATGTGTACTTAGTACTGCCCAATTTCTTCTATGTGGCAATGAAGGTAGCAACACCCTTTTGACCCCCTCTTATGCTTAGATGTCCTGGGCCTCTTCAAAATTCAGATGGGCCCCCGCCATCCAAAAATATTCTCAAGTTGGAGAGCAGTGAGTGTTTGCTCAATTGTCCAATCACCGCCTAAGATTTCCCAGGACATCTAAAAACATTCTCAGACTAGAAAGCAATGAGAGTTCGGTCAATCACTCAATGCTCTAAATTGTTCACTTCTGCATGGCAGTGAAGGGGATGCCCCCCTCCTGAATCCACACCCCCCCCCCCCCCATGTTTCCCATGCTCACCTGAATTTCATGTGAGCCCAAGACTTGTAGAGAGGTAGGAAATTGCAGCGGCACTGTAGTGATGTAGAAGCCAGCTGCTGGAACCATTAGGCGGCGTACACACGCGGGGACTGTCTGCCGAAACTAAGTTCGTCAAACAGTCCGCTCAAACTTTTGAATGAACGAACACGCCCACACACGGCACTTTTTGAGCGGACAAATACGGCAAACTTTGTTCGTCGTACTAAGTCCGCGCAACTTTTGAAATGAGCGGACTCGCCCACACACGAGGCAACAGTCCGCTCATTTTGAGCGCGTGTCAAGGTAGGCGGGGCCCGCGACGGAGACGTCGCGGGCTCCGCCGCCTGGAATGGACTTAAAGGGGAACCCCAACGCCGAAAAAAATCGGCGTGGGGGTCCCCCCAAAGTCCACAACAGACCCTTGTCCGAGCACGCTACCCGGCCGGCCAGGAAAGGGGGGCGAGCGAGCGCGCCCCCCTCCTGAGCCGTACCAGGCCGCGTGCCCTCAACATGGGGGGTGCCTTGGGGAAGGGGGGGCCGCGCGGCCCCCCCACCCCAAAGCACCTTGTCCCCATGTTGATGAGGACAAGGGCCTCTTCCCGACAACCCTGGCCGTTGGTTGTCAGGGTCTGCGGGCGGGGGGCTTATCGGAATCCGGGAGCCCCCTTTAATAAGGGGGCCCCCGGATACCGGCCCCCCACCCTATGTGAATGAGTATGGGGTACAATGTACCCCTACCCATTCACCTGTAAAATAAAAGTACCCCAAAACACACGAGATAAAATATTTTATTGCACAGCTCCGGGGGTCTTCCGTCTTCGGGGGTCTTGTCCCCCTCTTCGGTTCTTCTGCCGGGCCATCGCGCCTTCTTATAGCTCTTTTGCAGGCGGTGGCCCGGTCTTCTGTCGCCGCCTTCCATTCTTCTGTCGCCGCCTTCCGTTCTTCTGCCGGGCCACCGCGCCTTCTTATAGCTCTTTTGCAGGCGGTGGCCCGGTCTTCTGTCGCCGCTGTCGCCGCCGCCTTCCGTTCTTGACCAACCCATGTGACATATACCATGTGACACCGCCCCATTGTCACTATATAAGTGGCCGCTCAGCGCGGCTCTGGCATTCCGGCCGGAGAGAGCGACGTGTCAACATCTCCTGGAGAAGAACAAGAAGAACAAGAAGAAGAACAAGAACGGAAGGCGGTGGCGACAGTGGCGACAGAAGACCGGGCCACCGCCTGCAAAAGAGCTATAAGAAGGCGCGGTGGCCCGGCAGAAGAACCGAAGAGGGGGACAAGACCCCCGAAGTCGGGAGAAGAGGCCGGCGGCGGGGAGGAAGAAAGCCGGACTCCTCCGCTAGCAAAAGAGCTACAAGAAGATAGCGGAGGAGTCCGGCGAGAAGACCCCCGAAGACGGAAGACCCCCGGAGCTGTGCAATAAAATATTTTATCTCGTGTGTTGTGTTTTTTTTTGGGTACTTTTATTTTACAGGTGAATGGGTAGGGGTACATTGTACCCCATACTCATTCACATAGGGTGGGGGGCCGGTATCCGGGGGCCCCCTTATTAAAGGGGGCTCCCGGATTCCGATAAGCCCCCCGCCCGCAGACCCCGACAACCAACGGCCAGGGTTGTCGGGAAGAGGCCCTTGTCCTCATCAACATGGGGACAAGGTGCTTTGGGGTGGGGGGGCCACGCGGCCCCCCCTTCCCCAAGGCACCCCCCATGTTGAGGGCACGCGGCCTGGTACGGTTCAGGAGGGGGGGCGCGCTCGCTCGCCCCCCTTTCCTGGCCGGCCGGGTAGCGTGCTCGGACAAGGGTCTGTTGTGGACTTTGGGGGGACCCCCACCCCGATTTTTTTCGGCGTTGGGGTTCCCCTTTAAGTCCATTCCAGGCGGCGGAGCCCGCGACGTCTCCGTCGCGGGCCCCGCCTACCTGCACACGCGCTCGAAATGAGCGGACTTCCCTCCGAGCGGGAACAGTTTGCTCATTTCGAAAGTAGCCTACACACGGGCGGACTGTTCGCTCAAACCGAGTTTCAGCGGACAGTTTTTCGGAATTTCCGAAAAACTTTGTTCGTCAAACTGTCCGCTGAAACTGTCCGTTGAAGCCTCACACACGAGCGGACTGTCCGCTGAAACACTGTTCAGCGGACAAAGTTGAGCCAACAGTCCGCCCGTGTGTACGCGGCCTAACTCACAGTAGGGATGAAGGTATTCCAGACACCCAAAAGTGTTAGTTGCTGAAGGTTTGTAAAGAGTATGTAAACCCAACATTTTGTATTTATGATATGTGCCTGCTGTAATATGAAAAACAATCTTGTTCTCTTTGTATTGCTTCCTTTGTGTGTAATCTCTGATGTTTCTGCCAGCCCCTCTGCTTTCCTATTAAAAACTGACTACACTAGCCATGAGAAAACAGTATGGTCAGTTCTTCAGCTGTGCTAAGAACTTAGTGTGCTCTCTTCCAGTGATCAGACTTCTGCTGAGAACCTCCCCAAAAAGCTTGTTTGGCTGTACTTCTCCTGGGGTTCACAGGAGTGCAATTCTTTCTTCACTCCTATGACCCCTTTTCAGCCTGCTTTTGACTGATGTCACAGAGCTGGTCCAGGCTCGGAAAAGATTGCGACCACCACTGAGAGCCTGAGCCAACTGCTCCCACTCCCTCCGAAACCCAGAGCTCCAATGAGCTAGGTAGGTATGAAAAAAACCTAATCAAAAAACAAATCCCATACTTCTTTTAATTTCATGGTTAGAAAATTCACCTGATTTGATTACCCTCAATCAAAAGGAAGGTCAGAAGAGCCTTATATTAAAACATAAATTCTCCAATATGAATAAACATGCTACTAAAACCAACCAGTTAGATCCTTGGTAGGTACAATCAAAAACATTCACATTACTTTCCTCGAAGAACTAAAGTTTAAAACAAATTGATAGGTTTCTACTCGCAATCTTCTAATGTGTTCACTGAGCTGCGCATGTATAGCACAGTGTACAATCCCGGCATCTGCTGGGGGTTGGCATGAATGAATTCCAATGTGCATGCATATGTGGTACATCATCTGGAGCCATCCAATCAGGGTGGCTGAGGATGTAAAACACAGAAGAACCCAGGTAGAGAATGTCCTTGACATGGAGACAGCTCCTGGACGTTACTGTACTGAAGTGGAGGTAATTTTAGTTCCGCTCAAGGTAAAGTAAAGACATGCCACCCATAGTGTAGTATAAACCATTTATTAAACCCACCTTAATAACAGATCTAAAACCACTTACATATTCTTATGCTGTGAGAAAGTACATACACTTCAATACACATTACCAGCAGAATCATCAACCAGTGTAATTACATGACATTGACTTCTTCTGGAGCTCGTAGGGTGTAGAACTATTATTGTAGCTACATATATACCCTTTCTTAATTACCCATATATGTTAACACTTCAAATGATCTATAAATAGTTAGCATTCTAAAATCATACACTACAAGTACAAAATCATGTTAGTCCCAAAACACTCAAATTAATAAGTTAATAAGTAAAATTTTATAAAATAATTGTGTTGTTCTCCTTATATATCTCCCAGACTTCTCTTAATGCTCAAGTTTATACAAAAGCATAAAGAGTCATGAATTAAAAATACATTTTTTTAAATCAGTTTCAGCATTCCAAATGTTTGGTTTCAAGGTGTCCATGCTAAATATCCAAAGAGTTACATTTTTAGGTTCTCTTTTCAAATTGGATACTTACCAGTGTGCTTGGATTCTATTCCCCAAAATGGAACCCTCTAGGGGCTTAATAACCTTGCTGTGAAATCTGAGAAAGCACCCTTTACACACATGCAGTAGGAAACCAGCTGTGAAGCCAAAAGCCCCCAATATTGTTTTTTTTCCTCTTCGGGGGATAGGATACCAAAGCAGTTTCCTTTTTTTTTTTAAAAGGGAGAGATTGCAGCCGCTCAGCGGAGGATTTACCATCCCCGCCATGTCTGCAGATGCCGCTCACGCGGGAAAGCACTTTCCTTTGAAAGGAAATGGGGGGCCATATTTCGCTTATGGCGTCAGACGCCGGCCACACGTGCAGGAAGTGATTTAAGCACAGTGTGTATAGCTACTGCCTGGTGGTGGAGGGACAGAGCAGAGAAGTTGGCTGGATCAGGTTTGGTGACACAGGCATTTCCCTTGGACACATTGTACTGTTACAGGCTAGGATTAATAGCAACTATTGCGCTGTACTATAGCCTAGCAGTGTACATTCTTTTGCTGGTAGTGCCTCTGCTTTGTGCTTTAAAGCTATGAGTGGCAAAGGGACTAAGAACTCCTCTAACGGTTCTAAAGGGTCAGTGTTTACACAACAAACTAAAACCATTTCCAATGTCATCCTCCTCTGAGAGTGATGCGGCCGGTCAGATTGAGCCGTCAGGGGAATCTGTAGTTGCAGTCACGCAAGACACTTCAGCCCCTGAGTATCTCACACGAGAGGTTTTGTCTTCTACCATTGCTGGTTTGGAGAAGAAGATTGATGCTATTTTATCCCTCCATAGTGAGGTCAAACGTAGCAGATCCCCATCTAGTGCTCAAGACCCTCTTTTGGAGGTTCAGGAGCCTGGGGATCAGGTAGATCTTCCCAAAGATTTGGAAGATGCTGGTTTATCCTCTTCTGAGGATCCTAATATATAAGGAGTTACATCACAAGACAGGTTGCTTGTGCACTCTCTTACTAAGTTGGTTCGTTCAAACTTTTTGCTGCCTGCAGCGCAGGCTCTTGATGATCCCACCTCTAATTTGGGATCAGTAAAACCTCCTCCATCTGGGGATGCCTTTCCTATTCATGCATGGCTAAGGAAGCTTATGTATGCTGAATGGGAACATACGGATAAACAATATTAACCTCCTAAGAGAATCTCCACACTTTATCCTATGGAAGAGGACTGCTATAAGAAATGGGGGGTTCCAGCGATTGATGCTGCGATTGCCTCAGTGAATAAGAATCTCACATGTCCTGTGGATAATGCACTAATGTTAAAGGATCCAACAGATAAAAAGTTGGAGCTTCTTTCTAAAAGCCATATGTCTTTAGAAGTTCAGTAGCACAGCCGGTTCTTGCCGCAAGTGGCGTATCCCAGTCCATTAAGGAACAGTTTGAGGAGATGCTTAAAGTTCTGCCTGATGAACAGGCCCAACAATGCGCTGGTTTATCAGACGCACTGTGTTTCACTGTAGATGCTATGAGAGATTCTGTCATTCAAATTTCATGGCTTATGCTTGGACTAGTGCATTCTCGCAGAGTTCTATGCCTGAAAAGTTAGTCAGCCGAAGCACTGTGTAAAAATCTCTTAGCCAGTTTCCCTTTTCATGGTGATCGGCTATTTGGAGATGATTTGGATAAATACCTACAAAAGATCTCTAATGGCAAAAGCTCTCTTTTACCAGTAAAGAATTAATTCAAACATTTCTTCTTTTAAGCGTGCTTCCTCTCCTGTGCCAGGGGCATCAGCCTCTACCGTCAAGTTCAAGGGGAAAACCCCAAGGGCAGCACCAAGGTCAGAAGAGATCTTGGGGCAGAAAACAGAATGCTGAAGCCTCCTTATGAAGGGGCACCCCCGCTCGCTCGGGTGGGGGGGGAAGGCTCCTGCAATTCTCAAAGATCTGGCAGGAACTATGTCAAGACAGATGGGTGGCTTCTGTTGTTTCTCTAGGTTACAAACTAGAGTTTTGAGATTTTCCATCTCCTTGGTTTCTAAGGTCCAAGAACCCAGAGAAAAGGAAGGCTCTCCTTCTAGCGCTGGATCATCTATTATCCCAGTCAGTCATATCAGAGGTTCCCTTAGAGGAACAGGGCACAGGTTTTTATTCAAACCTTTTTACGGTTCCAAAACCAAACGGAGAAGTAACACCTATTTTAGATCTATTCTAGATCTCAAAGATCTGAATCGATCCTTTCACATGGAGTCAATCCGGTCGGTTGTTGCCATCCTCCAAGGAGGGGAGTTTTTGGCGTCTATCGATATCGTCTATCGATATCAAAGATGCATATCTCCACGTGCCAACATTTCCCGCTCACCAGAAATTTCTGCACTTCGAAATAGAAAATCATAATTTTCAGTTTGTGGCCCTGCCATTCGGTTTAGCTACAGCACCACGGGTGTTCTCAAAAATTCTGGCACCTCCTCTAGCTAGATTAAGGGTCAAGGCATAACAGTCCTAGCCTACTTAGACAATCTACTTTGAATAGATCATTCAGTTTCAGGTCTAAACCACAGTCTGGTCACAACTGTAAACTACCTGGAATCTCTAGGCTGCATTCTCAACCTAGAAAAATCCTCCTTAAAACCATCAAGGAGATTACAGTACTTGGGTCTGGTCATAGATACCATACAGAAAAATGTATTTCTACCCCAGACAAGAATCAGTTCCATTATAGAGCTAATTCAACTCATTCAAAGCAAAGAAAGCCTTCCATTCGGTTGTGCATGAGATTGTTGGGAAAAATGGTGGCCTACTTCGAGACCGTTCCTTACATGCAGTTTCATTCAAGATTGCTGCAAAACACAATCCTGTTGGCCTGGAACAAAAAGGTTCAGGCCTTAGATTTTCCAATACGCCTGGTTCCCGACGTGCATCCGAGCCTAAATTGGTGGTTGGTATCCAGCAACCTCCAGCAGGGGAAATCATTTCTACCAGTCTCCTGGAAAGTTGTAACAATGGATACCAGCCTTCTAGGCTGGGGAGCAGTGCTGGAAGAGGATTCTGTCCATGGGAGATGGTTCAAGTTGGAAAGGACCTTGCCTATCAACATTTTGGGGGTTCGGGCAGTTCATCTGGCTCTAAAGCCCTGGACAGTCAGACTGAGGGATTGTCCTGTTAGGAATCAGTCCAACAATGCCACGACTGTGGCTTATATCAATCACCAGGGGGGCACGAGGAGTCGTGCAGCCCAAAAAGAAGTGAATCATGTTCTGACTTGGGCAGAATACAAGTACCTTGCCTATCGGTAATATTCATTCTGGGAATAGAAAATTGGCTGGCGGACTGCTTGAGTCGCCAACAATTATTTCCGGGGGACTGGTCTCTTCACCCCAACATCTTCCTAGCAATATGTCAGAGGTGGGGTACTCTGGACGTGGACCTGTTCATGTCCAGATTCAACAACAAGGTCAACAACTTTGTGTCGAGATCAAGGGATCCACTAGCTTGCAGATGCATATGTCTTCCCATGGGATCAGTTTTCTCTGATCTATGCTTTTCCTCCAGTTCTGCTACTTCTGCATCTTCTTCGCAGGATCAAGCAGGAACAAAAAGAGGTGATTCAGGTGTCCCCAGCGTGGCCCAGAAGATCTTGGTTTGCCGAGATCATAAAGATGGCACTAGGGGTCCCTTGGACTCTGCCAATATGGCCAGACCTTCTCACACAAGGTCCAGTATTCCATCCTACCTTATACACGCTAAATTTAACGGTTTGGCTATTAAGACCCACATTCTAAAGGATCGTGGGTTGTCTCCTTCGGTAGTGTCTACCTTGATTAATGCCAGGAAGCCGGCTTCCAGAATCGTTTACTTTAGAGTCTGGAAGACATATGTTTCCTGGTGTGGATCCAGGGGTTGGCACCCCAGGAAATATGTCATAGGTAGGATCCTTGATTTCCTGCAAATGGGATTAGAAATGAAGCTGGCTTTGAGTACTATCAAGGGCAAGATCTTGGCCTTATCAATATTTTTTCAACAGCCTCTGGCTTATCACTCTTTAGTGTGCAGCTTTGTTCAGGGGGTAACATGGATCAGTTCCCCTATCAAGGCACCTGTAAATCCTTGGGATTTAAACTTGGTCTTATCGGCTTTGCAGAAACAGCCTTTTGAACCTTTATGTGAAATTCCCTTGGTTCCTTTGACTAGAAAGATAGTCTTTCTGGTTGCCATTTTATCTGCTAGAAGAGTATCAGAACTAGCGGCTCTGTCTTGTAAGGAGCCATATTTGATCATACATAAAGATAAAGTGGTGTTACGTCCTCATCCTGAATTCCTACCAAAGGTGGTGACAAGTTATCACTTAAACCAATATATTGTTCTTCCTTCTTTCTCCCCAGAGCCCCGATCTAGGGAAAAGAAGGCACTACATTCCCTTGATGTAGTGAGAGCGGTCAGAGGGTATTTAAAAGTGACCACTCAGGTTTGTAAAACAGATGTTTTATTCGTACTGCCAGATGGTCCAAAAAGAGGACAGGCAGCATCAAAATCCACTATTTCCACGTGGATTTGTCAAGTCATTATTCAGGCTTATGGTTTAAAGAAGAAAATTCCTCCTTTTCATGTTAAAGAACACTCAACCAGGGCGATTAGTGCCTCTTGGGTGGTGCATCATCAGGCCTCTATGGCTCAGATTTGTAAGGCCACAACTTGGTCTTCAGTTCATACATTTACCAGATTTTAGCCAAATCGATGTTAAAGGTCATGAGGATATTGCCTTCAGGCGCAGTGTACTGCAGGCTGCAGTATGAGTCTTCTGGCCTCCTGTTTTTTGTTGTGTCTCCCCCCTTCAGTTGCCATTGCTATGGGACATTCCACATAGTAACTACTATGGCTCTGTGTCCCCTGATGTATGAAAAGAAAACAGGATTTTTAAAACAGCTTACCTGTAAAATCCTTTTCTTTGATATACTTCAGGGGACACAGAGGTCCCTCCCTTCTTGGTATACACTTGTATTGCTTGGCTACAAAACTGAGGATTCCCAGTTGTGGAAGGGGTTATATACGGCAGTACACGTCTTGCCTTAGGGGCGTGCCAGTGTCCATCACCTATCGTGGCCATATAAACCCACATAGTAACTACTATGGCTTTGTGTCCCCTGATGTACATCAAAGAAAAGGATTTTACAGTTAAGCTGTTTTAAAATCCTGTTTTTATGTACTTTGTTGGATATTTAAGCACATTAAGAATTTGTAGGTGGACCATTTTTTTTTAAAGAAAATGTGTGTGACCACACCAAAAACATTTATTTTATTTCTAATGTGATTCATTTTAAACAATTGGGCATCACAGAACAGCACAATCAAGGGAATAATAAAATGATCCTATTCAAAAACTTGCATACCCTTGGTTCTTAATACTATGTATTGCTTCCTTTAGCATCAATGATGGCTTGCAATCTTTTGAAATAGTGAATAAGTCCCTTTATTACTCACGTGGTAAAACTACCAGTTCTGGTTGGCAAAAAGCCTCCACGTTCTGTAAATCCTTTGATTGTCAAACATGAAATACTTGTTTCAGATCTCTCTAAAGTGGCTTAATAATGCGGAGGTCAAGAGATTACGATGGCCATTTCAGAACCTTCACTTTTTGTACTGCAGTCACTGAAGGGTCGACTTGGCCTTTTTTTGGATCACTGTCACATTGTCATGCTGGAAAGTCCAAGTGAGCTCCACATACAGGAGACTGAACAA
This sequence comes from Lithobates pipiens, assembly GCF_037356315.1. Taxonomy (NCBI): domain Eukaryota; kingdom Metazoa; phylum Chordata; class Amphibia; order Anura; family Ranidae; genus Lithobates; species Lithobates pipiens. The sequence goes on along the minus strand of NW_027507686.1, from coordinate 214,673,251 downwards.
TTCAAAGTTTCCTCCAGCATTTTATGATAATATGTTGCATTCATTTTGCTATCAATTTTTACTTAATTCCCTGTTGTGCTGTAGCTCATCCCCCAATGCAGCAAAGATCCACCTTAATATTTCACTGTAGGGATGGTGTTTTTTCTTGATAAATCTTGTTGACTCCTATCCAAACATAACATATCCAAAACTTCTCATAATGCCTAATTAATTTGAGGCTTCTGTTTGAGTTTTTAGGCTTCTCTGTGTGGGGCATTGTAAGTGGGCTTTTTTTGTGGCATTGGGGCAAACTCTGCCTGGGGTGTGTAAAGAGCACAGCTGAAATAAGGTGGTGGGGAAATTAGTGTGGCCACCTACCAGGAACATGATCCCAATAGCTTAGATCTAGACCAGTCAAATCATTGACCTTTTCTGAGCTGGGTTTTCTTTTTTTAAGAAAGGGGTTTTCTTTTATAGGTTTTTTTATTTTGTAACATTTGTTCCATTGAATAGCTCTGTCCTATTAATTTATTCCCATATCTTGCCTGGAATTGTCTGGATGATTTCTTTGTCTTTACAGGAACTTTACAAGTAATTTTAAGGTGTGTATTGGAGACCATGATGTCGCTGTCAAAGAAAGTTCTGAGATGATTTTCTCTATATTCAAAGTGATTCTGCACCCCAAATTTCTTGCTAACCAGCCAATCAACTATGATATCGCTATTTTGGTGTTGGAAGGGCGCATTGTATTTGGTAAGAAATGTTACTCAAAGATGATCTTAAGATGCTCTTATCAGAATGTATTATATACTCAAAGGATAGTTCTAGACAAATATAATCTCAAGATTCAATGTTACACAACATATATTCTAGCTACCTTGCTGGAAACTGTGCACAGCTCAACACTTTCCCCTTTTCTCCAAAACTGTGGTGATGCTACTCACACACCTGATGGTGACTATACAGTAAAAAATGGCTGCCAGAGTTTTGATTCTTCGGCCAACTCTACCACCTTTTGCCTTCAGCAATTAAAGGACAATTTGATAATTTATGTTCTTTTTTAAGCAATCCCCCAGCCCTAAAGTTGAACTCAAAGCTAAGGGTGCATGCTGGGTCCATGACGTCAGAAGGGGGGTGCCATCAAGGTGACGTAGACAGGTGCCGGCCCCTTACCTATATAAGAAATGTCAAATGGAGGGGCCTGCAGATGGCCTCCGTGTTGGCGAGAGTAAAAAAAAGAAAACATTTTGGGTGCGGCACGATTGACAATGGATCTACATCGGGGGATGCTTTTTTTATTTTTTTATAAAGATTTGTAAAAAATTCTCAGTTTTTATTATTTTTTGACACTTTTTTGGTGAATGGGTAGGGTTACTATGTATCCGATACCCATTCACATGGGGGGGTCTGGGATCTGGGGACCCCCTTGCTAAAGGGGGCTTCCAGATTTCCTTTAAGCCCCCTGCCTACATACCCCCACAACCACCGGCCACATGGGGGATGAGGCCCTTGTCCCCATCAACATGAGGACAAGGGCATGTGGTCTGGCATGGTTCGGGGGTGAGGGTCAGTGCTCCTTTCCTGACCTGCCGGGCTGCATGCTCGAATAAGGGTCTGTTGTGGATTTTAGGGAGTACCCCATGCCGTTTTTTTTCATTTTGGCGTGGTGAAGGGCCTGATATGGACTGGGGGCACCCCACTCTGTTTTTAAAAACATTTTTCTATTACCTGGCAATACCGTCATTCTTTTCTTTACATTTATCCATCAGTGGGAGGCCAGCTGACAGATAATGAGTCATGGTTGTTAAGAACGCGCGTGGCCGGCTTCCCGGCCCGTTGCTTAACAACCAGCTATTCTTCCCACAAAATTCAAATTGGTCAATCGTATTTCGACTGATCCGAATTGAATCATCTTGAAAAGGTGGAATTCGTTCAAAAATTATTAAATGAAACAAATTTTAACCACTTGCCGACCAGCGCATGGTGATGTACGTCAGCAGAATGGCACGGACAGGAAAATGCGCGCCATTTGTTTGGGAGCTACATCGCACAACCACGCAAGTGTCAGTTAAAGCGATGCAGTGCCGAATTGCAAAAAGTTCTCTGGTCTTTGGCCTACAAAATGGTCCGGGGCTTAAAGCGGTTGTAAACCCGCTGATGTGTTTTGTTTTTTTCCCACCTCCAAAGTAAAAGGCATAATGAGCTAGTATGCACCCCATACTAGCTCATTATGAAATACTTACCTTAGAACGAGGCCCCGACATCTGGTAAGATCTACGCCGAGGGAGCTGACATGTTCCCTCGGCATCTCTTCCGGGTATTGCGGCTCCGGCGCTGTGAGTGGCCGGAGCCGCGATATTGTCACTCCCGCGCACACGCGTGGGAGATTTCTTCCCGGCAGGGTCCGGCATCTGCCGGGCTTCCAGCCGAGAAACCCCTGTGCGCATGCGCCGCTGCAGTCAGCGGCGTATTGCGAGGGCAATATCTCCTAAACTGTACAGGTTTAGGAGATATTTTTTTTTTACCTACAGATAAGCCTTATTATAGGCTTTCCTGTAGGTAAAAGTCCCAAAAAGGACTATACAACCACTTTAAGTGGTTAACGAAACCAAACTAAACAAATTCTGAAACCAAACGAAATCTCATAACAAAACTAAATTCGTAACATAACAAATCTATCCGAAACTGAAAAATGTGTTTAGTTACGGATATATTCATTATGTTAAGAATTTTGTCTAGTATATTCTTACTTGAATCTCAGAGGCTTATGTGTATTTCTTCCAGAAATGTGCAGTAATCCAGCATAATATAACTTGTACTTGGTGCAGATGTTCCTGTAATAAAGACTGGGCTCTGCTTCTGTATCTCCCTGTATGGGCGATTGGTCTTGTGTCTTCTGGTGTTTAGGAGATTCTTAGAAGACTCAAGAGGAAAAGATATCACTGGACTGTACTGGCACAGAAAGGAGAACACATACAATATAAAACAAATAAAAAAATGTATTACAAAAAAAAAATATAAAAAAAAATTATACTCTTTGATGATGCAATACACTGGCCTTTCTTTTTACGACCTGTACAAGGTCTATATGTGATTTTATGGATTGTTTTGTAATAAAAATGTATGATTTTTATTTTTTTTTAATATATGCGTGTTTCTTTCTGTACCAGTAAAGTCCAATAAAAGCTTTTCCTCTTGAGTTTGGTATACATTTTTGATGTGCCAGTATAGTGGTTCTATTGAAGTGAAGATTCTTAGATGATAATATAAGGACAGGCTTTAGTTAATTATACTTTCAGGCTTAAAAAGTAAGTTAGGATTTCTTTAATACTTAACCAGGCAAAAAGAGTCTTTGCCCGCAAAGTCAGTGTATCCAGTATCAATCTTTGCTTGTATGTATAACTAACCAACAAATTTTGTTTTTTGGGAAGCCTTGTGGTGAGATATCTGCACTTGAGTTCCCATGTCCTCAATTTTTCTGTATTTGCAGGTGTTAAAATCCAGCCAGCCTGCTTGCCGAGCCCAGATGAGTCTTTTCCAGCAGGCTTTCTATGTGTTGCACTTGGATGGGGACGCACGTCAGAAGGTGAGAGGCTTCTGTTATAGTGAGATGATCAGACTGTTTTTTATGGGCCAGGCGACTATTTAGTGTCCCCACCATTCCTAATCTGAGTTAGCCATGGTCATACTCATTCGCTCTGTAAGACCACTTTGAAGATGATAACTAGGGATGAAGGAAATTAAAAATTAGGAAAACTGGGGAAGAGAACAATTTCCACAGGAAGTGGTTTTATGGATGTAATATGCTTTATATGGTTACGGAGGGTGGGGGGTTAGTGAAGCTTGTTTCAACTATTTGAGACCTGTCCTAATTACAAGGCCCATTATTATTTAGAAAGATAATGTTAGATATTTCATATTTTTCATTATTATTATAAACTCACTGGCTACTTTATTAGGTGCACCTGTTCAGTTGCTTGGTAACACAAATTGCTAATCAGCCAATCACATGGCAGCATCTCAATGCATTTAGTCAAGTCATCTAGATGTGGTGAAGACAACTTGCTCAAGTTCAAGCCGATCATCGGAATGTGGAAGAAAGGGGATTTAAGTGACCTTGAACGTGGCATGGTTGTTGGTGCCAGACAGGCTGGTCTGAGTATTTCAGAAACTGCTGTTCTACTGGGATTCTTACACAACCATCTCTAGGGTTTACAGAGAATGGTCTGAAAAAGAGAAAATATCCAGTAAGTGTCAGTTGTGTTTGCGAAAATGCCTTGTTGATATCAGAGGTGAATGGGCAGACTGGTTGGAGATGATAGACCGGCCAAGGTATGCAGAATACTATCTCTGAACTCACAACACATCGAAGCTTGAAGCAAATGGGCTACAGCAGCAGAAGATCACACTGGGTGCCACTCCTGTCAACTAAGAACAGGAATCTGAGGCTACAATTCGCACAGGCTTACCTAAATTGGACAATAGAAGATTGGAAAACAATTGCCTGGTCTGATGAGTCTTGATTTCAGCTACGTCATTCAGATGGTAGGGTAAGAAGTTAGTGCAAACATGAAAGCATGGATCTATCCAGCCTTGTATCAACGGTTCAGGCTGGTGGTGGTGGGGTAATGGTGTGGGGGATATTTTCTTGGCACACTTTGGGTCCCTTATTACCTATTTAAACGCCACTGCCTACCTGAGTATTGCTGCTGATCATGTCCATCCCTTTATGACTACAGTGTACCCATTTTCTGATGACTTCTGACCTGGGCATTTTATAGATAGGCAACTATCCTCATATTGATTAGTGGTTCCACATTAATCATCACTACAGTAGGGAACAGACACAAAAGATACACTCCACATCTTTCCAAATAACTGTTCTGCTTTATTATGACGCAATTGAAGGTTTTTATACGCATGATTACATTAGGTATCACATTAATATTACAATTGTACGTTTATGCTAACAAGGGGCATAACATAGGCAGACTAATTATAAAATCTAATCATTTCTCGAAAGAATGAAAACATGTAATGAAAACATTATTAGTGCCGTGTGCACAGCTCAAATCATCTCAAATAGTTTTTCTTGAACGTGACAATGAGTTTCACCTTTGGGATGTCGTGAAATGGGAAATTTGCATCATGTATGTGCAGCCGACAAATCTGCAGCAACTGCGTGATGCTATCATGTCAATATGGACCAAAATCTCTGTGGAAACACCTTGTTGAATCTATGCCACAAAGAATTAAGGCAGTTCTCAGGTCAAAAGGGGGTCCAACAGTAGGCGGTACTAGCAAGGTATACCTAATAAAGTGGCAGGTGGCAGGTGAATGTATACTCAAACCACTGAGCCACAGGCACAAGATCAGATCAAATCTCTCTTTAAAGTCCACAAGAAGTTGATAATTAAATCACTTAATCGCAAATGGGATATTCTATCATTAGAATCCTATATAGATAGAGGAATAATACTTTGTGGACTTAGAGAGAGAGTTTCCCCTGCGACTCATTTACATACAGAGAATTTTTTAGACAAATGTAAGAAAGAATGCATTAGGCATGGTTTGGAAATCTTAAAACTTATTGTGGAGGAAGAAAAAAGTCAGGGAGTAACCCTACAGTCACAGATAGTGGAGAGTGGACAGAATTTGGAACATTTAAAGATCATGCTGATTTTGAAAAATTCAAAGACATACTCAAAAAGGAAGTAGATAGGACACAAAAAGCCCTTAAAAATATTAAGCAGAGCAAGTTTAAACGTGACCTAGATGATTGGGCTAGTGGGGAGATTTTACGCCAACGTAGATTTCCGTCTCAGACGGGTACCGACGCCAGTGCCCCATCCTCTGATAGTGAAGAGGAACCTACCAACTCAGTGTCTTTTTTGGACAAAGATTCGCTGGAGTTGGAGGACAATCACCCCACCAAAGGCATTTTAAAGAAGGGCAAAGCAGAAACAGGCGGCGAAGGATCACGCGGCAAAGGAAGAAACAAAAGACAACAGACAGGAAGCGAGATCCAGAAAGGGAACCACACAATAACCCGAAGCCAGAGACAGCACCGTTGGGCACTTCCAAGTCTATAGACTACGGAGCTGGAGATCTTAAAAATTGTTAATTTATCCAGTTTCCAACTTGAGAAGAGACATTTATCACTTCTCAGTAGGGGCCTTTCTTTCTCTCCCTCCGCCAATATGGACCAATTTGAAATCTACAAGGACCTTAACCTGTTCCGTAGAAAGGTCCACTTTAGATCTCTGTACATGGATAAATCTACTAAATCAGATGCTACCCATGAACTCAATATTGATGAACAAGTAGCAATTAATCAATTAGAATCCTTATTATCCTTATTGGAGGAGGGAGAACCCCCCTCCAGCGATGATGAAATGCCTGAGACCCCTGAATGGAGGAGAAAGCCACAATTACGTATTTGTTCCACCAGCATGCCCCAATTCAGAAAGCACAAACGACTTGGCATTTTTCTTGATTTGGTACAGGAAGACCTTGCCAAAGTGGATTGGGAAGTTGATGCCCCAGGCAACCTTCCCCGGGATGAACGTCATGCACTTAAGGAACTTAGAAAGTCTGAACAAGTAGCCATCAAGCCTAGTGACAAGGGAGGAAACATGGTATTATTATCCACAGAGATGTATGAGTCGGAAGCACGTCGACTTTTATCCGACTCTTCTACATATATACGCCTGGACCATAACCCCTTTGGGGAACTAGTCATACTCATCAATGAGAAATTGCTGTGGGCCCTTGAATCCTCCTTTGTCACTAGGAAGGAGTATGACTATCTTAAGGTTATTGACTTTAATGTACCAGTATTTTATATTACACCTAAAATACATAAACAACTAAAAAACCCGCCTGGCAGACCGATTCTGTCTGCCATTAAGGGACCTCTGGAGAAAACTGGCAAGTACATTGATTCCCTCATAAAATAAATGGTTGAAAGTCTCCCCTCATATGTCCGAGACACAGGGGATGTGCTCAATAAGATCTTGGATCTAGATGTCCCCGTAGGGGCCCTCCTCGTGGGGTTGGACGTAGAGTCATTATATACGTCCATCCCCCATGAGTGGGGCATTCTGGCAGTACATCATTTCTTGGAACAACATTTTCCCAATATGGGGGCACAAAATGAATTTATTTTGGAACTTTTGGAGATGGCTCTTAAGCACAATTACTTTATGTTCGCAGACCACTATTATCAGAAATTTAGAGGTATGGCTATGGGAGCCCCGTGGGCACCTTCATATGTCTGTCTCCATCTAGGATGGTGGGAGAAGGACAACGTGTATGCCTCGTCGATGTACCGCAGCCATGTGCATATCTGGCTGCGATACATCGATGATGTTTTCATGGTGTGGACCGGCACCCATTTGGAACTTCTGACATTTATGGAGCAACTTGGGACTAATACACGTAACATTAAATTGACTTATGTGATAGACCCTGTGGTAATTTCCTTTCTTGATCTATCCATTAGAATTGAAGAAAGTAAATCGGTCACCCAAACTTTCCGCAAACAGACTGCGGCTAATACTATGCTCCTTGCCAATAGCCATCACCCACGTTCCTTGATTAAAGGGATTCCAATAGGCCAGTTGCTCCGAATTCAAAGGAACTGCTCTTCACAGGAAGACTATCACCGTGAATCGGAATGGCTATACCAGCGATTCTGTGAACGGGGATACTCCCATCGCACTTTAAAAAGAGCTAAAATGATCGCCAGCAAGAGATCTAGAGCTGACCTCTTGGGGACAACTAAGATTAGGAAAAGCAAGTCTAATGAACTAGTACAATTCATTACCCCCTTCGGGACCCAATGGCCTAAGGTACATGCCACCTTGACCAATCATTGGCACATCCTTACTAGATCTGACATCCTGAAAACTATAGTGACAGCCAAACAAGCTAGAAACCTTAAAGATGATCTAGTTGAGTCTAGAAACTGTCTCACGGAAATGCTAAGGATAAAGGGCATGTTCCCCTGTGGACATTGCGGTATATGTAAATTTTCATTAATTGTAGCACTACAGGGGTGCTCTACATTTTGGAGTGCCCCTGTCTTAAATCTTATGTTGGAAAAACCAAACGCCAACTGAGGATACGATTTGCGTAGCACTTAAAAAGTATCCGTCTGAAAGAGGAAACTCCTATAGCACAACACTTCATTTTGCCCTTAACATATCCCAACACAGGGGGGATTTCAATACCATTTTATTGAGACATGAAAAGAGATTGATCTTCAGGCTCCAAACTCTGCAGCCACTAGACCTTAATGCAGAGCTGAGCCTGAAGGTCTTTCTGGAAGCATAAGTATGAGAATCTGTACTCTTTGTATCTTGCATAGCCCCACAGTTATGAACACCTGTGTTGGTATGACATAAGATTTATAATATCTGGCAATATACTTTATTTCCTGTAGAACTTAAAGCGGAGGTCAACCCTAAAGTGGACCTTCCGCTCATTGGAATCCTCACCCCCTCCGGCGCCACAATTGGTACCTTTCAGGGGGAGAGGGGTGCAGGTACCTGTACAGTACAGGTATCTGCACCCACTTCCTGGATAGCTCTCTGCGGAAAGGGGCGTAGATTACGCCCCTTTCCGAAAGTCCCCCGCTGCCCGCTGGGAAACACACAGATCCCAGAGGCAGAGGGTCCATCCTCATTGCGCAGCGCGACTCGCGCATGCGCAGTAGGGAATCGGGAAATGAAGCCGAAAGGCTCCACTTCCTGATTCCCATACCTAAGATGGCGGCGGCAGCACCCGAGAGACGATCGAGAGATCAGCTTCGGGTGCCGACATCGCGGGCGCGCTGGACAGGTAAGTGTCACTATTTTAAAAGTCAGCAGCTGCAGTATTTGTAGCTGCTGACTTTTAAAAAAAAAAAAAAACGCGCACTCCCGGCGGACTCCCGCTTTAATCCAGATACTTTCAGTGTATCTATTTGTCTATTTTAACCTTCTATTTTTGACCTCTGGTGGCCTAATATATAATGTTGTATGATTATATATGAGTATAGATCTATCAGTTTGCATCCACTATTAGCTTAATTACAAATTTTGGCTGCAGTATTTTTATCCATCCACAAGATGGCGCAGAATCAAAAATTCACTGTTACAGGGGCACTTTTATGATTGGTTATTTGACCCTATATTAAGTGACAATTGCCCCTCTGTACCTTGTCCAGTTGAAGTGCCATTTGAGGGCATGAAACGCATTGACCTAGCGTGGTCTAAGGCTGCTGTCACCCCCTCCTGTGCGCCCCCCGCATGATCCCCCATCTTTACGGCCATTTTGGGCATTTGCATAGAGACTTTCTGTTCGATCCTCACTAGATCGGTGCATTCTCTACTCAGAGCTCCCTCTGCTGGATACTAATGGAGACTTGCTCTTTTTGAGTTCACCTGTGACCTGAATAGACTCATGTGTGATCCATGAGATCCATGCTGCATAACTTTTTTGTGACCGGCAACTGCTCCGCTCCACTAGGAATCCACTCGTTTGTCTCTAGATGGTGACTGAGCTGATAGCGGTATCCTTCCGCCAGGACCTCCATTGAAGTCATACCAGTGAGCGTTGTATATTCGATCAAGAAGAGCGTGACACCAGCGGCACACACTGGGTCTCTGGTATCCTATATAACTGCACCACCAGATGATGGACGATACTTGCACTTTCAGGTAAATTTGTTACAGCTATGGACATATACTTGATCATTTGGATCCCTGATTTTATATATTACATGCCACTATTTGTGGAACTTATTCCTAATTGCACGTCCACTGAACCTGATACGGATTACAAAAAGGACCTTTTTGGATACCAGTAAGCGCTGTATATTCAACCAAGTGGCACACACTGGGTCTCTGTTATGCCATATGACTGCACCACCAGATGACGGATGATACTTGCACATTCAGGTAAATTTGTTACAGCTGTGGACATATATCTGATCTTTTGGATCCCTGACTTTATATATTATATGCCATAATCTGTGGAACTTATTCCTGACTGCACATTCATTGAGCCTGATAAAGGACATTTTTGGATAGAACTGTGTGCATTTTTTGCCTGGCCCACATTCATCTATTATCAGCTTCAGCTAGGTCTATATGGAATACGGGAGGAAACATAGGAGGGGATCTTTAATAGCAGTGTTTAGCATTGTTTTTATACCACATGTCTTGTTTTTTTGTTTTTCTGTTTTGATCCTTTTTTATACATTTTTCCACAGCCATTTATTTCACCTGTGTATATTTGGTATTGTCATAGAAAGGACCCCACAGGTTTTGATGGGCGATTCACCTGTGGAATCTCTCTTTATTGGTTAAGATGTTTGCGTGAATTCTCTAATAAAGTTTACCATTTTTTCATTTATTATATTCTTGAGCTTTCTTGTCCTGATGTGAGCATTTGTAAGTCCGCTATGGTCTCACATCCTCCCTCATTGTTTGAGTGTATATCTTAACTGGGTGTTGTCTTGCTTAGGAAAGGTATTCTTTTTTAGTTGCACATAAAAAGAAATGCAGTGGCAAGTATTACTGACGTGACTTTGCTAATCAACAAAGTCATGCAGTCACCATGTCAGTGCTAATATGGTGATTGCATGGCTAAGTCGATAAACCATGTAATGTTTTTTTTTTTATTTCAGGCTTATTTCACCTAAGGCCGCGTACACACGCGGGGACTGTTCGCCCAACTTTGTCCGCTGAACAGTGTTTCAGCGGACAGTCCGCTCGTGTGTGGGCTTCAGTGGACAGTTTCAGCGGACAGTCTGACGAACAAAGTTTTTCGGAATTTCCGTAAAACTGTCCGCTGAAACTTGGTTTGAGCGGACAGTCCGCTCGTGTGTAGGCTTGTTCGTCAAACTAAGTTCCGCGCATACTCAGAAAGGATTTACACGCCGAAGGTTGCATTGCAGTGTATAGGACGTCGTTTTCTAGTCCCGTCGTACGTGCCGTTCACGTCATCGCGCACGGTTTCAGCGGACTGTTCGTTCATCGTGTGTGGTCAAGTCCGTTCATGCTAATTTTGAGCGGACTGTTTGTCAAACTGTTTGACGAACAAGGTTGGGCGAACAGTCCGCGCGTGTGTACGCGGCCTAAGAGATCTGCATAGTTTTGAGGCTAAGTTCAATGAAATCTCAGTGAGCTTGGTAACTTGAATTGGTCATTTTGTTAGCGAGATCACTGTTCTCATCCTGACCTAGCACTACACAATAAATAGGCAAAAAAAATGTATCTCATCTGGTAAATTGACCCTGTATACTAACGGTCAACCTAGGTTGCTGGTGTTGTTGGTGCTGCAAGTGATTGATTGTATCAAGCCCACACATTTCTAGACTACAGGTCTTGAGTAAAATGTGTGATAGGGGAAAGCTGAGGGTGCTTGTTGTATAGACCACTCAGCTACATCAGTGGTTGTTAGCCCTTGTACACACGATCGGACATTCCGACAACAAAATCCATCGGATTTTTTCCGACGGATTTTGTTCGAAACTGGTGTTGCATACACACGGTCGGACAAAGTTGTCGGAAAATGCGATCGTTCGGAACGTGATGACGTTATTTAGTTACGATGGGACTACGTTCAGCCTAGTAGCCAATAGCTTTGGTCTAGGAATTTGATCTGAGCATGCGTGGCACTTTGTCCAATCGGAATTCTCTACAAACGTTCGGACAAAGTCCAATCGGATCATGTTGTCGGAAATTTTTTATATCCAGCTCTCAAAATTTGTTGGTCAGACATTCGGACGGAAAAAGTCAGATGAAGCCCACACACGATCCGATCGGACATTTTCCATCGGAATGTCCGACCGTGTGTACAAGGGTTAAGAGCTCTTCCTTTGCTGTGCTGAACTGTAGGAAACTAGCGGCACTTTACCGATAATGCCCGCACAGCCCCAGTGTGAAAGGAGTCTAAATATAAGGACACTTACAGTACCTGTCCAGGTATCCAGCGCTGTCCTCACCCAAACCAGTTCTTCACAGGTCTTTGGGTTATTGACATTCCCGGCACAAACATTTTTTATTTTTTTTACCCCAAAAATACTCTGTGTCCAAAGGTGTTAGAGGAGGGGGAGGAGGCAGAAAAGTTGAACTTCCCTTTTTTGGGTGAAGTTCTGTTTTAACCACTTCAGCTTCAGAAAAGTTTTACCTCCTTCATGACCAAGACATTTTTTGTTATTCGGCACTATGCTACTGTAACTGACAATTGTGTGGTCATGCAATGCTGTACCCAAACAAAATTTATATAATTTTTTTCACACGAATAGAGCTTTCTTTTGGTGGTATTTGATCTCTGGGTTTTTTATTATAAAAACAAAAAAAGACTGACAATTTTGAAAAAAATATATATTTTTTTTACTTTCTGCTATAAAACATTGCCCATAAAAAATCAATCAAAAAATCTATTCTCTTAATACTTTGTGGTCAAAATTTATTCTGGCACATGTCTTTGGTAGAAAAAAAAAATCTCAATAAGTATATATTGATTGGTTTGTGTAAAAGTTGCAGCGTCTATAAACTATTATATATACAGTTAGGTCAATATATATTTGGACACAGGCACAATTTTCACACTTTTGGCTCTGTATGCCAACAGAATAAAATTAAAACAAAACAATCCAAAAGAATTTAAAGTGCAGACTTTCAGCTTTAATTCCAGGGGTTGAACATAAATATAAGTACAAATTTTAGGAACTGCAACCATTTTTATACACAGTCCTCCCATTTTCAGGGGTCAAATGTAATTGGACAAATGAATATAATCATAAAAAAAGTTAGTTAATTTTTTAATATTTTGTTAAGAATCGTTTATTAGCAATGACTGCCTGAAGTCTGGAACCTATGCAGATTACCAAAGACTGTTTCCTCCTTTCTGATGCTTTACCAGGCTATAACTGCAGCTGTTTTCAGTTGTTCTTTGCTTGTGGATCTTTCTGCCTTTAATTTTGCTTTCAGCAAGTGAAATGCATGATTAGTTGGATGGAGATCAGGTGATTCACTCGACCCTTGCAGAATATTCCAGTGCAGTGCTTTTTGGATCATTGTCCATCAGTACTGTGAAGTGTCGCTCAATCAACTTTGCTGCATTTGACTAAATCTAGGCTGACAGTATATCTCCAAACACTGCAGAATGCATCTGGCTGCTTCTGTCTTCTGTCACACCATCAATAAACACCAATGACCCAGTGCCATTGGAAGCCATGTATGCCCATGCCATCACTGCCTCCACCATGTGTTACAGATGACGTTGTGCTTTTGGATCATGACCTGTTCCAAGCCTTCTCCACATTTTTCTTCCCATCATTCTGGTACAGATTAATCTTAGTTTTATCCGTTCAAAGAATACTTTTCTAGAAATAGTCTGTCTTTTTTTAGATGACTTTGGCAAAGTCTAATCTGGCTTTTCTATTCTTCAAGCTTATGAATAGTTTGCACTTTGTGGTGAATCCTCTGTATTTGCTCTTGTGAAGTCTTCTCTTGATTGTAGACTTCGACAATGATATGTCCACCTCCTGGAGAGTGTCATTCACTTGTCCGGATGTTGTGAATGGGTTTTTCTTTACCATAGAGAGGATCCTGTGATCATCCACCACTCTTTTCTTCTGTTTAGGCCTTTTTATGTTGCTGAGCTCACCATTGCGTTCTTTCCTCAGAATGTACCAAACTGTTGATTTGGCCACATCTAATGTTGCTGCTGTGTCTCTGATGGATGTGTTTAGTTTTTGAAGCCTTACAATGGCCTGTTTCATTTGCATGGACAGCTGCTTTGATGTAGGTTCACAGCAATAGATTCCAAATGCAAATTCCACAGTTAGAATCAACTCAAGACCTTTTACCTGCTTAATTTATGAAGAATTAACAAAGGATTTGATTTAATTGTCCAATTACTTTTGGTCCCTTGAAAAAAGGGGAATGGCTATACTTAAGAGCTGTAATTCCTAAACCCTTCCTCTGATTTGGATATGTACATACCCTCAAATTAAACTCGAGAGTGTGTACTTTCAGCCAATATCCATTATATAACTATAGCTTGAATATGTTTTGATAAATACCTGAAAAAATTAAATGTGCCAATATACTGTATATGGACCTAACTGTGTACTGTAATTTTTCTTTTTATATTAGTAATGGTGGCGATCAGCGACTTCTAACAGGACTGTAATAGTATGGCAGACAATCTGACACTAACTGATGCTGAGGGGAACCATCTAACTGCCACTGACATCACCAGTGACATTATTTCAGTGCTAATAATATGCAGTCACTGTATTGGTGACACCTGGGCAGGAAGGGGTTTACATCTAGGGTGATCCAAGGGTTAAATATGTCCCTAACAAGTGTTTATGTATGAACTGTGTGTTGATTTTACTAGGAATATCGTTTTTTTTCTTCCCTGCTTAGCAGTGAACAAACAACAAGATCCCCTGTCACTGAACACAGCTCTGTGTTGTTAACATTCACAGAGCTGTGTTCGGGGAAGCTCAGAGCCAATCAGCGGGTACCAATAGTCAATCATTGACTGGGACCCAGTGATCAGCATGTACTCTGATGCATCATCTGCTGGGCAGGTAGGCGCATGCGTGCCTCCTACCCAGAAATGCAGAATTGCATATATACGTGATTCTGCACAGCCGGCCCACGCTGTAGCAGTAAAGCTACAGTGCGCAGTTGGGAAGGAGTTAAATGCTGTAACAGAACAACTAGACACCGTAAGGTGAGGTGGGCCAGAAGAAACCAAAAAGCCCTCTACTTAATTAGTGAGCAATAACCACTATTTCTATCCCCCTGACGGTTAGTGTTTGCCTCTTAGTAGAACCGCTGGCATTCGCTAAAGCAACATGCACTTTAATAAGTATCCTCCTATTTTATGCAAGCCATAGTTCTCAAATTGAAGTCAGCTGGACCCTATACCTTGTCATTATGGAAACAGTCAGTCAATGCTGGATACCCCTCTATAAAGCAACATACTTAACCCACGGCTGCCCCAAGAAATATGGACAGACAGACTTGGATTGTACTGTTGACGATCAGACCTTAGTAGATCAATCTAGTTAAACTTCCTGAAGATATACATGGTTTTACATGGAGCTGGGATATATACCTAGGATAGGTGAGCAGTTGGGTAGGCCCCTACAGATATTGTACCAATATTTTAATCTCATTACTCTTATAGTATCCAGTTCTGATAGCTAGAAGGGTAAGAAGGTCCTCCAAAATGCAATATTTCATATCATTATCCTGTCGACTATAACCTGAGCAGTATGTGTTTAGAGCTTAGTGATATTTGGTTAATTATGAGTAAGTTATGAGTTGTATCTTGTTAGGCACATAGTTATATGCACCAGTTAGCCAGGGTGTGCCCCAATGGCTCTGTTTTGTATCTATAACTCATAAACTTTTCAATAAAAAGAATTAAAAAAAACATTTATGAGAAAAACAGTAGAGACTTCTAAAAAAATAAGCCATTTGTTTGTCTCACTTCCATCACAGATACAAAAAATAAGAGGCTTTTCCCTCCTTTTAAGACAGTGGTTGGAGCCATGTAAACCATTCCTTTATGCCAGGGGTGTCCAAACTTTTTTCAAAGTGGGCCGGATTTGATGAAGTGAACATGCCTGAGGGCCGACCATTTTGCCTGACATTCTTTGAACCATTGAAAATTCGGTCTAAGTGTGTCCATCCGAGCACTAATACACTGCCCAACAAGAATTCTCTTGCCTTTGTCGCACTCGTTCCCGACACACAGACGAATGCTCTGCACTTTAGGGGGCACCGTTAATTCTTAATGGTACCCCACACATTGGAAAATGTAGGGTGCTTTTGGTGCAGTGCAATAAAAAAAAAAAAAGCTCGGGAACTTCTTTCCCAGCATTTTTGTGAGTAGGGAAGTCCATTGAAATTAATGGGCTGCCCTACACACAGTACACAGCCACACAGATGTTGCATTTACGGGCTTAAAACAGGTGGTGAGGAGGCAACATAATGCCTCTTTACCGCCATTCAAATGCCTCTGAAAAGAGATCTGTGCATGGGTTGCTTTTCAGAGGAGCAGCAGTCCTGGCTAATATCCCACACAAGCCCTACAAAAGCAGTTTTGATGGTATAAGAAGGGGGGGAGGGGGGTCCGGATTAAAAGTAACATACACACAGACACAAGCACACAAATGCAGGCACACATACAGACAAATGCACGCCGCACACACATACAGACATATATGCACACACATACACACACACATACAGACATACATACACATACTTACAGACACATACAGAAATACATACAGACACACATGCACACACATACAGACATACAGACACATGTGCACACACACGTACATACAGACATATATACAGACACACACAGACATACATACATAAATGCACACACATACAGACATACATACAGACACATGTGCACACACACACATACATACAGACACATGTGCACACACACACATACATACAGACACATGTGCACACACACACATACATACAGACACATGTGCACACACACACATACATACAGACACATGTGCACACACACATACATACAGACACATGTGCAGACATACATACAGACACATGTGCGCACACACATACAGACACATGTGCACATACACACACACATACAGACATACATGCACACAAATACAGACACATGCATACACATACATACACACACATGAATAAAGGCCTTTTTAACACTAATCTAGCTTGTAGTACAGTACCTTTGCAGCTTCCTCATTCAGCCAGGTACTGCACTGTAGGGGGAAGCAGAGAGCACAGCACAATCCTCTGCACTTTACTTTCACTTTTGAAGCTCACGGAGCTTCTCACAGTGCCGGGGATCGGCTGATCTGACAGCCCTGATCCCGCAGCACAATAAATTGAGAAAGACCAGGCGGGCCGTTCAAAACCGGACCGCGGGCCGCAATTGGCCCCCGGGCCGGACTTTGGACATGCCTGCTTTATGCCCATGTGGCCAAAGGTACACTATATTGTCAAAAGTATTTGGACACCAGCCTTTACACGCTCATGAACTTTAATGGCACCCCAGTCTTAGTCCATAGGGTTCAATATTGAGTTGCCCCCCCTTTGCAGCTTTATGGACTTTGCTTTGTGCACTAGTGTGCATTCATGTTGGAACCGGAAGGGGCCATCCCCAAAAATGTTCCCACAAATTTGGGAGCATGAAATTGTCCACAATGTCTCTGTATGCTGACACCTTAAGTGTTCCCTTCACTGGAACTAAGGGGATAAGCCCAACCCCTAAAAAACAACCCCACACCAAAATCCACCCTCCACCAAATGATTAAGACCACTGCACAAAGCAAAGTCCATAAAGACTTGCATGATAAATGAGCGAGTTTGGGGTGGAGGAACTTGAACTGGCTTGCAGTCAGGGCTGGGCTCAGCCCTTCCCTCTCTGAGCTGGCTGTTCAGCTGTCGGCTAATTGCCAGCTCCTATCTCTCCACAGTTACTCAGCTGTTGATGATATCCTGCTGGTCAGTCCTGCCTACTTAAAGAGGAAGTAAACCCTGATGGGTTTACTTCCTCTTTGATTCCCTGCAAAGGTAAAGCATAATGGACTACTATGCATCGCATAGTAGTCCATTATGTGTCACTTACCTGACACAGGAGCCAGCAAAGTCACCGCTGTCCCCTGTAGTCCGGAGCATCCATCTTCTCAGTGGGTCTTGCTGCCCCGCGCTGTCATTCAACAAAGCCGCGATGACGTCACTCCCGCACATGCGCACGGGAGCCGCCACTCGCAGCATACCGTCGTTGACAGCGGTGCGCTCAGTGTACCTGCGCGCCGCTGTCTACGGCACATGCACCGTAGACAGCGGTGCCTATCTTTCGGAAAATATCTCCTAAACCGTGTAGGTTTAGGAGATATTTCTTGGACCTACAGGTAAGCCTTAATCTAGGCTTACCTGTAGGTCAAAGTGGTTTGTAAGGGTTTACAACCACTTTAAGCCATCCAGTCTGAAGGAGCTCTGCCTTCGCCTTAGTCAACACCACAGAGATGCTCTCCTGCATTCCTGTTAAAAGACTTGATTGGCTGACATCCCTTCTGGCTCCAGATCCTGCTTGCTGTTTTTCTACGCTCATCTCTGGCTCTCTAACGTGTGGCTTGTCTGTCTGTCCCTTCTGGTTTCTGAACTCTGGCTATGTTTTGACTACATTTGTTCTATTTATTTTTATTATTAAACAAGTGTGATTTAACTGTGCTTCTATCTCAGTCTAATTTCATGGTTTCTGACAGTAGGCGAAGGCCATGAGTTCAGAAGATGCAGTCAATCCACTTGTTGGTAATATTTTTTCCAGATTAGATAAACTGGATCATCGCACGGATCAGTTTACCATGGCATTACAAACACTCCTGAGATGCACAGCTCACCTGGAATCTCCCACTGTGGCTGCCCCGGTACAGCCTATGTTGCAGGCCCGACCCTGCTGCTGCTCCAGTCTCTGTGCAGGCACCCGCCTCGAGTATTACCTCTATAAGTGGTATGTCTGGTTCCGCTCTGCTTCCCCAGTGATTTGGGGGCAATCCAGTCCAATGCAGAGGGTTTCTCAACCAGATTGAGATATACTTTGAGATGCTGCCCCAGGTGTTTCCCACGGACAGAAGCAAAGTAGGGTTTGTGATATCTTTTCTTTCTGAGAGAGCCTTGGCCTGGACAAACCCTCTATGAGAGACACAAAACCTGTTGTCTTGAACTACCCTGAGTTTGTGGATTTGTTTAAAAGGGTATTTGATGTTCCCGCACGCTCAGCTTCCGCTGCCAAGTGCCTCATGTCCATCAAACAGAGTACGAGAACTGTTGCCGAATGCGCCATTGAATTCCGTACTCTGGCAGCATAGGTTGCGTGGAACAATAAGGTCCTCGTGGCTGCTTTTTCTCATGGTCTCTTGGATACCATCAAGGATGAGATAGCAGCCCAAGATATACCCACTGATCTGGAGAAGTTAATCACGTTTGCCATCCTCATTGACTCCAGACTCAGAGAGAGACTCTCTTTTAAGGAGTGCTTGCGGAAGCCTCATGTACATTTGCCTCCGAGCTTTGCAGTCCCACTCATGCCTCCCTCACCTCTCATGCCTCCTGGTACCGAGTTGGTCAGTGAATGTGAAACAATGCACTTGGGCTTCACGCGTCTCTCTGCAGATGAGAGAATCTTTAGAAGGAGGGAGATATTGTGCCTTTATTGTGGCCAGGCAGGTCACTTTTTGAAGTCTTGTCCTACCCATCCAGGGAATGCCCAAACCTTGAGGTTCTGTCACAGACAGACCTTAGGTGGAGTTGTTTTGTCCCCAATTATCAAAAAGGATAAGCC
Organism: Lithobates pipiens; assembly: GCF_037356315.1. NCBI lineage: Eukaryota > Metazoa > Chordata > Amphibia > Anura > Ranidae > Lithobates > Lithobates pipiens. The sequence goes on along the minus strand of NW_027507686.1, from coordinate 214,653,892 downwards.
CCTGGGTCCGATTACCCTTTCTTGGGCAGAGTCTTCCATCGAAATTCAGGCTCTAATCGACTCTGGGGCTGCAGGCCTGTTCATTGATGCTGCCTTTCTATCAAAGCACTCAATTCCGCTGCAGCTGCGTGACACTCCACTTGCCATTGAGGCTCTTTGATGGGAGACCTCTACAGCGTGCCTATGTGACGATCCCATTGTCCATGGCTGTAGGGGCACTTCACCATGAGATAATCCAATTCCAAGTTGTTTCTTCACCTAAGTTTCTGCTGGTTATTGGTTTTCCTTGGTTACAGAGCCACAACCCCTCTTTTGATTGGCTCCGTGCTGAGGTTCTCCCCTGGTTACCACAATGCAGTCAGACATGCTTCCAGAAGGTAGCCAAGGTCCTGTGCACCTCTTCACTCTCCTCCTTGCTGGAGGAGTACCGCGATTTTAGCAATGTCTTTGACAAAGGTCAAGCCGGTAGTTTGCCTCCACACCGGCCGTATGATTGCGCAATTGACCTTCAACCTGGTGCCATACCCCCTCGTGGGCCAGGTTTACCCCTTGTCAGTCTTGGAGGATAAGGCCATGGAGGAGTATGTTGCAGACGCACTTTCTCAAGGTTTCATCCGCAAATCCTCTTCTCCTGCTGGTGCTGGATTCTTCTTTGTGTAGAAGAGGACCGGTGAACTGAGACCTTGTATTGATTATAGGGGTCCCAATCGTTTCACGATTAAGAATGCCTGTCCAATTTAGTTGATTACGGAATTATTTGACCGCCTCAAGGGAGCAACAGTTTTCACGAAGCTTGATTTGAGAGGGGCATACAATCTCGTGAGGATTAAGGATGGCAACGAGTGTAAAACTGCATTTAATACCAGGATATGAGTACCTCGTAATGCCTTTTGGCCTTTGTAACGGCCCAGTAGTTTTCCAGGAATTTATTAACAATGTCCTCCGAGATTTGTTGCAGTTATGTGGGGTGGTATATCTCGATGATATCCTCATATTTTCCATGTCCCTGGAGAGCCACCACACAGATGTTTTTCATGTGCTTCTAACTAAGAGAGAACAATCTCTATTGGAGAAGTGCGAGTTCCATCGTGAACAGGTTAAATTCCTGGGTTATGTTTCCCCTGCTTGTTTTTCAACCCAGAGAAACTTTCGGCAGTCTTACAGTGGCTGTGACCCGTGGGTTTACATCCTCTGCAGCTTTTCTGGGCTTTACCAACTATTATCGGAAGTTTATTCGTACCAGTGGCGCAACAATCAGGATCACACCAGTCACACTTGCGACTGGGCCCTGCCGCTCCGCCACAGTGGGGGGGGGGGGGGGCACATGACCCAGCATCTCCCCCTGCATGTGCGGTTGTCACTTCACTATGCATTGGAGGTGCTGGAGGGGGCAATCGGCAGCTCTGTGGTGCTTGCAAGCTGCGGGATCTCCCTCCAGCAATCAGTTGACTTTCCTCTATACAGTGCAGAGGGGAGGGGCCTCCGTACTTGCCAACTGTCCCAATCTGTGGAGATCACAAATTCCTCTACAGCAGCGGATCAGGCGGCTCTCAGGTACACTCAATTCTACTCTAGCAGAACATGCCAGAGGCGGAGCCTGCCAAGGCTTGCATTTTGATTGGGCTGAACTCGGGGAGGGGATGTGGCCAGCCTCAAATGTGATGGCACCTGGTCCATCTTCTGGTGCAGGTGCAAGGCTCAAGCTGCATAGAGAGACCCTGTGAGAGACTTAAGAAGATGGTAGAGATACTGATAGAGGTAAACTTTGCTAGGTTTCATTAGTCATTGAATCATTTGTTCATCTGTTTGCATAAGCTGATCTCCTTGCTATTCAGGCCTATTTCAGCACAACTACTTTGCTTTTTCTCTCACCAGCATCACCTTATAAAAATGACATTACAAATGTACACCTCCACCCTTAACTAAAATAGATGGACCTCAGCATCTCCCCTGCCAGCCAGTGTAATATTTTGTTGTCAGTGATCAAGATTACAGATTTAATTGATTATTATTGTTACTGGGACATTAGGCTTCCAATGGAGATGTTCTTAACATGTATGAAGATGTAAAAAATTGCTAAAGTCACCATATATACTGTGAAAGTGTGACTTTTTTTTTATATTTACTTATATATATCACAGAATATAGGGTCACTTTAGCAATTTTTCACATCATCATGCATTTTATTATAATATCTCATATAGCATCCTAATGTCCTAGTGACAATAATAATAGATACATGCAGTATCACCGCTAGCACTGGGCACTCAGAGAATGTACTCTCAATCTCTCATGGGGTGTCCTGGGTCCCCACAGCAGCATCTCTCCCCAGTATTCACCACATGTCACAAAAGTTAAACCGTAAACTTTAGTGCTCTTTCACACATGGCAGATCCGCCCGGCGGACTCACTGTGCGGGGACAGACCTGTCAGAGCCCCACTCTCCTCTATGGGAGATTGGATGAAAATGGACCGCTTTTCTGTTTTCATCTCAGCCGATCCAGTCGTCCAGACAGATGAAAAATAGGATCACCATCCGTCTGGATCTCATGGACAGGATCGTATTGGATAGCAATGGGTGTCAGTGGACATGTCAGTGCTGACCTCCGCCGCTCCATAGAGGTGAATGGAGCTTCCAATCAGGTCCGCCTGAAAAACTGACGGGTGGACTGATCAAACAGCCCATATGAAAGAGGCTTTAGAGGTAAGGAAAGCTTCTCCCAACACATAAATATGTTAATTTTACACTTCTTGTAGAACTAGACCCATATTAAATGAATGCCCCGTCCCTAATTAAAGTAAATGCCCTGCCTCCAATGGCTTTCTGGACATGCATTAAAAAAAGGTGTCCCTAAAAACTTTTTTGAAGCGTTGGCAGTTATGGGGGCCCCTGACCTAGGCAGGTATCGGCTTAAGTAAACAAGTGATTCACTTTGCTTGTACACTAAAGCCGATACCTGCCCAGGTCAGAAGCCCCTCCCCTCTCCACTGTATAGACCCGGGAAGTAAACTGCTAGCCGGAGGGAGATCCTACAGCTCGCAATGGGAGTGAAGGGCCCACGATGAGTTCCAAGGGCTGTGGAACGGGGTCAGGAGGGCCCTTCATGGTTTCTTGCACCGGGGCCCTGAAGGTTCTAGTTATGCCTCTGATTCATACCTTCTCATCTCTGGTCAAGCCCCTGACTGATATGACCAGAAAGGACGGTAACCCACAGAGTTGGTCTCTGGAGTCCATTAAGGCCTTTGAAAGTTTCAAGGCTGCCTTGTTTTCTGCTCCCGTGTTGGCACAGCCTGATCCTACATTACCTTTTATCCTTGAGGTTGATGCTTCTGAGACTGGTGTTGGCGCCCTTCTGTCTCAACGTCCTACCTCTGAGAGTGCTATGCATACTTGTGGCTACTTTTCCAAGAAATTCTCACCTGCGGAGTGCAATTACGAGATTGGTGACAGAGAGCTGTTGGCGATAATTTTAGCCCTGAAAGAATGGAGACATCTCCTCGAAGGTACCACTGTGCCCGTTCTCATTCTTACTGACCATAAGAATCTCACACTCTTGTCTGAGGCTAAACACCTCTCTCCCAGAAGGGTGTGATGGGCTCTTTTCTTGTTAAATTTCAATTACATTGTCTCATTCTAACCCAGTACTAAGAATGTAAGGGCTGATGCATTGTCACAACAATTTTCCTCCACTTCCAAGTTGGAGTCGGTTCTGGTTCCTGTGATTCCTCCTGATCATATTCTGGCTATGGTTCGCACCAGTCTCACTTCTCCTTTGGGTGACAACATTTTTGTTGCTCAGGTCCATGCTCTTCCTGAGAAACCTTGTGACCACTGCTTTGTCCTAGAGAGGCTCTGTACTGCCATGCTCCAGACTTACCATTCCCCCAAGGCTGCTGACCACCCTGGGAAGAATCAACTCTTTGGGCCATTTACCAACAATTCTCGTGGCCTAGTCTACGTGCTGATGTAACTGCCTTCGTAGCTGCCTGTTCCATGTGTGCTCAGAGTAAGACTCCACGACACTTTCCAGCGGGCCTCCTACAACCCATACCCAATGGAGAGAGGCCCTGGACCCACCTGTCTATGGATTTCATTGTGGAGTTACCAAAACTCCCAGGGCTACACAGTTATCCTTATGGTGGTTGACCAGTTCTCAAAGATGTGTCCATGTATTCCACTTAAGAAGTTTCCCACTTCTAAGGAACTGGCTTCCATTTTTGATCGGGAGATCTCTCGTTTACATGGGCTACCCAAGCTGATTGTCTCGGACAGGGGTACTGGTGAGCCCTTTCATGCACAGTTAGGAATTCAGCTTACTTTCTCCTCTGCCTATCACCCGCAGTCTAATGGGGCCACAGAACGAGCCAATCAGTCCTTGGAGCAATTCCTACGCTGCTATATTTCTGACCATCATAACAAATGGTCAGACCTATTACCATGGGTTTGCTCACAACAGTGCCTTGAATTCTGCCTCCCGATTGTCCCCGTTTATGGCAAATTATGGTTTCCAACCTTCCATGCTGCTTGACTTGTTTTTTCCTCAGAGTATTCCTGCATTAGAGGAGCATCTCCCTGGTCTTCATTCCACTTGGGCACAAGTCCAGGAGGCTTTGCAACATGCTAATGATAGGTACAGACTCCATGCTGACCGCAGACACCTGCCTGCCCTTCCTACCAGGTTAGGGACAGGATCTGGCTGTCATCTCGCAAACCTTCCGACTTCGTGTTCCCTCTCTGAAGTTCGCACCTCAGTTTATTGGGCCTTTCCGTTTTCTTCACAGGATTAACCCAGTGGCTTACGCATTAGACCTTCCTTCTAATATATGTATTTCAAATGTATTTCATGTCTCCTTATTAAAACCTTTGGTCTGCAACCACTTTACCACCTCAGTGCCACGTCCTCACCCTGTACAGGTTGAGAACCATGAGGAATATGAAGTACAGTACAGTCCAATGTTGACTCCCTTAGGTTCCGTGGGCGCATAAGTACCTAGCACTTAGCACTCTAAGTCTGGGCGGAAAGAGCATGGCGTATTTAAGGTGGAGCACACTAAGGGAATGCTTGACATTCTGGACCTGCGACCGTTTCCTTTGCACTTCACTAGAAAAGTCCGGGAACACCGTCACTTGACCATTACCCACTTGTTTGTTTCCCTTTTCTCTGGTAAGCCGCATGATCTTGTCCCGGTCTCTGAAGTTCAGAAATTTTGCAATGAAGGTTCGGGGGGTGCTCCTGCAGATAGAGACTTTGCTGGTCTATGTGCCCTTTCCCCGCAAACATGAATGAAAAGGCCTCCCTACCATACTCTTTTATGAGGAGATTCTCCAGGTACTCTGCCGGGTCTTTACCTTCAGCTCTTTCTGGTAATCCAATAAACCTGAGGTTGCATCAGCGGATTCTGTTCTCCATGTCGTCCTGACGGGAGTGGAGCTCTTGGATCTGCCTCTGCATGTCTTCAGTGGTACGCTGCAAGGGGTGTAAGAGATCCTCGGCATTGCTGATACGGGTTTCAGTTTCAGTAATCCTGTCCTTTCGTTTAGAGAGGTCCTGCCTCAGGAGGGAAATATCGATCTTCACCTCATCTATTTTAGCTGTAAGGGTGCCCCGAAGAGCAGCTATGGCATCCAGCACCTTGGCTGTTTCTACGGCATGTTGGTCCTCCCCTGGACATACGGCAGCGACATCTTTGGCCTGCCCGTCATTCCCATCATGTCAGAATTTAGCCAACTTATCCACCGCTGCGGGTGTCTTTTTGGGCGGTGACATAGTTTATCCTGTTCCCTGGGTCCACAGGCAGCTTTGTGAGTAAAAAGGTACACAGTCACATTCCGGCTGTTTCGCAGGAGAGTGGAGCTCCCGCTACCCATGTCTTACTCCATCGCTCGCCAGGCCAAGCCCCGCCCGTTGGTTTTTTTCAGCTGAGTTCCTCCACCTCAATGATCCGGCGCTGGCTGCTGAGATGCTCACTACTGTCACTTGTAAATACAGAAGCGCTGCTGTATTTACAAGTGACAGCATTCCCCCGGCAGCCGTTTAGAACCCTCTCTGCTCTGCATAACAACTAATTTATCTATCTCTACATGAGAGCAGAGAGAGAGGAGAAGCAGAGGGGGCGGTGGATGTACACAGGCAGAAGCTGCTACACGGACATGTAGTGCGTTACAGCTTCTCTTCTGCAGACCCACTCACCTGATGTTATTTAGGTGGTCAGAATGCTGAATATTGGAAGGGGGAGGAGGGGGGATTGATGCCAGAGGAATGCTGTGTGTTGATTGGGGGGTGAGTTCCAAACTGGAATCTGGGGAGAGCAGAGCTTTGTACTGGGGGGGGGACTTAGATGTACACAGCTCACCCTCAATCCTGCACTCCGTACGCAGCTCACCCCTAAACCCGGTTCTCCATGCACAGCTCACCCGTCAATCCTGCACTCTGTACACAGCTCACCCCTCAATCCTGCACTCTGTACACAGCTCACCCCTAAACCCAGTTCTCCATGCACAGCTCACCCCTCAAACCTGCACTCCGTACACAGCTCACCCCTCAATCCTGCACTCCGTACACAGCTCACCCCTCAATCCTGCACTCCGTACATAGCTAACCCCTCAATTCTGCACTATGTACACAGCTCACCCCTCAATCCTGCACTCTGTACATGGCTCCCCCCTCAATCCTGCACTCAGCTCACCCCTAAACCCTGCACGATGTACACTGCTCACCCCTCAATCCAGCACTACTTACACAGCTCACCCCTCAATTCTGCACTCTGTACATAGCACACTCCTTAACCCTGCACTCTGTACATAGTTTACCCCTCCACACTGCTGTACTGCAGGTGGCATGACTAGTCATTTATTTCTGGCAGCCTGTCCTCAGGGATACTGCTCCTATTGGGCTCTGTTCCTAGATGCACTCAGTTAACCTTCAAAGCTGTGTGTGCTTTGCTCTGTTCATTGCTAAAAATAGTTCTAGGAATCTTCTGTCTATTGGCGAGTCCCCTCACTTCCCCAGTCCATGGTGTGAAGGCAGTGAGAAGATGATGTGCTGTAAACTTCAGCAACCAATCAGTGAGCTGTATTGATGTGCTGTGACCTCTAGCAACCAATAAGTAAGTGGTAATGATGCACAGTAACCTCTAGCAACCAATAAGTAAGTGGTAATGATGCATAGTAACCTCTAGCAACCAATGGTTTAGCAGAAATGATGTGCTGTAACCTCTAGCAACTAGTTGATGAGTCGTAATGTGTGCTGTAACCTCTAGCATCCAGTTAATGAGCAGTAATGATATGTTGTAACCTCTGGCAACCAATCGCAATTGCTGTCTGACCTAAATCGAGTCTAGCTGCTATGTACTGTATGTCACAGAGCAGGGGGCTTGATTGAAGCTGTGGAGGCCCAAAGAAAATGTTTGCCCAGGGTCCAATCAATTTTAAAGATGCCCCAACTGTGAGCTATGCCTTCTCGTCCAAAGTCAGCACCTGACCTCACAAATGCACTTCTGGAAGAATGGTCAAACATTCCCATAGACACACTCCTAAACCTTGTGGACAACCTTTCCAGAAGAGTTGAAGCTGTTATAGCTGCAAAGGGTGGGCCAACTCAATACTAAACCCTACGGACTAAGACTGGGATGTCATTAAAGTTCCCAATACTTTTGACAATATAGTGTACATCCTGAACTGCTGGTTTATAGTGCAGATACCACATTATAGAGTCATTTATTCCAAATTGAATATTGCTGTTTCAGGCTAGCTGGCCATCATCAGTGCAGTTTAAGAACCCCTGGATTCTATGGGGTGGGGCTTACTGATCAAGACAATGGAACAGACACCTAAGGGTCCTTTCACACGGGACGGATCCATGATGATCTGCCCCGTGAACATCCGCTTGCTCAGCCGGGATCTCTCCGTTGATCCCCGCTGAGCCGGCGCATTACAAGGCGGTCCCTGCACATTGTGCAGGGACCGCCCTGTCAGATCTCCGCTCTCCCCTATGGGGGAATCAGATGAACATGGATCGCCTGTCCGTGTTCATTCGATGCGCTCTGCAGACAGATAGAAAAATAGGGTTTCCCTCTGTCTGGAGAATCGGACCATAGTGGGGACAGATGATATCGGGTGTCAGCGGATGAACATCCGCTGACACCCGCTATCCCATACGGATGCATGCATGTCCGTATTTCATCCGAAAACAGATGGATGAAATACGGACATACCGTCCGCACGTGTCAAAGTGGCCTTATAGAGATGTGGGTTAAAAGAAATAAAAAAAAAGCCTACCATGCAATTAATGAGAAACACGGCAAAGCTCTCTTAAATTGTTCTATAATATTAAGCTGTAAATGTAAAACAACGTTTCAAGATATATTTGGCCACAGTAGCATAAAGGAATGATTTGCATGGCTCCACCCACTATCCCAAAATTACGGATTAACCTCTTATTTTTTTGTCTTCCAGTGCCCAGAAATCCATTTTATCTTTGATGCGAACCTCCTAATTCTCAGAAGTGTTGCTCCATGACAGCAACAAATGACCACCCGTGTGCAGCTGCAATATTTCACAACCCTAGCCACGTGTAGTTTTCCTTTTAATCCCAGGCTTTTAGAATGGAGATGTGTTATGCTTCTTTATTTTCTGTCTCATCTTCCAGATGGTCCAGTAGCTACTGTTTTACAGAAGGTGACACTGCCAATTGTGGAACATAAGACTTGTATGCGTGTGATGCAGACTTTGGGCCCACGTGCGATATTTCAAACTGCAGTATGCGCTGGATTTCCAGAGGGAGGAAAAGACGCATGCCAGGTTTTTGTTTTTCCTATTTTGCTAATCACTCACATATCTTACTCTGGCCAGTCCCAGAATCAGCGATGACATTATCAGCACCATCAGAATTGTTAGAGGTCTTCATTTAAAATTAGAGGGAATTTGCACTATAAACAACTAGAATGTGACTGCTGGACTCTTGTTTGTACAGACAATTCCAACACTTTGCTCAAGTAGAGATGAGCGTGGGTGCCTTCCAAAATCATCCTAATCCAAACCAATGACATGGACTAAACATGGTCATGTGTCCATTTAAGGTACAGTGTCACTTGCATCCAATCTGTTGGTTTACATGTGCTGCTTGGCGAGGAATGATCTGGTCTACAGCTACTGTAAAAGTGCGATTTTAAAGGAGAAGTATAGCCAAAGCTATTTTGGCTACACTTTTCCTATGAATCACATGAGTGCAGTTTGTCCTGCACTTCTGTGACCTATTTTCAGCTGACAGCGGGCTAAAGCCTGCTGTCAGCTGACATCACAGCGCTGGTCCAGGCTTTGGAAAGATCCAGACTTTACAGTTGGGCTCCACTCAGATGCCTGGACCGGCAGCTGGCTCAGTCTCTCAGTGAACTGTTGGGAGACTGAGCCAGCCATTCCCACCTCCTGCACAGCCCAGCGCTTCAGTGAGTACTGGAGGAGCAGAGCAACGAGCCGGTGACTGACAGTCACCAGCCCTCTGCAGACTGAAGACCGATAACTGAGCGATTAGCAGTGTTTGATCGATCCAGTCTCAGTCTGGAGACGGTGGGGGGACTGATGAAGCATCAGACCAATGCTGCATCCATCTAGCTGAGAATAATTTAGTTTATTTCACAAATCCCCAAAAAAGTTTGAATAATGAGGAGTTTAGGATACCTGAGCTCTCATCTATTCTCTAGCTTTAATGCAAGCACAGACAGGAGCAGTAAGCAGATTGTGCAACAGATTTACTACTTTCTATTAGGGATGGGCCAAACGGACCCCTGTTCGGTTCGCACCAGGACTTTTGAACAGCACGAAAATTCAGTCCCGAATAATGAACCTCATTAAAGTCAATGGGACCCGAACACCAAAATCAAAAGTGCCCATTTTAAAGGCTTATATGCAAGTAATTTGGCATACAATGATTATAGGGGTCTGGGTCCTGCCCTGGAGGATATGTATCAATAAAAAAAAAAAATTTATTTTTAAATGAGCGTTGTTTTTTGGATTTTTAAAGTGAAAGCATAAAGAAAAAAATCCTCCCAATATAGTGCCTGGGTGGTCCCTTAGTATACCTGAAAAATGCCATATCTAGAATCTGCTAAAGCAATAATTGCATTTATAAAGCCCAAAAAAATGAAAGTTTCCCTGCAAGCTGTCTTTATTTTGCTCAGCAACAGCTGGGGAGCCAGTGTGTATGATGAGGCCACAATGTAGTGCACTGGGAACAAATTATTATATAAAGAGATTTTTTGGATACATTCTGGTGTCACTTTGGGATAGAAGTAACGGGTGCCGAAAAATTGGTCTTTGGGTGTCGGTGGCGCCTTCCCACTGTAACCCTGTAGAGGTACTCTTGATGAAAGCAAGAATTGGCCTTGCTGTAAAAAATTGCAATGATATGCACCTGTCATACAGGTACAGAAAATGTACTCTTTGGGTGTTGGTGGCACCTTTCCACCGTAACCCTATAGAGGTGCTCTCGATGAAGGCAAAAAAAAATTTCAATGATATATACCTGTCAAACAGGTGCTGAAAAATTGGTCTTTGGGTGTTAATTGTGCCCATGAAACCTATACCAAAAACATTCTTCCAGATGAAATGATTAAACACCCTCAAAGCTAGGAAGCCCTCGAAGTCCTGCAGAGATTCCACATCCCAAAAAGACTTAACCAGTGACATCGGCATCAGTTGCATCATAGCTGGTAATCCAGGGCTGATTGATTTTTTAAAAAGTCAAGCGGTCCACGGAGGGTTGCCAACCAGTAATCATCCTTCTCCTTTATGCCACGTATTCTTGGGTCCTTTCACAGGCTTTGAAGCATGAGGTTGCCCATGCACCTAAAATTTGCTGAGGCTTAAGAAGCAGGCTCCTCTGGGTCACTCGGAATGACAGCATCTGGATTTCCTCCTCCCAGCCACATACTACTCTCAAGGATCCTGGGGATGGAAAGTCATCGCTTACAGATTGACACATGTCTTCCTCTTCTCTGAAGCCTATGAAAGTGCCAGCATCCTCCTCCTCATCCTCCTCCCCTCTATACTCCTGTGTGTTCTGTGACATAGGAATGATGGTGTCTGAATAAAGTGGCTGTGAGAGGAAAGGAAGTCCTCCTCTTCCTCCTGCTGCTCTGCCTCCATTGCCCTGTGCATAATGCCATGCAGAGTCTGCTCCAGCAGGAACACAACAGGGATTGTGTCACTGATACATGCACTGTCACGGCTCACCATCCTTGTGGCCTCCTCAAATGGTGACAATACAATTAACGATAAGCCATTGGCGTGGGGAAAAAAAAGCAGAGGCGGCCTGAGCCTGTCGTCATGCTGTACTCACACAGGTACTTGTCGACGGCCCTCTGCTGCATGTATAGCCTCTGCAGCATTGCCAAAGTCGAGTTCCACCTGGTGGGCATGTCACAAATCAGGCAGTTTACGGGCAGGTGGAATTCCTGCTGAATTTCATCCAACTGAGCACTGGCTGTATATGACCGCCTGAATTGGCTACAGACTCTTCTGGCCAGCTTTAGCACATCTTGCAACTCTGGGTACGTATTTAGGAAACACTGCAGCACCAAATTGAGGACATGTGCCAGGCATAGTACATGTGTCAACTTTCCCTGTCTAAGGGCGGAAAGGAGGTTTGACCCATTATCGCACACCACAATTCCTGGCTCCAGTTGAAGTGGTGTGAACCACCTCTGGGCCTGTCCCTGCAGACCTGCAAGAATCTCTGCTCTGGTGTGGTTTCTGTCCCCTAAATACACCAGCTGAAGCACTGTATGGCACCTTAGTGGGTACCCGATGTTCATAGGACAATTCTGCATAGGAGGGCATGGAGGTGGTGAAGGAGGGGGTAGAGTTCACAGGTCTTTCATCATCCCCACCAGCTGTATGGAGACATAGGGGGGAAAACAAGCAGCAGCACTGAGCCCTGGCCTACATCCCTTCGAGTTGCAAGCAGCGTTACACAGTGTGCTGTGAACAAAATATATCATCACTGCCCATGCTTGCTAGACCACATGTCAGCAGTAAGGAGGATTTTACAGCTGACTGCCTTGCCCAATGACGCCAGAACATTCCTTTCCATGTGATGGTAGAGAGATGGAACTGCCTTACGTGAAAAGTGGTAGCAACTGGGAACCTGCTATTGTGGTACAGCACATTGTGCGAATTCACGGAAAGGGGCAGAATCCACCAAGCTGAAAGGCAGAAGCCAGCTTCAATCTACAGCAGGTGGTGTGTTGCTGGTAGATGTGCTGCTAGGACCTGGGACACCCTGTGCTATACCATCATCTCTGTCAGTGGAGGCTGCTGAGAGATAATGACTCGGTATAGCAAGGGCAGACTGAAGTGGGTAAGGAGGAGGAGGGACAGATTTATGCCCCTTTTGGGTGGCTTTTAGGTGCTCTTGCCAATGGGCTGAGTGGTTGGATATTAAATGCCTTGTTAAGCATTTGGTACCCAAATGGCTGGTGTTTTTGCCAGGTTTGATGTACCTGACACACAGTTTGCAGATAGAAACAGTGCAATCTGCTGCAGATGTGCTAAAAATTACCCAGACAGCTGAGCTTTGGGGAGTGGGCAGAGAGTTAACAGCTGCAGAATATGATGGAATAGGGTGGCTGCTCTCTACCCTTTCTTGATGTTGGCCTCCTTGGGGTTGTGCCGCCTCGCCTTAAGTTTCCTCCTCTGCTCTATCTGGCACCCAAGTCGCATCAGTGACCTCATCATCCTCTCTCCTCCGTCATCATTACCACTGAAGACAACTTGGCAATACACTGCGGCTGTGGGAACATGAATGCCAATTTGTCTAGCAGTGTTCTCCCCTCTCTGTAGGCTCATGTTCCTGTCATCCTCAACATCAGAACCAACATTTGAATCCAGTAATGGCTGGGCATCATCAAGGAGCAAGCGGCTGATGCTGTGGTCAAATAACTCTGCTGACTCCTCCATGGCTGATGTTGGGGCTATGGCAGGAATAGATGTGGACAAGGAAGCAGGTTTATCCACTCTGGCAACTGCAGGGGACTGCACACTTGTCTCTGCTTGCATGACGGAAGACGAGGAAGGTTTAGTAAGCCAGACCACCACCTCCTCTGCATGCTGTGGCTGGATAACACGGGAAAACACACTAAACAGAGGAAATGATGCCCTGCCTGAGGACTGACCACCACGTCCACCTTTGCCCATGGACACATTTGTTGCTGGACCCCTTACTGTGCCAAGGGAACATCTACCTCTCCTTGTTGTCCTCCCAGACATTATTGGAAGGGAGGGAGTGGTGCTTATAAGAAAATGTAAAAAGAAGTGGAAATCTGTATGTAGAAGTACTTTAATCAATGTAAAGTGATGTTTGGTGCACTTTAATTTGAGTACTAGCACTACACAGACGCACTCCACGGATACACTATAATATACTGCAATATAATGTGCCAAATGTACAGTGACGCACAGAACTATATGGCATTAAACTTGCAGTCATGCACACAGAACTACAGTATATGGCATTAAACTGGCAGTAACGCACAAAAAACGATATGCCATTAAATTGGCAGTAATGCAAACGTTACTACACTTGTACTGAACTGTACCTACTTTAGCTATACAGTAATGTCAAGATTACTGACACGGTCTCACTACACTACACTGAAACTATCTGAGCTGTCCCTACTCTACACTTTTGTATGTATGTATGAATGACACAGTCTCACTACACTACATTGAAACTATCTGAGCTGTCCCTACTCTAGCTGCACGCTATGCAAAGCTGAATTATGGTCCTCCTCACTACATTCACACTATCCCTAGACTGGCACTAAACTAATATTCTACACTGACAATTGAAGCAAAATAGCACAGTATAGCACACTAACTAATAGCACTGAACAGAGCCCTGTTCTATCTCTCTCCACGCCGAAATCACACTGAAAATGGCTGCCATTGAAAGAATACTTTTATACCGTGGGGCAGAAATGAGCCATGATTGGATAACGTGATGATGACAGTGTCCAATCATGACTCTGACAGTGTTCTGTGCCCTGATTGGCTGAAGCTTTCACTGCTTCAGCCAATCAGGGCTTGCAATGCACTGTTCAGTGCCACAATGCATTGTGGTTGGTTTGGGGGGGCGAATAAATGGTCAAACGACCCATTTTTTCAGATGCTCTCCGAGCAATAAAATTTCGGCTTGAAATTATGCTCGGGCCGAACCAGGGTTTTAAGGCTTTCCAGATCACTTTTACTATACAAACTTAAAGTTTAACAGAAAGATGGTTGCCCACGCAGGTGATTTTCACCTTCAGAAACAGGTAACAGAAAAATGCTAAGTCACCTGGTTCTCTCTCCAGGTATTGAAGGCATGATTTGCTATTTGGCTGCAGGACAGGATGCAAAAGACTCAGACTGGTGTATGGCACTATGGGGGATCCCACCAAACATCACCTCAACATCTGGCAGATATTTTGACAGTGAAATGTTTGCAAGCCTTTATCATAAGTGTATCATTCAGATATGAGTCTAATTTCAAATGAGGCATATATAGTAGATCAAGCCGAACAAGTATTGACAAATGGTTACAGTATTTTAATGTTTTTTTTATTTTTTTTGTTTTTTTTAAGGGTGACTCTGGGGGACCATTCCTCTGCCCTCGAAGTCATGGAAGGTGGGTTCTGGTTGGTGTAACTTCATGGGGCATGGGATGTGCACGCAAATGGTCCAACAATATGATGCAGCTCGCAGAGAAGAGAGGGTCACCAGGGATCTTCACGGATGTTCAAAAAATGCTTGAATGGCTAAGTCTAAACCTCAGCCAAGGTACTTGCCATAACATTTTTTGTATGCCTTTAACTGAGAATTTGCCTAACTTTGCATGTAAATATTTAAAATTTACCAATGAGCAGGCACGCAAGCAAGTGAAAACCTAAGCAGGGGCATCCTGAAACGCGATCTCCCGGATAGGGGAGTTCAGTTCACTTCTCGGTTCTGGAGGGCACTTTGCAGCTCCCTTGGCATTGAATTATCATTGTCTTCAGCATACCACCCTCAGACAAATGGGCAAACAGAGAGAACGAACCAGACTCTCGAGCAGTACCTGCGCTGTTTCTCATCCTTCTCTCAGGACGACTGGTTCTCTCTCTTGCCATTGGCCGAATTGGCATATAATAATTCTACTCACTCTACCATCAAGCAGACTCAGTTTTTTGCTAATTATGGCTACCACCCATCATTCCTGCCTAACTCTGTTCCCGAATGTTCAGTGCCTGCTGTCCTTGAAACTGTGGATTTTTTCACTGCCAAAAATAAACTGTTGCAGAAAACCATGACCAGGGCACAAGGACTTAACAAAGAGACCTTTGATAAAAAAAAGACGGGGGGAGTTGATTCTGGAACTTAGGGACAAGGTTTGGCTGTCTACAATTAATCTCCGACTTGCTTGCCCTTCAAGGAAACTGGGTCCCAGGTTCTTGAGCCCTTTCTCAGTTAAGAGGAGAATCAATGAGGTGGCATACGAACTGGAACTGCCAGAAGCACTTCGGGTACACCCTGTTTTTCACATTTCTCTCCAGAAACCTGCTATCTCTATCCCCTTCCCAGGACGTGTTATGGATCCCCCTGCTCCTATAATGGTCAATGGCGAAGAGGAGTTTGAAGTGGAGGCAATAATGGATTGCAGGAAGAGAAATAACCGTATCAAATGGAAGGGGTACAGTTCTGAAGATAACATACATGCCAAGCATCTGATCCAATCCTTCAAGAGGGCCCATCCTGAAAAAATGGCCCACTTGGGCATCCGGAGGCTGCCCCTTGGGGGGGGAGCAATGTAAGGAAAGGCTGGCTGGGAGCAGTGGTTCCTCATTGGTGCGTTTGCGTGCATCGGCGAGCGGGTGCACGCATGGTTACCGGTACCAGGTGGGCTATTTAAACTTGGTTCTCCCCTCAGCTCTTGCTGCTTGATCTACAGCGTTCCCGTACCTTCTGATCTGACCCGATCGTGTGTGTGTGACCAGGCCTGACCTGTGACCTTCCCTGCTCTCTGCCTGCCTCTGACCTCCGGCTTGTCCACCACTCTGCATCTGCCTCATACTCTGGTCCATCCGTGATTATCCGCTACGACCCCGGCTTGCTCCACGACCCTGTCCATGCCTCCTGCATCTGTTTCTGTAACGATCATCTGGTTTGACCCAGCTTGCCTGACTTCCTGGTGTGCCTTTTCCTGAGGGACTCATCACTTCCTGTGTGCCTTACTACCTGCTGGCTCCTGTCTCCTGCTGCCAAGGCCTGCTGATCCTGACACAGCTTCCTGAGAGCCACCTGATCCATCCTACGGCTGTTGATCCTGCCAGGCACTCGTGCTACTTTCGACTCCTTTGACTCCTGTCTCCTCTACCAGGGGCTGTGAGTCTGGGACGCAAGAAAGGTCTCCTTCTGCCATCCGGACTCACCACTAGGTGCGTGTCAGAGTCATCAGGAGGGGCAAGTGTTGCAGCTGCTCTTAAACACTGCAGTCCATGTGTATATTACTAAGGAGGTTTTTTTTCTGCAACCATTTTCAGTTTGAAGCAAAAGATTGATGCTTAATCGCATCCCAGAGTGGGACTAAGCATAGCAGGTCCCCATCCATTGCTCAGGACCCTCTTACTGAGGAACATGGAGCAAGAGATGATGAATTTCTTTCAAAGGACAAGGAAGAGGCTGATGTCTCCTCTTCCGAAGAACCTGATACAGAAGTGTCAGGTTCGCAGGAAAGGTTGTTGGTACAGTCTTTCTCATTGAATTGGTCCGCTCCACATTTTTACTGCCAGTAACGCAGTCAGTGGATGAGCCCACTTCTGGTTTGGATTCACTAAAGCCTCCCCAATCTGATTCATGTTTTTCCTATCCATTCTTGGCTAGGAAAGCTAATGTGTTCTGGGTGGGAGCACCCAGATAAACAGTTTTTTCCTCCAAAAAAGTTTTCAATACTTTATCCTATGGAGGAAGAGTTTTTATAATGGGAAATTCCAATTTCCAAAATTCCAGCAATTGACGCTGCTATTTCCTCTGTAAACAAAATTATGACTTGACCAATAGACAATGCTCATATGCTAAATGATCCAACAGATAAGAAGTTGGAGTTTCTTTTTAAAAATAAAATAAAAATTTTCTTGCAGGTTCAGTCAGCGCTGGCAGCGATTGGAGTATCTCAGTCCTTATAGGACCAGTTTATAGAGGTACTCAGTTTTTCCTGATCAGCAGGCCCAGGATTTGACTTTGATATCAGAAGCGTTGTGTTTTACAGTAGACGCTATGAAAGATTCTATTCTCCAGGCCTCACTGTTCATGCTAGGGCTGGTACATGTGTGTAGAATCCTATGATTGAAAAATTGGTCAGCCGAAGCACCATGCAAAAAGCTCTTGGCTAGTTTCCCTTTTTATGGTGAACAGTTATTTGGAGACGATCTGGATAAGTATATCCAAAGAACTTCTAATGGGAAAAATTCCCTTTTACCGGTTAAGAAGCTTTTTTCTTTTAAATGTGCTTCTTCTCCAGTGCCAGGGATATCAGCCTCCAGGCAGTCACAATGGCCTCCACCATCAGATTCAAAAGTAAACCTCAGGGTCAGTCCCAGGGTCAAAGAAGTACCTGGGGGAGGAAACCCACAAAACAGAATATTAAAGCCTCCTTCTGAAGGGGCACCCCCACTCGCTCGAGTGGGGGGAAGGCTTCTACAACTTTCAAGGGTCTGGCAGGAACAATGTCAGGACAGATAGGTGGCTTCCTCAATTTCCCTAGGTTACAAACTACAGTTCCGAGAGTTCCTGTCTCCTCGTTTCTCAGTTTAAACATTCCCAGAGATCCAGTGAAAAAGAAGTCTCTTTCTAGCTTTGGATCATATCTTGTCTCAAAGAGTGATATTAATGGTCCCCTTGTAAGAAGCAAGGTTTAGGGTTTTATTCAAACCTGTTCACGGTTCCAAAACCAAACAGGGATGTCAGAACCAATTTAGGTATCAAAGATCTAAAGTGGTTTTTGAATATCCGTTCTTTTCGTATGGAATCAAATCTGATCAGTAGTCTCCATCCTACAAGGGGGAGAACTTCTGGCGTCAATCGACATCAAGGATGCTTATCTCCATGTGTCGATTTTCCCCGCTCACCAGAAATTTCTACGCTTCGAAGTAGAAAATTTTCATTTCCAGTTTGTAGCTCTGCCTTTCAGTCTAGCTATTACACCTCGAGTGTTTACAAAGGTCCTGGCTCAACCTTTGGCCAGGTTAAGGGCTCAAAGTATAACAATACTAGCCTACTTAGACGATCTTCTCTTAATAGATCGATTGGTAGCCTGCTTAAACCAAACTTTGGTCACCACAGTCAGCTACCTGGAATTACCTAGGTTCGATTCTTAACCTGGAGAAATCTTCCTTAAAACCATTAAGGAGATTGCAGTACTTGGGGCTGATAATAGATACAGCTCAGAAGAGTGTTTTTTGCCCCGGAAAAGGATCAGTTCCATAAGGGAACTGATTCAGTTGGTCAAAAAAAAAAGAATCGTTCCTTAGCGCAGTTTCCTTCAAGACTGCTGCAAAACAGTATCCTGTCAACTTGGAACAAAAGGGTCCAAGCTCTGGACTTTCCAATGCATTTATCACCCGATGTGCGTCAGAGCCTCAATTGGTGGTTGATATCCAAGAATGCTTTCTACCAGTTACCTGGAAGGTGGTAACAACATATGCCAGCCTTCTGGCTAAGGAGCAGTCCTGGAAGAAGCATCTGTCCAAAGGAAATGGTCCAAATCAGAGTTGACCTTGCCCATCAATATTCTAGAGATTCAGGAAATAGGCCTGTCCCTCGAGGCCTGGACGCCCAGACTACGCAATTGTTCTGTCAGGATGCAATCCGACAATGCCACAGCTGTGGCCCATATCAATCACCAAGGGGGCACGAGAAGTCGTGCAGCCCAGAAAGAGGTGAATATTTCTATCTTGGGCAGAAAACAACATTCCTTGCCTATCAGCAATTTTTTCATTCCAGGGATAGAGAATTGACAGGCGGACTACGTGAGTCGCCAACAATTGTTCCCAGGAGAATGGTACCTTCATCCCGATATCTTTCTGTCAATATGTCAAAGATGGGGAATTGTGGATGTGGATCTGTTTGCGTCCAGGTTCAACAACAAGATCGACAACTTTGTGTCAAGGACAAGGGATCCGATGGCATTTGGAACAGATGCCTTGGTTATTCCATGGATTTCACTGATCTATGCATTCCTTCCTGTTCTGCTGCTTCAGTGCCTTCTTTCAGGATCAAGCAAGAAGGGAAAGAGGTGATTCTTGTGGCCAAGGAGATCTTGGTTTGCTGAGATCGTAAAGATGGCAGTAGGGGACCCTTGAATCCCACTACTATGGCCAGACCTTCTCTCGCAAGGTTCGGTATTCCATCCTACCTTACAAATGCTAAAATTAGCGGTTTGGCTATTGAACCCATATTCTAAAAGATCGTGGGCTGTTAGCTTCAGTAGTTTCTACTTGGTTAATGCTAGGAAGCTGGCCTACAGAGTCCTATACTATAGAATCTGGAAAGCATATGTCTCCTAGTGCGAATCCAGGGGTTGGCACCCCAGGAAATATGTCCTTGAATTCCTACAGTTGTCAGCCTTATCTGCCTTTTTTTCAACGACCACTTGCTTCACTCTCTCTGGTTCGTAACTTTGTTCAGGGGGTAATGCGGATTAATCCTCCAGTTTGGTCATCCCTGAACCCTGAGGACTTAATTTTAGTCCTGTCCGCTTACAGAAGCAGCCTTTTCAGCCAATACGAGCAATTCCCTGGGTCCTCTTGACGGGGAAAAAATAATTTTACCTGTAAAATCTTTTTCTTTTGAAGTACATCACGGGACACAGAGGTCCCGCCCCTCTTTCTAGTATACATGTGTATTGCTTTGGTACAGAACTGAGATACTCCCAATATGGGAGGGGTTATATAGGGAGGCAACTTCCTGTTTAGGGTGTGCCAGTGTTCATCACCTGAAGGTGGACTATAACCCACATAGTAATTACTATGGCTCTGTGTCCCATGATGTACTTCAAAAGAAAAGGATTTTACATGTAAGCTGTTATAAAAATCCTATTTTTTTTTCTTTTTTTTCTTTGAGGACTGCTTCCGATTCATGACATCTTTTATTTTTTATTATTGTTTTTGTTAGTGTCGCTGTTTTTATTATTCCATATCTGGTTAGTTTAATAAATCACATATGCATCAATCAGTTATTGATATTTACCATTGTATGTGTTTTAATGGCTTTAGATATCTAGAGATAATTCTGTTGGTGCTCTTAATTTAAATATAAGGACCAGTTGATTTATTGAGCACCACATCTTAAAGAGATTAAGAAAAAATAAATCAAAGCAGAGAGATGGGATTTTTTACAGTGCAGAAACCTTCTAACCGAAAAGTTTAGACACATGGAATTCTTTTTTTAAACTATGATTTTATTATAAAACTCCATTAAAAATTATGCCGCGTACACACGATCAAACAAGCGGGTTGAAAAGTCCGGCAAACTCAAGTCCGCCAAACAATCCCCCCGTGTGTAGCCTCCGGCATACTTTTTTGACCCGAAAGTACGGCGGACTTAGAATGTAGTTTTACACTTCAATCTTCCCGCCGGACTCGCATTTCGGCGGACAATCCAGCCGTGTGTATGCCAGTCCGCCGTACTTTTGAAATGAACGGACTTTTCCCGCCCGGAGAAAAGTCTGCTCATTTCGAGCGGGTCTCCAGGTAGGAGGGGCCAGCGACGTCTCCTTCGGTATGGACTTAAAGACGAAAAAAATCAGCATGGGGGTCCCCCCAAAGTCCACAACAGACCCTTGTCCGAGCACGCTACCCGGCCGGCCAGGAAAGGAGGGGCGAGCGAGCGCCCCCCCCCTCCTGAGCCGTACCAGGCCGCGTGCCCTCAACATGGGGGTGCCTTGGGGAAGGGGGGGCCGCGCGCCCCCCCCACCCCAAAGCACCTTGTCCCCATGTTGATGAGGACAAGGGCCTCTTCTCGACAACCCTAGCCGTTGGTTGTCGTGGTCTGCGGGCGGGGGGCTTATCGGAATCTGGGAGCCCCCTTTAATAAGGGGGCCCCCGGATACCGGCCCCCCACCCTATGTGAATGAGTATGGGGTACAATGTACCCCTACCCATTCACCTGTAAAATAAAGTACAAAAAAAACACAACACACAAGATAAAATAATTTATTGCACAGCTCCAGGGGTCTTCCGTCTTCGGGGGTCTTCTCGCCGGACTCCTCCGCTATCTTCTTGTAGCTCTTTTAGTAGCGGAGGAGCCCGGCATTCTTCTTCGTCGCCGCTGCCTCTTCTTCTGACTTCGGGGGTCTTGTCCCCCTCTTCGGTTCTTCTGCCAGGCCACTGCGCCTTCTTATAGCTCTTTTACAGGCGGTGGCCCGGTCTTCTGTCGCCGCCGCCGCCTTCCGTTCTTCTTCTTCTTCTCCTGGAGATGTTGACTTGACGTTCTCTCCGGCCGCAATGCCAGGGACGCGCTGCGCTGCGGCTTATATAGGGACAAGGGGCGGTGTCACATGGGTTGATGTCACATGGGTTGGTGTCACATGGTGACCCCGCCCCCTTACGATGTCACAGTCCCGGAGGATGCTGGGACTGTCGCCATGTGACATCAACCCATGTGACCAACCCATGTGACATCAACCCATGTGACACCGCCCCTTGTCCCTATATAAGTCGCAGAGCAGTGCGTCCCTGGCATTGCGGCCGGAGAGAACGTCGAGTCAACATCTCCAGGAGAAGAAGAAGAAGAATGGAAGGCGGCGGCGGCGACGGCGACGGCGACAGAAGACCGGGCCACCCCCTGTAAAAGAGCTATAAGAAGACTTTGGGGGGCCCCCACGCCGATTTTTTTCGCCGTTGGGGTTCCCCTTTAAGTCCATACCAGGCGGCGGGGCCAGCGACGTCTACTTCGTGGGCCCCGCCTACCTGGAGACCCGCTCGAAATGAGCGGACTTTCCTCCGCGCGTGTGGGCGAGTCCGTTCATTTCAAAAGTAGGGCGGATAGTACGGCGGACTTAGTACGCTGTATTAGTCCGCTGAAAAAGTGCCGTGTGTGGGCAAGTAGCCCGTTCGGAAAGTCCGACGGACAGTCTGGCGGGAAGTCCGCCAGACTAAGTACGTCGGACAGACGGCTACGTGTGTACGCGGCTTTAGAGGCACCAAGCCTCTAAAAAAGCCCACACATAATGGTAAAGCCAACTACAACCAATAATATTGATGATCAAATATATGTTACAGTCCAGCTATAACATTAGCAGCGCTAAAAGTTGTTCCACATTTAAAATATCATAAAGTGCATAATCAATTGTCCAAAAATCAATCAAATCACAAGTCCATTAATATTGTTTATGTAGGGTATATGTCCAATCATGGATCCCGTCACCACACTGCGTGTGTAAACTCCCCTATGGTAATGAACTTACCAGATAGACCCAGAACATACGCCTGTATTGATCTGATCTTTGCACTAGGGAATATGGTGTTCTACAGATGTGAGCACATGGCTTGCTGCTGCTATCTTTGTTTGTGATATTTAGATGGAAGGACATATTCCCTGGTGCAAAGATCATATCCAGTAATATATGAAATATTGGTCTATGTGTGCTGGGAGAGAGGGATTATTTAACTACAGTATTGTTCTTTGATCACTTCTTTTGTTTTTTGAATAATATTGATAAGCCCGTTGAAAAAGACACCTCCCCAAAAAAGATATGATTGTATTTCAAAATATACATCATAATCATAGAATATACATATATCCAAAGGGAGGCGTAGCCTCCCAACGTGTTTTGCAGATAAGGCTTCTTCAGGGGTTCATAGGGTAGGTTTCAATATGGTTACTGAAAGGGAAAATAATGTCACATCATAATCGTAGAATATACATATATCGAAAGGGAGGCGCAGCATCCCAATGCCTTTTGCACGCAAGGCTTCTGCAGGGGTTCATAGGGTAGGCTTCAATATGAATACTAAAAAAGAAAAATAATATCACAAAATAATATAATACGTAGAAAAAATGTACAGAAATAAAAATTTATACGAAAATGCTTACGTATTTATCAGTGTATAACTCGCACAGGCGTATAACACGCACATTCGTTTTAACAGGGAAGTTTCAGGAAAAAAAATTATATTTTAAATGAGGAACTTTGAAGCAAAATAAGGGTCAGTGCCCATCTACAGCCTCACATGTGCCATCAATGCAGCCTCATCAGTCCACATCAATGCAGCCTCACCATTGCCATCAATGCAGCAGCCTCACCATTGCCATCAATGCAGCAGCCTCACCACTGCCATCAATGCAGCAGCCTCACCACTGCTGTCAATGCAGTAGCCTCGCCATTGCCATTAATGCAGCAGCCTCACCATTGCCATTAATGCAGCAGCCTCACCATTGCCATTAATGCAGCAGCCTCACCATTGCTATTAATGCAGCAGCCTCACCATTGCTATTAATGCAGCAGCCTCACCATTGCCTTCAATGCAACAGCCTCACCATTGCCATTAGTGCAGCCCGATCGATGCCCATCTGCAGCCTAGAGGGGACAGGGAGGGGAGCAGATTACATACTGTGAGAATCTCCTATGATAGACAGAACAGTCGCCCCACTACCCTGTCGCCTCTGAGGCAGCTAAAAGTGAAGTATTGGCGTATAACACTCACCCGCTATTTGCGCCCGATTTTCATGGTGAAAAAGTGAGTGTTATACGCCAATAAATACTGTAAATAAATCAATTCAAGCATGCATTCCCAAAACAGGTATGCACCCTGAGGGAGTGATTAGATCTAATGACAGCCTCTCAGCAGGTGATCATGAGTATAGGAGGCAAAAGGTGAAAGGTATGTGAAGATGAAACGGATTAATGGTCAAGTGATCCCAAAGAGACGCTCAAGGAGGAGTCAGATGCCCATCTTGGATTGGTGCCTCTTAATGTAGGAGTTTTGTAATCAAATTATAGTTGTTTGTTTTTGTTTTTTTATTCCACGTGTCTGTAAAATTATTCCATAGAAGGTTTCTGCACTGTAAAATCCCCTATCTCTTGCTATTGGCACTCTTACTTTACTTTCATGTCCAATTGCAATGTTGTTTTATAACACTTTTTTTTTTTCCTGCCATTTAACTAGAAAGTTCAAACTCAAGTAAAGCTCTAGGTAAGTACACACTGCAACTGAATTGCTTAATAACATCTCCAGCATTGTGATTGACTGAGTCTTCTATCCTGTCACCTACAGAAAACTGTAGTGCAAAAGACGAGCTCCTGAAGGGAACTAACGGAACTTTAAATCTACCCAAACCCCCCAGTAAATATTATTCAAATAATGAGTAAGTACATTTTTCCTAATTAAAGAGAAAATGTTAGAAAATAATATTCTAGGAAGATACTCAGATAATTAGTTCTATAGAACAGTTCAAATGAAATACTACAGTATCTTTTCATTCCAGGGAAAAAGGGATATTTCAAGGGAAAGGAAGGGAGACAAGAAAGCAAAGGGAAAAAAAGGAAAGCAGGAGAAAGGGATAGGGTGGATTTGATTTAAATCACTAGTAAAAAGGCTGGTTTTAAATCAACACCATTTAAATCATAATTTTTAAAGAGCAACTATTTCTGTCCCATAGCAACTCCTCCTCTGATCCGCTGTTGACTCACGTCAGTCCTGTTTATTTTAATGGGACGGCTGGTGATACAGCAGTGACAAAAAAAGATGAGGGACGTGGCAGCAGCAGGTGAGTGGATGCCCACTAGCAGGCGATGCCATGAAGGATCTGAAATGACAGGTGCTCTTTAAATGTAAGAACTTGCTGGCTGTTAGAATCTTTAATATTTGCAAACAAAATAAGGTTTCCTATTTAGAATAATAAGCTGTCAGGTTAGTAAAACAGCGATATCAGAACCGATTCAATCATACAGTTTGTAATGTACATAGATTTGCAAAACAATGGGATAAGGGAATATTCCTGAACTTTGTTTTTATCTCATGCTTACTGTGAAATTGTGTGAACGCCTCAATGCAGTGCATGTTATCTCTGCTTGCAGAGCTTGGATTCATTGAATGATTTTACCAAAAATGAAAATATTGCAGAATATACAGGCTTATGCTACATAACTAAGCTCCATTTCATGCTCAATAAATTAAATGATTAATTTATCTTAAATAGAAAACTATATTTAGATAGATTTTTACTCCAAAAGCATTTTATTAAAATTAATTAATTTGATAAAAACTAATTAAAAATCTGATTTTATTTTTTACATAAAAAAAAAAAATCATAGATTTTTATGTACCCTGGAATGGGGTAAGGAAAGAAAGAAAGGGAGATGAAAAGGGTAAGGAATAGCAATAGCGGCCCGTATGGTTGCTATGGGCCTTGTGGTAATAGGTGGTCCCACAAGGAGGACTGTTATGGAAAACTAAACCATTACATTTCTGTTAAAAAATGAAGGCAGACTCACCTCCCAGATCCCCCTCTGTGCAGTAAGAAGTATTTAGCTATCTTAGTAGTATAGAATTATTGCCCTTTGAGCTATAGACTGAAATGAACTCTACATGGCTAATGCAATTTCAAGATCCTTTGTTAAAACCTTATCAGATATTGTAGAGGGGGCTGCATACTGAAGGTTTTTCACCTTCATTCATAGAATGCATGAAGGTAAAAAAAAAAAAAATCACGGTTTACAACTACTTTAATTAGTTCAGGTCTGCTCTATAGCAAGAAAAGGGATCAAAATGTGGGAACAACCAGAATTATTACAGTGCACCAACCTCTTGAAATGAAACCACCCCCATACAAAGATGCACCGGTTAGAAATCGATGCCCCAATGAGCTAGATCTGAATTTACAGTGTGAAGCCATGTAAAACAATGCAAAAAATATTAAACTGTATCACAGTACAAAACCAAATAACAGATAAAACTTATGTAAGCTAGATTCTGTAGTTAGCCCGGAGTGCTATACAACACACTACTAATCTAACATTTGGAAGTACTGCTTCATTCCAGCATGGGTGTGCACACCACACACCCATGGTGGAATGAAGCAGTACTTCCAAATGTTAGATTAGTAGTGTGTTGTATAGCACTCTGGGCTAACTACAGCAACTAGAGCCACTAGAGCAACTACAGCAACTACAGCAACTACAGCAACTAGAGCCACACCGGCTCTAGGGGACGAAAAACTGGGAGGGGGAGAGAAGCGCAACAACCATAGTGTAGCATATCAAGTGTAATTGTAATAGATAATTTTAAAAAAGCACTCACAAAGTTAAAATAGAGCTCACAATGGCAGTGGGGTAGCCTCTGGGACAGAGATCAAACACAAACCAGTATGCCTTGTCTTGGCCACCGGCAAGGGAGCGGGGGTGGATTGGAAGCAGGGAACCCCTGTCACTGGAAAGCCAAAGCCATGGATGCAACACAGAGCCCAGGGCAAGAAAGCCACCCTTTATAGTAGGAAAATGCTGAAGCTGGATCGCATTTCAAAGCAACCTTGCTTCTTCTTCAGAACCTGAAGAAGATGCAAGGTTGCTTTGAAACCCGCTCCAGCATTTTCCTACCACACAAGGTGCAAAAAATGGCCTGGTCATGAGGGGGGTAAACCTTCCAGACTTTGGGATCTCTCCTGGGTTATATTCCTAAAACTAATTATAGAGGATGCAACAGCCCTAGGTAAGTAGTAACCACGAGTTGTCTGAAAGAAAATCGCTCCATTAACCTATCGACAAAGTCAGTGTTGATGGGCAATCCCTTACACAGAGCTATTGTGTTCTCCTGGTGGGGGAGCAGGAAGCTGTCCTGGCCGGGAGAACACACAGTGATTACTGCTAGCCACTGTACTAATCACATGAAAAAGCCAACATGCTGATTGTACCCAAATCTAGGGCCGTCTTTAAGGCAGGGCAAAAGGGGAATCTGCCCTGGCCCCCATCATTGTTGTTGGGCCCAAAGCAGTTGCCTCATACTTGCCAACTATCCCAGTTCAAATTCCCTTGTCCCTTTAAATTTTAGTCACGTGCTGTGTCCCAATATCTCAGCGTGAAGTTGTTACTAATGCTTCTCAGCTCAGCCTATTGTTGTGTACAGATTACTCAGCTGCAGATCCTGTCTTTACATGTAAATAACCTGCATTGATATGGAAATAGCGGCGGGATTTAATAAGTAAATAGCCACGGAATGGCTGCATTCATATGTAAATAGAGTCGGCATTGATATATATATCATGCCCCCTGAGGTCATATCCCCCATCACTTCTGCTGAATGCTATCCATCGGGGAGGTAAAGGGTCATGCTTGAAAGTCCTGCCTACAACTGTGAACTAGGAACCCTTTTTCAAAATAACATGGTGCCACAGCACCCTGGCCTGAATTTTGGTGCAAGTGAATACGCACATCTCAGCAGATGCGTGAGGGTGTCATTAAGGATTAATGGCACTGCTGTGTATCTGATAAAGGGCAGCACATTTCTGTGGTGTCAGTAAAGTAGTCTTGCACGCCTTCCCGACACACACAAATATGAATGCAGGCTCAGTGTCTCAGTTACATTAGTGGTCAGTTTTAATCTAATCATTGCATTGGGGCTTGGTGTACACTCTTTTCATTCACATTAGTGGCCAGTGTGAATGTCCCTCTTACATTGGTGTTCAGTGTAAATCCTTCCTTACATTAGTGGTTCCTGTGAATGTTCCTATTACATTAGTGGTCAGTGTAAATCTCCATTACATTAGTGGTCAGTGTAAATCCCTGTTACATTAGTGGTGAATGTGTGGGCCCCCTCACCTCCCCAGTCCATGGTGTGCAGGCAGTGAGGAGATGATGTGCTGTAACCTTTAGCAACCAATCAGTAAGCAGTAATGATGTGCATTAACCTCTTGCAACCAATCATTGAACAGTAAAGGATTTTCAGTAACCTCTAGCAACCAATTAGTAAGCAGTAATAATGTGCAGTAACCTCTAGCAACTAATTTGTGAGTGGCAATCAACAAGCCAAAGTCATGTGCATGGGGGGGGGGGGGGGGGGGCAAGAAAATGTTATCCCAGGGTCCAATCAATATTAAAGACAGCCCTGCCCAAATTGATCAATGGGCTTGGGTACAATCAGCCTGCCCATAGACTATTCAAATCTCAGCCATTCCCTGCTGAACCAGCTAAGATTCAAACCCTCTATGGCCGGCTTAAGAGTATGTTTCCTTACTCCTTACCCCCAAACCCCTGAGCTGAGGTAGCCCAGCTCCTCCACCAATGCTCTATAGTTTCTGATACTATCCATCTCCTGGCTGAAAGAAGTATATTGGACCCTACTGAGCAGGCATGAACTTTGGGTGAAGAAGCCAGTGGGAAGGACTGGCTGTGTTGTCATTGGTAGTAAGAACTTACTAGGAGTAGAGCTTTTGGGAGGGGGGGGGGGGGGTGGATGGGTTACCTCAGCTCACAGGAATAGGGAAGGGATCTGAAAGAAAACTTTGATCAGAAGTTTCCGTACCTTTTTATTGTGTCTGTGTTCTGACCACTGCTTTTCATCCTAGGAAGTGTACATGGACAATATTGGTTCCTGAAACAAAGCACATTTTGCTCACTTTTGTTCGTTTTGATGTGGAATTTGATTACGCTTGTGACATGGATTATCTGGCTGTCTATTTTGAAAAAGGATATTTAGTTGGTGAGTATTATCTGGTATGTTTCCAAGCAGTGATTAGAAATATAAAATTCCAAAAGTAAAATTTTTCAAAAGGGCAATTATGGCTTTGAAGCACATTCCTTATTTCTAATTGAGAACACTTCATGTTCGTTTGTGCTAGATCAGTGTTTCCCAACATTTTTTAGTTACAGCACCATTTAAAAGTATGCAAACTCTCCAGGCAACCCAGTCTAAAATCTGGCCACATCATAGTCCTACCTATTACATCAGGAGCCCCTCCTTTCATCATCCCCTCTTCCACATCAGTCATCAGTCCCCTCTGACTATGGCAGCATGCAAATGTAGAGGATGTCTGACTTCCAACCAGTGGCGTAGTGGGGGGTACGGTGGCCCCCGGGTGTGACATTTAGGGGGGCGCCAGTATGTGTCACTGGCTGCCTCCTCCTAATTTTAAATTCCTGTGTCCCGCCGCTGTCTTCTCCTCCTATCCTCCAGACTGATGCAGGCCAGCAAGACAAGAAGATGAGTGAGAGTGAGACTCCCTCGTGAGAGTCGTGTTACTGGCTCGGGGGGGGGGGGGGGAGAAGGTAGTGTAGTTATGTAGCATGGTGGTCAGTCAGTCAGTGTAGTTTAGTATGGTGGTCAGTGTAGTGTAGTGTGGTGATTAGTGTAGTATAGTGGTCATTGTAGTGTAGTATGGTGGTCAGTGTAGTGTAGTATGGTGGTCAGTGTAGTGTAGTATAGTGGACAGTGTAGTGCAGTATGGTGGTTAGTGTAGTGTAGTATGGAGGTTAGTGTAGTATAGTTGTCAGTATAGTGTAGTATGGTGGTTAGTGTAGTATAGAGGTCAGTTTTTAGTATAGTGGACAGTTCTAGTGGTCAGTGTAGTGGACAGTGTATTGTAGTTCTCAGTGTAGTGGAGTGGACAGTGTATATTACAGTGTAGTGGTCAGTGTAGTGTAGTGGACAGTATAGTGGTCAGTGTAGTTGTCAGTGTAGTGTAGTGGACAGTATAGTGGTCAGTGTAGTTGTCAGTATAGTGTAGTGGACAGTATAGTGGTCAGTGTTGTTCTCAGTGTAGTGGGCAGTATAGTATAGTGGTCAGTGTAGTGGACAGTATAGTATAGTGGTCAGTGTAGTGTAGTGTAGTGTCAGTGTAGTGTGTAATGGTCAGTAAAGGAATCAGGTTGGTCAGTGTTGAAATCAAGTAGGTTAGTGTAGTGGTCAGTATAGGAATCAGGTAGGTCAGTACTATTGTATTTGAAGGGACTCGGGGAGGCTAAAAGTCCACAGGTTAGGGGGCACAAATTACTTGTCTTGCCCCGGGTGCTGACAACCCGCGCTACGCCACTGCTTCCAACCCCTTCTGATCGCTGGGGCAGCTCTGCATACTAGCTGCTCTTGATTAGTGTTATGCATTTCCATGATGCTGGTAGCAAAAATAAAGGATGCAGCGTGGCACCCCTGAGAAGCCCAGATGGCACCCAAGGGTGCAGTTGTGCTAGGTTATTGAATCTAAACAAAGTCACTGCTTCCCAATAGGGATGGGCGAACGGTTCAGCCCGAGCATAAGTTTGGTCCAAACTTTCGTTCGCCGAACATCCTAAAAAACTATTTGTTTGACTGTTTGTTCAGCCCCCCCGAACCAACCACAATGCATTGCGGCGATGAACTGTGTGCGTTACTGACAATTTAACTCCATATAGTTCTGTACGCGTTACTGCCAGTTTAACGCCATATACTTTTGTGCATTACTGCAAGTTTAACGCCATTTACTTCTCTGTGCGCTACTGCAGTTTAATGCCATATCGTTTTGTGTGTGTTACTGCCACTTTAATGCCATATAGTTTTGTGTGTTACTGCTAGTTTAATGCCATATAGTTTTGTGTGTTACTGCCAGTTTAACGCCATTTACTTCTGTGTGCGTTACTGCTGGTTTAATGCCATATAGTTCTGTGCTTCACTGCCATATAGTTCTGTGGCGCATTATATTGCAGTATATTATAGTGTATCTGTGGAGTGTGTCTGTGTAGTGTGAGTACTCAAATTAAAATGCACCAAACACCACTTTACATTGATTAAAGTGCATCTACGTGCAAATTTCCATTTCTTCTTTACATTTGCTTATAAGCACCACCCCCTCCCTCCCAATAATGTCTGGGAAGACAACAAGGAGAGGCAGACGTTCCCTTGGCACTGTAAGCACAGGCAAAGGTGGACATGGTGGTCAGTCCTCAGGCAGGGCATCATTTCCTCTATTTAGTGAGTTTGCCCATGCTATCCAGCCACAGCATGCAGAGGAGGTGCTGGACTGGCTTACTAAACCTTCCTCATCCTCTGTCACAAAAGCAGAGACAAGTGTGCAGTCCCTTGCGGTTGCCAGAGTGGATAAACCTGGCTCCTTGGATGAAGGTATAGCACAGGGTGTCCCAGGTCCTAGCAGCACACCTGTCAGCAGCACAACACCAGCTGTAGCCAGCAAATTTCTCTGCCCCATCTGCTGCAGCAGGAAAAAAATACCGTCCCTACCACCCACATGCCCAGCATCTAAATGCAAGCTTGTCAAAGCTGTTGGCTCTCCAACTTCTGCCTTCAGCCTGGTGGATTCTGCCCCCTTCCGTGAATTTGCGCAATGTGCTGTACCACAATGGCAGGTTCCCAGTCGTTACTACTTTCCACGTAAGGCTGTTCCATCTCTCTAGCATCACATGGAAGGGAATGTTTTGGCATTGTTGGGCAAGGCAGTCAGCCGTAAAATCCTCCTTACTGCTGACACGTGGTCCAGCAAGCATGGGCAGGGATGATATATTTCGTTCACAGCACACTGGGTAACTCTGCTTGCAACTCAAAAGGATACAGGACAGGGCTTGGTGCTACAGCTTGTTGTGCCCCTACATCTACATACAGCTAGATGTGATGATCCCAGACCTGGGAGCTCTACCCCCTCCTCCGCCACCTCCATGCCTTCCTCTGCAGAATTGTCCTATGAACATCAGGTACCCCCTAAGAGTTCAAAGGGTTATTTCATGAGTGAGGGTAAAAGGTGCCATGCAGTGCTTCAGCTGGTGTGTTTAGGGGACAGGAGTCACACCGGAGCAGAGATTGTTGCAGCTCTGCAGGGACAGGCCCAGAGGTGGTTCACATTACACCAGCTGGATCCAGGAATGGTGGTGTGCAATAATGCTTCAAACCTGTTCTTAGACAGGGAAAGTTGACACATGTGCCATGCCTGGCACATTTCCTCAATTTGGTGGTGCAGCGTTTCCTAAATACCCAGGGTTGCAAGATGTGCTAAAGCTGGCCAAAAGGGTCTGCAGCCATTTCAGGCAGTCATACACAGCCAGTTGGATGAAATTCAGCAGGAATTCCACCTGCCGTAAACTGCCTGATTTGTGACATTCCCACCAGGTGGAACTTGACTTTGGCAATGCTGCAGTGGCTATACATGCAGCAGAGGGCCATCAATGAGTACCTTTGCGAGTACGGCATGGCGATAGGCTCAGGCTGCCTCTGCTTTTTTTTCCCATGCCAATGCCTGGTCATTAAGGATGCATGGAACTGTATTGTCACCATTTGAGGATACCACAAGGATGATGAGCCATGACAGTGCATGCATCAGTGGCACAATCCCTGCTGTGTTCCTGCTGGAGCAGACTCTGCGTGGCATTATGGACAGAGCACTGGAAGCAGAGCAGCAGGAGGAAAAGGAGGACTTCCTTTCCTTTCAAGGCTCACTTTATGCTTCAAAGCCTGCGAAAGAATAGGTGGCATAAAGGAGGATGATTACTGGTTGGCAACCCTTTTTCCCTTTATAAGGGGAAGGTCTCAGAATTCATACCGTCCCCACAGAGATTGCAGAAGATAAAATCACGTTAAAGAGAATTTTTTTTGAACATTTTTCCTGACTCCAGTAGATTACAGTGTCGTGTAAAACATAGTTTTGAGTCTTCTGTTGGTCAAGAGAGGAGCATTAGAGAAGGCCTAAGTGAGGCTTTTTCGGAATTTTTTTAGTCTTAGCCGCCCAGGGCTGGCAGCTTCCACATCTAATCGGCAGCATCTGCATCACATGGTGGACAATTACCTCAGGACCAGAAAAGAGATGGAGAGCTTTCCAGCTGACGATCCACTGACTAACTGGGTCATGAGAATAGACCACTGGCCAGAACTTGCCCAGTATGCTGTTGAGTTGTTGGGCTGCCCTGCATCCAGCTGCTTTCAGAACAGCCATTCAGTGCTGCAGGAGGTTTTGTTATTGATCATATAACGTGTCTGTCCACAGACTCCATGGACCGTTTGACTTTTATAAAAATGA
This sequence comes from Lithobates pipiens, assembly GCF_037356315.1. NCBI lineage: Eukaryota > Metazoa > Chordata > Amphibia > Anura > Ranidae > Lithobates > Lithobates pipiens. The sequence goes on along the minus strand of NW_027507686.1, from coordinate 214,620,897 downwards.
ATCAGTCCTGGATTACAGCTATGAAGCCCCTGATGCCGATATCATTGATTAAGTCTTTTTGGGATGTGGAATCTCTGCAGGACTTTGAGACTGCCTAGCTTTGAGGGTGTTCGATCATTTAATCTGGAAGAATATTTTTGGTATAGGTTGCATGGGCACAATTAACAGCCAAAGACCCATTTTTCTGTACCTGTATGACAGGTGCATATCATTGCAATTTTTTACAGCAAGGCCAATTCTTGCTTTCATCAAGATTCCCTCTATAGGGTTACGGTGGGGAGGTGCCTAAAGACCAATTTTTACACACCTGTTACTTCTATCCAAAGTCAAAGGGACACCAGAATGTATCCAAAAAATCTCTAATTTTGTTCCCAGTGCACTACATTGTGGCCTCATCATACACACTGGCTCCCCAGCTCTTGCTGAGAAAAATAAAGGCAGCTTGCAGAGATTTTTTTTTTTTTTTGGCTTTATAAATGCAATGATTGCTACAGCAGGTTCTAGACATGGTACAGACCCGCCACTTTACAGGTAGACTAAGGGGACCACCCAGGCACTATATTGGAAGGAATTTTTCATTTTTATGCTTTCACTTTAAAAATCAAAAAATCACTGCTCATTTAAAAAATGACATTTTTACAAACTTTTTTTTTATTCATACATGTCCCTTAGGGCAGGACCTTGACCCCTATAACCATTGTATTCCCAATTACTTGCATATAAGCCTGCAAAAGGGGCACTTTGGATTTTTGATGCTTGAGACCCATTGACTTTGATGGGGTTCGTTATTTAGGTCAGAACTTTTCCAGTGTTCGAAAGTTCTTTTGCAGACCAAACAGGGATCCATTTGGCCCATCCCTACTTCCCAATATGGTTAAACTAGAGAAGTCAGATCCGTGCTGGGGTGTCTATGAAAGAATGTAGGCAGGCAGGGGGTGAACCCACCTGGCTTAGGTAAGAGGCAATGGATTAGGCAAAGATACAATGGCAGTGAGCAGTAGAGTAGCTAAACCAAGAGTTGGTGTTAAATAGTCCAAAATGAAAGCGTTAGGGCAGAAATGGAGAGCATGAATCATACTCAAAGGCAAAATAAAGGTATAGTCCACTTTACAAGTAAAACTGACCATGCAGACAAGGGGCCCCAAAATATTACAATGTTACTTTTTCAAAATACATTGTAATGTAATTGGCAAACCCGTAGGCCTCTGCTGGCATTCCCAAAGCTTACCTGATGTACTCCCATGTTGTTTACCTTTTACAATTACAATTATTACAATTACAATTATTCTCAATGTCTCAGTTCTCAGTGTCAAGGCAGTGTGCTTCTCTTTTTCAGACATGGCATATGTACATTGCATGCTCTTCCTATCCCAACAAAGTTGAACCTCTGGTGAGGGTGCATTGCACCTAGAGTTGCCAACTCATCCCTTTCAACCCAAATATATATTAATTACACAGGTTCTGAGGCTAATTTATTGCAGATAAGGAGCTAAGTGAGTTTAACCACTTGACCACTGGGCACTTAAACACCCTTAATAACCAGACCAATTTTCAGCTTTCGGTGCTCTCACATTTTGAATGACAATTACTCAGTCATGCAACACTGTACCCATATGATTTTTTTTTCATTTTTTTCCACACAAATAGAGCTTTCTTTTGGTGGTATTTAATCACCGCTGGGTTTTTTATTTTTTGTGCTATAAAAGAAAAAAGACAGAAAATTCTGTAAAAAAAATGAATTTTTCTTTGTTTCTGTTATAAAATTTAGCAGATAAGTAATTTTTCTTCATACATTTTGGCTAAAATTTATACTACTGCATATCTTTGGTAAAATAAGTACAAATTGGTGGATATTATTTGGTCTTTGTGAAAGTTATAGAGTCCACAAGCTATGGTGCCAATATCTGAAAATTGATCACACCTGAAGTACTGACGGCCTATTTCAATTCTTGAGACCCTAACATGCCAGAAAAGTACAAATACCCCCCAAATTACCCCTTTTTGGAAAGAAGACATTCCAAGGTATTTAGTAAGAGGCATGATGAGTTTTTAGAAGTTGTAATTTTTCCCCACCATTCTTTGCAAAATCAAGATTTTTTTTCCTTTTTTTTTTCACAAAATTGTCATAATATCAGTTTATTTCTCACACACAGCATATGCATACCATAAATTACACCCCAAAACACATTCTGCTATTACTCCCGAGTATGGCGATATCACATGTGTGAGACTTTTACACAGCGTGCCCACATACAGAGGCCCAACATGCATGGAGCACCATCAGGCGTTCTGGAGCACCCAGGACAATTCTCACATTTCTCTCCTACATGTAAAAATCATCATTTATTTGCTAGAAAATTACATAGAACCCCAAAACATTATATATGTTTTCTTAGCAAAGACCCTAGAGAATACAATGGTGGTCTTTGCAACTTTTTATCTCGCACGGTATTTGCGCAGCAATTTTTCAAACGCGTTTTTTTTTGTGGAAAAATACAGTTTTGTGCTTAAAAAAAAAAAAAAAAACTTTAAATGTTAGCCCAATGTTTTTACATAATGTGAAAGATGAATTTACGCCGAGTAAATAGATACCTAACATGTCACTCTTCAAAATTGCACACGGTCGTGGAATGGTGCCAAACGTCGCTACTTAAAAATCCCCATAGGCGACGCTTTACATTTTTTTACTGGTTACATGTTTTGAGTTACAGAGGAGGTCTATGGCTAGAATTATTGCTCTCGCTCTAACGTTCGCAGTGATACCTCACATGTGTGTTTTGAACACCGTTTTCATATGTGGGCAGGACTTATGTATGTGTTTGCTTCTGCATGCGAGCACATGGGGACAGGGGCACTTTAAAAAAAAAAAAATTTATTGTTGATTTTACTTTATTTATTTTAGTTTGACATTTTTTTCCCCAAAAATAATTTTTTTGATCACTTTTATTCCTATTACAAGGAATGTAAACATCCCTTGTAATAGGAATATGGCATGACAGGTCCTCTTTACAGTGAGATATGGGGTCAATAAGACCCCGCATCTCACCTCTAGGCTGGGAAGCCTGAAATAAAAAAATAAAAAAAAGATTCTGGCTTTGATCGAATTGGCGAGCTGGTAGAAGCACCGGAGGGCGGCGGGAGGGGGGGGGGTATTGCAGAGTATTGGCAGGGTATTGCAGAGTATTGGCGGGTATTGCAGAGTATTGGCGGGTATTGCAGAGTATTGGCGGGGTATTGCAGAGTATTGGCGGGCATTGCAGAGTATTGGCGGGGTATTGGCAGAGAATTGAGTGGTTAATTTTCGGTGAGCAGTACTGTGGGCACTGCAGATGCAGCCCACAGCGCTGCTGACACCGATCGGTACAGAGAGGGGAGGGAGGAACCGGCGTCGTAACATGACACCGGTTTGTTTACAAGTGATCACTCCGTCATTTGATCGCGGCCGTTTACCATGATCCGACCCAGTGGTCATGGATGCTCTCAAGTGAGAACGGAATTCTGGGAGGATATAACGGCCTCTCAGAGTTAAGCAACCGCCCTGTAGCCGTTATTCGGCTATGGGGAGGTTGTTAAGTGGTTAATTACAGCCTTAATCAGCCACAGAACCTGTGTAATTAATATAAGGCGGTAATTAAACTCACTTAGCTCCTTATCTGCAATAAATTAGCCTCAGAACCTGTGTAATTAATATGTGTTGGGGTTTAAAGGGATGAAGTGGCAACCCTACTTGCACATGTGTCATGGAAAGAGAGCATGCAACTTTTTGCTGTGTTTCAGAAGCTATTAGAGACAGACAAAGATAAACAATATGGAAATATATTAGGTATGGTTAAAGGGTTCCAGCAGAGGCCTAGTGGTATGCCATCACATTGCATTGTATTTACAAAATGGCACAGTGCATTGTAATATACTGGGGACCTTTGTCTACATGGGCTGTTTTACTCATAAGGTAGACTATACCGTTAATCACTAGCTGTCCAGCTGCCGTGGTTACATGGCGGTACGTCGGCTCTCCTGTGCGAATTGCTACAGCTGTACAGCGGCTCGTGCAGGCGCAGTTGCAGGTGGGCGCATGCTGCTGGTGGCGAGCTCTCGCTCCCACTGCGGGCACGTGCCCGTGGGTTGGGCAGACTCGATGTCTACCCGCGATCACCTAGTACAGAGGAAGAACGGGGATCTGCCAGTGTAAACAAGCAGATCCCCTTTCTGAAAGGAGACATGACAGAGATCTACTGTTTCCAGTGATTGGTCCCCCCTACAGTTAGAACACACCAGGGAACACACTTAACCCCTTGATCGCCCCCTAGTGTTAACCTCTTCCTTGCTAGTGTTATTTTTACATTGATCAGTGCATTTTTATAGCATTGATCAATGTAATAATGTCACTGGTCCCCAAAAGTGTCATTTGGGTTCATATTTGTCCGCTGCAATGTTGCAATCCTGCTAAAAATCGCAGATCACTGCCATTACTAGCAACATTAACTTTAAAAAAAAGCAAAAATATATAATATATATTGACCCAAACTAATGAATACATTTTGTTTTTTTATATAGATTTTTTGGGGATATAGATTATAGCAAAAAGTAAAAAAAAGATTTTTTTCAAAATTGTTGCTCTTTGTTTATAACCCAAAAAATAAAAACCTCAGAGGTGATCAAATAACACCAAAAGAAATCTCTATTTGTGGGAAAAAAAAAGGACGTCAATTTTGTTTTTGTACAATTTCACACGCAATTGTCAGTTAAAGTGACGCAGTGACGTATCGCAAAAAATGGCCTGGTCATTAAGGGGCCAAATCTTCCAAGGCTGAAGTGGTTAATACAGAGAATACATTCAGGTAAAAAAAAAACGTTAAAGCATTCTCTGCATTAAAGGATCACTAAAGATAATTTTATTTTCAAATAACAAACATGTTATACTTACCTCCACTGTGCAGCTCATTTTGCACAGAGTGGCCCAAACTTGGTCTTCTGGGGTCCCTCGGTGGCTGTCTCGGCTCCCCCCCCCCGCAAGGACTCAACACCTTCACGCGAGCGCCATAGCCGCTCACTGTATCACTCGGGCACACCACGTCATTGGATGTGATTGAGACCAGCGTGAGCCAATGGCTCCGCTGCTTTCAATCCAATCACTGTAACCAATCAATAGCCAGGCTGAGCGACAAAGAGGATGTCGGGGGCGAGCGCGGGACTTTCGAGGGGTCAGGTAAGTAAAACAGGGGGCGGGCGGGGGGGCGGTATTGTCAGATGTTTTTTCCCCTTAATGCATAGAATGTATTAAGGTGAAAAAACACGTACCTTTACCCCTTTAACCCCTTTAAGGTAAAAAATGCCCCACTACCTGTCCTACCCTCCTTTGTCCCTAAACATGTACCTGGTTCCATGGCACATCTTCAGCTCTGTCTCTGGCACCCAAATCACTCTCCCTGCTTGTTGCTTTCACAGGAGAAACTGGTGACAGTGGAGCTATAAGATCCTGTGCTGCCATCAGTCGAATTAATAGGAGGAGGGAGTGGGGGCATGTCTTGCTGCACCCATGGCCCGACTTACCATTGGGCTTGACTGGGCTCAAGCCCATGGGCCCCGCCGACCCCACCTGTTTATGTTTTAAATACCATATCTTCTTTACATTTTAAACACTAGGCGTCCACGCTATAGCCGAAAGACGGCTGCAGCGCGGACTCCAATTGCTGGGAGGACGTCCCTGGACTTACTGAATATTTAAGCATGCTTACTGAATATATGCATACTTACTGTATATTGGTCCAAGTTCAATATAAAAATACATCCATACATGTGGACTTTACTTCATGTTGGGCCTACTTCCAGAGATTACAATTTAAGATGGTCTTGACCTTTATCTTGGGTTTTGTTGTCCCACACTATGATCCAAGATGTAATTGTATGGAAGACCACTTCTTATTGTCCTGTCCACAATCGTTTTGATGTTTTATACCCAGGTTACAACACAAAGTATGTTATTCCGGTTCACTTCTGATGGTGGTCAAATGCTAACTTGAGAGCCTAGCGAATACCCACCTAATTGCCAAGTTTTTCTGATGTTTTGTTTGCCCCACTCATGTACCTTTTGTCTATACAGACCTTGCGAGGATTGTTTGCTGCTCTGTAAAGTGCTTTTGTTACTTTTTTTTTTCCAAATATAGTTTTATTAATTTTATCGGTACATAGAACAGAGAAAAAAAAAAAACAAACAGTCTGGTGACCATATCCTATAGGTAACAGAGATTGGTGAAAACAGGTGCGCAGCACCGGTAGAAGACAAAATCCAGCTCAGATCGAATATCTATGGTTGCCCTAGGGCACTGTGAAATGCACAGACGTATATTGAAAGTAGCCACTTTGATGACCATCCTCCATTCATATATAATTGACCACAACCATATATCACCACTGTGCAATGTAAAATACGTGAACTGGAATCACCAGAGAAAACAGAGAGAATGGATAGTCTGAAAATAAAGAAGGAGAAGCAATAAGTAGAGATAGGGATTGGGGGAAGGAGGGGGGAAGAGGGAGAGGGAAGGGAGGAAGGGGTAACGGGTAGACAAATCTGTAGAGGCGGGTCGCAGGGTCTCTAGGCTCAATAGTAGAGCCCCCGGGTAACATACACTATTTAACACGTCAGGCGTCAAATAAGGGTCTCCCTGCATCTGAATACTTGAATAGGTTCCAACGGGTCCATTTCTGCTGATACACCTCACGTTTATCCGCTGCTGTCAAAATCAAGTCCTCCATTTTATTGATTTCTTCAACCTTTCTCAGCCACAATGCCACCGTAGGTGGGTTTTGCTGTTTCCACATGAGGGGAACGCAGGCCTTGGCCGCATTCACCAAATGTCGTAGAATAGATTTTTTATAGGTCTTGAGCGGCATGGTAGAGACATGCAGCAGGAAGAAGGCGGGATCATCAGGTATCACGAATTCCGTGAAGTCCTGAGATATAGTGCGTACCGAGTGCCAAAATGTTAGCAGTTTGGGGCAGGTCCAAAAAATATGGAGCAATGTCCCCTTATCCGTGCCACATCGCCAGCACCGATCTGAGGTCTCCGGGAACATGGCACGGAGTCTGCTGGGAGTCAAGTACCATCTCGTCAAAACCTTATAATTCGTTTCTTGTGTCTTTGAACAAATGGAAGACTTGAGAGACAGGTGTATCATCCTGTGGACCTGCCCTGCGTCAAAAGTACGTTGGAGATCTACGCCCCATTTCTCAATGCAAGTCAGTTCAGGTTGGACCGGGGGTGTATTAAGAAGGGTATATGCTCCAGACAGGACCCGGGGAAGTGGTTCCCTGCCCGAGCAGTAATCCTCAAATGTAGTAAGGGGTCTACAGTATTGATGTGGGTCATGTAAAGAGTGTAGGAAGTGATGTAGTTGTGCCGCCGGCCAGAAGGGCATACGGAAGGGACCTGCAGAATCTGTCAACTCTGTAATAGATGGCCATCTATTTCCTAGGACAAAATTAGATGCGGCTGTGATGTCGGACTCCCGTAGGGTCCGGAAGTGTATGGATGACATGCCCGGAGGGAATTTGGGGTTGCCTAGAATGGGCGTTAGGGGCGAGGTCGTGGACGTCTGCTGTACACTTAACACTGCCTGTCTGCTTTTTCTCAGTGAATTTCCTATTAAAGGGTGCGATTTTAAGGACTGTGGCAAATCTTCCCAACACCATAGTGCTCTATTCAAAGGGACAGGGGATTGTTCCTGTTCGATCTGCGCCCACAGTTTTAGATTACCATGACGCTGCCAGTCAATGACTCTTCCCAAATGTACTGCTAGGTAATACCTCCTCACATCTGGGATCGCAAGCCCGCCGTAGTGCTTCGGTAACGTTAACTGTGACCGTGGTATACGGGTTTTCTTGCCGGCCCAGACAAAACGCATGAACAGTGCCTGTACCCTCTGAAAAAATACCGTCGGTATATTGACCGGCAGCGCCTGGAATAAATAGAGATATTTCGGGAGGATGCACATCTTTAACAAGTTGCACCTCCCAAACCAGGAGTGCAAGTTCGTTTGCCATTTGCTCAACAAGATCTTAGTTTCCGCGAGTAGAGGGGGGAAATTTAATTCATAGAGATGGGATAAATCAGGTGATAATTTAGTGCCCAAATAGGTCAACGCTACTGATGTCCACCTAAAGCGGAAGTTCGTTCGGAGCATCTGTATCATGTTAGATGGGAGGGCTATTCCCATTGCTTCCGACTTCTGGAAATTAATCTTCATGTTAGAAAGGCGGCCAAATATCTCGAATTGTTTAAGTAGATTAGGGAGAGAAACCGACGGATTTACCAGAGAAAAGAGGAGATCATCCGCATATGCGGAGATCTTATGTTGTGCCTTCCCGACCTGTATACCCTGGATGTCCTGGTTGAGTCTAATAGTCGCCAGAAAGGGCTCCAGGGAAAGTGCAAATAACAGGGGGGATAAGGGGCAGCCCTGTCTAGTGCCATTCCTAATGGGGAAGGGGTCGGAGAGCACTCCGTTTGCCTTTACCTGCGCAGTTGGGCTCGAGTATATGTGAGCTATTCTGTTGATCATCACCTCCCCTAGGCCTATGTGTCTGAGGACTGAGAACATAAAGTCCCAATTTACGCGGTCGAACGCCTTTTCTGCGTCGGTGTTCAAGAAAACGCAGGGTATGCCTCCGGAATGTACTACGTGTAGTAGGTTCAGGACCTTAGACGTGCTGTCCCTGGCTTCCCTCGTGGGAACAAATCCCACTTGGTCCAAGTGGACCACATTCTGAATATGTCGAGATAAACGGGTAGCCAAGACCTTCGTATAGATTTTCAGGTCTGTATTCAGCAGTGATATCGGTCTGTAGCTACTACAGGCGGTTGGATCCTTTCCTTCTTTATGCAACACCGTAATATGGGCCTTAAGGGTCTCGTTAGCTAGAGGTGTCCCTGCGTCCAAGGCGTGGAACAATTTAAGTAAGCGGGGGCCTATGATCGGGAATAGTGTCTTGTAATACTGAAGAGTGAGCCCATCCGGACCTGGAGCTTTCCCAGGTTTCATGGCACTCAAGGCTGTCTGTATTTCCAAGAGGGTAATCGGGGTTTCTAACTCAGCACAGTCGTCTGGGGAGAGCGACTTCATGCGAGAGTCATTAATGTAGGACGCCATGTCTTCCGGTGAGGTAGAGGGGTTTGGTAAGTTATAAAGTCGCGCATAGAAATCCCTGAATTCCTGTGCGATCTGTATGGGTAGAGTCGCAGGTTGTCCACCATTACTGATCACCTTGGGGATGTAGGAGAAGAGTCTGTGTTCCCTAACTTGCTTCGCCAATAGCTTCCCACATTTGCTCCCCGACTCATAACTCACTCTGCGGCAAAATTGCAGAGCTGCCTTGGCCTTATACGCCAGCAGGTCCGTGACCTGTCGTCGTACTGTCGCCAAATCCATTTCTGAGGCACGAGAAGGGGCAAGCTTATGCGCGGACTCTAGAGACGCCAGTTTTTGCAGTAGGAGGGTGAGCTGTCGTTGTCTCTCCCTTTTGATCCGGGCTCCATGTTTGATCAGGATGCCTCTAATGACCGGCTTGTGCGCCTCCCAGACAATTCCCTGATCACAATCCCCCCCATCATTGGTTTGAAAGTATAGTTCCAGTTCCCTAAGCACATCTGCAAAGACTTCAGGAACCTGAAGTAGGCTTTCATTAAGTCGCCAGAACCGTTGCCTAGGCGTTGTGTGATCAGAAATAGTATAGCTCAGAAAAATGGGTGCGTGATCTGACCAAGTAATGTTGCCAATTGACATCTCCCGGACATTATGCAGTTGGCCATGTGGTATCAGAAAGAAGTCAATTCTGGAGTAGACCTTATGGGGGGTAGAGTAAAACGTATAGTCAGTTTCACCTGAGTGTTGGAGCCTCCAAACGTCGATCAACTGGGCCTTGTGGAAAGTTTTAGCTATGCGTTGCAAATGACCCTGGGGAATGGACGATCTGCCAGTCGAGGTATCACATGACGGGGTCGGGGGGACATTAAAGTCCCCCCCCAGAATCAGGTGACCCTGGGAGAAGCTCTGAAGTCTACCCAAAACTCGTTCCAAAAACCCTACCTGATTCTCATTAGGGGCATAGACAGTCGCTAACGTCAGCTGGATGTCACCCACACGGCCCTTGAGGAATACAAATCGTCCCGCGGGGTCTAGGAGGGAATCTTGCGTTTGCCAGGGGATTGCGTTAGAGATTAGGATGGAAGTCCCTCTGGATTTCGCCGTCGGGTTGGTGGAATGAACAGCTATGGGGAAGTGTTTGTTCCGTAAGTAGGGTAGCTTGTCGCTTCTGAAGTGGGTCTCCTGGATGAAAGCAATATCCGCAGAGGCTTTTTTGAGGTCATGCAGTAGCATCCGCCTTTTCTCGGGTGTATTAAGCCCCTTGGCGTTCAAAGAGAACACCCTTAGGTTGTCTAGTGTCATTTTCCGTTTATTCGGGAGGAGGGGGGGGGGGGGTAAAGGGGGTAGGGTAGGGACGGGTGGGTTAGAGTATTAAGAGTAGGTGAAACAATAAGACAGTAGATAGTAGAAATAGGAGAGATAAGAGAGAAGCAGAAGAAGAAGAGATTAGAGAAAAACAAATAAATCAAACAAATAGAAAGCGTTTAAAGTAAACCACAATACTAATGCACGGTCAAAAGACCGCGATCCGTGTAATTACACGGTATACGCATATAGTACGCCGGAGGGGTGAAACACCCCCCAGACGAATATGCAGGCCTAAGTGGGGGAGATGGAAGGACACTGCCCGATAGGCGAGCTCCCGGCCACCCCCCCCCCCAACCGCTCAAAACAACATATAACTGTCAATAAGCGAAGCATTGAACCACAAAGAAAACATAACTTGTAGGGTTGACCCCGGCTAGGAATACATAATCTATACATCCCCACCTTGGAGCCACCTATAGTATCCCTCCCCTCACCCACTACCTTCTGGTGGCGTAAAGCCTCATCCACACCGAGCTCCAGGAGGGGAGCCCCATCACTACATAGCATGTCTCTGTGAATTGCACTTCACCTCCATCCTTCCTACCCCCAGTCTGTGAGAGAGAGGTAAATGGGCCAGAGTCCAAAGATCCATACGGGGCAGCCACAGCACTCCTGTCGGCTAGAGAAATGTAGGGTATAGGTGCTGTTCCGGGAGGGCAAGGGACCCAGTAACCAAACAACCCCAGAATCCCCTGAAATGGTACCCCCTGGCCCTACCGGGAGGCAGGATAAAGGCATTCAGGACTCCCAGTTCCAGCTCAGCGTTGTGTGATAATGTCTGATTGGTGTCCCCGCACTCAGTTCCAGAAAAACTCGTCTCCGACACCCCAGCAGAAACGCCCAGCCTCAGGGGATGTCAACACCACCCCCCAGCCACCTCCCAAAGCCCTCAAAGTGTAAGTCCCCAAGGGTAAAGTATACTACATTCACCAGGTGTGACAGGGACAGTAACGTCTCTCCGGGACACAGAATGGGTGGGGGCCAGGTGAAGTTTAAAATCCGGGCAACAAGGTGAGGCAAGTGGGGTCAATGGCAAAAACACAGTAAGGGATGTACTCACACTCCAGGGCATTAGATCTCTCTGGGCGCCTCCTCCAAGGGTGCTCTGCCAAGGCGACGGCTCCCCCTGCGTCTGGGTAGGGATCTCTCCCTACGCATCGGTTGATGGTCTTGGCGTGCCGTGTAGCGGGGCAGGAACTCCAACCAATTGGGGAGGGTGATTGGCTCCATTCCAAGGAATTCAAACAATGCCGGGAGCGATGTCGGTCTCCTGAGGGTGAAGTAACCTTGATCTCTGCGGAAAGTCACTGAGAGAGGGTAACCCCATCTGTAGGTAACGCCGCGTCGCCGGGCCAGGTCCAACAGGGGTTTAAGCATTGCTCTGCGGCGAAGCGTTGCCCGGGAAAGGTCCGGGAGAATTTTAACATTGGCGCCATCAAATTCCATGTCACCCGACTCCCATGCCTTGTGAATAACCAGATCTTTGTGTGTGTAGTGATGGAATCTACAGATTACGTCTCTGGGCCTCTCCGGGTCTGTTGATCTAGGGCCCAGGGCCCTATGGATGCGGTCCAGGGTCACCCGTTCAGGTAGCTCACCTCCGGCAACGTGGCGGAAGATGGCCAGTGCCGTGTCCGTCAGGTCCTCTGCGCCCGTGGCCTCCGGGAGACCCCGGATTCGGACGTTGTTCCTCCGGCTGCGGTCCTCCATTTCTTCCTGTTGCAGCTGTTGGTCCGTAATCGCCTCCATGTGCTGCACAAGGCGCTCCTCCAGGGATCCCACCCGTAAGTCCAATGCTGCGGTGGAAGACTCCCCCGCAGACACCTTAACTGTCAGCTCCTGTACTTCTGCTCTAATCACAGAGATCTCCTTCTTGTGAGCTGCTTCCACAGTGCCTATAAGAGCTACTATGTCTGCTCTCGTGGGCAGCGCCTGCAGGAGGGACCTGAGCTCCGGGTCAGGCAGGTAGGAATGTGTGAACTGATGTGAGGGACAGCTGGGTTCAGCCTGCAGCTCTGGAGGGGTGTCCGCTAAGAGGTCCGACATCCCAGCTCCCGTCGGCAGCCACGGGGAAGCACTCAGGGACTCCTCACCCACCTCACGTGCGGCCGCCATCTTGGATTCCGGGGTGAGCTGGTGAGAGCGGCGGAACAATCGCTCGATATCGCCCGTTGCGGGGGTCTGAGAGGCTGATTCTGACGCCCGGAGCTTCCGCAGTGCCTTCTTTCGTCTGGCGGTGTGCATGCTTCGTCGCTGAACAAGCGGAGCGGTCGGGGATAGCGGGAGACGGCCGGGAGCTCAAGGCAAGCACGTCTCTATCCCAGCATGTCCAGGCCACGCCCCCCGCTTTTGTTACTTTTACTTTTACTTCCCAACCATGACACTACCTGCCTGGAGTTTGCATGTTCTCCCTGTGCCTGCGTGGGTTTCCTCCATGTACTCCGGTTTCCTCCCACACTCCAAAGACATGCTGGTAGATTAATTGGCTTCTGTCCAAAATTGGCCCTAGTATATTAATGTGAGCCAGGGACCTTGGATTGTGGGCTCCTTGTATATGGGGACCAATGTGTGTGTGGTGCGCTGCATAAATTGACAGCAATATATGGGTACCTTAAATAAATAATATATAATGGAGGAGCATCTTGATGAGATGCAATGTGCAGGGATAGGGACGATTGTGGACACTCACTCAGGTAGAACTGGGTGGACTGGTGTCTTTATTCAACCTTACTAACTATGTAACTATGTATGTACTCTTTTTAAAATATTTAATAAAAACAATTGAAACAGAAAAAAAAATCCATACTTGGAATTCATCTTTAAATTTTAAATTAAAAAAACAATTAAAAATGAATGAACAAAAATCATTTTACTTTTCCTTCAAAATGTAAAAGCAATTTCTTCATTGTCCAATCATTTCGGCAAGACTATCCTCTTATTTCAAGTGACAGAGTTGGTTTCTTATCATTTTGTTTTCATTCTAGGTAAATTCTGTGGAAGTGATCGTCCTCGGCCTTTACTTATCCAAAAAAATAAAGTCAACCTGAAATTCATCTCAGATTTTCAAGAATATAGGACTGGATTTACGCTGTCCTACCTGGCGGTAGAGCCAGAAGAATATTCAGGTGTTTCTATTACAAACATTGCTGTGTATGCAATATGAAGTTGTGTTTTTAATTCCAGCCTATAGTGATTTTCAAACATGGGCAGTTTAAAAAAATGATAACCATCCAACAAAGAAAAAAGAAGCCACTCTCCACCATAAAAGCCAGAGACAATATATTGGTATTCGGTATAGAGGCTGTTCCACCTGTATAGTTCCTCTGCAATTTTCAAAGCTGACCCTTTTCAAAAGTGACCACTATATGATTTATATGTATATGTTGTAATATAAATGAGCCTGTAAGAAGATGCACGATGAACTACACACTAAGGAAGCTTTTCTTTATCTTTGGGCCCTTCACTCTCGCTTTGATTATGATCAGTTAGAAAGAAATAAAAGTTAATAAATAAAGCAACATGCTAGGTCTATTGTTTTTGGGTAAGAGATAAACTAATGATCAGTGAGGTCCTTCTACCCAAATCATTTTGAAGGAAGTTATTAAAAGGTACCGCCCTATATGAGCTGCCCTCACCCATGCATTCAGAATGTGGCTATTGCACTGGCTAGCTGTTAGTTTGAAGAGATCACGAATCTTTAATATGGACTATCAAAGATCTGTAACTGATCAATATGCTAGCTAGCACAAGCACTAATTGTACTTTTATTTATGTAAAAGCCAACAGGCCGCTATAGAGCAAGAGGGGAACCAGCTGGGGGCCACAACTGAGACAAGTCATTTAGATGTCACATTGAGCTCCCACTCACTTGGTCATTAGACTACCAATGAGATGATGATGTTGTAGTTTGGTGGTGCCACAATGACAAGCTGTGCAGGGAAGTACCTTTGCACAGAATGAAGGAACGCTTTGCCTTGTATTGACTAGAATTAACATCTCTGGTCACTTGACAACCACTGTGAACACTTGTGAAAGCATCCCTTCATAAGTGCTGACAATATTTCCCTGCACATCTCTGTATAGAAGAGTATGGCCTCTCAGATTTCGAGATTTGGACCATACCTTTTAGGTCAGTCTTTTTCAACTAAGGTTCCTCCAGAGGTTGCTACAGGTTCCTTGAGCAATGAGCAATTCCTGCCTCTCAGATAAGTTACTAGTGGCATGATCTTTTTATATATTTGTAAAAGAGGGATTCTTCCCATTGACTACAAATGTAATTCATTCTTCCCCATGACCAACATACTAATTTACTAACAATTATTAGCAGGGGTTCTTTGAGACCTGGAAAGTCCTTTTAGGAGTTCCTCCATGTTCAAAAGGTTGAGCGAGACTGTTGAGGAGATCACATGGGGCAGAGAAGATGCAGGTTGAGTTGGTTCCAAGGCTACAGATGACAATATCAAATACAGCGTTATTCCTCTCCAGCACTGATGTGCATTCTTTATTATTTTTTACTGAAATTTAATCTTTGGTGATGTTTTTATAGTGCTAGATCAACATATCCTTGTCCTTACAGATTCTTATTGCGGATCTGTTGCTGTTATTTCTGAAGAAGGAGAAATACAGACATTAAATCACCCAGAAACATACAGCAGCAACTTAGACTGCCATTGGATTATCAATTGTCCAGCATCTTTAAGGATAAAGGTAGGCATTACTGGCACTTGGTTGTTAAAGCCTATCTAAGGAAAGTAAAGTCGAGCTGCTCCCACACTGCAAGGTTAAAGCAGAGCTCCCCCAAAAAGGGGACCCTCCATTTATCTGCCTCCTCTGCCACGTTTGACACCTTCTGGGGGGAGGATGAAGCGGGTAGGTGGTTCGCCCCACCCTTCCTTCCCCCATAGCTGGCCCGAGCTTCGTGCATGCGCAGTAGGAAACTGACTATGAAGCTGCAAGGCTTTACTGCCGATTTCCCTTAGTTAAGATGGTGGCGCCAGCACACGATGGCCGACTGAAAAATCGGCTCGGACGAGGGCACTGCTGGACAGGGCTGGACTGGGACAGAAATTTGGCCCTGGACTTCATTCAGACCGGCCCACTTTAATTTTGCAAACACGCACAAAAACAGTATGTAAACTATACACAATTGCGTAAAAAAATAAGATAAAATTATTCATCAGTTATCGTGGCCAGTGCCATTAAATTATTCATCAGTTACCGTGGCCAGTGCCATTAAATTATTTATCAGTTACCGTGACCAATGCCAATAAACTATTCATCAGTTACCGTGACCAGTGCCATTAAATTATTTATCAGTTACCGTGACCAATGCCAATAAACTATTCATCAGTTACCGTGGCCAGTGCCATTAAATTATTCATCAGTTACCGTGACCAATGCCATTAAATTATTCATCAGTTACCGTGACCAGTGCCATTAAATTATTCATCAGTTACCGTGGCCAGTGCCAATAAATTATTCATCAGTTACCGTGGCCAGTGCCAATAAATTATTCATCAGTTACCGTGGCCAGTGCCAATAAATTATTCATCAGTTACCGTGGCCAGTGCCAATAAATTATTAATCAGTTACCGTGGCCAGTGCCATTAAACTATTCATCAGTTACCGTGACCAGTGCCATTAAATTATTCATCAGTTACCATGACCAGTGCCATTAAATTATTCATCAGTTACCGTGACCAGTGCCATTAAATTATTCATCAGTTACCGTGACCAGTGCCATTAAATTATTCATCAGTTACCGTGGCCAGTGCCAATAAATTATTCATCAGTTACCGTGGCCAGTGCCATTAAATTATTCATCAGTTACCGTGGCCAGTGCCAATAAATTATTCATCAGTTACCGTGGCCAGTGCCATTAAATTATTCATCAGTTACCGTGACCAGTGCCATTAAATTATTCATCAGTTACCGTGACCAGTGCCATTATATTATTCATCAGTTACCGTGACCAGTGCCATTAAATTATTCATCAGTTACCATGGCCAGTGCCATTAAATTATTCATCAGTTACCGTGACCAGTGCCATTAAACTATTCATCAGTTACCGTGACCAGTGCCATTAAATTATTCATCAGTTACCATGACCAGTGCCATTAAATTATTCATCAGTTACCGTGACCAGTGCCATTAAACTATTCATCAGTTACCGTGACCAGTGCCATTAAATTATTCATCAGTTACCGTGGCCAGTGCCATTAAATTATTCATCAGTTACCGTGGCCAGTGCCAATAAATTATTCATCAGTTACCATGACCAGTGCCATTAAATTATTCATCAGTTACCATGGCCAGTGGCAGTACATTTACCCCTCCCCCCACCATGCTGTATATTACAGAAATCACAGACACTAACATTAACAGTCAGACTCTCAATTTATTATTAATCATGCTGCCATGCAGCCTGCATCCCATATAGCATCTGATTAGCTTATTATTTAGTGCTTACTTGAATTACACTGATCGACTTTTCTTTGTCCCCTGACCCTGTCTGTGCTGCTGTCTGGGTGAGTGGACTTGCTGCAAGGAATTTTCAGGTTCCTCCTCGGCAGCGCTGGCTCCTCTTGGTTGCAGTCACAAGCAGCTAAGCTTGGGCAGCAGCTTACTATGCTCCGGCTCCTCCCACGTCCCCGGGCTGCCTCCGCCCTCCGGCCGTGAGTGACGTCATGGCGCCGGGACAAGGAGGCAGCCTGTAATGTTATGGGAGTAAATGGCAGCGTCACGAGGGGGTGGTGCTTGTGTGCCGAGTGCAGGAGCTGAGCTGCCGCCGCCGCCGCCTCCGCCGCCGCCGCTGCCGCCGCCGCCGCCAGCCTTATTGTAACACAGGACAGACATGGAGAGTCCAGGGAGAGTGTAGTGATTCAAACACATACCACACTGTCTGACAACCGGCCCACTGAGCCAATCGGCCCACCGGGAAACTCCCGGTAGTCCCGATGGCCAGTACAGGCCTGCTGCTGGATTTCTGGATAGGTACAGTGGGGATCGAAAGTTTCGGCACCCCAGGTAAAAATGTGTATTAATGTGCATAACGAAGCCAAGGAAAGATGGAAAAATCTCCAAATGGCATCAAATTGCAGATTAGACATTCTTATAATATATCAAAACAAGTTAGATTTTATTTCCATCATTTACACTTTCAAAATTACAGAAAACAAAAAAATGGCGTCTGCAAAAGTTTGGGCACCCTGCAGAGTTAATATCTTGTACTGCCCCCTTTGGCAAGTATCACAGCTTGTAAACGCTTTTTGTAACCAGCCAAGAGTCTTTCAAGTCTTGTTTGAGGTATCTTTACCCATTCTTCCTTACAAAAGTGTTCCAGTTCTTTGAGATTTCTGGGCTGTCTGTCACGTGCTGCCCTTTTAAGGTCTATCCATAGATTTTCAATAATGTTGAGGTCAGGAGATTGTGAAGGCCATGGCAAAACCTTCAGTTTACGCCTCTTGATGTAACCAACCCCCGCCCTGGATTTCGAGGTGTGTTTAGGATCATTATCCATTTGTAGAAGCCATCCTCTCTTTAACTTCAGCTTTTTCACAGATGGCATCAAGTTACCATCGAAAATTTGCTGAAATTGTATTGAATCCATTTTTCCTTCTACTCGGGAAATGTTCCCTGTGCCACTGGCTGCAATGCAACCCCAAAGCACGATTGATCCACCCCCATGCTTAACAGTTGGACAGAGGTTCTTTTCATTAAATTCTGTACCCTTTCTTCTCCAAACGTACCTTTGCTCATTCCGGCCAAAAAGTTCTATTTTAACCTCATCGGTCCACAGAACTTGTTTCCAAAATGCCTCAGGCTTGTCTATATGTTCATTTGCAAAGTTCAAACGCTGATTTTTGTGGTGAGGATGTAGAAGAGGTTTTCTTCTGATGACTCTTCCATGAAGACCATATTTGTACAAGTATCTCTTTATAGTGGAATAGTGTACCACAACTTCAGTGTCTGCCAGATCTTTCTGGAGGGATCGTGCAGTCAAACGTGGGTTTTGAATTGCTTTTCTCACAATCCTGCGAGCTGTTCTGTCTGATATTTTTCTTGGTCTTCCAGATCTTGCTTTAACTTCCACTGTTCCTGATGACTGCCATTTCTTAATTACATTACGAACAGAGGAAATTGACATCTGAAAACGCTTTGCTATCTTCTTATAGCCTTCTCCAGCTTTGTGAGCGTCAACTATTTTCAGTTTCAGTTTTCTAGACAACTCCTCAGAAGAACCCATGGTGCTGATTGTTGGGGCAAGGTCAGATGAGTCTGGCCATTTAAAACCTTTTGAGATTGACATGACCTGGTCTTCCCAGATGATGATTGAGAACAATCCATGACACTGGCAGGTCTCAGCTTTGCAAAGGGGACAGTGCATTCTATAAATTCTGCAGGGTGCCCAAACTTTTGCAGACGCCATTTTTTGTTTTCTGTAATTTTGAAAGTGTAAATGATGGAAATAAAATCTAACTTTTTTTTGACATATTATAAGAATGTCTAATCTGTAATTTGATGCCATTTGGAGATTTTTCCATCTTTCCTTGGCTTTGTTATGCACATTAATATACATTTTTACCTGGGGTGCCCAAACTTTCAATCCCCACTGTAAGTGCCCTAATATTAAAAGTCAGCAGATACAGTATTTGCAGCTGCTGACTTTTATTTTATTTTTCGGGGGGGGGGGCCTGGAGCCACTCTTTAAAGTGACACTCAACAATATACTTATCCCCCAAAATAATCCATTTCAGCAGCGCTTTTCGGCCACTAGCGGGGTGGTTTTAACACCAAAAAAGGGGTTAAAAACTCCCGTTGTGAGGCATTTCAAATCGCTGCCCATTCACTGCAATGGGCAGGGCATTTTTGGAATGCTAAATACAGCACACTCAACCTGCCCCACAGATGATGCATGCAGGACTTTACATAACATCCCACAAGCGCAGCACCCGAATGTATAAAGTCACACTGTAGTGAATGGGAGGTGGTTTTCAGGTGGTTAGCAGAGGCTATTTCTACCGCTAAAGCGCCTGAAAACCAAGGGGTCTTGCTGTGTGTATCTGCCTCCTGATAATATCTTCTGTGAGTTCTCAAACTTCTCCCTTATCCCTCACTTTTTTTTGTTAGGAATGAGCAGTGTGTGTTAGATACAGTATCTCACAAAAGTGAGTACACCCCTCACATTTTTGTAAATATTTTATTATATCTTTTCATGTGACAACATTGAAGAAATAACACTTTGCTACAATGTAAAGTAGTGAGTGTACAGCTTGTATAACAGTGTAAATTTGCTGTCCCCTCAAAATAACTCAACACACAGCCATTAATGTCTAAACCGCTGGCAACAAAAGTGAGTACACCTCTAACTGAAAATGTCCAAATTGAGCCCAAAGTGTGAATATTTTGTGTGGCCACCATTATTTTCCAGCACTGCATTAACCATCTTGGGCATGAAGTTATCCAGAGCTTCACAGGTTGCCACTGGAATCCTCTTCCACTCCTCCATGACAACATCACAGAGCTGGTGGATGTTAGAGACCTTGAGCTCCTCCACCTTCCATTTGAGGATGCCCCAATACAGTTTAGGTCTGGAGACATTGGTTGGCCAGTCGATCAACTTTACCCTCAACTTCTTTAGCAAGGCAGTCTCTGAATGGAGGAGATCATGCTCTGCTTCAGTATATCACAGTAAATGTTGGCATTCATGTTTCTCTCGATGAACTGTAGCTCCCCAGTGCTGGCAGCACTCATGCAGCCCCAGACCATGACACACCCACCATCATGCTTGACTGTAGGCAAGACACACTTGTCTTTGTACTCCTCAGATGGTTACTGCCACACATGATTGACACCATGAACCAAATAAGTTTATGTGGGTCTCATTAGACCACAGGACATGGTTCCAGTAATCCATGTCCTTAGTCTGCTTGTCTTCACAAACTGTTTGCAGGCTTTCTTGTGCATCATCTTTAGAAGAGGCTTCCTTCTATGACGACAGCCATGTAGACCAATTTGATGCCCTGGCATATGGTCTGAGAACTGACAGGCTAACCCCCCACCCCTCCAACCTCTGCAGCAATGCTGGCAGCACTCATACATCTATTTCCCAAAAACAACCTCTGCATATGACGCTGAGCACGTGCACTTAACTTCTTTGGTCGACCATAGCGAAGCCTGTTCTGAGTGGAACCTGTCCTGTTAAACCGCTGTATGGTCTTGGCCACCGTGCTGAAGCTCAGTTTCAGGGTCTTAGATATCTTCTTATAGACTAGGCCATCTTTATGTGGAGCAACATTTTTTTTTTCAGATGCTCAGGAGTGTTCTTTGCCATGAGGTGCCATTTTGAACTCTCAGTGACCAATATGAGAGAGTGAGAGGGATAACACCAAATTTAAAACACTCGATCCACATTCACACCTAAGACCTTGTAACACTAACAAGTAACATGACACCGGGGAGGGAAAATGGCTAATTGGACCAAATTTGGACATTTTAACTTAGGGGTGTACTCACTTTTGTTGCCAGCAGTTTCGACATTAATGGTTGTTTGTTGTGTTATTTTGAGGGGACAGCAAATTTACACTGTTATACAAACTATTCACTCACTACATTGTAGCAAAGTGTAATTTCTCCTGTGTTGTCACATGAAAAGATATAATAAAATATTTACAAAAATTTCAGGGGTGCACTCACTTTTCGGAGATATTGTACATGCACTATTCTATGCACACTACAAATCCCATAGTCCCTGTCCAGTTCAGTAGTGAGCAAGAAATGTGGCTATGTTCCTACATACAATGAGACCATGGAGAACATTTTTGTTTTTTCACCAGAGTTTAGTGTTGCTCTAAAAGAAAAGTAAAGGAATCCCCCCTCCCCCATCATTCTTACGCGGCCCGATGCTCATCTGTCCCCCGGCACCTCCGCACTGGGAACCAAGTGGTCGAACACCACCAATGGCTTGGTTTTCAGAGCTCTGTGAGCAGAGAGCTGTAGACTGTCAGTCACTGCTCTCTGCTCTGCTCTCTCCTCGCTCATTGGAGTGCTGGGCTTTGGAGGGGCAGGGGAGGCCAGCTCAGTCTCTCAGCTGCTCACTGAGAGGCTGAGCGGGGTGTCAGTCCAGGCACCTGGTGGGTCCAGGCTCTGTGTTTGGGATGTTGCGGTGCCTGGACTGACATCCGTGATGTCAGTGGAAAGCGGACTTCCGCCCGCTCTCTGCTGAAAACGGGTCACAGGAGTGCAAAACGAATTGCTCCAGTGATCCATAGGAGAAGTACAGCCAAACGAGCTTTGGCTATACTTCTTTTAATTTTGAAAAACACAGATCCCAAACCCCTTCATAAAAAAAACTCTTTCCTTGTTGGCCTTGTGGAAATGAGCATCTAAAAAATGTAGAGGCACAAATAACAAACACACAACTGGGCCATCATTAATATTGATTGGACTCTGGGCAAACATTTTCCTGACCCCACCTCCTCCACCAATGGTGGGTAGTTCCGAATGGCTTAGTCTATGGCGGCAGTGACAAGTAGTGACCACAAGGCTTTCTCAGCAGACACAGTATCAGTGATCCCTCTGATCAGGTGTCCACTCACTCTGGGTTGCCCATGTGTCAGGAACCATGAAACAGACAGAGACAGAAGTACAATCAAATCACACTTGTTTATTAATAAAAATAAAAAGGTAAATAGGAAAAAGCATAGTCAAGCATAGCCAGAGTCCAGTAGCCAGATCCGGTAGTCAGCCAGCCCTAAGTTCATAAACTAGATCGGGTAATCAGCCAGTCCAGACGTCAGGGATCCAAGGAGAGCAACTGCAAGCAGGATAGAAGCCAGGAGGGATGTCAGCAAGCCAGTCTTGAAACAAACAGCAGGAGATGGTTCCTAGTCATGTGACCAACGCAAAGGCAAAGGAAAGAGTGAGCTGGAAGGCTTTGAATAGGCAGGTCAGACGAGCATCATCTGGAACAGCTGGTAACTGTGGAAAGAGAAGAGAGCTGGCAATTAGCCGATAGCTGAGCGGCCAGCCCAGAGGAGGAAGGGCTAAGCCAGCCCTGACACCGTGGCAGCTCTGGTTGACAGAACAGTAGGTCCTTATCCTGGAAGCAGCTTTGTCCCTCTGCACTCAGACCATGCTCTGTAGTCCTACATACCGCAGTGAGCTTTTGCTGGCACAGGTTTTCTCTCTCTCAAATGGCATTCCCAGCATGGTCCTCTCACACACTCTGCCCGGGTAGTCAACTTGAGGAGCAAACTTTGTCCGGGAAAATATGGTTCTCTCCTCCTGACTAGAGTGTCCCTCTCCTGTCCTCTCTCTGTTTTATTAACCCCCCCCCACCTGTTGACAGAAGAAGGGGGGAGTCCACACACAGTCCACTCTGTGTGTACATCCCAGCGGTGGGACAAAGATCGGGTGGTAAATGGGGATCACACTCCTGTGGTTAATCTCCCTGCTGTTAACAGGAGGGGGGATTGTGAGCAGGAAGTTACACAGATAACCTGCAGCTCACCTCTCCCCTGTCACAGCACAGCCAGCTGCAGGCACAGTAAACTAGCGATGAGGTCAAGCAGATGAGTCGGAGGGAAAAGGGGATCCACTGCCCGGCTACACAGGGAAAACTATTTGCGAGCAGCGCTGGCTCAAGGGGCAGCTGCCCCTTTTTCCCTGTGTTAAAGATGGCCCTTAATACAATATATGTTATTCAGTTTGGCTGCATGAAGGTTCTATATTCGCACTTTATTTACTGCTCAGCTTTCACTCTCTGTTGTCTAGGTCACGTTTATCGTCTTTGAAGTTGAACAGAGTAGAGGCTGTGTTTTTGATTATGTGCTCATGTATAATGATCTGGATAAAATTGATGTGGCAGGTGAGTTTACTGCAGTCACTGCTGTCCCCATGTCTGTAAATCTGGAAAGAAGCATTGAATCATTCTTTATTGTACTCAGCATGTCACTACAGGGCAAGTCCAAACCAAAAAAATCAAAACCATAATCTGTGGTTAGGATTTCTGCCTTGCAGCACCAGAGCCCTAGTGTCCCCGTCAAAGCACTATCTGCATAGAGTTTGCATGTTCCCCTTGTGCTAGGCTGTGTTTCCTTTCACATTACATAGAACTAATAGGTCAATTGGCCCTAGTATGATATTGTTGGCAGCTTCAACTGCAAATAAAATACTTTGAGCACCCCACAAAGGGAATCTCTACAGAAATATAATATAATAATAAATGTTATATTCTATATGATAAGCATTGGCAAAAATTGCAGGGAATGTGTAGATGTTTTGTAGATATTCTCTTTCTTTATCCATGATGGTCAAGACTGAAAAAGATGCATATAAAATTTTTTCCCATTTTTTTTCTAGACAGGTGTAGCGCCAGGCTCCTGAAGAGCACGCGCTATGTTTTTCAAAGTTAAAACTTTACCCAAACTAGTTTGGTTTGGGTCTATTTGTCTAAATTTGACTTCTGTGTCAGTCTGAATGGACTGTGAGATGTTCAGCCTGGCCACAGGGGGCACTGTCTCTTGTGGCAGGCGTGGAACTATAGTCTGGTTAGGTGCTTGAATTATTCCCTCTTGGAGCCAGGTCAGTGGGGGTGGCCCTCTCGCTGTGCCCTCTGGGAGAGGGTATTTATAACACAGACGTCACGTGGTTCAGGGTTCTGGTCCAGTATGAAGTGCTGATTACATGGTCCTGGTCCTCCTGACCAGCCCCCAGGAAGGCTATGGCCTGGGGTGCGGTTCCACCCAACTTTCGACTTTAATGTCTCTGGGCTGGCTAGCCCAAGGCATGGAAACTAGAGGAGGATTCTGAGGTGGATGGGTGCCGTCTCCGGTCCGGGAGAGACCCATTGAACTTCGAGCATTCCAGGGGAGGACTCTTTAGAAGAACACCACGTACAAGGGTTTTCTTAACAAGAGCCTGGAAGGGCCGAAGTAACCAAGAGAATCCGGTCCTGTGGATATCGCCAAGTAGGCTAAAAGATCCAGGTATCCTACAAGTGTTCTACAGCTTAGTTTCCTACGTGTTCTGCAACAATGTCAGTGATAAAGACTTTGTTCCTGAGTAAGCACCTTGTTGGCTGCTAGGCCTTGTGAGAGAGGGACTGTCCAACCTGAGTGCTTATCCAGCTGCAAATGGCTATTCTCTGGATGCAGTCAAAGTAAGCAAGTTCCTTTAACGTTTATAGACTGACATTGAGAGTACCTGAACTCCTTTCCAACCCTCTGATCCCAAGTTAAAGACTGTTCAGTGGTTGAAGTTTTGCAAATAAAATCCATTCAAGTGGATCTATTGGCAGTCTCAAGTTACTGGGTCACCTACCAGGGGACATCCCCTAGATGTGCAACAAGGAGAAGAGGAAGGTAATGGTAAGCCCAAAAATAACCAGCAGCTCCTTCGGGGGTTAGCGCTACACAGGTACAGTGCCTTGCGAAAGTATTCGGCCCCCTTGAACTTTTCAACCTTTTGCCACATTTCAGGCTTCAAACATAAAGATATAACATTTTTATTTTTTGTGAAGAATCACCAACAAGTGGGACACAATTGTGAAGTGGAACGAAATCTATTGGATATTTTAAACTTTTTTAGCAAATAAAAAACTGAAAAGTGGTGCGTGCAAAATTATTCGGCCCCTTTACTTTCAGTGCAGCAAACTCACTCCAGAAGTTCAGCGAGGATCTCTGAATGATCTAATGTTGTCCTAAATGACTGATGGTGATAAATAGAATCCACCTGTGTGTAATCAAGTCTCTGTATAAATGCATTTGCTCTGTGATAGTCTCAGGGTTCTGTTGAAAGCGCAGAGAGCATCATGAAGACCAAGGCATGTCCGTAATACTGTTGTGGAGAAGTTTAAAGCCAGATTTGGATACAAAAAGATTTCCCAAGCTTTAAACATCCCAAGGTGCACTGTGCAAGCGATCATTTTGAAATGGAAGGAGTATCAGACCACTGCAAATCTACCAAGACCTGGCCGTCCCTCTAAACTTTCAGCTCAGACAAGGAGAAGACTGATCAGAGATGCAGCCAAGAGGCCCATGATCACTCTGGATGAACTGCAGAGAACTACATCTGAGGTGGGAGAGTCTGTCCATAGGACAACAATCAGTTGTACACTGCACAAATCTGGCCTTTATGGAAGAGTGGCAAGAAGAAAGACATTTCTCAAAGATATCCATAAAAAGTCTTGTCTAAAGTTTGCCACAAGCCACCTGGGAGACACACCAAACATGTGGAAGAAGGTGCTCTGGTCAGATGAAACCAAAATCGAACTTTTTGCCCACAATGCAAAACGATATGTTTAGCGTAAAAGCAACACAGCTCATCACCCTCAACACACCATCCCCACTGTCAAACATGATGGTGGCAGCATCATGGTTTTGGCCTGCTTTTCTTCAGCAGGGACAGGGAAGATGGTTAAAATTGAGGGGAAGATGGATGCAGCCAAATTCAGGACCATTCTGGATGAAAACCTGTTGGAGTCTGCAAAAGACCTGAAACTGGGACGGAGATTTATCTTCCAACAGGACAATGATCCCAAACATACAGCAAAATCTACAAAGGAATGGTTCACAAATAAACGTATACAGGTGTTAGAATGGCCAAGTCAAAGTCCAGACCTGAATCCAATCAAGAATCTGTGGAAAGAGCTGAAAACTGCTGTTCTCAAACGCTCTCCATCCAACCTCACTGAGCTCGAGCTGTTTTGCAAGGAAGAATGGGCAAGAATTTCAGTCTCTCGATGTGCAAAACTGATAGAGACATACCCCAAGCGACTTGCAGCTGTAATCGCAGCAAAGGCTGGCTCTACAAAGTATTAACGCAAGGGGGCCGAATAATTTTGCACGCCCCACTTTTCATTTTTTTATTCGTTAAAAAAGTTTCAAAAATCCAATAGATTTCATTCCACTTCACAATTCTGTCCCACTTGTTGGTGATTCTTCACAAAAAATAAAATTTTTATATCTTTATGTTTGAAGTCTGAAATGTGGCAAAGGGTTGAAAAGTTCAAGGAGGCCGAATACTTTCGCAAGGCACTGTAATTATAAAATATTGCTTATGTATCACTTTGCCCTGGGCATGGATGACCTTGTCCTGGCACTGGCCATCAGAGTCCTTGATTACATCAGGGCCCGATTAGAGTCTCCCCTTACATCAAATTCCCTATCAGGTTTCTCTCTTACATCAGGGTCCCCATCAGAGTTCCTCCTTACATCTGTGTCCCCATCAGAGTGCCCCCTTACCTCAGCGTCCCAATTAGAGTCCCTTCTGACATCAGGATTTCCAGCAGAGTGCTCACTTACATCAGAAGCAGAGGTCATAGACAGTCTCTGCTTACCTTAATCCTCAATCAGCGCACTGAGGATACATCACTTACCCTAGTTAGGGAGTCAAAAAAAATCTGGTAGCGGGCAGGATGTGGTCTATGTGCTAGATTTTGGAGACCCCTGCCCTAGGGGTAACAAGCATTTAACTCTTGCATTGTGGAGGGGCCACAGCAAGGGTTTCTACTTCCATCCCAAAGCTGGGATTTACCACAACACATTACTACAGATAAAAAGTGTTGATTTTATGGTAAAATGCTGCCATTTATAATGACACTAAAATTCAATTTTGGTAAAATCTTGTAAATTTAATTGCAAGTGGAATAAAGGCTTTTCTCTTATATTCACCGACTGACACAGCTCCTCTCTTAGCTATTGGGTTGTTACGCCCACCTTTAGGAGAATACTAGGCATTACATGTTATGCAACACACAGCACTTTCCAGTTCCGCCCAGGGGGCGGTCCCTTAGGTAACAACCCTCCAGCCTGCCATGCAGTCATCAGTTTTATTTTGCCTAGTGAAGGAGAAGGACCTAGGAACCCGGATGGGTCCAGCGGTCTGTCTTTTTTTCTCTGCAGAAGCTTGGCTTTTTGCTCAAGATGAGAAATCCTGTGATCTGCTATCAATAGCTGGCTGTGTGACAGGCTGGTCACTCTTATCCTTGTAGTCTCCCCAGTCCGGCCATCGAGCGTGTGCAGACCAGAGCTCCGCGCTCGGTCAGCCACGATGAAACCTCAGCTCCAGAGGTGGTCGGTGAGCTTTTATGCTCCGGGGCACACATATGACCGGGCTACTGATGTCTGCGTCACAGTGTGCCGGGCCAGCAGCCACCCTGTACTGATCAGTGAGTGGGTCTGTTGTGGAATGTCTCCCAGCTCTGCAAGACTGGTAAGTACAGCTCTCCCTGCCTCGGTGGGGCTGAGCAGCTGGCCATTCACTGGGAGGTCGATTCGGGGGTCCCTCACCTCCCTCTCTTCTCTCCCTGTCCCTTTCTCCCTCCCCCCCTCCCTGTGGGGGATGCTGCAGAGCGGTGTGTGTGTGTCTGTGCAGGGGCTCTCCAGGGGGCTCTCACCTGGGGGGGGGGGGGGTTGCGCTGGCTGGCTGTGTCCTGGGTCCTGTTTTTCATGTCCTTGGAAGGTGCCTGTCAGGCTGTGCTTGTGTCCTGTGCAGCGCTGTTTCACCGTCATTGTTTCTCCCTGTCCCTCATGGCTTTTGCATCAGCGGCCATCTTAGGTGTGGGCAAGGGAAAGCATGCTCTCCTGGGCTTCGGCGGCCATTTTCCCTCTGATTTGTCCTTATACTGGACGCCAGCTGCCATTTTCTGGAAACCTGAACACTTTTTTCAGTGTTCTCTAGGGCAGCATGTGCTCCTGTGCTCTGACGGCCATTTTCCCTGTGTTTTATGTCCTTATACTGGCCCTGGTGGCCATTTTCTTTAAGCCTGAGCATGCTACAGAGTGGTTTCAGCGCCATTAGCAGCTGCTTTCACTGACACAGAGCTGATTCCTCTGCACCTGGGAGCCAACAGAGACTACAGGCACTACCTGCTGGATAGCGCAGAACCCCTCAGAGTGATGAGTCCTGCAGGAAAGAGCCCCTCAGTCAGCAGCAGTAAGGAGGGTGGGACTGTCACTGTCCTAAGTCCCCTTCGCGTGGCAGACAGGGTAGGGTCAGCATGGCTTCAGAGACTGGTGTTTCTTCCCCTGAAATCCAGACAATTGCAACCGGTTTGCCTTCGGAATGCGCAGTGCCTTTGGACACCTTGTAGGAGGTCCTCAATTCGTTCATTGCCAAGATGGAGGTGGTGCGTGGGCGCAAAGGTGCTAAAAAGCGGCCCCTGTCCCCCCGTCCTCTGAGGAGAGCTCTGACGCAGACTCTGGCCCTGTTGAGGCTGGTGACCCCTGCTCTGTCATTTCAGACCAGGACCGTTTGGACAGTGAGGCTGAGTCCCCGTCCGGGTCCGTGTGCGACAAAGCACACAACTCCCACAGGCCAGGAAGGCTAAGAAGCCACGCCGTAGGCAAGGACCCTCCTTTTCCGCTCACAAATGGCTTTTTCATCTGCCCAGAGCTTCAGCCAAACGTCCCCAGCCTGACAGGACGACCACGAAAAGACAGAAACGTCCCTGGAACCGCAAGCCTAACAAGCCTGCGAACAAAAGTGCTACTGCATGAAGGTTTGCCCCCACCCATGTCTCAGGTGGGGGGTTGCCTTCGGGAGTTTGCAGCCCAGTGGTCCTCTCGACTGTCTGACCAATGGGTCTGTGATCTGATTTCCTCAGGCTACAAGATAGAGTTTCTCTCTTGGCCACCAAACAGATTCTTCCCCTCCAGCATTCCCATTCTCCCGGCTTGCCAGGAGGCCCTCTTGGGGGCCGTAAGGGACCTGCTGAATTTGCAGGGTGATTGTACCTGTTCCAGAACCCGAACATTTCCCGGGGTTCTACTCAGACCTGTTTTTAGCTCCCAAGAAGGAAATGGTACGTCCAATCTTGGATATAAAAGCCCTCAATCACTTTGTGAAAGTGCAGAGGTTCAGAATGGAATGAGTTCGCTCAGTAGTCACTGCACTCCATCAAGGGGACTCCCTGGCATTCTTAGACATCCAGGATGCGTACCTGCACATACCCATATGCCTCCAGCATCAAAAGTTTCTGCGGTTTGCAGTCGGGGAAGCCCACTATCAGTTTGTGGCTCTCCCTTTTGGTTTGGCATCGGCCCCCTGAGTCTTTACCAAGGTATTGGCTCCAGTTTTAGCGTTGCTGCAGCAACGTGGGATCGCAATCGTGGGATACCTAGACAATCTCCTCCTGAGAGCATCTTCCACCTCAGAGTTAAAGGAGGATGTGGCAATCACCACGCAAACCCTGCAAGAATTTGGGTGGCTGTTGAACCTAAAGAAGTCGGTGGTAGTACCGACCCAGCCTTTGGAGTACCTAGGCTTGCTGCTGGACTCCAGGGAAGCGAGGGTTTTTCTCCCTTCAGACAAGCTGCAGACTCTCAGAGCCATGGTAAAACTGTTGATGAACCGCTTCGCTTCGCTTCTGCATTGCGAGTCCTGTGACTCATGGTGGCCTCCTTTGAGGCAGTACCGTATGCCCAGTTCCACACCAGAGTTCTGCAGAAGGAGATTTTGACAAAGTGGGACAAATCACCATTGAGGTGAGCCAGTTAGTCAGAGATTCACTGATGTGGTGCCTGAGGTTCCCAGTGCTTCAGTCCGGGAAGTCGTTCCTACCTCTAAAATGGACAGTGATCACAACGGCTGGGGTGGAGTGATGGGGGTTCAGTCGGCTCAGGGCCTCTGGTCGATGGAGGAATCCAAATTGCCGATCAATCTGCTCAAACTGAGAGCGATCAGGCTATGCCTCTCCACATGGTCGATGAGACTGCGAGGGCGTCCAATCAGGATCCAGCCAGACAACGCCACTGCAGTGGCGTATGTCAATCACCAAGGAGGAACAATAAGCTCAGTCACCGCACGGGAGAGCGCTCACATACTTCGGTGGGCAGAGCGACATGTTCCGGCCCTGTCGGCCATTTACATCCCGGGAGTGGAGAACTGGCAGGCGTACTATATGAGTCGCCAGATGCTGGACCCAGGAGAATGGGCGTTGCATCCGGAGGTTTTCAGGCTGCTGTTCCTGCGGTGGGCACACCAGACGTGGATCTTCTGGTCTCTCGTCTCAATCGGAAGGTGCCGAGATTCGTGTCCAGGACAAGAGATCCTTGGGCAGACGCGTCAGATGTGCTGGTGGCTCCGTGGGGTCAGTATCAGCTGATCTATGCTTTTCCTCCACTAAAGCTACTACCACGTCTGCTCTGCAGAGTGGAAGTTGAGGGGATACCAGTAATTCTGGTAGCCCCAGATTGGCCTCAGGGGCCTTGGTACTCAGACCTAGTGCAGCTGGTGGCAGACGCCCCCTGGCGACTGCCGTTACGAGAGGACCTTCTGTCTCAAGGTCCGATTCTCCATCCTGCTTTACCATCGCTGGCTTTAACGGCATGGCTATTGAGAGCCAGTCATTGAGGAACCGGGGTCTGTCGGACTCGGTGATCCCCACTTTGTTGAGAACACGGAAATCCTCTTCCAGTAATATTTATCATCGTCCCTGGAAGGCCTATATCTCCATGTGTGAGGAGAAAGGATGGCATCCGCGCTCCTTTGCTATATCTAAGATCCTGCTGTTTCTTCAGCAAGGAGTAGACCAGAAGTTGGCGTTAAGCACCATTAAAGGACAAATATCAGCCTTGGCTGTTTTTTTTTTTCAATGACCCCTGGGGTCTCACTCACTGGTGAGTACCTTTGTTCAAGGGGTGTAGTCCCTCCGGTGCGTCCACTGTTACCCTCGTGGGATTTTAACCTGGTTTTATCGGTGCTGCAAAAACAGCCATTTGAGAATATCAGGAAGAACCCTGTGTTGACTCTTTCCCAGAAAGTGGTCTTTCTAGTGGCCATTACATCGGCCAGGAGGGTTTCGGAACTGGCGGCCTTGTCCTGCAAGTCACCCTACCTGGTTATCCACAAGGATAAGGTGGTGTTGCGTCCGCAACCGTTTTTTCTGCCGAAGGTGGTTTCGGCATTTCACATCAATGTGGACATTGTGTTACCATCTCTGTGTCCTAAGCCGGCACATCCTAAGGAGGTGGCCCTTCACGCTCTGGACATGGTTCAGGCTCTGACGGTGTATTTGTCTGCCAAGGCTCCCTTCCAGAAGTCAGACTCACTGTTTGTTTTGGTGGGTGGTCCAAAGAAAGGCATGGTGGTTTCGTCGACCACCATTTCCAGGTGGATCAAACAGATTGTAGTACAAGCCTATGCCTTGAAGGGGCAGGTGCCCCCCTTTCCAGTCACGGCCCACTCCACAAGGGCAATTGGAACATCTTGGGCCTTCCGACAACAAGCATCTGTCACTCAAGTGTGTAAAGCACTGACCTGGTCATTTGTCCACACGTTTACCAAGTTCTACAAGGTAGACGTCAGTACATCAGCTGATGCCTGTTTTGGCTGCAAAGTTTTGCAGGCGACCGTATAGGTGCAATTGAGTATGCAATATTTTTCTTTTTTCCTGGTTTTTCGATAAAAACACAGTACCGTTAAGTTAATGCACTGTTGCATTACATTCTGCAGTTTTTGGTGCTGTTGTGGGTAGTCACTCCTGTTGAGGGTACCCTAGTTTTGTGGTGGATGGATTTTTCCACGCACTGTTGTTTTTTTGTGGGTAAAGTTTCACTAGTTCCCACTTGCCATGGTGGATGAAGTTTTTTATGCTGTTTTCCCACCCCTCGTTTGGCATTGCTTGGGGTGCCCCAATGACTAAGAGGGGAGCTGTGTCGGTCAGTGAATATAAGAGAAAATTTGATTTTTTTACTCACCGTAAAATTCTTTTCTCTGTAATTCACCGAATGACACAGCACCCGCCCCTCCTTTTTCTCTTTACGTTATACTGCTTTTTGATGTACTGATGACTGCATGGCAGGCTGGAGGGTTGTTACCTAAGGGACCGCCCCCTGGGCAGAACTTGAAAGTTCTGTGTGTTGCATAACATGTATTGCCTAGTATTCTCCTAAAGGTGGGAATAACAACCCAATGGCTAAGAGAGGAGCTGTCTCGGTCGGTGAATTACAGAGAAAAGGAATTTACGATGAGTACAAAAAAATCCTATTTTTTTTCTATTTTGTATTTTTTATGTTATAAAAATAGAATGAACAAAAATTAAAAATAGTTTACCTAAGAATGGTTAAAAAGAAGATTTAAATTAACAAAAAAAATACTTAATGAGACACTGCTACCTAGTCCATGCCAGTAGTATCTCTGCAAATGACATCTCTTGAATGCCTTTCTGTATACTCTCCTTGCTCCTCTGCATTTGGCACTAAATTTGTCTTTTCCTGGCATGTGACAGTGCTTGGGCCTAACAATTGGCTGCTGGGCCAGGGCACCAAAAAAGGAAAGCAGGTGACATGCTCCTCTATACCTGGAAGTTTGGGGTATTCTTACCAGCCCTGAAGGTGTAATGAACTGCAGGAGAGGGCAGGTTAGATAAGTATATGGGGGCCACTGGATGCACTCTCCAGAGACATTGTCCTGCAGGGAAAAGGAGTAAGCATTTCTTAAAAAGAGAGTGAGTTAGTTAGGGCCCCCCCTGCTGTTTTCTGACTTAAGACATCAAAAAGCCAGATAATTCAAAGTTTTGTTCACAAAGTATGTTTTAATTTGTAGGAAGATTTTGTGGAAAATCCATTCCTGATCCAGTCGAGAGCACCTCCAACATAATGCAGATTTTATTTTCTTCTGACTCTCGTGGCAATCATATCGGATTTCGAGCAAAAATCTCCTTCCATAGTGATCAATGTAAGACATTTAACACTGTAAACATTGTAAACTCTTTCCTGTAATTTGGTGCTGTGAAGAAGAATGACAGAGGGGTACATGGTTTTAAAAGGGATGAGGGTCTAGAGCAGGGATATGCAATTAGCGGACCTCCAGCTGTTGCATAACTACAAGACCCATGAGGCATAGCAAGACTCTGACAGCCACAAACATGACACCCAGAGGCAGAGGCATGATGGGACTTGTAGTTTTGCAACAGCTGGAGGTTCGCTAATTGCATATCCCTGGTCTAGAGGGTCTTAGAGTATTATAATACCTGGAAACAATGGTCCACAATATTTAACAAATTTCCCTACCCTCACCATCCTCCCAGTTTCTTAACAAATGAAACCTAATCTACAACTATGGGGGTCCCCACCACTGAACCTTATCTGCAGGATCCATCCCATCAAAATGATGTTCCTATCCAAATTCATGTTTCTGTTTAACCACTTTCAGACCAGACCATTTTGCTGGCTTAAGACCAGACCACTGTTTGCGATTCGGCACTGCGTCGCTTTAACTGACAATTGCGCGGTCGTGTGACAAAATTGACGTCCTTTTTTCCCACAAATAGACCTTTCTTTTGGGGGTATTTGATCACCCCTGCGGTTTTTATTTTTTGCGCTATAAACAAAAATAGAGTGACAATTTTGAAAAAAAAAACGCATTATTTTTTACTTTTTGTTATAATAAATATCCCCCAAAAATATCTAAAAAAAATAAAAAAATTTCCCTCAGTTTAGGCTAATACTTATTCTTCTACATATTTTTGGTAAAAAAAATCGCAATAAGCGATTATTGATTGGTTTGCGCAAATGTTATAGCGTTTACAAAATAGGGGATAGTTTTATGACATTTTTATAAATTTTTTTTTTTACTAGTAATGGCAGTGATCAGCGATTTTTATTGTGACTGCGACATTATGGCGGACACATCGGACATTTTTGACACATTTTTGAGACTATTGTCAATTATACAGCAACCAGTGCTATACAAATGCACTGATTCCTGTGTAAATGACACTGGCAGTAAAGGGGTTAACCGGGGGGTGGCAGTGTAGGGATTAAGTGTTCCTAGGGGTGTGTTACTAACTGTGGGGGGCTGGGCTTTGTGTTAGGGAACACTGATCTCTGCTCCAATCACATGGAGCAGAGATCAGTGTCACTTGTTGCTAGGCAGAACAGGGAGATGCTGTTTACAATGGCATCTCCCCAGTCAGCCACCCCGTGAGATGATTGCGGGTATCCCCGCAGCAATGGAGTCCGCGGGACCCGAAACCGGACTCACGGGGGTCCCGACCATGCGATGGCAGGGCGGCATATAGAAATGGACATACCTGTACGCCAATATGCCTGCCTGTGCCATTCTGCCGATGTACATCGGCGTGAGGCGGTCAGGAAGTGGTTAAAGCAGGGTTTCTCAACCAGAGTTCCTCCAGAAGTTGGTAGGGGTTCCTTAAAAAATGAGAAATGTCTGCCTCTCAAATAAGTTCCCACTGACACCAATGATCTTTTTATATATTTGTAAGCCCTTGTACACACGGTCGGAGATTCCGTTGGAATGTTTCGTCGGATATTCCGACTGTGTGTGGTCTGCATCGAACTGTTTCCGTCGGAATATCCGACGGACCAATTTTTCCAACTTGCCGGTAAAATTTTCCGACAAAATGCTCCGATCGGACATACTCCGATCGGACATAATCCGATCATGTGTAGCCTACTCCGACGGACAAAGTGCCACGCATGCTCAGATCAAATTCCTAGACCAAAGCTATTGGCTACTAGCCTGAACATAGTCCCGTCGTAACGAAATAACGTCATCACGTTATGTACAATCGGATTTTCCAACAACTTAGTCCGACCGTGTGTATGCAACATCACTTCTGGACCTCTTCCGGAATTAATCAGACGGAATTACTCAGACGGATTTGGTTGTCAGAATCTCCGACCGTGTGTACAAGGGCTAAGAGGGTGAAATGGATATTTTGATGATAGGCAACTCCTATCCTCATATTGATTAGTGGTTCCAAATTAATAGCTACTGCAGTAGGGAACAGACACAAAAGATACGCTCAGCATCTTTCCAAATAACCGTTCTCCTTTATTATGATGCATTTGAAGGTTTTTATACACATGATTACGTAGGCATCACATTAATATTACAATTGTACGTTTATGGTAACAAGGGGCGTTACATAGGCAGGGTAATTCTAATCAGGACTTGAAAGAATGCAAAACATGTACTGAAAACATTGTTAGTGTCGTGTGCACAGTGAGGGCATCGTGCAATACATACAATTATATACAGAACCTACAAATTTCCATTACAAGGGTAATACTTCCCAATATTCACAAGTATAAGGAGCATTCTTCCCACTGACTATCACACTAATGAGTTGTAGATATAGTAATTTTTATCAGGGTTTCCTTGAGACTGGAAACCTATTTCAGGGGTTCCTCTATGTTGGAAAGATTGAGAAGAGTTGGATTAAAGCCTCACCGATACTCCTTACCAAACAGTGGTTTGAACGTTGTAACACCCCTATTTCGTCCTTTATCCAGAGTGGCTCTCAATCTTACATTTCTCGCATGGTACTCCAAGCTGCAGTAGCAGATGATGGGCTGGCTCTCCCCACTTTTTCCCACTACAATGTATTTGCAGTGGATGCAGCCACAATTTGTTCTTTTTTTTTTTCTACTACGTAATCTGACGCTAATAACTAAAATTATTACATGTGGGAAGGGTTTTTCTTGCTTAGCAAAAGGCCTTGTCTATATTCTGACATGGCCCAGTCCATTTTTCACCTAATTTACCCTAGTGGAGCAACCAAAGATGTATGTCCATCCAGATACAACATGGTGCGCCCAGGAACGGATTCCCTCTATCTATTGCACCTACGTAATACCTTGTCTTTTCCTATAGTTAGCTAGTCTATTAAAACTCTGATCACGTGTTACTATTGATATCACAATAATATAAGGTTAGCTATAAACCCAAGCATATTGCTTAAAAAACAAAGTCTTATTTATTTCCCAAGAAAATATGAAAACACTAACATGAAAATACTAAAGAAAGATATTGCAAAGTAGACTTGTGCACAATGGAAAATTTTGTTTAGTTTCAGTTCGTTGTCATTCGTAAAATACATAATTTCGTTCTGTTATATTCGTTATGTTACGATAATACGTTTTCGGATAATTCGCTATTATTCGTAGAGTGTCGAATTCATTCGTTCGTATTCGTTGAAATTCGCTATTTATGTATGTATAGACATTCGTGATAATGATTCGTAGTTTGGAAAGTCGTTTGTTTATTGAATCTTTTAACACACACAATGACAATATCTCTTCTCCTCGGCTTGAATGCAATACAACACCCTTCTCACTCAGTTCTCAGGAATGCACTTTGCCAGTAATCCAACCTCCAGCACAAAATCAATCAGCTGATTGGACCATAAGATTTACTTTGAGCTGACCTTTTGTTTCATTAGATCTTTAAAGAATTACTGAATCATGTTGAATCCATTCGAATTCATTCGTTATATTTCTTTCGTATTCATTGTTATTGGTTATTTTTTTATTCGGACATTCGGATGCATCCGAATGTCCGAAAGATGCAAAATTTGGCTGAATTTCGATTTGTTATGAAAAGAATTGCACAAGCCTATTGCAAAGCATATAACACCAGAACATATAATACAAGAACATCAAAGATACTTATCACACGGTCTCCTCGGCTGGACTTAAAATGGCAGAGAGATAGCCATGAGGCTCAAAATGGTGGAGAGAGAGCCATGCGGTTCAGGCACAAGCCAAGAGCGATAAGGGTAGAGAGAGAAGAGGCTCTCTGACTCGTTCAGTCCTTTTATACTTCATACACCATCCAGACCCAACACCATTGCCAACCCATCTAGACTTTTGACGAATCACATATTTATGGGGCAGTCCTCCTCAATATATTATATTACTGTCCATCCTGCTGTATTGGCCTCTGGAGACAGCATTGTCCATGTCTATGTATCCTGGTCAATCTTCAATGCCTTTGAACTTTTGATCCTCTGTAGCAGGACATTCATCAATCATCTTGTCAGCTATGGTCCCTTTCCAGTTTGAGTTATAACAACAGACGGTCCAGAGCCTTGATGGAGGCCTGATCTCTTCTTTCAGATATGCAACAAAGACATTCCAGACCACCCCCATAAAAGCAAAGGCTTGGTTGTATCAACCAAAAAGAAACTCCAGAAATATGATATTAAATCAAGTTGCCTTCCAAAAATGTTTCATATTGTTTATAGTTCCCGGTGTAGAAAATTATACAGTTCAAATTTATAAATAGACTTTACTACACTCCAGAGTGTTCACTGGGCCTTCTACTTCATTTCAACTGTGTGTAATGCAGAGATGAAACTGACAAAATATCCCATATTCAGTTCAAAAATCGAATGTTCTTGGTCATTACTATATGCCATTTGAAGAAATACTTGAATTGCATAGCTCCAAAGAAAATTATATTTTCCTATTTAGCATTCTGGAGGACCATGTCACCTTGAATTATCGTAGGATTATATTTAATCTAATACCGGTCTATGCCAGGTGATTCTGCTACATTGGCAAGACACAGACTCAAAATACATCAATAAACTTGTCAACGATAATGTAACAAAATACAAAATCACCTTCAATGGGTGAGAGTGCCCAAATACGTTTAGTAAAATATGGAATTCATGTTTCTAAAAAATAGATGCTATGTTTGACATGCTTCTTTGCATTGCAGGTGGTGTTCATTTTGAGTGGAGCCAGGATTCCAAGGATGTGAGTGAATGTGTGAGTGAATGGTTGTCTGACTGTTTCTGGCTCGTTGCCTTGGTAACTTGCTTGTAGAACAGAAACATCCCGGTAGAGCCCCCACTTTTAAGTACTTAACCCCGCTGGAGCCTCTGGTTCTCCACAATCCTAAAAGTGGGTGGGCGTAGATGTTTCTGACAAAGGATTATACCTGAAGGTGGCTAAAAAGAACCACTTCAATCACCAAAAAAGTGACTTGTGCAATATTACAAAGTTGTCAAACTCGAAACGTTTATCCAAATATTAGTGCTAATCGGCCACCACCTCTTAGCGGATACTTTGATAGACCTCTACTGCACCAGTGAGTAGGTTGGAGGAGACTTGCTTCACTCACAAATGTGTATATATAATTTTGTACCTGATTTAGTGTGTTGAAATTTATTCACATATTTGATCTGTTGTTAGTGTCTGTATTCAGGCATATTATAGATTGCTGCTTTCTTATTTTATTCCATTTATTCTGGTCACTTTGTTTTAAATCTATGCATTTAAACACATATTTTTCACTAGGCACAGGGGTTTATGCAAAAGATTTATATATGGAACCTGTAGGGTTGGTTGCTGCCATTATCTACAATGTCTTTATTTCTATATATAATATACTGTATATATAATAATAATAAATTTTATTTATAATGCACTTTCCATCAAAAGACCTCAAAGTGCTACATAATTACAATAAAAACAAACAAACCGCTTAATTTACAAAACATTTGCTAAAAAGAAAAGTCTTCAACCCCTTTTTAAAATTTTCAGTAGACTGAGAAACCCTCAGACTATCAGGCAAAGCATTCCACAGACGTGGGGCAGCAGCACAAAAAGCCCTATCTCCCATGGTTTTCAACCTAGTTTTTGGAACCTCTAAACAATTCAAATTAGTTGAGCGAAGGGAACGCGGTAGATTTTGCAATCTAAGAAGTTCCTTAAGATAAGGTGGAGCTTGTCCA
The DNA here is from genome assembly GCF_037356315.1 of Lithobates pipiens. Taxonomy (NCBI): domain Eukaryota; kingdom Metazoa; phylum Chordata; class Amphibia; order Anura; family Ranidae; genus Lithobates; species Lithobates pipiens. The sequence goes on along the minus strand of NW_027507686.1, from coordinate 214,581,893 downwards.
TGTATGCATTGATGCACAAGAAGAGAGACCTTATACTCAATCCTTGTAGAGACCGGCAGCCAATGAAGAGATTTTAAAATTGGAGTGATATGCTCATGCTTCCGCACTCTCATTAGGATCCTCGCTGCAGAGTTTTGAACGTATTGCAACCTCTGCATGCTCTTTCTCGGAATCCCAATGAGAAGTGCCTTGCAATAATCCAGCCTGGAGGAGACAAAGGCATGAATCAATCTTTCAGCATCGGAAAAAGAAAGGATAGGACGAAGTTTAGAGATATTACGAAGGTGGTAGAAAGAAGTCTTGCATACTTGATTTATATGAGCTTCAAAAGTGAGTTGGGAATCCATTTTTACACCAAGATTAGTGACAACAGACGAAACTGGAATTTTAGAGCCTGAAAAGGCAATACTTGTTATCAGCGATGATTTAATCTGGTGAGATGTTCCAATCATAATAAACTCAGTTTTGGAGCTATTTAGTTGCAAGAAATGTTGTTCCATCCACTCCTTTATCTCCTCCAGACAGGCGGTAAGGACTGATAGGGGTGACTGCACTGAAGGAGTTTCAGCTGCAGCTTTTACATAAAGCTGTGTATCATCAGCATAACAATGGAAAGAAATATTATAACGATTTATAATATGGCCCAAGGGAGTAAGATATAGAATAAATAAAATCGGGCCAAGCACTGACCCTTGGGGAACTCCGCAGGTAACCATATGCGGTTTAGATTTAAAATGACCCAATGTAGTTTGTTCAATCCTATCTGTAAGATATGACTCGAACCAACTGAAGGCTAAATTTTTTAGTCCAACATTATCACGAAGACTATCTAAAAGAATGCCATGATCGACAGTGTCGAACGCAGCTGACAAATCCAACATAATAAGTAAAGACGGAGAACCGGCATCAGATGACATAAGAAGATCATTTGTAACCCGAACAAGAGCGGTCTCCGTACTATGAGCAAAACGAAAGCCTGATTGAAATTTTTCAAAAAGGCTGTTATGCTTGAGATGATCCTGAAGATGACTTGCAACTGCTTTCTCAAGTACCTTAGATAAAAAGGGAAGATTAGAAATAGGCCTATAATTAGAAAGGACTTCCGGATCAAAAGTGGATTTTTTAACCACTTTCAGACCGGACCATTTTGCTGGTAAATGACCAGAGGTCTTTTTACACTTTGGCACTGCGCTGCTTTAACTGGTAATTGCGCGGTCATGCAATGTTGTACCCAAACAAAATTTGCGTCCTTTTCTTCCCACAAATAGAGCTTTCTTTTGATGGTATTTGATTGCCTCTGCGATTTTTATTTTTTGCGATATAAACGTAAAAAGACCGCAAATTTTGAAAAAAAATGATATTTTCTACTTTTTGTTATTAGAAAAATCCAATAAACTCAATTTTAGTCATACATTTAGGACAAAATGTATTCAGCCACATGTCTTTGGTAAAAAAAAAGTCAATAATTGTATATTTATTGGTTTGCGCAAAAGTTGTCACATCTACAAACTAAGGTACGTTTTCTGGAATTTACGCAGCTTTTAGTTTACGACTGCCTATCTCATTTCTTGAGGTGCTAAAATGACAGGGCAGTACAAAACCCCCCCAAATGACCCCATTTTGGAAAGTAGACCCCCTAAGGAAATTGATAAGAGGCATGTTGAGCCCATTGAATATTTTATTTTTTTGCCTCAAGCGATTGAATAATGACAAAAAAAAAATTTTTTTTTTTTTTTTACACAAAGTTGTCACTAAATGATATATTGCTCACACATGCTATGGGCGTATGTGAAATGACACCCCAAAATAAATTCTGCTGCTTCTCCTGAGTACGGGGATACCACATATGTGGGACTTTTTGGGAGCCTAGCCGCGTACAGGGCCCCGAAAACCAAGCACCGCCTTCAGGCTTTCTAAGGGCGTCAATTTTTGATTTCACGCCTCACTACCTATTACAGTTTTGAAGGCCATAAAATGGCAAGATGGCACAAAACCCCCACAAATGACCCCATTTTAGAAAGTAGACACCCCAAGCTATTTGCTGAGAGGCATGTTGAGTCCATGGAATATTTTATATTTTGCCACAAGTTGCGGGAAAATTACAAACTTTTTTTTTTTTTTTTTTTTTTTCACAAAGTTGTCACTAAATGATATATTGCTCATGCATGCCATGGGCATATGTGAAATGACACCCCAAAATAAATTCTGCTGCTTCTCCTGAGTACGGGGATACCACATATGTGGGACTTTTTGGGAGCCTAGCCGCGTACGGGGCCCCGAAAACCAAGCACCGCCTTCAGGCTTTCTAAGGGCGTAATTTTTTGAGTTCACTTCTCACTACCTATTACAGTTTTGAAGGCCATAAAATGCCAAGATGGCACAAAACCCCCACAAATGACCCCATTTTAGAAAGTAGACACCCCAAGCTATTTGCTGAGAGGCATGTTGAGTCCATGGAATATTTTATATTTTGCCACAAGTTGCGGGAAAATTACAAACTTTTTTTTTCTTTCACAAAGTTGTCACTAAATGATATATTGCTCACGCATGCCATGGGCATATGTGAAATGACACCCCAAAATAAATTCTGCTGCTTCTCCTGAGTACGGGGATACCACATATGTGGGACTTTTTGGGAGCCTAGCCGCGTACGGGGCCCCAAAAACCAAGCACCGCCTTCAGGCTTTCTAAGGGCGTTACAGTTTTGAAGGCCATAAAATGCCAAGATGGCACAAACCCCCCCCCCCCCAAATGACCCCATTTTAGAAAGTAGACACCCCTAAATTTAGGGGTACACTAGTGAGACTAGGTAATAAATGGCGGGTGCCCTGAAACTATAAAAAAATAACTAACCAACCAGCGTCACCTGTAACAGTTATATGGTGATCACTGGTGAAAGGGTTAACTAGGGGGCAATCAGGGGGCTTTATGCGGTAGTATATGGGGGTCCCTGGCGCTATAAAAAGCTGCGGCGAACCTAAATACCTACCTGCCTAACTAGCGTCACCTGTGACACTAATACAGCGATCAGAAAAACGATCGCTTATTAGGCTGGGTTCACACTGGAGCGATGCGGGAACGCCACGAATGCGCGGCGGGTTCCCGCATCGCATGCCTCCCGGCGGCAGTTCACACTGCCCTATGCGAACTGCTGGGAGTGTCAGTGAAATGTTAATGACACCCCCAGATCAGTTCGCATATCGCAGTGCGATCTGCAAACTTGGATCGCATGGTGTGAACACCCATGCGATCCGATTCTGCTGCGGACCAAAAAAAGGGTCCCGTGCGAGTTTGCGGCGGGTGCGACACGAATTCAGCCATACTATCTGTATAGCTGAACTCGAATCGCACAGAGATCGGATGTGATTTGCACTGCAGTGCGGTGCGAATCACATCCGTTCTCATAAACCGCTGCAATGTGAACCCAGCCTTAGTGACACTGGCGACGGGGGGTGATCACGGGGTTAAACCTTTATTGGGGGGGTTAGGGGGGTACCTTAGAACTAAAGGGGGCTAACCCTAACTGCCCTAACAGTTATTAGTCACAAATGACACCTGCCGGGTGATCAGGGGGTTAAACCTTTATTAGGTAATAAATGGCGGGTGCCCTGAAACTATAAAAAAATAACTAACCAACCAGCGTCACCTGTAACAGTTATATGGTGATCACTGGTGAAAGGGTTAACTAGGGGGCAATCAGGGGGCTTTATGCGGTAGTATATGGGGGTCCCTAGCGCTATAAAAAGCTGCGGCGAACCTAAATACCTACCTGCCTAACTAGCGTCACCTGTGACACTAATACGGCGATCAGAAAAATGATCGCTTATTAGGCTGGGTTCACACTGGAGCGATGCGGAAACGCCGCGAATCCGCGGCGGGTTCCCGCATCGCATGCCTCCCGGCGGCAGTTCACACTGCCCTATGCGAACTGCTGGGAGTGTCAGTGAAATGTTACTGACACCCCCAGATCAGTTCGCATATCGCAGTGCGATCTGCAAACTCGGATCGCATGGTGTGAACACCCATGCGATCCGATTCTGCTGCGGGCCAAAAAAAGGGTCCCGTGCGAATTTGCGGCGGGTGCGGCGGGTGTGGCGGGTGCGGCGGGTGCGGCGAATGGCTGAACTCGAATCGCACAGAGATCGGATGTGATTTGCACTGCAGTGCGGTGCGAATCACATTCGTTCTCATAAACCGCTGCAATGTGAACCCAGCCTTAGTGACACTGGCGACGGGGGGTGATCACGGGGTTAAACCTTTATTGGGGGGGTTAGGGGGGTACATTAGAACTAAAGGGGGCTAACCCTAACTGCCCTAACAGTTATTACAGTCACAAATGACACCAATGCAAAAAAAAAAAAAAAAAAAAAAAAAATGACATTGGTGTCACTGTGACTGGGGGGCAGGGGTAATTGGGGGGGTGATCGGGGGGTAAAGGGGGGGTGTGAGTGTGCCTGGCATGTTCTACTGTGTGTGGGATGTGTTGGTGCAACTCACTGATCCGCTCTCCTCCGTGTCGGAACGGAAAATACCGACACGGAGGAGAGAATACATCACTTCCTCTCCTGTGTTTACATTACAGGAGAGGAAGTGATGTCACCGGGGATTTCCATTCGTCGGGAGCGATCGCGAGGGGGTGGCCATGAATGAATGGCCGTCCCCTCGTCCGGGATCGCTCCCGAACGAAAACCGACCGCCGCAGGCACCGGGCGGGGGCCCGATCGGGCCCCCGACCCGCGGGAGGCAAAGGACGTACATATATGTGCTTATGCCTGCCCGTGCCATTCTGATGACGTACATCGGCGTGAGGCGGTCGGCAAGTGGTTAAGCAGTGGTCTAATAACAGCACTTTTTAAAATGGAAGGAACATGGCCAGTTCGAAAAGAGTAATTAACAACAGCAGTAATCAATGGACTTAAAACTAAAACATACGTTTTTACCAGTGGAGTTGGAAAAGGATCCAAGGAACAGGTTGTGGGCTTCATTCGCTTAACAATACCCTGTACCTCTTCCAATGACACCTCTGGTAAATGATCCATTTGTCGGGGCACAAAACAGTTTAAATGGACAGTTTGAGCCAAAGGACCAGACAGAGAGGAACGGATATGATCAATCTTGGATCTAAAAAAATCCATAAATTCATTACACCGCTCTTCCGAAATAGCAGTAGTCGATGGCGAATTTGGCTTAAGCAATTGATTTATAGTTGAAAAGAGCTGCTTAGAATTTCCTGAACTATTTTGTATAACTTTAGAATAGAACTGCGACCTAGCCTCTTTAAGGGACTGTGCATATAGATGTTGATGCTCCCGGTAAATTTGTTTATGGACAGTGAGGCCAGAGGCTCGAAAACGCCGTTCAAGAACCCGTCCCACTGCCTTCATCTTACAAAGCTCATCTGTATACCACGGGGCTGAGTGAGTAAAAGTAACAGCTCTCGTTTTAAGTGGGGCATAAAAGTCCAACAGACTGCTAAGCTGGCTATTATAATAAGCCACCGCATCATCAACAGAGCAAAATTGTGTAGATAGATGCTGAAAATCCATTGCCAAAAGTTCAGGATTTATATTTTTTAAGTTTCTAAAACAAATGTCCCGCTTGGGCTTATAACAACTGGATGATGATATCAAATCCATTGAAATAGCCATATGGTCTGACACACCTAGGTCATACACCTGCAAATTAGTCAAAGGAGCAAAATTCGTAATGACCAGATCCAAGGTATGCCCCCTAGTATGTGTGGGGACATCAACGAGTTGTTTTAAATTAAAACAATCCAGCAGCTGAAGAAATTCCGCTGCGGGATGGCACGAAGGGGTATCAACATGAATATTTAAATCTCCTAAAATAATAACATTTACATTTGATATACAAAAGGTTGTTTTATATATATATATATATATATATATATATATGTGTGCATAAATATACAATATATAAGAATATTTAAAGCAATTGACAACCAAGGCCCTCCTAACCTTCTTGTAAAGAATTGTATTGTAACTGCACCATTTCCCTTTATTTTGAAAAACACTTTAGCACTATATGAATCCTGTATAATAAATTAATAATATAAACATTGTACTAAAATGTTAATTACTATGTTTTTATAACATTACAGCCTCGGAAAGAAAACCTACAGATTTTGGAGGATCAAATAAGCAACCAAAACCTGGAAACAGACTTGCAGATGCTGGTAAATGGTTTTGTATATTGTAAGAGTATTTTAGTGAATAGGCATGTGCAGGGGTGTACCACGTGTGCCTGGGCATATCGCTAATCTCTGCTTGCTGTGACGATTCCCCCTATTGCCTGGGGCTTCCCCTTGTGTTGTGCCCCTCCTTTCCCACAGTGATGGTGGCTTCCCTCCTCTCCTCTCCCCCCTGGCTCCTGTGGGGGATGTTTTAGAATTGAAAATAGGGGAGGGGACTGGTAAATATGTAATTTTCCAGCCCCTTCCTTTTCTAAATGAACAGTGAACACACTCACTCACTGTGTTCATCCCTAACTGAAGCATATACTTATATATAGAAAGGCATGTGTGTTTGAGATTTGGGGTGCACACCATAATGCAATAGACTGCACAAACTGAATGAGTTCACCCCGACAGATTTGTCAGGAAACCGTTACTTTCCTTTCAGAATTAACATTTTCTATGGGACACTATACCACAAAGTACTCCCACAAATGCGGACCATTGATTGCAACCAAGATTTGTTAATTTGCACACACAAAAAAGTAACTAATTAATTCAAGACCATATTGCAAAAATGAATACACCACCAATGAAAATATTAGAAACAAAAAAGGATGTTACCATATTTATTGGCGTATAACACGCACTTTTTCCCCCCTAAAATCTGGGATATATTGGGGGTGCGTGTTATACGCCGACCCCCCACTATTTTTAACCCTTTCTGCCGCTCTCTGTGGCTTCGGGGTATTTTCGGCCGTTCTCGGCTATCTTCGGCCACTTGCGGCTATTTTTGCCCGTTCTCAGCTATTTTCGGCTGAGTGTGGCCGAGAACGGCCGAGTGCGGCCGAAAATAGCCAAAAGCGGCTGAGAGCGGCCGAGAACTACCGAGCGCCGCTGAGATAAACAGGACATCCGCTCTGTATCTCGGCGGCGCAATTTTTAAATGGAAAAGCCACAGACAAGACTGCAAATGACTGACAAGGCTAAATTCAAGGCTGCAAGTGACTGACCAGGCTAAATGCAAGGCTGCAAGTGACTGACAAGGCTAAATGCAAGGCTGCAAGTGACTGACAAGGCTAAATGCAAGGCTGCAAGTGACTGACAAGGCTGCAATTAAAGGCTGCAAATGACTGACAAGGCTGCAATGGAAGGCTGCAAATGACTGACAAGGCTGCAATGGAAGGCTGCAAATGACTGACAAGTCTGCAATGGAAGGCTGCAAATGACTGACAAGGCTGCAATGGAAGGATGCAAATGACACTGACAAGGCTGCATTGATAGGCATTTAAAAAGTTTTTTTCCTTAAACTTTCCTCCTAAAAGTTTTTTTCTTTTAAATTCCCTCCTAAACTTGGGGTGCGTGTTATATGTCGATAAATTCGGTACTTCACAACAAAGAAAATATCTTCCCATTTCATGCTGTCCGCACTGGCACCATATGGAAGGGAAATGTCACAAGGCCTGAGAAACAAAATAATTTCTTTACATGAGAATGGTGAAGGCTACAAGATCAGCAAAGCTTCACTTATCGGTCAGAATACAGAAGCCAAAGTGATACAAAAATGTAAAAAAGATGGAACTGCAACCATCTCACAGAGATGTCCAGGCCATTTACAGAAGTTAACACCTCACAGGAGTGTCAACTATTTCATGATCTACAATAGCTTGTAGTTTTTACTTGCTTGGCACATCATTTGTTTTAATAACCTGTAGTCTTAAGCCAAACCTGTACTAAGAAATTGCTAGTTGCTAGCGAAAATGTTCTATACCTGTCTTTTGACTTGGTTACCGCCTAACTGGGAAAATACATAATTACTTTGTAACCCAGGTATCACTTTTTCCCTCGGGCATCGGTCTTTCTCATAAAAGTGGTCCGAAGAGCCGATTCACCACTGGTTCACTTTTAGAAGCAGTATGAGGGGTCGCCCCCTCCTTCCGCTGCTTTCCGGTGGTTTTCATGCTTACCTTGTGGCTCATTAAGCCTGAAAACCAATCCGGCGGTGGCTGGGCACAGAAATGAGAAAAGGAAAGATGGTCTCTGCTCATCTCTATGCCCTAGGAGGACCAAATCTTTGGATCTTTTGCTTTTAAGGGTAGAGGAGAAATTTGGGGTCTCTTAGATCCCTGATCTCTCCATAAAGAGGACCTGTCATACTGTATAGTTATAGCAATGGATGTTTACATTCCTTGTGGTAGCAATAAAAGTGATAAAATATTTTTTTTAAAGGTACAGTGTAAAAATTTTAATTTAATAAAAAAAATGATATATATATTTAAAGTGTTCTCATGCTCATGTGCAGTGGTGAACGCATACGTAGGTCATGCCCACATATGAAAATGGTGTTCGAACCACACATGTGAGGTATCACTGCGAATGTCTGAGCAAGAGCAATAATTCTAGGACTAGACGTTCTCTGTAACTCTAAACTGGTAAACTGTAGAAATTTTTAAATCGTCGCCTTTTTTTTTTTTTAGTAACCATATTTTGGCACCATTTCACGTCAATTCCTCGTAATTTTAAAGCATGACATGTGAGGTATCTATTTACTCGGCATAATACCATATTTAATATAATAAAAAAAAATTGAAGGTATATAATATGTTTTGTTTTTTATTCAGTAAATGTTTTTTTTTTTTTTGTTTTTTTTTTATGATGTTTGAAATACCACTGCACAGGGATGAGACAAACCATTTAACAATGGTAGGGGTGTTTACAATGATCAGGTAAAAAACTGTTTGCTGTAACTCTATATTAGGTGTGAGCTATTGTTTGGCTTGGACTGACAATGTTGGTGTCCAAATATGCACCTTGTGGTCCTTCATCCAGAGTGGGAGTACTCCTAAAGTGTTTGTTAACCTAAAAAAAAAAAAAAATGAATCCTGTCCCTTTAAAGTATTTTATACTGCACAGTGCTTTTGCTGTGTAATTTGCCCCCCACCCCTGTATCACCTGAAATATCTGGCTGATCCTGCCAGTTTCTGCCCTCCCCCTGTAAACTGACCACGGTTCATTATGGCTACTGAGCCCTGGCACTGTGGTCAGTTTACGTGCCTCCATCACCAGAGGTCTCCTGTCCTCTCCTCTGTGCTCTCTTCCATCCTCTCCCCCCTCTCTCTCTGCCTCTGTGTCAGTGCCTGCTTCCTCCCTTCTTGCTGAAATGACAGTTGATTTTAAACACCATCCTCTGTTTAATAATGTAAAGTGTCTGTGTTCCTGTGTCTGTATCTTATACAAAAAAAAGCAGCTATATACCTGTTTACAGAATGCCAATTGGCGATCACGTGACTCGTCACCTCTCTCCTCCTCCCCTTCTGTTTGACATCAGCAAGGTATTTTTGGCCCCGCTCGCTGCAGCTGTCAGGCCAAGAGAGGCGGTGGGTCACGTGAGCACCGCTCTGTAAACAAGTATATAGCTGCATTTTATTAAATTTTTTTAGAAAACAGACACTGGAGCACTTTACTCCACACAGAGAGGATACTGTGACTTGCGCATAGTGGGTTTACAACCACTTTAATACAGAAGGTGTGTTACTGTGGCCAGTTCATCAGGTGAAAACAGAGGGGTAAAAAACCTAAAATTGACATGTAATGCCGCCACCACTTCTAATGATTGGCAACCTGCAATATATTACATTGTTGGTTTTGGGTTTAATACAATTTTAAAACAAACCTGGCCTCAAACAAATGAGAAGAGTGTTGTAACGGAACACCTGGCACCCAGACTGGTTGCTTTCGCCAAGATACAGCTTTCTCCAGTCTGGAACCAGGTATAATAGCTGAGCACTCAAGAACTAGATGACACTTGCTTAGGTGCAAAGTGGAGCTCTTTTTTGTAAACTCACACAGCATATTTAGCACACAAGATCAGGTAAAGGCCTGATCACATTACCCTAACAATGCAAACTGTAAACATGTCAGGAACCATGAAAAAGACGGCAACAGAAAATGCAGTAAAAATCACACCTTTTAATAAAATGGTAAAAATGGTGCAACTGGTAAACGTAGTCAAAACATAGCCAGGATTCGTTAGCCAAATTGGTTAGTAAGAACAAGCCAGGAAATCAGGAAACCAGGAAATCAAGAAGGCAGCAAACAGGATCAGGAACCAGAAGGGCCGTTAGCCCGGAAAGTCTTCAACAGGAACAAAGCAGAAAGTCTCTAGATATATTGACTAAGGCAAATGCATTGAAAAAATGAACCAGGCAGTTTAAATAGCCAGAAGGGGCTGGCTGTGGGCTTGACTGATGAGCAGGAGATGATCAACATGTGAGCCACTGTGGAACGAGGAGTACTGGCAATTAACCGACAGCTGAGCAACCTGAGCACACAAAAGGAAGTGCGGAGAGCCCAGCCCTGACAGTTCCCCCTACTCAATGACCCCTCCCCCTCTGAAGACCACCAGGTTTGAGGGGAAAACATCTATGGAAATCACGGAGGAGGACAGGAGCATGTACGTCCGAGGATGAGACCCAAGAGTGTTCCTCCGGACTGTACTCTTTCCAATTAACCTGGTACTGTATGCACCCACGGAACCTACGGGAGTCAATGATCGATTGTATCTCATACTTCTCATCGTTCTCGACCTGCACCTGGTGAGGACGTGGTACCAAGAAGGTGAAGCAGTTGCACACCAAAGGTTTTAATAAGGAGACATGAAAAACATTTGAAATACGCATATTAGAAGTTGGTCTAATGCGTGAGCCACTGGGTTGATCCTACGGAGAATACGGAAAGGCCCAATAAATCGTGGTGCCAGTTTCAGTGAGGGAACATGGAGTCGGAGGTTACGAGATGACAGCCAGATCCTCTCCTCAACCTTCTAGGAAGGCGCAGATAGGAGTCGACAGTCAGCATGGAGTTTGTACCTCTCACTGACATGTTACAAGGACCCTTGGACCTGCACCCAAGTGGAATGAAGATCGCGGAGATGCTCCTCTAACACAGGAATTTTTTTAGGAACAAATGAGTCAGGCAGCATGGATCGTTGGAAACCATAATTCGCCATAAACTGAGACAATTGGGAAGCGGTATTGACGGCACAATTGTGAGCAAACTCTGCCCATGGTAGGAGGTCTGACCAGTTATTATGGTGGTCAGAAATATAGCAGCATAGAAACTGCTCCAAGGCTTGGTTGGCTCGTTCTGTGGCCCCATTGGACTGTGGGTGATATGCAGAGTAGAAGGAAAGCTTTATTCCTAACTGTGCACAAAAGGCTCGCCAAAACCTGTAGACAAATTGGGTACCCCTGTCAGACATGACCTTGGGTAGCCCATGTAACCGAAAGATCTCATGAGCAAAAATGGATGCCAGTTCTTTGGATGTTAGCAGCTTCTTTAGTGGAATACAATGTGACATTTTCGAGAACCGGTCAACCACCATAAGAATAACTGTGTTGCCCTGGGAGTTGGGTAACTCCACAAATAAATACATAGACAGGTAGGTCCAAGGCCTCTCTCCATGTTGGTATGGGTTGTAGGAGGCCCACTGGAAGGTGTCATGGTGTCTTACTGTGTGCACACACAGAACAAATGGCTACAAAGGTGGTTACATCAGCGCAGAGACTAGGCCACCAGGATTGTTGGGATATAGCTCAAATGAGTTGATTCTTCCCTGGGTGGCCAGCCATTTTGGCAGAATGGTAAGTCTGGAGCAAAGCAGTGCAGAGATTCTCAGGGACAAATCAGCGGTCTCCAGGTTTCTCCGGAGTAGACTGGATCTGAGTGACACAAATTCTGCAACCCAAAGGTGAGGTGAGACTGCTGCGTGCAGTAGCCAGAATGTGATCGGGAGGTAATATAGGAACAGGCACCGACTCATTCCTGGAAGTGTAGGAAAACTGTCATGACAATGCATCAGCCCTTACATTCTTAGTACCGGGTAAGAATGAGACTATGTAATTGAAGCTTGACAGAAAAAAGAGCCCATTGTGCTCTTCTGGGAGATAAGCATTTAGCCTCAGACCAGAATGTGAGATTTTTATGGTCTGTCAAAATGAGGACCAGCACAGTGTTACCTTCGAGCAGATGCCTCCATTCTTTAAGAGCTAAAATGATAGCTAACAATTCTCTGTCCCCAATCTCATATTTGCATACTGCAGGAGACAATTTCTTAGAAAAGTAGCCACAAGGATAAATAGCACTCTGAGGTAGGATGTTGAGACAGAAGGGCCGCCACTCCAGTGTCGGATGCATCAACCTCAAGAATGAATGGTAGCATAGGATCAGGATGTGCCGGCACAGGAGCTGAAACAAAGCAGCCTTGAGAAACTCAAAGGCTTTAATGGACTCTAGAGACCAATTGTGTGGGTTAGCGTCTTTTCTGGTTATATCAGTCAGGGGTTTGACCAGAGAGAAGTTCTGAATAAATTTCTGATAATTGGCAAAGCCAAGAAAACGTTGTAATGGACGTAGAACTATGGGCCAAGGCCATAAATTTTAACCTGTTCACGATGGAACTCGCACTTCTCCAACTTACAATACAGTTATTATCTCTCAGCCTCTGTAGCACACGGGAGACATCTGTGTGAGGGCTCTCTAGGGATTTCGAATACATGAGAATATCATTGAGATAAACCACCACACATTGCTGCAATATATGTCAGGGGACATCGTTAATGAACTCCTGAAAAACTGCAGGAGCGTTGCAAAGACCAAATGGCATTACAAGGTATTCATAATGTCCTGTCTTGGTGTTAAATGCAGTTTTCCATTCATTGCCCTCCTTGATCCTCACAAGATTGTGTGCCCCTCTCAGATCGAGCTTCGTGAAAACCGTTGCTCCCTTGAGGTGATCAAATAATTCTGTAATCAACTGAATCGGTTAGGCGTTCTTAATCATGATGCAATTTCATCTTTGAGTTTATCTGAGAGACCATGAGAAAATGCAGCTATGAGGTCCTCATGGTTCCAAGCGACCTCTGCTGCTAGAGTACGTAATTCAGTGGCATAATCGGCAACAGTTCTTGTACTCTGATGGACATGAGGCTCTTGGCAGCAGAAGTGGAGCATGCATGAACGTCAAATACCCTTTTAAAGCAAGCCATAAACTCTGGGTTACTCAGGACAATGGATTTTTGCATCTCCCATAGAGGGTTTTCCCAACCCAAGGCTCTATCAGAAAACAAAGAAATAATGAATGAATTAATAATTAATAATTAATATTGTGACAATTCAATTTAACCCAGCAAAAATAGAATAATAAAATGGGATAATAATTTAGTGGCTAAGAAACAATAAAATATATATATATATATGTGAAAAATCAATGAAGAAACAGTCCAAATGAATTCATTGTATATAGCTTCACACAAAGTAAAAGTAAAAGAGTCCAATCCCTGTGTTTCAGAGCAACAAACCTTCAGTTAGTGCTCCACCATAGATTATACATTAAAAATGCACACTCACCAGAACAGAACTTTAAATCAAAATACCCTGGGTCAGTATAAGACGTCTCTCATTCAGCAATACAGATGGAAACCAATTCCTTTCACTTTGATGGAAATCAAGCATTCACTCAGAAAAAAGTTACAAACATCATTGCGCAAACATGTTTGGCAACAGTGAATCCAAGCAAACATCAAGGTAATGTGCACTTACATTAGGATGTGCTTTAAGTTAGCACCGACATGTATGGCTCTGGGGTAGATAAGCATGCTGTATGTTCAGCTGTGCTGTGCGTTCCAAAGCAGCAGGCTAAGGAATCCGCGAAAATGGTTATGACATCAGTGGAGAGCAGGTAACATGAAATGCATAGAGGCTTCATGTCCGCTCTCCAGCAGGGTAAAGAACCGGTGAAACTGGATCTGACGTCAGTGGAGAGCGGGTAAGATGAAATGCATAGAGGCTGCATGCCCACTCTCCACTGACGTCATATGCAGTTTCGCAGGTTCCTTACACTGCTGCTTTGGAACATACCGTGTGCTTATCTACCCCAGAGTCATACATGTCGGTGCTACTAACTTATAGCACATCCTAATTTAAGTGCACATTACCTTGATGTTTGCTTGGTCAAACTTGGGCAAACATGTTTGCGCAATGATTTCCATCAAAGTGAAAGGAATTGGTTTCCATCTGTATTGCTGAATGAGATATATCATATACTGACCCAGGCTTTTTTTGATTTAAAGTTCCTTTCCGGTGAATGTATATTTTGTATGCATGATCTATGGTGGAGCACCTATTGAAGGTTTTTTTGCTCTGAATCACAGTGATTGGACTCTTTTTCTTTTATTTTGTGTGAAGATATATAGAATTTACTCATTTGGACTGTTTCTTCGCTGTTTTTTTTTTCACAGATGTATATTTGCTATTGTTTCTTAGCCACTAAATTATTATCCCAATTTATTATTCTATTTTTGCTAGGTTAAATTGAATATTAATTGATGACGGGTAAATATGAGATGGTGCCATACCTTTCTTATACATTTATTGTTATACATTTATTCTTGAGGGCTAAAAAAAACGAACCCAAAAACAACTGCCATCAGGACAGGAAGTGAAAGGTAATCTCCCTGCCGAGCACCTTCGTTGTAGATACCTGGCTTGCTGGTGAGGGTGGTGAGAGGAAGAAAAAGGTAAATCATAATATAAGCAGATCAAACTCCATCTTAAAGAAATGATCAGAAAGTCAATGTTGTACAGTAAGGATTTCCCCTCCCCACACTTGCTTATTGGGTCTTTAATTTTGTTTTAGACACAGGCTGTGCAGCTGCTCCGATCCTACCTATGTTCTTTAACCAGAGCATAACTACCGCGGAGGAAGCCATTCCAAACTCTTGGCCCTGGCACGTCAGCATAAGCTTTGGTAGTAAACACTTCTGCAGCGGGGTGATTGTGACAACACGGTTTGTCCTAACGGCTGCCAGCTGTGTTGCACACAAGTGAGTAGTAGTATCAAGTATACCCAACCATATAAAATAAAATAAAATATATAGCCAGGACTTGCCAATTAGTTCATGATTGAAATGTGTGTAGCCAGCGTGCTTATCCAATAAGTGAAATATATCTATTATCTTTCGTGTATTTGAATTATAACTCAGTTTTGTATTGCAGAAGACGGTTCCGTGAACTGTTGCGGGCAGTTGCTGGACTGCATGATCTGGAGATGTTGCAAGATACCCAGGTTTGACTGTTTCCTCATTATCTGCAAGCCAACAGGGTTGCCACTTGAGTGCTTTCCAAATGGTCAGATTGTTTTATAGACCTCCCAGTAAAGTTTTATGACTGTGTTTGTGACAGTGATATGGAAGGGCATTTCTTTATTGGAGAACAATTTTTGTCAATGGAGCCTCATAGCTAAATAATTAGCTATTCACCCCAACCTCAGTCCTGAAGAATTTACAGCACTAACACCAGTAATCTTTTCTACTGGGGCAATTTTTTATTCATTTATTTATTTATTTTTTGCACATATGATAAAATCTGCATTTCATTGCTAGAAATTAATGTAAGTATATATTTTATGGAAGCAGAGAGCGTGGAGAATAATTTAGTGATAATTGCCATTTTTTGTCACACAATATTTGTGCAGCTTTTTATAAAACATATTTTTTAAATATAAAATATTGGGATGCATCGAGTAAATGTATACCAAACATGTCAAGCCTTAAAATTGCACATGCCTATGCAATTGCAAAAAAATATGGTACTCAAAATTCTCCTTACGTGATGCTTTAAAACCTTTACAGGTTATCAGTTGAGAGTTTACCATGAATTATGGCCCTAGAAAAAATACTCTCACTCCCACCTTTGTGAAAATATCTCACATGTGTGGTGCAAGTGATGTTTACATACATGTGCTCTCCCTATGCTGCGCTTTTTATATGGGGTGTGTACGGGGTGCTTTTAAATTTTTTTATTTTATTACATTATTTTAGTTTTTATTTTACACTTTTTATTTTTTCTACTTTACTACCTTATTGCTGTCACTAAGGGCTAACAAGCTCCCTATGGGATAGCATGGACAGCTGACATGTACTTTTTTATAGAGACGATGGCGGTCCCCCAATGTCTCCCCTATCTTCCAGTGCAGCTGTTTGAGCACAGGTTGTGCTGTTGGTGTAAACTTTGAGAGCACCATAAAAGTGATCGGAAAGGCCAGCCGGATCACTTTTTCTCTGGTTGTTAAAACCAGTACCAAGCTAACAGCTGCAGCCATTTACAAACATACATTGGTGGGCAAGTGGTTAAACAATAAAGTAATACAACTAAAAACTGATGTAGACACAGCATAGCCCCCCAGTACATCCCAATGATAAAGCAAACTAGCAGAAATTACCAGTTTTTCTGGGTTTCCATGTTAGGGGATGATATTAACAGCAGTGATTGATGGATGGTCTGTTACCGTGTAAAGATGTAGATTGTGTCTGTTTCAGCAGGGAATGGGTCCTTGCATGGGTGTGAAACTGATTGGAGAAAGGTGGGTGTTGCCCACAAGAGATAGTCATTCATGGCTCCTATAGCCGCGTACACACAGGCGGACTGTCTGGCCTACTTAGTCCGCCGAAACACATTTCAGCGGACAGTCCGCTCGTGTGTGGGCTTCAGCGGACTTTTTCAGCGTGCAGTCTGGCGGACTAAGTATTTCGGAATGTTGGAAATACTGTCCGCTGGACTCGCATTTCGGCGGACAATCCGCCCGTGTGTGTGCCAGTCCGCCGTACTTTTGAAATGAGCGGACTTTTCCCGCCCGGAGAAAAGTCCGCTCATTTCGAGCGGGTATCCAGGTAGGCGGGGCCCGCGACGGAGACGTCGCTGGCCCCGCCGCCTGGTATGGACTTAAAGGGGAACCCCAACGCCAAAAAAAAATCGGCGTGGGGGTACCTCCCAAGTCCACAACAGACCCTTGTCCGAGCACGCTACCCGGCCGGACAGGAAAGGGGGGCGAGCGAGCGCCCCCCCTCCTGAGCCGTACCAGGCCGCGTGCCCTCAACATGGGGGGTGCCTTGGGGAAGGGGGGGCCGCGCGGCTCCCCCACCCCAAAGCACCTTGTCCCCATGTTGATGAGGACAAGGGCCTCTTCCCGACAACCCTGGCCGTTGGTTGTTGGGGTCTGCGGGCGGGGGGCTTATCGGAATCCGGGAGCCCCCTTTAATAAGGGGGCCCCCGGATACCAGCCCCCCACCCTATGTGAATGAGTATGGGGTACAATGTACCCCTACCCATTCACCTGTGAAAAAAAGTACAAAAAAAACACAACACAGGGTTAAAATATTTTATTGCACAGCTCCGGGGGTCTTCCGTCTTCGGGGGTCTTCTCGCCGGACTCCTCCGCTATCTTCTTGTAGCTCTTTTGCTAGCGGAGGAGTCCGGCTTTCTTCCTCGCCGCCGGCCTCTTCTCCCGACTTCGGGGGTCTTGTCCCCCTCTTCGGTTCTTCTGCCGGGCCACCGCGCCTTCTTATAGCTCTTTTACAGGCGGTGGCCCGGTCTTCTGTCGCCGCCGTCGCCGCCGCCTTCCGTTCTTCTTCTTCAGGAGATGTTGCCTCGACGCTCTCTCCGGCCGGAATGCCAGGGACGCGCTCCGCTGCCACTTATATAGGGACAATGGGTTGGTCACATGGGTTGATGTCACATGGGGACTATGACATCGTAAGGGGGCGGGGTCACCATGTGACACCAACCCATGTGACATAAAGCCATGTGACACCGCCCCATTGTCCCTATATAAGTGGCAGCGGAGCACGTCCCTGGCATTCCGGCCGGAGAGAGCGTCGAGGCAACATCTCCTGAAGAAGAAGAAGAACGGAAGGCGGCGGCGACGGCGGCGACAGAAGACCGGGCCACCGCCTGTAAAAGAGCTATAAGAAGGCGCGTGGCCCGGCAGAAGAACCGAAGAGGGGGACAAGACCCCCGAAGTCGGGAGAAGAGGCCGGCGGCGAGGAAGAAAGCCGGACTCCTCCGCTAGCAAAAGAGCTACAAGAAGATAGCGGAGGAGTCCGGCGAGAAGACCCCCGAAGACGGAAGACCCCCGGAGCTGTGCAATAAAATATTTTAACCCTGTGTTGTGTTTTTTTTGTACTTTTTTTCACAGGTGAATGGGTAGGGGTACATTGTACCCCATACTCATTCACATAGGGTGGGGGGCCGGTATCCGGGGGCCCCCTTATTAAAGGGGGCTCCCGGATTCCGATAAGCCCCCCGCCCGCAGACCCCGACAACCAACGGCCAGGGTTGTCGGGAAGAGGCCCTTGTCCTCATCAACATGGGGACAAGGTGCTTTGGGGTGGGGGGGCCGCGCGGCCCCTCCTTCCCCAAGGCACCCCCCCCATGTTGAGGGCACGCGGCCTGGTACGGCTCAGGAGGGGGGGGGGCGCTCGCTCGCCCCCCTTTCCTGGCCGGCCGGGTAGCGTGCTCGGACAAGGGTCTGTTGTGGACGCCGTGGTCGCATTATCCGCCAGAGTTTGGGCATTCCTCTCTTTGGTTACTTCCTGCTGGGGTCCTTCTTCAGGTGTCCACATCACTACCTCTCTGAATCCAGAAGAGGACAAATGTTATCCAGAGGTATCTGAATCAGGGGCTTTGGCTGCATATGTGGTGCTGGATTAGTTGTCCCCTCAGCCAGGCGTTAAAATGGGAGGACTTAGATGAGATCATTTGCTTCACCAGCTAAGAAAAAATAAACATCTGGCAGGATGGGTTATAGCAGGGTGAAAAGGAGGGGTGGAAAGGAGTTGTCTGGAGTTGGGATTTAAAGTAATATGACATTTTTTGTAATAATGCATTTTAATAAACCATTAAATACTGCCGGTAATCAATTTACTTGGTATGAGTGTATAAACACTTACCAAGCTATGGTCTGGTCGGGCGCTTGAGTTACTCTCTTTCGGAGCCAAGCCAGTGGGAGTGGCCCTCTCGCTGTGTCCTCTGGGAGAGGGTATTTAAGATACGGACGTCACGTGGTTCGGGGTTCCGGTCTAGTATGATGTGCTGACTACTAGGTCCTGGTCCTCCCCCAGGAAGGCTATGGCCTGGGGTGTGCATCCACCCAATTTTAATGCCTTGGGACTGGCTAGCCCGAGGTAGGGAAACTAAAGGAGGATTCTGAGGTGGTTGGGTGCTGTCTCCAGTTCGGGAGAGACCCATTGTACTTCAAGCATTCCAGGGGAGGACTCTTTAGAAGAACACCACATGTGAGTTTGGTTTTCTTAACAAGAGCCTGGAAGGGCTGAAGTTACCGAGAGAATCCAATCTTGTGGATATCGCCAAGCAGGCTGAAAGATCCAGGTATCCTACAAGTGTTCTACAGCTTAGTTTCCTACGTGTTCTTCAACAACGTCTGTGAAAAAGACTTTGTTCCTGAATAAGCACCTGGTTGGCTGCTAGACCTTGTGAGAGAGGGACTGTCCAACCTGAGTGTTCATCCAGCTGCGAATGGCTATTCTCTGGATGCAGTCAAAGTAAGCAAGTTCTTTACTGTTTATAGACTTTGACATTGAGAGTACCTGAACCTCCTTCCCAACCCTCTGATTCCAAGTTGAAAGACTGTTCAATGGTTCGAGTTTTTGCAAATAAAATCCATTCAAGTGGATCTGTTGTCAGTCTCAAGTTACTGGGCCATCTACCACGGGACATCCCCTGGAAGTGTCACAGGGAGAACGGAAGGCAACGGTAAGCCCAAAAATAACCAGAAGCTCCTTCGGGGGTTAGTGCTACACATGTGTAGCACACCCCCATAGGGACTGCAGATGAACTTCTGCACAGCCAGGCACACTAAATCTTCACAAGCACCAGTCAGAGTCAGAGAAAAGTCCATCACTTTGTTTTTTTGTTCTTTTATTAGAGGGTTAATAACTTGGATAAGGATGGGAGGTTATGGGATGCCCACTTGACTTCAGCAAAATGTCAGGGACATCTTTCTATATACACCTATATACAGTCACCTTCACTTTCCTTCTGCACAGCACTTGTTTGCTCCAGCTTAATCACTTGAATGATCTGACAGGTTTTCAGTCAGATTACCAATAGCCCATTACAGGCAGGAACTCATAGCCCCTCTTTGTGTAGCACAGTTGCAGTGAAACAGCTGGTAACTTCTCTGTGGCCACTGGTCCCAGTACCACCTCTTCAGGCACTGCCATCCCACCTGTCTGCAGCTGCCCCTTTCACTAGCCCTCCACATAGGGTTGCCACCTAAACGAGTTTCTCCCAGACAGCCTGGTTTTTGAATGGTGTGTTCGGGTTTCTATCTGCTTCAGACCCGGACGCATCATTCTGTGAACAAGGCCTGCATGCCGAAACACGTCTGCGTGTTCTTTTTATCATGGTCATAAGACAACAATAAAATTGAAGACTGAATTTCCAGCGGTGCCGGTTCTTCTATGTACATTTGTGGTTTGTTTCTGGATGTGGGAGGGACATCCTGAGCCAGAGCACCTGGACTAGGTGTGCCACCGTCCATCTCATAATTTTGGCTTTTCTGTTCAGAGCGGTGGGATTTTGTGTTTCATACATCATTCAAATCGGACTGCACCGGGAATGACATGCCTGCTCGGCTATCAGATGTTTGTCTCCCCTCTCCGCCATCCCGGGAGCCTGTATCAATCACACAGCAGAACAAAGCTGCCTCCTCCCTCTCCTTCTTTACTCTGTATATGCACACACAGGAGGAGGGGGGGGTTAGCAGGGACACGTGCTGATCTCAGATCTGTACAAAGTTTTCAATGCTCTGTCGATGGACAGTGGAGGGGGAGAGGGTGGCTGGGAAGGAGGAAACTTTAAAAAAAAGATGTACACTTGGTGGAGTGATTGGGGGGCTAAGAGGATATGTGCTGGGGGGGGGGCTTTGGTATGAGAGAGGACATATGCTAGAAGAGTGGGATGAATTTGAAATCTGATAACCCCTTCTAGCACTAGCCACCATATGCAAGCTCCTTCTAGCAATAGCCACCTCCCCTCCCAAAATGCCCCTCAGAACATATCCAACCCCCCCATATAGCACTAGCTTCCTCCCCTTCCAAAGTGCCCCCAGCACATATCCAACCCCCCCCTTCTAGCACTAGCCCCCTTCCCTCCCAAAGTGCCCCCCAGAACATATCTGACTCTCCCCCCTGCTAGCTCTCTCCCCTCTCATAACGTCCCCGCAGCACATATCTACCCCCCGCAAGCACTAGCCCTCTCCCCTCCCAAAGCACCCCCAGCACATATCTGCCCCCCCCCCCCCAGCACTAGCTCTCTCCCCTCCCAATGCACCACACAGCACACATCTGACCCCCCCAGCACTAGCCCTCTCCCCTCACAAAGCACCACTCCAGGACATATCTGACCACTCACCCCCGCTAGCACAATTACTCTGCTCTTCCAAAGCACCCCCTAGCACATATCTATTACACCCCTCCCCCAAAACAGTGATGTAAGCTGCCACAGAGGGGATGAGCATGGCATCTGGAGGGAATTTGTGTTGGATGCCCACACTAGCGCCCTCCTGCAAGGCAAATTACTGGATAAAAGTGCCAGAACTTGTTCCTGCGCTGGGCTCCAGGCCTAGATTCATGGGACACTGGGATTTTGTTCAAGTCTCAGGAAAGGCACATTAAAACTGGGACAGTTGGAAGGTATGGATTTGTATTAGAAGGGGGAGATGATTTGTGTTTGGGGGGGGTTGTACTGGGAGGGGGGATTTAGGTGGAAGGATTTGGGATGGACCTGGGGAGAGGGCTTGTGTAAGAGGGTCTTGGGGGAAAAAGGATTTGCGCTGGAGAGGACAAGGGGAGAGGAATTGCTCCAGGATGAGGAGCATGGTGTGCTGGAAGGGGGGATTTTGGGGAGATAATTTCTATTGGGAGGAGGGTTTATGATGGGTGATGGAAGACGGGGATTTATTTTGAGAGGGGTATTGGGGGAATGAGGGTTTGTACTGGTTGGAGAAGGGGATTTGTATTAGGAGGAATTGAGGGGAAGGAGGACTTGTGCTGAGGATAGGGGTAGAGGATCTGTTTTTTATTGGGGGGAGGGGGATTGCTCTGGGAGGGAGAGAATAAAGGGGGTGGAGGGTGAGCATAAAGATTAGTGGTGGATTTTTTTTTTTCAGGAGAGGGAGTTGGGATTTTTGTTGAAAGGGTAAAGTGGGTGAGAGTATTGCTTGCGGGAGGGGGGTAAGATTTTGCTCTCTTCTTACCCCCTACACTGTGTTAACACCCCTGACTGCTGTACTTTTAGTTTTGTACTCATGACTCCTATTCATTACACACCTGTCCCCTGAAATTTCACCCTCCAGGTTAACTCTCCAGACCAGTCCACCAGACTGACACTTTACCAGCCCACCCGGCTGACTCTCAGAGATCTCTAGGGAAAGGCTGAAGACTTAAGCACACCTCTATCTTCAAGGGAGACTGGCTACATTCTGTGTTTACTATGCTTCAGTTTGTGAATGAATAGGAATGCCGCTCAGCACAGAGCACTTCCCATTTATTCAATGCCCAGTGAAGCTGAGGCTGCAATGAAAGGCATGTGTGTTTGAGTTTTGGGACTGCACACCCTAATGCTCCAAATAGCAAGGATAAGTTTTCACAAATTTGTGGCAGTGTTGAATTGTAAGTCTGTTAACTTGTTGCACATTTTCACTGGCAAGTTTTACACTTGCAGAGCTCTTGAAGCAAAAGTTCTATTTGACACTTTTCCAATTTGTAGCAAATGTGCATGGTAAATCTCTAGCAATTGCAAAGTTTCAGTGGTGAACCTACAGCAAGAACTCTGCAAGTTAGGCAGACTATGGGAGCACCCATGGGGACCACCGACAGCCTCCTCAACACTGCATCTCCATCTTCCACCCTGCCCCTGCTGGCATGGCTTATGTCTATTTATGGAGTGGCTCCTTAAATATTCAAAGCAGCTCCTACTTACCTCCATCCTCTACTTCTAGAAGATTCTCCAACCTTCTAGACCAGGGGCAGGCACGAGAGAGTTGCTAGGATGAATCACCCAGCCCTGAACTTTAGTGAACCCTGACCCAGATTCCATAGCTCAGGCTTAGCCCTGAGCTAAACTATCTATTATCTACTCTAAGGCCGCGTACACACGGGCGGACTGTTCGCCCAACTTTGTCCGCTGAACAGTGTTTGGGCGGACAGTCCGCTCGTGTGTGGGCTTTCAGCGGACAGTTTCAGCGGACAGTTTGACGAACAAGGTTTTTCGGAAATTCCGTAAAACTGTCCGCTGAAACCTTGTTTGAGCGAACAGTCCGCCCGTGTGTAGGCTTGTTCGTCAAACTAAGTTCCGCGCATGCTCAGAAAGGATTTACACGCCGAAAGTTATAATGCAGTGTATAGGACATCGTATTTTTCGTCCCGTCGTACGTGCCGTTCACGTCATCGCGCACGGTTTCAGCAAACTGTTCGTTCGTAGTGTGTGGCCATGTCCGTCCATGCTAATTTTGAGCGGACTGTTTGCCGAAACTGTTTGACGGACAAAGTTGGGCGAACAGTCCCCGCGTGTGTACGCGGCCTTACTTCTAACACACACTACACTAACTTTTAGCACACACTAGAGGGTGCTACACATGCACTGAAGGGATAACACAGAGGCATGGAGCAGGGGGAATCAGGAGGGGGTGGCTATCGCTATCTTTCACTCAATGCATGTAATGCCTTTAGGTGCCAGCAGGGAACGCACATGCTAAAGTGCCCCCATGGGGTCCTGTAAGGGGATGGAACCATCCAAAGACAGGACCAAGGAAGGAAAGATGTTTAAGAGAAAGAATTCAAAGGCAAAAGCTTAAAAGAAAGCCACACAGCAAAGGTGGTAAGTGCTGAGGTCTGCAGCACTAACTGCTGTTTAAATTTGTGCATTTAGTAACAATTAGGAGAAATAGATTTACGACAAATAGCAGGGAGGCTGAAGATGTTGGTGTTCATTGCTATGCTGAACAATCCTTGCATGGAAAAAATGCTGTTACTTTGACATTTGAATGAATTAAATTTGCCAAAAAAAAAAACTAAAACACATTCTGCCAAGTGGACAAAGTCCTTGTAATGCTGCGTACACATGATCGGAATTCTCGTCGGAAAAAGCTCTGATGGTTTTCCTGACGGAATTCCATCGGAATTTGGCTCAAGCTGTCTTGCCTACACATGGTCACATCAAATTCCGATCATTTATAACGCGGTGACGTACAACACGTACGACGTGACTAGAAGAAGGAAGTTTAATAGCCAGTAGCCAATAGCTTCCGTCTCGTAGTTGAATCTGAGCATGCGTGATTTTTGGCGGAATTGCATACACACGATTGGAATTACAGATAGAAAGTTTTTCCGTTGGGAAAATTGAGAACATGCTATCAATTTTTGGCTGTCAGAAATTCAGACAGCTAAATTCCGATGGAGCATACACACGGTCGCATTTTCCGATGAAAAGCTCTCATCGGTATTTTTCTGGCCAGAATTCCGATCGTGTGTACGTGGCATAAAAAACTCTCCATGTTAAGCTAAATCTCACATAGCCACTGGGGAAAAAACAAACAGCTGCATCGTCTGAGAAATATAGACATGTCTTTTAAGTCCAAAGGAGTGCTCCTTTAAGAGATCATTTTAAAATGCCAATACTATTCTGTATGAGATTCTTAGTAAATGTCTAAGAACTTTATCTTTTGTTCTGTTCCAGAGATGTTCAATAAAAGAAATCATATTTCACCCTGAATTTAATTCATTGACTTTGGAATATGATCTTGCTCTGCTCCAGCTGAAAGAACCGTTGCAGTTGAATGATAATGTACAACCAGTGTGTTTCTCTCGTTCAAAAAACGAGTTGACGTCTTCCTTCATCTGCGTGGTAACTGGATGGGATCTCAATGGGGAAGGTATGTGTACTGTAAAGTCCCGCCCTGGTCTATGGGGCCAATACAGTAAGGAAGGAAGAGTATAAGGGTTTTTTTAATAAATGTTTTTACCCACAATTTACCTAACTTTCACCCAGGATTTACACCTTCTTTTAATTAATTGCCATTAGAAAAATATGGGGATCTTGGGTGAAAACATTTATAAATAGACTTAAACACTGTCACCCAGAGAAAGGTCTTATAAATTTGTAGTCCAAAATGTAGTCTAACATACCTGCTGGATTTTTTTGAAAAATGCTGGTTTTAATAGAGAGAGTGTGGTGATGGGGCGGGTGCAGAGGTAGTAGGGAAAATGGAACCTGGTGATATTCAGAGTAAAACAATTTGGGAAAGATTAAGAATAATGGAATCCATCGTCTTGGTAACTGTTGGATTTTTAAATGTATTTTAAAGTATGTAGAATGCTACAGGACATTTTGGAACATGTAAAGGTGAAGGGTACCGAAAACTACCATAGCAGGAACAAAATCTGGAGTTATGGCTGAGAGATTCATGATACATTAAGGTGGGGCCGTCTCAGCCCACCAGGCTCCATATGTAACCAAAATATTACTTTTGGATGGACTGGCCTCTTATTATCTAGTTGCAGATTGGTCTTCAATTCCTTCTTCTAGTCCTCAGAAGTTGTTGTGACCCATTTTAAAATATGACCCAGGAATTGTCTATGTGATGTCTATATTTTAAATGGAACCTCACATATGTCTACTAAACATATTATTAAAATGAATGCAAATATGTGTAGCTCACCCCCTAAGGAGCCGCAGGTGAAATGAGATTCCCCACCTTGCACAGCCAGGCACCAAATTTTCACAGTCCCCAAGAGTCAGAAAACAGTTCAGCACTTTCTTTTGTTATTTTATTGAGGGATTAGAACTTTGATAGGGAGTAGGGTTATTATGGGATTCCCACTTGACTTTGAACAACTTCAGGAACAACTTGTCTTCTGTATAGTCTATATACACTCCTCACTTCCTCCAGCACATGCTTCCAGAAAAACTCAGCTGAGACAATTTTAGTGGATCTGAGAAGGCAAGATCAAAGCATACAGTGGTGTGAAAAAGTGTTTGCCCCCCTCCTCATTTCCTGTTCCTTTGCATGTTTGTCACACTTAAGTGTTTCGGAACATCAAACCAATTTAAACAATAGTCAAGGACAACACAAGTAAACACAAAATGCAATTTGTAAATGAAGGTGTTTATTATTAAAGGTGAAAAAAAATCCAAACCATCATGGCCCTGTGGGAAAAAGTGATTGCCCCCCTTGTTAAAACATACTATAACTGTGGTTGTCCACACCTGAGTTCAATTTCTCTAGCCACACCCAGGCCTGATTATTGCCACACCTGTTCACAATCAAGGCATCACTTAAATAGGAGCTGCTTGACACAGTAAGGTCCACCAGAAGATCCTTAAAAGCTACACATCATGCCGAGACCCAAAGAAATTCAGGAACAATTGAGAAAGAAAGTAATTGAGATCTATCAGTCTGGAAAGGGTTATAAAGCCATTTCCAAAGCTTTGGGAATCCAGCGAACCACAGTGAGAGCCATTATCCACAAATGGTGAAGACATGGAACAGTGGTGAACCTTCCCAGGAGTGGCCGGCCGCCCAAAATTACCCCAAGAGCGCAGCGACGACTCATCCAAGAGGTCACAAAAGACCCCACAACAACGTCCAAGGAACTGCAGGCCTCACTTGCCTCAGTTAAGGTCAGCGTTCATGCCTCCACCATCAGGAAAAGACTGGGCAAAAATGGCCTGCATGGCAGAGTTCCAAGGAGAAAACCACTGCTGAGCAAAAAGAACATCAAAGCTCGTCTCAATTTCTCCACAGCACATCTTGATGATCCCCAAGACTTTTGGGACAACATTCTGTGGACCGATGAGACAAAAGTGGAACTCTTTGGAAGGTGTGTGTCCAAGTATATCTGGCGTAGAAGGAACACTGCATTTCATAAAAAGAACATTATACCAACAGTAAAATATGGTGGTGGTAGTGTGATGGTCTGGGGCTGTTTTGCTGCTTCAGGACCTGGAAGACTTGCCGTGATAAAAGGAACTATGAATTCTGCTGTCTACCAAGAGATCCTGAAGGAGAATGTCCGACCATCTGTTCGTGTACTCAAGCTGAAACCAACTTGGGTTCTGCAGCAGGACAATGATCCTAAACACACCAGCAAGTCCACCACCGAATGGCTGAAGAAAAACAAAATGAAGACTTTGGAGTGGCCTAGCCAAAGTCCTGACCTGAATCCTATTGAGATGTTGTGGTATGACCTTAAAAAGGCCGTTCATGCTCGAAAACCCTCTAATGTAACTGAATTAGGACAATTCTGCAAAGATGAGTGGGCCAAAATTCCTCCAGGACGCTGTAAAAGCCTCATTGCACGTTATCGCAAACGCTTGGTTGCAGTTTTTGCTGCTAAGGGTGGCCAAACCAGTTATTAGGTTTAGGGGGCAATCACTTTTTCACACAGGGCCATGATGGTTTGGATTTTTTTTCACCTTTAATAATAAACACCTTCATTTACAAATTGCATTTTGTGTTTACTTGTGTTGTCCTTGACTATTGTTTAAATTGGTTTGATGTTCCGAAACACTTAAGTGTGACAAACATGCAAAGGAACAGGAAATGAGGAAGGGGGCAAACACTTTTTCACACCACTGTAAGCCCTTTACTTGCAGGGGCCATGGTCTCTTTGATTGTGTAGAAAAGTTCACTGTCCAGCTTACATTTTTCCTGTGGCTTCTGATCCCAGCACCACCTCTACAGGCACTGCCAGCCTGCCTGGCTGCAGCTGCCCCTTTCACTAGCTCTGCTGGCTACTTTTCCACGTTCCTCCCAGACTTACACTCTCTCTACAGTCCTCCCAGATTGAACACTCAACAGCCCACCTGACTGACTTCTCTGGAGACCTCCTCTCATTGACCTCTACTTGCTCCCTTGTCTCCCAGAAGAAATCTTCAGTGTGTTGTAGAGGAGGGTCCCCCCAGCACCCGAGCCCCAGGCCTGAGGTTACCTCCCTCCCCAGACTAGGGGGCACCCTCAAGGGCCACCGACAGCCTCCTCAGCACACTGTCTTCATCTTCCACCCTACTGCCTCTGCTGGCATGAATCAAGAGTATTTATGAGGTGGCCCACCCCCTGTCAGCCCACTTTGCTGGGGATTGGCTGGGGCCGATATTCCATGAAGGTCCTCCTAGACTCCACCCTCTACTTCTGGAAGCTTCTCCAAGGCTCCAGAAAGCATGGGGAGTCACCAGAGATGTTCCTCGCTGAATCATCCAGCCTCCTTGAGTCACAGCCCTGACCCAGATTCAACCCAGTTCTCAGCCAGGCTAAATTTTCCTACACTGCAACTTTGTACACTAGCACACTAGAGGGTGCTACATATGCTTCCAGGAATACAGATTCAGGTGATTTCAATATTAACACATATATGTAGTAGCAAAGAGGGTGTGCTTTAATGCCCACACGCCGCACATATACATTCATGGATGAGGAAGGTTTGTGTGCAGAGAGCATGCTCACTATGAGCCCCAATTGTCATAGACAATCTCCCATTATGACTGAAATGATACCGGATGGACTCCTGATCATGTGATTATTGTGACAGCCAATTAAAGTGGTCATGTGATTGGAAAGTCCGTCCAACCCCCAGGACATATTAGACCCACTTAAAGGGGACACTGGGTTGGATGGCAAAGAGTTAGAGAAAGATTCCTTTTTTTTCCTCCCCACTGAAGACCAATAAAATTAACAGTAAAAATAACATAATGCTACCAATTGCAGGGGAAATGGCTACAAAGCTTCAGCAGATGGAAGTCCCATTGGAGACAGATGGTGTTTGTGAAAGTTACTATGGCAGACTTGCAAGAAGCAAGTCCTGTGCTGGGACTGCAAAAGGCCAAGCCAGCTATAACTGCCGTGTAAGTATATTTTATATTGAAGGTATAGGAAAGGTTTATAAGGTTTCTTCAAATCTTTTTGTTAAATTTCTTAATAACAGGAAAAACAAAAAACACATACACATTGAACCAAAGATATAATAATACAATTTTCAAAATATAACAATTATTAATCCAAAGGGGAAAAGAAGAAAAGAAAAATAAATATAGTAAACATTGATTCCCTCTTTCGCCAATGACCCCAAACATTTCTCATATGGGAATGCATTATACACAATAGCCCCCATGGGCATTCGATCCTGTTACGGTTTGTCCAGCCACTTTGCCCACACTTTGTCATACTTACTAGGACAACCCCTATTCATGCAGGTATCTCTATACAATGGAAGATTATTATTTACCAATTGCTTCCAATATGAGAGTGTAGGGGGACGAGGTTTCTTCCAATGCAACGCAATAGCTTTTCTTGCGTAAAATAATGCTATATTAGCAAACACTCACTCAGACACTGTTGGAAAAATAGTCTCTACCAAACCCAATAAACAGACAGAAATTGAAACCGGGAGCTGAAGTGATAGAATTCAATAAATCCACCATTTCTACCCAAAAAATAGCTATATATGGGCAAGTCCACATCGCCAACACTCTGAAGAGCACACAGGATTTATATTTTTAAGTCTGCGTAGAGTGATATATGCTCTATGTACCAGTTTGTATTGGATCATGCAATCTCTCAAAGATATCAAAGATTGCAAACGAAAACCCCCTCACACTCCTCCAATCCTCCATATCTAAATCTAGTATATCTTGCACCCACCTAGCTCTAAGAACCTCTGGCAGGATGAGAATACAATCTTGAAATAGACTTACCCAGGCACACAGACCTAAACACTAATTCCAAAGTGGATTGTCTAATTGTTAAACAATCCTGTTGAAACTGTATATGAAAAGTATGAAGAAGCTGGAAATATCTAAATTAATGGGAGCTTGGAACATTAAAAGTTGAAGTAAGTGTAGAAAAAATAGATCGTTTTTTCTGATCAATAATCACTTGAGAAAGTAATTAATATTATATTTAGTCCATGCAATAGGCTCTGGTGCTTTAAAAAGTTGAGGAAGAGTAGGATTAAACCATAAAGGGGCACTTGGAGAAAACGCACCCTAAGGCCCCTTTCACACTGGGGCAGGAGTGGCGTCGGCGGTAAAGCGGCGCTATTTTTAGCACCGCTTTACCATCGTTTTAGCGGCGGTATGCGGCCGCTAGCAGGGGTTAAAAAGGTTAAAAAGGGTTAAAACAGCCCGCAAAGCACCGCTTTGCCGGCGGTATAGCCACGCTGCCCCATTGATTTCAATGGGTAGGAGCGGTTTAGGAGCGGTGTATACACCGCTCCTTCACCGCTCCAAAGATGCGGCTAGCAGGACTTTTTTCACCGTCCTGTCAGCGCACCGCTCCAGTGTGAAAGCCCTCCGGCTTTCACACTGTAGTGAAAGGGCCCGTTTTTTTCTGCCGCTATTTTTAGCGCTGTAGCACCTGAAAACAACATCGGTGTGAAAGGGGCCTTAGGATAATGCTTACATCTAAGACCGGCCTCCCAGGATCGAATAATAATGAACATTGAAGGAGTCAACTGGTATGGTGCCTTATGGCCCCTAAATAAAAGGGCCTTAAGAGCATCCATTGAGCCTACTACTACCGCTTCCAGTCGGGTAGAGGTGTTATATATATATATCAGGATTCAGGGTGGTTCATTTATACCTGGGGTTCTTCAAACCCCTTAAAAAAGATGAAAAAAGTTGGTTTCATTTTGTAAAAAAGGAAATAGGAAGCCACTGGGGAGAATGTCTAAATAAGTACATACATTTTGGTATTATTTTCATTTTTAAAATATTAATACGTTCCAATAAAAACCAAGGTAGAGCCAAAGACTTCCATACTTTCAATTTTGACCTAATATCTCCCAAAATCTGAGTCAAATTCGGGGAAATAAATTCAGAAACTTGACGGGAAATGACAACTCCTATGTATTTTAAATTCTCCATCCACTGCAATGGAATATCATTAGAAGCCGTGCTACGGGCCTCCCTATCTATTAAAAACAACAAGGACTTGCTCCAGTTTACTTCTAGCCCTGTGACTATTTAGAGCCCTTTCACACTGTTCCGCCCTGGGTGTCAACAGTAAAACGGCTTTATTTTTAGCTTAACCGTCGCTTTAGATTTTAACCCCCCCCGTGCTAGCGGCCGAAAAGAGGGTTAAATCCTCCCACAAAATGCCGCTGGTATAGAAGCGCTGCCCCATTGATTTCAATGGGGAGGAGCGGGGAGTTCACCGCTCCTTCATCGCTCCAAAGAAGCTGCTGGCGGGACCTTTTCTGACGCTCAGCTTTCAAGCTGGAGTGAATGGAGCAGCTGTTTTAGGGCGGTTTGCAGGCGCTATTTTTAAGGCTGTAGCGCCTAAAAAACGCCCCAGTGTAAAACGGGTCTCAAAGAGTCCAATATCTTCAAAGCCCCTTGGAGAGAGGGTCCAGCATCATTTAAAAATACTAAAAGGTAATCTGTGTACAAGGCTACCCTCTCCTCCAACCAAACCAATCCGCAATCCCTTAATATTAGGGGAGGTGCGTAAAGCCTCCGCCACAGGCTCCATAACAATAGCAAAGAGGGTCGGATAGAGAGGGCAACCCTGCCGAGTTTATAAGGTTTAATATTTAGTTAGCAGAAGAATCAGGTTCATCCTCGATATTCTTTAGATCATCCTTAAAGCAGTAGTAAAATTGCCTTTTTTTATTTTCAGGTAAACCTATAATCGGGCTTACCTGTATGTACAGCAGTGTTGACAACCTACCAGACTGAAATTTGCTGACACGACACTCAAAATTTACTGTCACAGCCACGTTTTTACTGGCATTTTCCAAAAGTTACAAAATTACAGTTTACGTGCAAATTTCAGTACTTAAGCTACAAACAAGTACAATATGCAATTAGCAATGTGGTTTAAGATAGATATTAAGGTTAAAAAAAAAATCTTATGTTATTTTTGATATAGTAAGGGTGGGTTATTATGTCCAACTGGAGAAATTTCCCCTTTATTTCTGTTTCATAGCCACCACAGAAAGTGAGGGGAAATCTTAGGAAGCCACCAGAATCATCAGAATTTATGTCCCCAATTCTAAAGACCTGTCTCCATCTATCCCTCCTTCATCTCCTGTCTTCATCCATCCCTCCTTCACTTCCTGTCTCCATCCATCCCCCTTTCACCTCCTGTTTCCATCCATCCCTCCTTCACCTAGTGTCTCCACCCCCCCCCCCCCCCTTCACCTCCTGTCTCCATCCATCCCTCCCCCCTTCACCTCCTGTCTCCATCCATCCCTCCTTCACCTCCTGTCTCCATCCCTCCTTCACCTCCTGTCTCCATCCCTCCTTCACCTCTTGTCTCATTCCCTCCTTCACCTCCTGTCTCCATCCCTCCTTCACCTCCTGCATCCATCCCTACATCACATCACCTCCTGCCTCAATCCCTATATCACCTCCTGCCTCCATCTCTACATCACCTCCTGCCTCCATCCCTACATCACCTCCTGTCTCAATCACCTCCTATATCCATTCCTCCTTCACCTCTTGTCTCCATCCCTCCCGCCTCCATCTCTCCATCATTTCCTGTCTCTATCCCTCTGTGGCACCTTGATAGTAGGTAGGGTTTCTAACAAATTTAGTTTGCTAGGTTGTAACTAGCCTGGCTGGTTGATAGGGGATTCACTGACTATTTTCCTAACTTTGGATTTGATGCACCTATCTCTTCTGTCACTAGGTGGCATTGTTGCCTGTGGCAGTATAAAAAGGGCATAGGGAATCCATCTAGGAGTGAATAGGTTGTCTCTTTGGTACCTTGGCCTGCTGGGAGTGCCTATTTATTCGGGAGGAATCAGGTGATAGGGGCGCCACCTGGAAGGCTGTCTTGGTGGACGTGTGTCACAAGGCTCCAGGCTGCTAGGCCAGAAGCCTGAGGCCTATTCCAGGAGCACCTGGCTGCTAGGCTGTCTGAGGCCTATGCAAATTTGAGAGAGGCAGCACAAGGTTGGGGCTTCAGGCTGGAAGCCCAACCGTGTTGCAGAGGGGAGGGAGAAGCAGTTGCCACAAGGGACGACCACTCCTGTTGCCAGGGGCAAGTGATGATCAAGGCCAGAGGTAAAGGGAGGAATGGTCGCCAGCAAGGTATGACCTTTCCTGTTATCAGAGTCCAGTATATGGAAGTCTGAAGGAATACCAGAGCAGCCTTTTCACCAGGCAGGGATGGTGAGAAAGTGGGAAAGCTTCAGCAGAGTGCCAAGCCAGGGACCCAGCCGGTTAGCGTGGGTAAAGCTTGAGGAGTATACAGCGAGTTGGCTGTGGAAGAGCTCAGTGAGTGAAGAGCTATAGTAGGATACTCTGAGATGTGAGAGAAGATCTATAACAGGTTACTGTGAGTTACATGTATGGATCTCTATTGACTGTTCAAAATTCAGTTGCCATAGGAGAGAGCGGTTCTACAAATACTGTTGCTGCATCCAGCTTAAATACCCTCTACCCGTATAGCTATCTGCCTTGGAGTCTGCCAATTACTATTGCATCTGTCTAAGGGTGTCCTGGCCCTAACCCTCTCTCCCCCAGTTCTGTTTAAGAGACAATAAATCTCTTTTCTTGAATTCCAAAAAGTGACTGGCGCCCGTTTCAACTTGCAATACACTCACCATGCCTAATAACCCACACTACAAGGAAGGATGTCCACTCTCCCTGACTCTGGAGGTCACCATTAGGCCTTTAATGGTCGGGATGCCGCTATACCTCCATCTGCTGTCTCCATCCCCCCTTCACCTCCTATCTCCATCCCCCTTCACCTCCTGTCTCCCTCCATCACATCCTGCCTCCTGTCTCCATCACTTTCATTCCTCTGTTACTCTATCATTCCCTCCTTTCATCTTTCCATAACTCCATCACCCCATCCTTTTATCTCTTATGCTATCCCTCAATTATACTGTCCCTTCAACAATCCTTGTGCCCAATATCCCTCCACCCTTTCTATTTTCCATCACCCCATCCCTCCATCTTTCCAGAACTCCATCCCTTCATCACCCCATCCTTTGCTCCATCACTCTATTTCTCTGTCTCCCCCACCTTGCCTTAATTTATCTGTCTCTTTGTCACCCAATCTATAACTCCATCCCTTACTCCTTATTCTTTCCATCTCTCTGTCCATCCACCTCTCCCATCACTCCACCACTCTGTTTTTCTATTATAAACAACAATACTCTAGAGCGCTTCCACACCAATTGTGCTCACTACTTACTCAGATAAAAAACATGTGAATAATAAACACCTTATGACCACCAAGCACAATAAATAATCAAAAATGTATAATGATTATACAGTATACAGCAGTCTTTCTCAACCTTTTCAACACAGAGGAACCCTTGAAATAGTTCTCCGGTCTCGGGGAACCCCTGCTAAAAATTAGAAATCTGCAACTCATGATACATTAGTGTGATGGTCAGTGGGAAGAATGGTCCTTACACGTGTGGTCATTGGGAAGAATTACCTCCTTACAGGTAGCTAAAAAGATCAATAGTGTGAGTGGAAACTTATTTGAGAGGCAGAAATTTACCAATGCTGAAGGAACCCCTAGCAGCCTTTGGAGGAACCCTGGTTGAGAATCACTGGTATACAGACACACACTATACAACAACAGCACTTTTCATCTGAAAATCAGCCTGATCTATATTACTGCTGCTTCCCCTCTCCTGGCATGCTGGGATAGGATTTGTTGTGCCCCAGCCACATGAGGCGGTAATGCAGGAGAGGAGGTTGTGCCTGGTGAGTTGGTAATGGGTAGGTAGGGCGGTGTAATAGTGATTTGGGGAGATCTCAGAAAATGTCCTCCTTTTTGAAGCAGTGCAGTTCTCGTACACAATTTTTTTTTTCACTGTAACAGCATGAGACAGGAGCCTGCTACACAGAGCCCATCCTCTCCCCCCATCTTCCTGCCCACTAAGACAAGCCATCAACATGACTACAAGTAGCTTAGCCAACTTACCCTCTGCTAGGGAAGTCCATCCTCCACTGCAGGCTGTCTCCATTCCTCCCCCTCCCCGCATCTTCTGTGCTGAAGTCAAATAAGGTGCACTGGGAAAGGGGGAGGGTATAAACAGCAGCATAGAGTCAGATAGATCATTGGAGACTCTCGGTCTCGGCCAGCTCCGTTGGGAATCTGCATGCGCAGTCGAGCCAAGAGTGTCACTGGCTGAGAGCATATTTTTACTGGTATGCTGTACACCTTTCGGACATGCAAAATTTGCCCGATCTTTACGGGCTGCCCATAAAAACAACCGTGATTGGCAACACTGAGTTATAAGTAGATATTTACTTTAGTAGCAGCCGGTGACGTCACTGGAGCATGGACACTGTGCTCTCAATGGACAGCATGCTATCCATTGAGATAGCTGTGCCACGACCATGACTTCCACACATGTGCAGGAGTAGAGGCATTGCGGCTCGGCCATTCAAACAGGCGGAGTCTGCAAACCCGGAAGGAAGACGAGGTAAAGATGAAATCCCAGTCAGCGGTGACAGCGTGCTGCTGGAGGGCTTTATTTTAAAGTAAGTCTGTCATAATTTGCTAGTGTGTGGTGCATACTAGCACATTATGATATCCTGCAGGGGGCCAATTTTTTTTCTCTTTTAGTTTAGCTTAGCTTTAACCACTACAGCCCCGGAAGGATTTACCCCCTTCCTGACCAAGCCCTTTTTTGCAATATGGCACTGTGCCGCTTTAACTGACAATTGCGCGGTCGTGCAAAGTTGTACCCAAACAAAATTGACGTCCTTTTTTTTCCCCATAAATAGAGCTTTCTTTTGGTGGTATTTGATCACGTCTGAGGTTTTTATTTTTTGCGCTATAAACAAAAAATCCCCCAAAAATATATAAAAAAACTAATTGCTTCCACAGTTTAGGCCAATATGTTGTTGTACATATTTTTGGTAAAAAAATAGCAATAAGCGTATATTGATTGGTTTGCGAAAAAGTTTTTACTTCTACAAAATAGGGGATAGATTTAAGGCATTTTTATAAAAAAATGTTTTATTAGTAATGGCGGCGATCTGCGATTTTTATCGTGATTGTGACACTGCGGCGGACAGATCGGGCACTTTTGACACTATTTTGGGACCATTGGCATTTATACAGCGATCAGTGCTATAAAAATACACTGATTACTGTGTAAATGTCACTGGCAGGGAAGAATTTAACTGTGTTCCCTCAGCATGTTCTAACTGTAGGGGGATGGGCTCACTAGAACATGACAGAGATCACTGCTCCCGATCACTGGGAGCAGTAGATCCCTGTCATGTTGCTAGGCAGAACAGGGAAATGCATTGTTTACATAGCCATCTCCCCATTCTGCCTCTCCGTGCCACGATCGCGGGACACCGGTGGACATCAAGTCCGCGGGAATGCTCCAACGGCATGTGGTAGCCTCGGATGACGAAACAACGTACGGGTACGTCGTGAGCCGGTCGGCAAGTGGTTAAAGAGACCCTGTAGCCCCAGACCATTTATTTCAACAAAATATTTCCATAAGGTTATACTGTATGTGCCTTTATTGTATTGTAAGCATTTTATTTACTTGTAAAAGCCTCCCTGATGTAAACCAAGAGGCCTGAGATTGCTGCTGGGTGCCACCATCTCGGATGTGAGGTCAACATTCCAATCAAGCTCAAAACTGCCACTCTATAGCAGCCCTTTTCAATATTTTTTTCCCAAAGTCACCCGTGAAAAAAAAAAAATTCTGCTAAAATTAAATAATTGCTGGTTAGTGAGAAGAATAACCTCCTTATAGTGGTTATCAACATGCCACCCTTACAGACAGCCAAAAAAAAGTATTATACTGCTAGATCTTCCATGTGGCATTGAACCTGGAACTATGCAGGCATCATTAGATGGGAGGTTAATTAATCACAACTCTAGAGGACCATAGTTGACTGGCTGATCTATAGTATTCTCCTTAGCATCTCCCCCTGGCAGCTACATAAAAAAGTTAAGGTGGTATAGGGGGGTGAGAGGACAGATGGAGGAGCTGTACCAGCACAGACAATAATTAGACAATCCCAGAAGAGGCAAGGACTATGATGTGCAAGCAGGGAGTAGGCTGCAAGAGCAACGTAGAATAAAAAAGGTGAAAACAGTATTTCAATGTAAAATGGCAGCTGTTTAAGACATGCAGTGCCTTCTACAGTGATTAAGAGAAGGGGAGATGTTTGCGTAGGCTTACAAGTGGAGCTGGGCACAGGGGGGTATTGGCAGTGTGCTATTTCCCATTTGCAGACACTGGAAGCTGCAGGCTCTGAATAGTGTAGTGCCGCCCTTGGCAGAGGTGATAACTCACTGCCAATAGTGTATAGAATATGTGTATGTGTATGTATATATATATATATATATATATATATATATATATATATATACATATATATATATATTCACATACAAAGTATCACACATAAGTGAGTACACCCCTCACATTTTTGTAAATATTTTATTATATTTTTTTTATGCAACAAAACTGAAGAAATTAGACTTTGCTGCAATGTAAAGTAGTGAGTGTACAGCTTGTATAAGGCCGCGTACACACGGGCGGATTGTCTGCCCAACTAAGTTCGTCAGACAATCCGACAGACAGTCCGTCCAAACTTTTGAATGAACGGACTTGCCCACACACGGCACTTTTTGAGCGGACTAATACGGCGGACTAAGTCCGCCAGACAATCCGCTCTACTTTTGAAATGAACGGACTCGCCCACACACGCGGAGGAAAGTCCGCTCATTTTGAGCGCGTCTCCAGGTAGGCGGGGCCCGCAAAGGAGACGTCGCTGGCCCCGCCGCCTGGTATGGACTTAAAGGGGAACCCCAACGCCGAAAAAAATCGGCGTGGGGGTGCCCCCCAAGTCCACAACAGACCCTTGTCCGAGCACGCTACCCGGCCGGCCAGGAAAGGGGGGCGAGCGAGCGCCCCCCCTCCTGAGCCGTACCAGGCCGCGTGCCCTCAACATGGGGGGTGCCTTGGGGGAAGGGGGGGCCGCGCGGCCCCCCCACCCCAAAGCACCTTGTCCCCATGTTGATGAGGACAAGCGCCTCTTGCCGACAACCCTGGCCGTTGGTTGTCGGGGTCTGCGGGCGGGGGGCTTATCGGAATCCGGGAGCCCCCTTTAATAAGGGGGCCCCCGGATACCGGCCCCCCACCCTATGTGAATGAGTATGGGGTACAATGTACCCCTACCCATTCACCTGTAAAATAAAAGTACCAAAAAAAAACACAACACACGAGATAAAATATTTTATTGCACAGCTCCGGGGGTCTTCCGTCTTCGGGGGTCTTCGCGCCGGACTCCTCCGCTATCTTCTTGTAGCTCTTTTGCTAGCGGAGGAGTCCGGCTTTCTTCCTCCCCGCCGCCGGCCTCTTCTCCCGACTTTGGGGGTCTTGTCCCCCTCTTCGGTTCTTCTGCCGGGCCACCGCGCCTTCTTATAGCTCTTTTACAGGCGGTGGCCCGGTCTTCTGTCGCCGCTGTCGCCGTCGCCGCCGCCTTCCGTTCTTCTTCTTCTTCTTCTTCTCCAGGAGATGTTGCCTCGACGATCTCTCCAGCCAGAATGCCAGAGCTGCGCTGCGCAGCCACTTATATAGTGACAATGGGGCGGTGTCACATGGTATATGTCACATGGGTTGGTCACATGGGTTGATGTCACATGGGGACTATGACATCGTAAGGGGGCGGGGTCACCATGTGACACCAACCCATGTGACATATACCATGTGACACCGCCCCAATGTCACTATATAAGTGGCCACGCGGCCTAACAGTGTAAATTTGTTGTCCCCTCAAAATAACTCAATACACAGCCATTAATGTCTAAACCACTGGCAACAAAAGTGAGTACACCCCTAAGTGTACTGTGTGGCCACCATTATTTTCCAACACTGCCTTACCCTCTAGGGCATGGGTCTTCAAACTATGGCCCTCCAGTTGTTCAGGAACTACAATTCCCATCATGCCTAGTCATGTCTGTGAATGTCAGAGTTTTACAATGTCTCATGGGATGTGTAGTTTTGCAACAGCTGGAGGGCCGTAGTTTGAGGATCCCTGCTCTAGGGCATGGAGTTTACCAGAGCCTCACAGGGTGCCAATGGAGTCCTCTTCCATGATGACATCATGGAACTGGTGGATATTAGAGAGACCTTGCGCTCCTCCACCTTCCGTATGAGGATGCACCACAGATGCTCAATAAGGTTTAGGTCTGGAGACATGCTTGGCCAGTCCATCACCTTTATCCTAAGCTTTTTTTACCAAGGCAGTGGTCGCCTTGGAGGTATGTTTGGCGTCGTTATCATGTTGGAATACTGCCCTGCAGTCTCTGAAGGGAGGGGATCATGCTCTGCTTTAGTATATCACAGTACATGTTGGCATTCATGGTTCCATCAATGAACTGTAGCTGAGCACGTGCACTCAACTTCTTAGGTCGACCATGGCGAAGGCCTCTTCTGAGTGGAACCTGTCCTGTTAAACTGCTATATGGTCTTGGACACTGTGCTGCAGCTCAGTTTCTGGATCTTGTCACTCTTCCTATAGCCTAGGCCGTCTTTATGTAGAGCAACAATTCTTTTTTTTTCAGATCCTCAGAGAGTTCTTTGCCATGAGGTTCCATGTTAACCAGTATGGGAGAGTGAGAGCGATAACACCAAATTTAACAAACTGGCTCCTCATTCACACCTGAGACCTTGTAACACTAATGAATCACATGACACCAGGAAGGGAAAATGGCTAATTGGGCCAAATTTGGACATTTTCACTTAGGGGTGTACTCACTTTTGTTGCCAGCGGTTTAGACATTAATGGCTGTGTTGAGTTATTTTGAGGGGACAGTAAAATTTACATTATGCAAGCTGTACACTAACTACTTTACATTGTAGAAAAGTGTAATTTCTTGAGTGTGGTCACATGAAAAGATATAATAAACTATTTTAAAAAATGTGAGGGGAGTACTCACTTTTGTGAGATACTGTGCGTGTATTTATATACAGTATATACACACACATACACACAGTGGGGAAAATAATTAGTTGATCCCCTGCAGATCTTGTAAGTTTGCCCACTTACAAAGAAATGAAGGGTCTATAATTTTTATCATAGGTGTATTTTAAATTATAGAAAAAGAATATCAACCAACTATCCAGAAAAAAAACCCCCAGATGATACAAATGTTATAAATTGAGTTGCAGTTCATTGAATAAATTAAGTATTTGATCCCCAAGCAAAGCATGACTTAGGACTTGGTAGAGTAACCATGTGGTTGGTGACCAGGTTTGCACACATCCCAGGAGGGATTTTGGTCCTCTCTTCTTTACAGATCTTCTCCAAATCCTTAAGATTTCTTGACTATCGCTTGACAACTCAAACTTATAGCTCCCTCCATAATTTTTCTATAGGATTAAGGTCTGGAGATTGACTAGGCCTCTCCATGGCCTTAATGTGGAGTTCCACCCAAAAGTGTAACTTCCGCTTATCTGATTCCTTCCCCCCTCCGGTGCCACAATCTGCACCTTCCGGGGGGGGGGGGGGGGGGGGGGGGGGTTGGGTACCTGTCAGTCCCCACTTCCCAGAAACCGGGCAGCGGTGAATTACGTCAGCAGCTTGGCCCTCCTCCCTCCACTTTTGCCAGGCTAGTGAGAGAGAGCAGCGTTCTTTGTGCATTTGCAGTAGGGACCTGGCCGTGAAGCCGAAAGGCTACACTGCCAGGTTCCCTTACCTGCAATGGTGGCAGCAGCACCTGACCACGTAAACATCGGCTGCAGTGGCGACATCGCTGGCCTCCAGGACAGGTAAGTGTCCCAATGTTCAAAGTCAGCAGTTCTAGTATGTATAGCTGCTGACTGTTCATTTTTAAAGGGGCGGGCAGAACTCCGTTTTAATGTGCTTCTTTTTGAGCCACACATATATAGTGGATATAAAAAGTCTACACACCTCTGTTACAATGTTAGGTTTCTATGATTTAATAAAATGAGAGAAAGATAAATAATTTCAGAACTTTTTCCACCTTTTAATGTGACCTATAAACTATACAACTCAATTGAAAAACAAACTGAAATCTTTTAGGTAGGGAAGTAAAAATAAAAAAATAAAATAATGTGGTTGCATAGTGTGCACACCCCCTTATAACTGGGGATGTTGCTGTGTTCAGAATTAAGCAAGCACATTTAAACTAATGTTAAATAGGAGTCAGTACACACCTCCCATCATTTAAAGTGCGCCTCTGATTAACCCCAAATAAAGTTCAGCTGTTCTAGTAGGTCTTTCCTGACATTTTCTTAGTCGTATCCTACAGCAAAAGCCATGGTGCGCAGAGAGCTTCCAAAGCATCAGAGGGATCTCATTGTTAAAAGGTATCAGTCAGAAGAAGGGCACAAAAGAATATCCAAGGCATTAGATGGAACAATACTGTGGAACAAAGTGAAGACCGTCATCATCAAGTGGAGAAAATATGGCACAATATTACATTACCAAGAACTGGACGTGCCTCCAAAATTGATGAAAAGAAGAGAGGAAAACTGGTCAGGGAAGCTGCCAAGAGGCCTACAGCAACATTAAATGAGCTGCAGGAATATCTGGAAAGTTCTGGCTGTGTGGTACATGTGACAACAATCTCCCGTATTCTTCATATGTCTGGGCTATGGGGTAGAGTGGCAAGACGGAAGCCTTTGTTTATGAAGAAAAACATCCAAGCCCAGGTAAATTTTGCAAAAACACATCTGAAGTCTCCCAAAAGCATGTGGGAAAATGTGTTATGGTCTGATGAAACCAAGGTTGAACTTTTTGGCCATCAATCGAAAAGGATATGTTTGGCGCAAAAACAACACTGCACATCACCAAAAGAACACCATACACGCAGTCAAGCGTGGTGGTGGGAGCATCATGCTTTGGGGCTGTTTTTCTTCAGCTGGAGCAGGGGCCTTAGTCAAGGTAGAGGGGATTTTGAACAGTTCCAAATACCAGTCGATATTGGCACAAAACCTTCAGGCTTCTGCTAGAAAGCTGAACATGAAGAGGAACTTCATTTTTGAGCATGACAACGACCCAAAACATACATCCAAATAAACAAAGGAATGGCTTCACCAGAAGAAGATTTTAAGTTTTGGAATGGCCCAGCCAAAGCCCAGACCTGAATCCGATCTGAAAATCTGTAGGGTGATCTGAAGAGGGCTGTGCACAGGAGATGCCCACTGCAATCTGACAGATTTGAAGTGTTTTTGCAAAGAAGAGTGGGCAAATATTGCCAAGTCAATATGTGTCGTGCTGATAGACTCATACCCAAAAAGACTGAGTGCTGTAATGAAATTAAAAGGTGCTTCAACAAAGTGTTAGTTTAAGGGTGTGCACACTTATGCAACTATATTATTTTATTTTTTTATTTTTACTTCCCTCCACCTAAAAGATTTGAGTTTGTTGCTCAAGTGAGTTGTACAGTTTATAGGTCATTTTAAAGATGGGAAATGTTCTGAAATGATTTATCTTTGTCTCATTTTTTTACATCACAGAAACCTGACATTTTAACAGGGATGTGTACACTTTTTCTATCCACTGTACATCCACAGGTGGGGAAGGTTTATGTGTGGAAAGCATGCTTACTATGAGCCCCCAATTGTCATAGACAGCTCTCAATCTCCCATCATGACTAAAAGGCCACTGGATGGACTTCTAATCATGTGACTATTGTGGCAGCCAACTACAGTGGTCAGGTGAACGGAAATTCCGTCCAGCCCCAATGACATATTAGATCCAAGGGATGCTGGATTGGATAAGTAATGCATCTTTTCATCGTATATTCCGCTTGCGTGTATGCCTCATCTGACTTTTTTTTTTACGAAAATTCTTACGGACCTAGAAATAGAACATGTTTCAAATCTTTCAGACGGAACCAATTCCTATCGGGAAAACCATTCGTCTGTATGCTGTTCCGACAGACCAAAAACGACGCATGCTCTGAAGCAAGTACGAGAGGGAGGCTATTAGCTACTGGCTATCGAACTTCCTTTTTTTAGTCCGTGTTGTACGTCACCGCATTCTTAACGATCGGACTTTGGTGTGATCTCGTGTATGTACAACATTTTCAGCGGAACTCTGTTGGAACTCCATCGGAAAAACCTTCGGAGTTTATTCCGACGGGAAAACCGGTCGTGTGTACGCGGCATAAGAGTTAAAGAAAGGTGCCTTTTTTTCTCCTCCCCACTGAAGGCCAATAAAAGAAACAGTAAAAAAACATAATAATACCAATTGCAGGGGAAATGGCTACAAAGCTTCAGTCAAGTATTGAGACACCTGCCTTTACACGCACATTAACTTTATTGGTATCCCAATCTTAGTCCGTAGGGTTCAACATTGAGTTGGCCCACCCTTTGCAGCTATAACAGCTTCAACTCTTCCAGAAGGCTGTCCACAAGGTTTAGGAGTGTGTCTATGGGAATGTTTGACAATACTTCCAGAAGCACATTTGTGAGGTCAGGCACTGATGTTGAACGAGAAGGCCTGGCTCACAGTCTCCAGAAGCAAAGGTGCTCTATCGGGTTGAGGTCAGGACTCAACTGTGCAGGCCAGTCAAGTTCCTCCACCACAAGCTCACTCCTTCATATCTTTATGGGCCTTGGTTTTGACAATGTAGCATGTATACTGTACAGGTCCTTCTCAAAAAATTAGCATATTGTGATAAAGTTCATTATTTTCTGTAATGTACTGATAAACATTAGACTTTCATATATTTTAGATTCATTACACACAACTGAAGTAGTTCAAGCCTTTTCTTGTTTTAATATTGTGATTTTGGCATACAGCTCCTGAAAACCCAAAATTCCTATCTCAAAAAATTAGCATATCATGAAAAGGTTCTCTAAACAAGCTATTAACCTAATCATCTGAATCAACTAATTAACTCTAAACACCTGCAAAAGATTCCTGAGGCTTTTAAAAACTCCCAGCCTGGTTCATTACTCAAAACTGCAATCATGGGTTAGACTGCCGACCTGACTGCTGTCCAGAAGGCCATCATTGACACCCTCAAGCAAGAGGGTAAGACATAGAAAGAAATTTCTGAACGAATAGGCTGTTCCCAGAGTGCTGTATCAAGGCACCTCAGTGGGAAGTCTGTGGGAAGGAAAAAGTGTGGCAGAAAATGCTGCACAACGAGAAGAGGTGACCGGACCCTGAAGAAGATTGTGGAGAAGGACCGATTCCAGACCTTGGAGGACCTGCGGAAGCAGTGGACTGAGTCTGGAGTAGAAACATCCAGAGCCACCGTGAACAGGCGTGTGCAGGAAATGGGCTACAGGTGCCGCATTCCCCAGGTCAAGCCACTTTTGAACCAGAAACAGCGGCAGAAGCGCCTGACCTGGGCTACAGATAAGCAGCACTGGACTGTTGCTCAGTGGTCCAAAGTACTTTTTTCGGATGAAAGCAAATTTTGCATGTCATTCGGAAATCAAGGTGCCAGAGTCTGGAGGAAGACTGGGGAGAGGGAAATGCCAAAATGCCTGAGGTCTAGTGTCAAGTACCCACAGTCAGTGATGGTCTGGGGTGCCATGTCAGCTGCTGGTGTTGGTCCTCTGTGTTTTATCAAGGGCAGGGTCAATGCAGCTAGCTATCAGGAGATTTTGAAGCACTTCATGCTTCCATCTGCTGAAAAGCTTTATGGAGATGAAGATTTCATTTTTCAGCACGACCTGGCACCTGCCAAAACCACTGGTAAATGGTTTACTGACCATGGTATTACTGTGCTCAATTGGCCTGCCAACTCTCCTGACCTGAACCCCATAGAGAATCTGTGGGATATTGGGAAGAGAACGTTGAGAGACGCAAGACCCAACACTCTGGATGAGCTTAAGACCGCTATCGAAGCATCCTGGGCCTCCATAACACCTCAGCAGTGCCACAGGCTGGTTGCCTCCATGCCATGCCGCAT
The DNA here is from genome assembly GCF_037356315.1 of Lithobates pipiens. Classification (NCBI taxonomy): domain Eukaryota; kingdom Metazoa; phylum Chordata; class Amphibia; order Anura; family Ranidae; genus Lithobates; species Lithobates pipiens. Next base: position 214,536,939 of record NW_027507686.1, on the reverse strand, counting down.
TGAAGCAGTCATTTCTGCAAAAGGATTCCCGACCAAGAATTGAGTGCATAACTGAACATAATTATTTGAAGGTTGACTTTTTTTGTATTAAAAACACTTTTCTTTTATTGGTCGGATGAAATATGCTAATATTTTGAGATAGGATTTTTGGGTTTTCAGGAGCTGTATGCCAAAATCATCAATATTAAAACAAGAAACGGCTTGAACTACTTCAGTTGTGTGTAATGAATCTAAAATATATGAAAGTCTAATGTTTATCAGTACATTACAGAAAATAATGAACTTTATCACAATATGCTAATTTTTTGAGAAGGACCTGTATATATACAGTATGTGTGTGTGTGTAATATATATATATATATATATATATATATATATATATATATATATATATATATATATATATATATATACTGTGTTATAAATTAGCTGGAGGCCTGTTTTTAAACACAGCAGTAAGCCATCATGTATTTCAGAGTTGATCACATGCAGCGCTTTTTAGGTGTTTAATATTTGTCATGCCTGGCTGTTCTGCTATGAAGGAGGACGGTCAGTGTGCCACCACGGTCTCTAGTCCAGAGACACAATGACCTGGCTCACATCCCTGCCTTTCTTCATTTCTTCATGCACTTTATAGTTCTTTTGTGTTTTACCCTTCCCACGGAACCTAGTAGTGCTTCACATTAAGGCAACACAAGTCAGAGCTTCCATGATGAATGGATAAAATACTGATTCAGGTGATTTGCTCATCAAATTCTTTTTGTTTAACTCTTTTTTTAGTGTAAATTATATATATATATAAAATAATCTCCTAGATTGTAAGCTCTAACGAGCAGGGCCCTCTGATTCCCCCGGTCTTGAATTGTATTGTAATGTAATGTCTACCCTAATGTTGTAAAGTCCTGCGTAAACTGTCGGCACTATATAAATCCTGTATAATAATAATAATAATAATAATAATAATAATAATAATAAATAAATATAAATATATATATATATATATATATATATATATATATATATATATATATATATATATATATATATATATATATATATACTTTATAAACAAATCTAAAACTTTACCTATTTTCTTCATAATTCTGCATGCTTATTTCATATCTGTGATGCAAAGTATTAAAGACAGATAACTTGCACATATTGAGGCATACCAAGCCAATTCTGTAGTCATTGGTGGGAAGAACCACAGAGCACAGCAAGGGACCTAGTTTGTCCATACTGTGTAGCAGCTTAAAGCGGAGGTCCACCCTAAAGTGGACCTTCCGCTCATCAGAACCCTCCCCCCCTCCGGCGCCACAATTGGCACCTTTCAGGGGGGAGGGGGGTGCAGATACCTGTACAGTACAGGTATCTGCACCCACTTCCGGGATAGCTCTCTGCGGAAAGGGGCGTAGATTACGCCCCTTTCCGCAAGTGCCCGCCCCTTTCCGCAAGTGCCCCGCTGCCTGCTGGGAAACACACAGATCCTAGAGGCAGCGGGGACCGTCCTTATTGCGCAGCGCGACTCGCGCATGCGCAGTAGGGAACCGGGAAATTAAGCCGAAAGGCTCCATTTCCTGATTCCCATACCCAAGATGGCGGCGGCAGCACCCGAGAGACGATCTAGAGATCGGCTTCGGGTGCCGACATCGCGGGCGCGCTGGACAGGTAAGTGTCACTATTTTAAAAGTCAGCAGCTGCAGTATTTGTAGCTACTGGCTTTTAAAAAAAAAAAAAAAACGCGCAGTCCCGGCAGACTCCCGCTTTAAGTAGTTGCTACTTATTTATGGATGATATTTTTATACTGCACTGCGATTATGTGGATTACATAAAAGTGTGTGTTTTTTAGTTGATTAAAGTCTACAGCATGGATTACATTGTTGAAACTCTTCCATTACACGTGTTCTGCACAAAGAATGTAAAACGTAGAGCTAACACTTTGTCTGAGCCTATCTTAAAGAAGAACGTCTTCTTGGCAAACACCTCTTGATGACATAGTATACACTTTGGTAAAATGTATGTAATGTACAGCATAGCTTACAGAGTGCAGCAGTAAAACATACCTATAGAGGGCAGTAGTCAGAAGAATGTAACCTACAACAACATCTATAGAGTGCAGAAATCAGGAGCATGTAAAGCATGTATAGAGAGTAGTGGTCAGATGTATATTATGTACAACATATCCTATAGAGGGCAGTGGTCTAAGGTAGGTAACCTATAACTTTGTGTATGGAGTGAAGCAGTCAAGAGCATGTAAGTGCAACATAGTATTACGACTGTAGCTGTCAGGAGGATGTAATGTAAGACATACCCTATAGAAGACAGTGATCACAGGTATGTGACCTACATGATAGAGGCTAATTTTAGGCAAATAGGCTGTTCATCTTTCAAAGGGATCTTCACCTTGCAGGAGAGTTTTTTTCTTTAGCTCAGTGAATGAGATTAAAGTGATTGCAACGTTTTTTTTTAATTATTATTATTATTATTAAATAGCAAACATGTTATATTTACCTCCTCTGTGCAATGGTTTTACACAGAGTGACCCTGATCCACCTTTTCTTGGGTCCCCCTGCGGCGCTGCTGGCTGCTCCTCTTCTCCCGTGTCACTGGATTTGAATGACAGCAGCGGAAGCCAATGGCTCCTACTGCTAGCAATCTATCCTATGAGAACCCGAGACAGCGGCTTGACCTGCTGTGCTCGTCCCCGCCACTGGAGCAATCGGCTCAGTTAAGAAAAAGGGAGAAGGCGGCACATTTTGCCAGTGAACATCTAAATCAGGGGTAGGCAACCTTTGAGTGATGGAGGTCTACTTGAACAACACTAATGAAGTCAAAGATCACCTCCCTCCTCCCCAAAAAAAGGGCAGTAAGAACCACTTTTTTTTATAAATTATTTTTACTCAGAACAAAAGTAAAATAAGTATTAGAAGAGAGTGCAGGGTTTAGCAGTGTGCTATGCAGAGAATGCTGGGTTCACCAGTGCATTACTCTCATAATGCAGGGATCATAAGTGCTCTGCACTCAGAATGCAGGGTTAAGGAGTGTAATACACTAAAAATGCAGGTTTAAAGTGGTTGTAAACCCTTAGAGCCGGTTCACACAGCGGGCGATGCGAGGCGACACGACTCGCCTCGCCTCGCTCTCGCAAGTCGCCCCCGTTCTGTACAATGGAACCGTTCTGAGAGGAGCGACTCGAGTCGCTCCGACTCAGAAAAAAGGTTCCTGTACTACTTTTGGGCGACCTCGGGGCGACTTGCATTGACTTCTATACAGAAGTCATTTGCAAGTCGCCGCTGAGGCCGTGGCAGGTCGCGGCGAGGCAAGTCGGAGTCGCCTCGCCTCGCCTGCTGTGTGAACCGGCCCTTACAGACCACTTTAACCTACAGGTAAGCCTAGATTAAGGCTTACCTGTAGGTGCTTGAAATATCTCCTAGACCTACACGGTCTAGGAGATATTTGCAAATCGCCGTAGGGCAATTTCTTCTGTGCATGCCCCTGAGTTAGAAAGGGCGCGCTGTGCTGTTTTTTAGCGCTGGTCATGACGTGACTAGCGGCTCCCACGCGTATGCACAGGTGTGACGTCACACGACTCTGGCCAGTCACAGAGCCAGAGTTTGTGGCCCCTGGAAGGAAGAGGGATGAAGAATGGACGCTCGCTGTTAGCAAGGAAGACGGGGACATCACGGGCTTCTCCTGCAGGTAAGTGTCACATAATGGGCTACTATGCAATGCATAGTAGCCCATTATGCTTTACCTTTGCAGGGAAACAAAGAGGAAGTAAAACCCATCAGGGTTTACTTCCTCTTTAAGGAGTGTGTTGCACTCAAAATGCAAGCTTGAGGAGTATGTTGTGCTCAGAATGCAGGGTTAAGGAGTACAATATGCTCAGAATGCAGGGTTAAGGAGTGTGTTGCGCTCAGAATGCAGGGTTAATGCAGGGTTAAAGCGAACCTTCAGTCATTTGTTTCAACTTTCCATCTTTAATTCTTCTGCCCTTGTTGTTTTAACTTTGGATGGTAAAACATTTTTTTTCTGCCAATAAATACCTTACACAGCCCACGTCCTGTTTCTTGTCTAGAAAAAAGCTTATGACCTCATGCACAGCTCTTTCACTCTCCTGAGAGTTTGCCAGGAAGTGAGGAGGGATGAGTCGTAAGAGGGTCAATGAGGGCTGCAGAGCTGGAGGTGTGCCTCTGTGTAAATCCAGGAAATGAACAGACAGCTGCTTCCGCTGCCCACAGTTAAAAAGGATGCAGCCACACTTAGCGGAGGGAGATTTCTGCAGCTTAATTGGCAAGTACAGAATCACAGTATATATAAAATAATATGAAAAATGGTTGGAGGGAAGCTTCAAAATGGCAAAGATGTTTTTATTACAAATTCTGTGAGCAGACTGCAGTTCCTCTTTAACCACTTACAGATCTGAAGATTTGCCTACTTAATGACCAGGCCATTTTTTGCGATACGGCACTGCGTCGCTTTAACTGAGAATTGTATTGTCACTGTGACTCTATACCCAAACAAATTGATGTCGTTTTTTTCCCACAAATAGAGCTTTCTGTTGGTGGTATCTGATCACCTCTGCAGTTTTTATTTTTTGCGCTATAAACCAAAAAAGAGTGACAATTTTGAAAAAAAAAATGTTTTTTTACTTTTTGCTATAATGAATATCCCCAAAAATGTTTTAAAAATCAAATTTCTTTATCAGTTTTGGCCAATATATATTCTTCTACATATTTTTGGTAATAAAAATCGCAATAAGCGTATATTGATTTGTTTGCAGAAAAGTTATGTTATAGTGTCTATAAACTATAGGAAAGATTTGTGGCATTTTTATTATTTTATTTTATTTTACTAGTAATGGCGGTGATCTGCGATTTTTATCGGGACTGCAACATTGTGGTGGACAGATCGGACACTTTTGACTCATTTTTAGGACCATTGACCGTGCATGTTTAGGAGATATCCTGGGTAGCTACAGGTAAGCCTTATAGGCTTACCTGTAGCAAAAAAGTGGTCTGTAAGGGTTAACAACCACTTTAATTTAAAGAGGAAATAAACCCTGATGGGTTTACTTCCTCTTTGATTCCCTGCAAAGGTAAAGCATAATGGACTACTATGCATCACATAGTAGTCCATTATGTGTCACTTACCTGACACAGGAGCCAGCGATGTCACCGCTGTCCCCTGTAGTTCCGAGCGTCCATCTTCTTGGTGGGTCTCGCTGCTCCAGCGCTGTGAATCGCCGGAGCCGCGATGATGTCACTCCCACGCAGGCGCATGGGAGCCGACACTCGCGGCATATCGCCGCGATCTGCGGCCTGCCCAGTGCGCCTGCGCGCCGCCGGCTATGGCGCATGCGCCATAGACAGTGGTGACTGTCTTCCGGTAAATATCTCCTAAACCGTATAGGTTTAGGAGATATTTCTTGGACCTACAGGTAAGCCTTAATCTAGGCTTACCTGTAGGTCAAAGTGGTTTGTAAGGGTTTACAACCACTTTAAGTGGGACAACTTACAAAATCTGCAGGGGATCGGATAATTATTTTCCCCACTGTAGTGTGTAGAGTTCAAAAGTCAGGAGTATGTAATGTACTGTCCATTACACTGATGTTCACTTGTAAGGAACAATGGCAGATACATTGGTGCCAGTTAAAGGAACAATGACAGGTACAATTAAGCAGGTACTCACCAGAAGAAAAATGACATGTTGCCCACTCTTCTTCCTAATGACATGGCTGTCGGAAATTAATAAACACATGTCCAGAGGAAGAATAACCCATCAGGAACTGACCCAGGGTACTAGCATCAAGTGCCTGGGCCTAATATGACTCTGCTGGCAATGCAGGAATGGTAATAGGGATCAAGGAGGATTCTGTGGCTGCCTATCCACCCCTGGACATGTGGCTTCTATTCACAAGGATGTGAAGGCACTGCTTTCTGAAAATCATTCTTGTTTGTGTCTACACTAGGGATGAGCTTCGTGTTCGAGTCGAACATACGTTCGACTCGAACATCGGTAGTTCGTCCGTTCGGCGAAGTCCGAACATTTTGGTCAGTTCGCGCCAAATTCGTGTGGCGCTCACGGCCCACAATGCACTGCGATGGCGCAGTGCATTGCTGGCTCATGATTGGCCAAGCATGCACTGTGGCCCCGCATGCTTGGCCAATCGCAGCGCCAGCAGCGAGGAGAGCCATGATTGGCCACAGGCAGGATGCCTGTGGCCAATCATAGCTCAGGCTGTGTAGTGCACGCCCCACACTATATAAGGCCGCCAGCGCGGCGGCCTTGTGTAGTGTGTTGGCGTCTGAAGCAGTGGGTGTTCTGTGTACCTTCAACACTGTACACACCGATCATTTTCGGCCGATTTTCGATCTTGCTGTTGTGTAGTGGTTGTTGTCTGCGTGCCCTGACCGCAGTATACACCGCTATATTCACCTCACCTATATAGCTAGTGATCTATCTTTTATAATAGAGCTTGCAGTCAGTAGTGTTAGGAGCTTGTGCGTGCTGTCTGCGTGCTCTGTACCCAGTACATACCGCTATATCCACCTACATAGCTCTTCTCTATTTGAGACCACTTGCCATCTGCAGGAGTTATTGGAAGTTGTGTGTGCCTCCAGCACAGCACAGTATACATCTGTATATACCCCTTTACCTCTGGTGTTCTATAATAAAGGCATCTGCAGGAGTTAGTGGGTGTTGTGTGCCTCTAGCACAATATACACTACCCAACTGCTTTTTTACCCAACTCCCTTCAGGCCATTACCATGTCTGGAAGGCCAGCAAGGAGAGGCAGACAGGCGCGAGCCGATAAAAGAGGGCAAGCAGGCTCTGTGTCTAGAGACAACAGTGCTGGTCGTGGACGCGGTGCATTGTCATCAGCACGTGGCCATGGGACACGCTTGTCCTTCTTTTCGGCAGCTGGACATGTTGGGCCGCAACATGCCAACGACTTGGTAGAGTGGATGACCAAGCCCTCTTCATCCTCCTCATCCTCTCTCACCCAGTCTCAGGGTACTAGCAAAGCAGCTGCCAACGCATCGTCTTCCCTCCTCTCAATGTCATCATCAGTGACTCCTTCCCTAGACCCACCACGTCCTCCTGAGGAGTCTCCTGAACTCTTTGAGCACAGTGTTGGGTACATGCTCCAGGAGGATGCCCAGTGTTTTGTGGGCTCTGATGATGACACTCAGCTAGAGGAAGGCAGTAGCGTGAGCACAGAGAGAGGGGATGCTCAAGAAGGACAGCAATCCGGCAGTCATGTTCCACAAGCTGCAGCATACTGCCAGGTTTGCTACAGCGATGAAGAGGGAGGGGATGATGAGGGCACTGACTCCACGTGGGTGCCTGGAAGGAGAGAGGAGGAGGAGGAGGAGGAGGCACATGTTCAACGAGGCAGGATGCCCTCCAGGGGCCAGCTTAGGGGCAGCACACCGACTGAATCACACCGCAGAGCTCCGCCTGTGCAGGGCGCTGCCTCTGCGCGTTATTCTAAAAGTTCTTTGGTGTGGGCCTTTTTTGAGACGAGTGCATCAGATCGCACCGCTGCTATTTGCAACATATGTCTCAAGCGTATCTCGCGTGGCCAAAACATCAGTCGCTTGGGCACCACATGCTTGACCAGACATATGTTGACCTGCCATGCAGCTTGTTAGCAAGCGTACCTCAAAGACCCACACCAAAGAACAAAGCGGACCTCTCCTTGCTCCTCATCAGCTGGCATCTCCAACCCCACTAGACCTTCAGTCCTCTCTGAAACCTGCTCTGAGAGGAATGAAGGTGTAGAATTAGGTGTGTCACAGCCAAGTGCTTCCGGGAACTCTGCTAGCGGTACACCCACGTCCGATTATAGCAGGCAAATGTCCCTGCCCCAGCTGCTGGACCGACGAAAGAAGTTCACTCCCAGCCATCCATATGCCCAGCGGTTGAATGCTAGCTTGGCTAAATTGCTAGCACTTCAACTGCTGCCTTTTCAGTTGGTAGACTCGGCCCCCTTCCGTGAGTTTGTACAATGTGCGGTTCCTCAGTGGCAGGTCCCCAAACGCCACTTTTTCTCATGCTTTTTCTCTGCGTGGAATAATGGACAGGGCACTTGAGGCAGAACAGAGGCAGGAAGAGGAGGACTTCCTTGCCTCTCAAGGCCCCCTTTATCCAGACAGTGTTCCTGCTGTGCCACCCATCACACAGGAAGAGGATGAGGAGGAGGAAGAGGATGAGGAGGATGATTGTGTCAGCATGGAGGTGGAGGCTGGCACTCAGCATCAGCAGCAGCAGCAGCAGTCTTGTAGGGATGATTTACAGTCCCAAGAAACACGTGGACTTGTACGTGGCTGGGAGGAGGTAGCTGCGGATCATGTTGTCCTTAGTGACCCAGAGGACTCCGGACCGAATGCCTCAGCTAACCTACGCTGCATGGCCTCCCTGATCCTGCAAAGCCTGCGGAAGGATCCTCGTATTCTTCGGAATCAAGGAGAGGGACCATTACTGGCTGGCCACTCTCCTTGATCCACGGTACAAGGGTAAGGTTGCCGACCTTATCTTGCCATCGCAGAGGGAGCAGAGGATGAGACATCTCCGGGAGGCCTTGCAGAAAGGTCTGTGCAATGCGTTCCCAGAGACTGGGAGGTTACAAACTCCTGGTCCTGGACAACGTGTTGCTGAGGCATCGGTCAGAAGGAGCGGTGGAGAAGGTGGCCGTCTGACTGATGCTTTCAGACAATTTTTTAGTCCGCAGCCCCAAGGTATGATCGGTTCCAGCACCCATCGCCAGCGTCTGATTTACATGGTGCAGGAATACCTAGGGGCAAGGTCAGACTTGGACACCTTTCCCACCTAAAATCCTCTGGCTTACTGGGTCTTGAGGATGGATCACTGGCCAGAGCTTGCACAGTATGCAATTGAGCTACTGGCCTGTCCTGCATCCAGCGTTCTTTCGGAACGCACCTTCAGTGCTGCTGGTGGCTTTGTTACCGATCACAGGGTGCGCCTGTCCACCGAATCAGTTGATCGACTGACCTTCATCAAGATGAATCAGTCTTGGATCACCCACAGCTACCAAGCACCTGAAGCTGATGTAACAGAATAATTTTTTTTGAAATATCACATCCCTTCAAGACTGCCTATGCTGATGCTGAGTGACTGTCATGTTATGTTGATTGTCTATCCACTTCCTCCTCCGCTGATATGTTGGAAGAACATTTCTGGTTCTGGGTGATGCCATCAGCCCAATTTTTCTGCCCCTGTTTAACAGGGGCGTTTAAGTACAATTTTTGATGCAATGCTTTGCAGCAGGGCTAATTCCTGCAATAAAAGTAGAGTATATGGGAGAGGTTGCAGTGTGGTGGCACCAGCACCAGTGCCTAAGGCCCAATTTTTCTGCCCCTGTTTAACAGGGGCGTTTAATTACAATTTTTGATGCAATGCTTTGCAGCAGGGCTAATTCCTGCAATAAAACTAGAGTATATGGGAGAGGTTGCAGTGTGGTGGCACCAGCAGCAGTGCCTAAGGCCAAATTTTTCTGCCCCTGTTTAACAGGGACATGTAATTACAATTCTTGATATAATATTTCACAGGAGGGCCCCTTCCTGTGCCCACCCAGAGTAACGGTGAGGACTTATAGTGTTGTGGCACCAGCACCACAACCACCAAAGGTCAATTTTTCTACCACTGTTCAACAATGGCATGTAATTACAATTCTTGATACAATCGTTCACAGCAGGGCGCTCCAGCGCCCACCAAGAGTCACTTTGAGGGCTTACAATGTTGTGGCAAAACCAACACCTTGTTCCGCCATTTCTGCAGAGCATATAGGGCAGGCCCCTACTTTCAAACATCCAATTTACAAACATCTCCTACTTGCAAACGGAAGGAGACAACAGCAAGTGAGATGAAAAAAGATGGACGACAAAACAAATTATACAGGGGTGATAACCCTTCCCTATGTTTTCCAAAAAGCTTAAAAATAGTTTTTTTGACTGGAGCTACACTTTAAAAATGTACCAGTTGAAAATTACAAACAGATTCAATTTAACACAACAAACCTACACAGTCCCTGTCTTGTTTGCACCGCCTGTATACTGCTGTTCTGAGTATATAGGGCCTGGGGGCCACACGCATTTCCTTTTTTTAATATGGGTACAGGGTTCCCCTTAATACAAGACCCAAATAGGCTGGTAATGGGCAGGGAGGGCTACCCATGCCATTTTTCTCAATGATTCTCAACCATATTGCAGGAACCAGATATAACATTAAAACCGCAAGCAGTTTTAAATGATGTTATTTCCGTTTAATGTCATTTTGTGCAGGGACTGTTCTAAACACGGGAAACACGTGGCACTTCACAGGCATACTACAGACACCCCCCAGGCACCACATTTAAAGGAATATTTCACTTTTTTTTTCACTTTAATCATCATTAAAATCAGTGCTCCCGCCAAAACGGCCATTTTTAAAAACATTTTAGGCATTGACCCATGTCCCCTGGGGCAGGAGCCAGGTCCCCAAACCCTTTTTAGGACAGTATCTTGCATATTAGCCGTTAAAATTAGCACATTTAATTTCGAACGTTCGAGTCCATTAGACTTCAATGGGGTTCTAAAGTTCGTTCGAATTTGGGGTCCGTTCGAAAGTTCTGGTGCGAACCGAACCGGGGGGTGTTCGGCTCATCCCTAGTCTACACCTAGTCTATGCTTTTAGGCACAGTTTGATGTGTTTTGTCAGTAACTCTGCCATTGTGTAGCCTCTATACTTCACTGTTGGACCTATGCATCCATCTGCTAATCATCTTCTTCCTTTTTTTGGTACAGGGACAGCCTGGCAGTCCATTGGTTTGCCCTTCCAAGGATCCCACAGCCTTCTTTATTTATGGAATTGCCAGCAGGGGTGTTGGCTGCAGAGGAAATGCCAAACCTGGATTGTATACAAAAATCCTCTTATTCACTGAATGGATACAGAGCGTCATACAGGCAGGTCAGTGGACCATATGCTGACAGCAAGAGCTATAAATGGTAAAAACCAGGAGCTAAAATACTTTTTCCCTAACAGACCACTTAAAGTGGAGGGCCACCCTGAAAAAAAAAATATTAAAAATTACAAAAAAATCTAAAAAAAAAAATGAAAAAAAATATTTTTTTTTTACTTACCAGAAATGCCTGTTGCTAGGCACATCATCCTAATCTTCCTCTTCCTCCTCCGCGGAGATCTTCTTTCTTCTCTCCTCGTCGCATTGTCTTCTGGGTAATGGGTCGCGCTGTGTTCTGGGAACTGTGTGTCCCAGAACACAGCGCGTCCCATTCACAAAGCTCTGCGCGACACGCGCATGCGCAGTAGGAAACAGGCAGTGAAGCCGCAAGACTCCACTGCCTGTTTCCCTTAGAAGGAATAGCGGCGCCGGGACCTGAGAGCCGAGGGACGGGTCGGCCTCGGGCAGCCGACATCGCAGGCTCCCTGGACAGGTAAGTCGGGTTATTAAGTCAGCAGCTGCAGTGTTTGCAGCTGCTGACTTTAAATTATTTTTTTTTTAAACGGCCCTCCTCTTTAAGGACCGAGCCTCTTTCCGAGATTTGGTGTTTACAAGTTAAAAACAGTTTTTTTTTGCTAGAAAATTACTTAGAACCCCAAACATTAGATATTTTTTTTCTAACACCCTAGAGAATAAAATGGCAGTCATTGCAATACTTTCTGTCATACTGTATTTGCAGTGCTGTCTTAAAAGTGCAGGTTTTTATTTTTTGGTAAATATATACTTTTTTGAATTAAAAAATAAGACAACAGTAAAGTTAGCCCATTTTTTTTTATATTGTGAAAGATAATGTTACACCGAATAAATTGATACCCAACATGTCACGCTTCAAAATTGCACCCGCTTGTGGACTGGCGACAAACTTTTACCCTTAAAAATCTCCATAGGTGACATCTAAAAAATTCTACAGGTTGCATGTTTTGAGTTACAGAGGAGGTACCTCACATGTGTGGTTTGACCACCATTTTCATATGCAGCACTGCTCACGTATGCTTTCGCTTCTGCGCGCAAGCTCGGCAGGTCAGGGGCGCGTTTAAAACATTTTTTTTCTTATTTATTTACCTTTTATTTTTTATTTATACACTGTTCTTAAAAAAAAAAAAAGTGTTACCGTATTTGCCGGCGTATAAGACGACTGGGCGTATAAGACGACCCCCTATTTTTCCAGTGAAAACTTAGGTTTTGGGCTATACTCGCCGTATAAGACTACCCCCTTCCGAGGCAACACCATTAAAAAAAAACTTCAGACTTAACATCAGATTTGATTTAAACACGGTCATTTTAATGAACCATCAGAAACATCAAAAAAAAACATCAGACTTAACATCAGATTTGAATTTAACACGGCCATTTTAATGAACCATCAGAAACCTAAAAAAAAACTTAACATCAGATTTGATTTAAACTCGGTAATTTTAATGAAAATGGTTCACTTTCTGGTACTTAAAATCCTTCAAAATCCTCTTCATGTTCATCCTCTGACATCATAAGTTCATCAATGACATCTTGTGGTACATTCGTAAGACAATCATCATATGGATCCAATTCCACATCAGATGGTGTGGCTTCAGCTTCGGCTTCCTCTTCATCTTGCCACAAGTCATCATCCTCCATACCATCCAATGAATTTGATATGCCACACTTCTTGAAAGACTTGATGACTTTTTCTGCATCAATATCATTCCAGGCTTTTATGACAAAGGTGCACAAAACATCCAACTGTGGAGCACGCATGTTTCCTCCTTTTGTGAATGACTTTTCGCCGCTAACCATCCACTCATTCCACTGTTCTCGAATTCTATCTTTAAATGGCTTGTTTAGGCACACATCCAGTGGCTGTACCAACGATGTCAATCCTCCAGGAATAACCGCTGCATCTGTGTTTATTCTTTTCAGCCTTTCCTTTGTGCTGGGAGTTAAATGAGCCCTGAACATATCCCACACCAGTAGGCTACGTTCTTGACGAAGTCCACCTGGTCGTCTACTCCATACATTTTCAAGCCATAGCTTTATCCCTTCTTCATCCATCCAGCCTTTTTCATTCACATGTACAAATACTCCAACGGGGAACTTTATTTTCGGCATCGTTTTTCTTTTGAAAATAATCATGGGTCTTAGTTTGGCACCATCAGCTGTACATGCTAGTACCACAGTAAAACTGGACTTCTCATGTCCTGTTGTTTTAATTAACACAGTTTTGGCACCTTTTGAATTGACGGTTTTATTTCCAACCATATCGAAATTCATAGGAGTTTCATCCATATTTCCAATCTGACTTAACGCATAGCCATGCTTCTTGCGCTGCTCTATTACATATCGATGGAAATTGCTTACTTTGCCATCGAGATCTGCAGGTAATTTTTGTGCAATTTTGGTCTTTTGCCTCAGTACCAAATCATGCCTTTCCAAGAACCTAGAACACCAGGATATAGTGGCCTTAAATCCTTTGCTGTGATCTGGGTTAGATTTGGCCCACTGAAGTGCAAAGATCCGTATGCTGCTTCGTGTCACTACAAAGCCATTGTGACGATGCTCATGCACCATGTCTGCTACATGCTTCTCGAGTTCTGGCCAATGTGGGGTGCCTCTTCTTAATGCACACTTAGCCCTTGGCATACTCTTTAATGCATCTTCCTTTGCTTTCCAGTCTCGGACCATCTTTTCCGTTACTCCATATTGTCTTGCAGCAGCACAGTTATTATTTTCCTTGGCAAAGTTTACAACTTTGAGCTTGAAACTGGCTTCATGTTTCCTTCTCCTTGCTGGAGCCATGCTGGGGCCCTGTCCATCAGCCATTTTCCACTACAGGAAATCTAAAATCTGTCAGGTATTGTAATCTGTCAGGTATTACGCTATCACTTTTATGTAATCAAAAAGGAAACTGGTGAACTGCAAGTTCCAGAGATCCCACAATTGGTAACGTACCCGTAGGTAGCAACAATGACTCCTCTCCTCCAAAGCACCATAAATCATACCAGTATTTTATATGAAGGGGAGATCTGGAGCTGGATATGCAGTACAGGATGTTGGCTACCAGTACACAAAGTACCGTATATGATGCTTTGTTAGGATATGTACAGTAGAGCCAGGTACTCACAGTATATATGGTAATGCTTTGTAATATACCGTAACAGTAGCGCCAGGAAGACACAGTATATGATGCTTTGTTGCTAGGTACAGTACGGTATATACCGTAATGCTTTGTTAGTAGGTACAGTACGGTACGGTATATATGATGCTTTGTTGATTTGTTAGTAGGTACAGTACAGTACGGTATATATGATGCTTTGTTGCCTTGTTAGTAGGTACAGTACGGTACGGTATATATGATGCTTTGTTGCTTTGTTAGTAGGTACAGTACAGTACAGTATATATGATGCTTTGTTGGTTTGTTAGGTACAGTACGGTACGGTATATATGATGCTTGTTGCTTTGTTAGTAGGTACGGTATGGTATGTATGATGCTTTGTTAGTACGTACAGTATCGTATACTGTACCATATACTGTATATGATGCTTTGCTAGTAGGTTCAGTATTATGGATACTGCAAGCTTGCCAAGTTGTCACTTCCTCACTGGTAAAAGGTAACTGATGGGGCTTTTAAATCGCAGGAAGAATACAGTATATCGTATACTGTAGTATTATGTAGTATTATAGTATTATTTTGTCTAGAAATACACTGTGCGCCGCTGAGCCAATCACGGCAGGCAATGCATTTTAATATCTCTTGTATGGATGCAAAGCCTGCTCGGATTGGCAGAGGCTGTGACATCATCAGCCCGCGCCGCTCCGACTCATGCCTGCTCGGATTGGAGAAACAACCTGCCAATCCGAGCAGGCTTAACAGGCTCTGCATCAGCAAAACAGTGCATCGCCTGCCAGGATTGGCTCAGCGGCGCACAGTGTATGAATACAGCGCACCCGTCGGCCTCTTCACCCGGTCCCGAAAACCGGACTGTTTACGCATCACTCTGGCGGCGTCTACCCCATTTACGGACAGGTAAACATGCCTTGCAGCCTCTGCACCCGGCGTATAAGACGACCCCCGATTTTTGGCTGTGTAATTCGGGTGTAAAAGGTCGTCTTATACGCCGGCAAATACGGTACTTTTATTTCTATTAAAAGGAATGTAAACATCCCTTGTAATAGAAAAAAAGCATGACAGGACCTCTTAAATATGAGATCTGGGGTCATAAAGACCTCAGATGTCATATTTACTCTAAAATGCAATAATATATATTTTTTCTTTTATGTAATTTAAAAAAATAAAATTAAAAAAATTTCTCTTTTAGAGCTATGGGCGTAAGTGACGTTTTGACATCGCTTCTGCCCTGCAATGGTATGGAGACGGGCGGGGGCCATCTTCCCCTCACTTGTCTCCACACCTAACAGGACACAAGACCCAATCGCCTCGTAGGGGGGCACCTCTCCCGCCGCCAATTAAAAGTGCTCTTGCAGCGAATCTGCCGCAGAGACCACTTTTATCTGAAGCCAGACTGCTCACCGAAGAAGAGGATACCGGGGTTATGGTAGCTAGCTGCTGCCATAACAACAATATACCTTTTCAAAGTGCCAACGTATATCGGTGTGAGTCAGTCCGGAAGTGATTAAAATGACACTAAAAGATATCCTTTATTTTCCAAAATAACTTGTACACATCCATTACGTAAAGGCCCCGTAATATCCTTTTTCCTTAAATAGTTTCTTACCAGTGGTGGGCCGTGCATTAAGGGCACACAGACGCTGCCCCCTCTCTCCTGCCACCCCCTCTGTGCACTATGGATAGATTCATGCATTCTACAGTCTGACTTACGCCCACGAAATTTCACTAAAACTGCCCTAATGAAATTCACTAATGATCTATTAACTTATAAAACCAATGGCCAGTACTCCATACTCATACTCTTAGACCTTTTTGCTACCTTTGACACAGTTGACCACCCACTCCTTCTCAATAAATCTACTCCCTTGGCCTACGTGCTCTTTCCTGGTTCTCCTCTTACCTATCTCAGTGCACTTTCAGTGTCATTTACAACACCATCTCCTCCACTCCTCTTTCTGTTGAGTCCCCACGGCTCCGTCCTTGGGCCCCTCCTATTCTCTCTCTACCCTGGGCCAGTTGATAACCTCCCATGGCTTCCAATAACACCTCTTTGCCGACGGCACCCAGATCGATCTCTCCACTCTCCAACTCACCCCCTCAATCTCCTTACATTTCACAATTTTCCTGAGCGACATATCATTTTGGATGTCACACCATTTCCTCAAACTCAATCTTTCTAAAACTGAGCTTGTTATGTAGAAAGGTCCCAGGCCTCCAGAAGCCTAAAGGTGATGTCCAGAGCTAGGGACAGCTGACATGCTCCTGTGTAGAGTGGGTTAATGCAAGGTAGATTCATGGGCACCAGATAGAGCTGCATGTTTAATTGTTAAGAATTAAAATCGCAATCTTTTTCCCTTTCCGATCTTCAAAATAGCATGTCACGATTCTTTCTAACAAGTGCAGAGAGTTCTCACAGTTGAAAAAAAAAAAAATCCAGGCAACCTAACAAGTTTTATCACAAAACCAATAAGTAGAAACAAAGTATCTTTTTGTTCTTTGATCAAAGGAAAGAACTCCAATGAGGGAGGTTTAACCATTTAAAGACCAAAACTTTTCTGACATTTGTTGCTTACAAGTAAAAATCATTATTTTCTGCTAGAAAATTACTTGGAACACCCAAACATGATATATATATATATATATATATATATATATATATATATATATATATATATATATATATATATATATATTTTTTTTTAGCAGAGACCCTACAGAATAAAATGATGGTTGTTGCAAAATTTTATATCACACCATATTTGCGCAGCGTTCTTTCAAACGCCATTTTAAAAAAAATACACTTTAATGAATTTTTTAAAAAAAACTGTAAAGTTAGCCCAATTTTTATTGTATAATGTGAAAGATGATGTTACACCGCAAGAATCGCGATCTTTATTCTGAGCAAAAAAATCGTGATTCTTATTTTAGTCAAAATCGTGCAGCTCTAGCACCAGACACTTCCTGAATGCAAAGAGATTTATTGTCTCTTAAACAGAACTGTGGGAGAGAGGGTTTAGGGTCAGGACACCTTTTAGTAGTTGCAATGTTAATTTCCAGACTTCGAGACTTATATAGGTGGACAGCCACGCAGGGAAAGGCACCCAGCTAGACACCACATCTGCATGTGTAGACACACTTCTAACAAAGACAAATAGATTGGAGATATGGGACTTTAAAAGGTACACTACATAGAGAATCACTCACGTTTAATATAAAAATGTATAAATGATTTATTTAAGAAAACATAAAAAGGTAAATAATAGTTTAATCACGGTTATAGGTATACACAAACTCCCTATCTCTGACAATGAAAATAATCACATACAAAGTGGTAACACGTCCAAATGTTTCAACATGTTTCGCCGATGTGGCTTTGTCAGGAAAAAAGGATGTGAGGACTTAATTATCAAGTGTAAAGGAGCATGATTCATTCAGTCTTAGGTGTGTATAGGTAAGAAAAAAGGGAAATATTAATATATAACATAATGATAGATTAGCATAATACATCCTGTACATGTATGGCCATAAAGCACCCCCAAAACAAGTGAACACCCCCCCCAAAAAAAAAAAAAAACCAAGAGCACAAACTCTCTACCTCAAAATTAGGCGTGGGAGTAAATACAATTGGAAATTATTCCGGGTCGCCCCACTGCCCTGCATCCAAGACCAGTCCGAACAATGCCAGATCTCCTGTAGGGAAGGATATGATAGTTATTCTTCAAACTGTTGTGTGGAAAAGACAATAAATATATATATTTATTATGTTTATATATATATATATATATATATATATATATAAACATGTCAAAAACTGTTCCATAAGAATCAGCTCGAGTGTCCCCTTGTAATTCCAAAGCAAACCTCTCACCTCAGTGTGTCCTAATGCTGCTGTATGGGGTACTCCTCCAACGGTCACTCAGGCACCAAGGGGGGAAAGGTGCATGGAGAGAGACAAACAGAAAGGTGGTGACCAGCTTATATCTGTTCATAAAAAAAAACAGGAAAACAAGATGGCCTTCGTTTAACTTCCATCAATGTGTAAAAAGAATGCCGTCCCACCAGTCAGATAAATACCTGTAATGGACATCCGTATTGTTCATGAGCTCCCAGGATACCCGAACATGGCTTCCACCATGTGGGGTTTAAATCTGACACCCCGTGGCTCTAAAACGTGGCGTTTGATGTCACGCCGCAATGACACCCCGTGGACGCAAAAACGGAGGACCACAAGCTGCAGACTAAACATCAGGGTGCTACATCAATATTTTCTCCTCCCTGATCCCCACCCCAATGAGTTTACCATTGAGATCGACGACACAACCATTGGTCCTCTCACATACACCAGGGTGCTAGATGTAATCCTAGGTTCTGACCTCTCCTTCAGCCTTCACTGGCCAAATCTTTCTTCCTTAACCTCCGTAACATTTCCAGAATTTGCCCCTTCCTGACGCCACAAAACAGCGTATTCATTACTTGGTTATTTCCCGCCTTGGCCACCGCAACTCTCTTCTTACTTGCCTACTTTTACACAGGCTATACCCCATTCAGTCTGCTATGAATGCTGCTGCATGATTTACCAACGGATCCATGACTCTCTGCAAATCTATTCATTGGCTTCCACTAGCCCAACATAAAAAGTTCAAAATACTAACCACAACGTACAAAGCCATCTGCTAAAATTTCCCCCAGCTACATCACCAACCTCATCTGCTAATATTGTCCAAATCATCTTCTCTGATCCTCCCAATAGATCTTGCTCTCTAGCTCTCTTGCTACCGGCTCCCATGCTCCTACATGGTCTGCATTTAGGCAATCCTTAAAAACTCATTTATATAGGGAAGCCTACCCTTCTTCCACCTAAGAACTCTACTTGAGTCACCTCCATCCAATCATCCTCTGCAGCTATCACCTTTTTGTATCACCTCCTCCTCTCTTTAGATTGTAAGCTCCATGAGCAGGGCCCTCATATTCCTTCTGTATTGAACTGAATTGTGATCATAATGTCCCACTTTAAATTGTAAAACGCTGCGTAAACTGTTAGCGCTATATACATCCTGTATAATAATATTAATCATCATCCATAGTCCGTAGTCCAATTGATCAAGAGATGGTGGCTACATTCCTTCATACAGTGGGACCATGGAGAATGAACTTAGCCACCCTCTTACAGAAAAAAAAAAAGATAAGATATTTGGAGAAGGCTGGGAGCAATAGAAGGGCCTTTTTTTTTTTTTTTTGTTAAAGTGGTATTAAAGCTTTTTTTTTAAAAAATAAATAAATAAGAAATATGTCATACTTACCTGCTCCGTGCAGTGGTTATGCATACTAGCTCATTATGCCTTTGTCCTGCAGGATGTTTTTTTTTTGCAGGCTTTGCAGCCTGAAATGAAGACAGACAGTTTTTGTTTGATCCAGATATATTTACTCTTATTACATCCAAGAGAAAGATAGAACACCAGCATATCAGAAAAAAATTCAAAAACAGAATCACAGAGTTGGAAAAGGGATAACCCCCTTGTGTCAGTATTCCGTTGGATAACCTTTTGCTTCAATTACAGCTTTTAGTCTGTTGGGATATGTCTCTACTAACTTTGCACATCTAGACTTTACAATATTTGCCCACTCTTCTTTGCAGAACTGTTCAAGTTCAGTTAAATTTGATGGTGGGCTGCAGTCTTTAAGTCATTCCACAGATTTTCAAAGGGGTTTAGGTCTGGGCTCTGACTAGGCCATGGAAGGACTTTTTCTCCTTCAACCATTGTGTGGTCATTTTTACTGTGTGCTTAAAGTGGGGTACCCCCTAAAAAAAAAAAATTAAAAGTCAGCAGCTACAAATACTGCAGCTGCTGGCTTTTAATAATCGGACACTTACCTGCCCCAGGGTCCAGCGATGCGGGGGAACGAAGCCCCCCCCCTCGCTCCCCGCTCCGCTCGCGGCGCCGTCATGCATACTGTGGGCACCCGGCTGTGGCTTCACAGCCGGGCACCCACTGCGCATGCGCAAGCGGCGCAGGGCGCCGTGATACGCCGTACAGTCACCTGGGACACATGACAGGTCCCAGGTGAATGTGCGGCGCGAGGGGAAGTGATGTCACCAGCCTGGGCAATGAGGAAGGCAGATTACGAGAGACCCCCTAGCAACCGGTATTTAGAGGTGAGTAAAAATTTTTTTTTTTGCCAATTATTTATTTTTTATTTTTTTTTACGAATTTTAAGCACTTTTAATTTTTTGGTGGCAACACCACTTTAAGGTCATTGTCATGTTGAAAGGTAAACCTTCTCATTGACAACTTTCTGGCAGAGGGCATCAGCTTTTCCTCAAGAATTTCATGTTTTTTTTTGCCCCTTTCATTTTTCCTTCTATCCTGACAAGTGCTACAGTCCCTGTTGCAGAGAAACACCCTCATAACAGGATATTACCACCTCCATGCTTTACTGTAGGAATGGTGTTATTTGGATGGTGAGCTGTATTGGATTTCCGCCAGACATATAGTTTGGTGTTGAGGCCAAATAATTAAATTTTAGTCTCAATTGACCATAACACGGTTTTCCATGTGGCCTCAGAGTCTTTAAGGTGTATTTTGACAAAGCACAGTCGTGACTGCATGTGGCCTTTCTTGAGGAGCGGTTTTCTTCTTGCAACCCTCCCATACAAGCCACATTTTTGGATAATTTTTGATATTGTTGTCACATGCACACAATAACCACTTTTTGTCATAAATCTCCTGACTTGTGCCTGTTCACAACTTTATACCGAAGATCTTATGACAGTGCATTGCCACCCATAGTTAAAGTGGTTGTAAAACATCCCTCTCAGTTTGAAATATAAATGAAAGGCAAAACGTGTGTGAATATTAAAAAAAAAAAAATACAGTAAAATTTTGGATTGTGAGCATAATTCGTTCCAGAAACATGTTTGTAATCCAAAGCACTCGTATATTAAAGTTCCCCATAAGAAATAATGTGAACCCAGATGATTCGTTCACTACAATAAATGTTATTACTGATTTAATAAAGCTTTGTCAATTAAAGCTACTGAATATTGTCTTGGGTCAGACAGTTGATAATGTAGCTATAGAGGTATCTTGCAATTAGACTACTTCACAACAAAACCATTATACTACGTGCCGTTTTTATTCCAGTAAGTCTATTACCGATTCCTGGTTTGGGAATTTAAAGCTGAAATCTATCTTTACCATCGGTCTCCTCTCCTGTACTGAAATTGCTTACTCTGATTTCTGCCGGAGGAATAAGAGTGCAAAGAGGACTTGTGATGTCACTAGATCAGACCAAGGATCGCTGGAAAAAAAGGTAAGTATGTTGTTTTTTTTGTTGGGTGGTGGTCAGTAAAGTTGGGCTTTAAATAAAATGAAGCCCTCAGTTAAACTCTTTCTGTGGGTCCTAAAAAATTTATTTTCTAACAGTCAGATTTCATGTCATGTGGCACTTAAGTGAGGTTTATGATTTTATGGGACAGGTTACTAAAATGATTTAATGTCAATTAAAGAGTCATCAGAAATGGGCCACTTTCGGAATGATGTTGCTGAAGGAAGTCCATCAATCAGTACAGAAGATCAGCATGATCAGATATCCAACTCCCAAGAACAGTCAGGTAAAAGCTTACGGTACTTACTTTTTCATTGAAATTATATAATTTGCTTATTCAAAGAATTCTCATTTTGTATATTACTTAAATTCAGAAACCCATAGCAACTACAATCGGAACTGAATCAGAATTTTTTTTTAGCTGATGGCAGACCATTACAAGATGGATTCTAATTGGTTCTTATATGTTATCACATTTAAGGCAGTTGGAATTTCTTTACCTCCTACCCCACCTATATGTGTATACAGTGTGTGTGTCTGTGTGTATATATAAATATATATATTTCAGGTGAGGTAGGGGTAAACGTAAAAGCATATACAGATTAGTCATAACTTTATAACCACCCACCTTATATTGAGTAAGCACCCCTTCTGCTGTCAAAACAGCCCTGACCTGTCAAGGCATGGAAGCCAATGGACCTCTGAAGGTATGCTGTGGTATTTCTGGCACCAAGCTGTGAGTAGCAGATCCTATAATTACTGTAAGTTTTGAGAGGGGGTCTCCATGCATAAGACTTGTTTTTCCCAAATCATCTTCCAGACAGCATAATGAGATATAGGCACCTCCTCCAACAGGAACAGGACTGCATCACCAATCACACTTTAAAATTAGGTCCTTCTGCTGAATTGGTCAATTTTTGTGTTTCCTCTGGTCGGAGGAGATAGATCCCCTGTAACCTGGGTGAGGGAGGCATCTGTTTCTTTGATTATTCTTTTCTTCCACTCACCCTTTTATCTACCTGGCACCCTGGGAGCAGTGGGTATGTTTTCTGCTAGACTGCCATCCAGGACTCTTCTTCGGTATGGAAAGGAGGTGGCTTGGTTCATTTTATCCTTCTGTGCCTGCCAAAGGCCATGTCTGGAAGTGGCACACTCCTTTGACAGGGACCAGCATGGGCAGCACAGGTTCACAGTCCGGATGTCTGGGTGCCTGCTCTATCTGTATGTGAGAGCAGTTTTTGCTGGGGACTCATTCAGCAGCTGTGTTGGGTGTGTAGCCTGACTGTTTCTGTTTGACCAAATTGCGGGAGGGTTGAAGCCATTTCCAAGCATCAGATGCCTCATTCTCTGGACAGGGGAAGAGGAAGGGCCTGTTGGTGCCTGAATGGCAGGTAGAGGAGCTAATACTGGATTTTGGATCCTTAAATGAAGCCTGCAGCTCAGGTAGATACAGGTGGCCTTGTCACCAGCAGGACACAGGTAAGCTGGAGGTTGCTCTACCTACTTTCTTTAACTTGTGTTTGTACCTAGGTGTTTACCTTGCCTGTAATCTGTCCCCTTTGTCCCCTTGCTGTCTGGTCTAATGTGGCAGGGCACTGTTGGGCTTTCCTTATCTACGGCTTCTTAGATGGAGTTTGGGGGTCCTGAATGATTTCCTCTCTCTATTGGTTAACGTTAGGCTATAGCTTCTGAGGGAGGACGAGGAGGAATCTGCCAGTTCTTGTAGAAACCTCCTCTATTGCCTGCCATTCTGTTAAAATGCCAGACTGTCCTGATGGCTTAAGGAGGCAGGGTAAGCACAGGAATTTCTAGGTATTGTAAGGGGAACATGCACGACTGGTATTGCTGGGAGAAGCATCTATAGCAGCCATTTGCGATAATCAGAAGCAAATCCAGCAGGTTGGTTGTACCCAAGTTGATTGATCAACTTGGTACATTCAGCCTGCCCATTAATGCTTTCAAATCTGTGTATGGTCTGCCTAAGACATAGACTGGAGGCTTTATCCCACCCAAAATGCTACAGAGGCTGTGGGCTTCAGGACCCAGAACAAAACTAAGAAAACAACAAAGTTTGTTTCTTCCATAACAAACACAAAACCTGGAGCCCCTCATCGTATGTAGGTGATAAACCTATAGGACATGTATACACCGTCCACAATCCTGACAACCAGCAACTCACAATACCTACACTGTGTAACTGAAAGCAACTTTCCTCCTATCATGGAAGAGTACAATATAATGCACCTATTGATATTAACCATGCTTATGTATGACTCTATGCTAGGTGCTCTTTCCAATGGCAGCTCTCCACAGTCTGACTACGCAGAATGCAAGGATGTGATGCTACTGCAGTCACCAGGGGAGGTTAAGCTGGTCGCTGACAGTCGGGATCGTCCCAAAGGGTTCAGGTAAGAGTATCTATATATATGATCTTAGTTAGCATCACTCTACTGAGCAATTCTGAGACATTCACATGAAAATATTCCATATCTGAGAGTCTCATGCTGCTATGGGAATCTCTCTGATACTGGGGTTTTTAAACAAGAATCCTAGTAAATTTTCATGTTTGTTCAGCGCTAATATTGTTTACCAGAAAGTCATTTCTGATTTGTTTTCCACATATTTGCTGTTTCTTATTTTTTTAATTGTATTTCATATACAGATCTGCAGATTCTCCCTTGGGTAGCAATCTGTATGTGAAACTGGACGACCAGCAACTCTAACGAACAACTTCTGTGATAAAATAAATTATAGAATAAGCCATTAAGCTGGATTGGCTTTCACTAATGAAGAGGAAAAGTAAAGTACAACATGTAGCACTACTAAGCTGGAAGCACATACTTTATAAATGGAATATGATTCTGTAACTAAAATGGCAGTCATTAAAAATATATAGGCGGCTGGCACTGCTGAACTCGTTTTGGGTATGCTAGTTCCCTGGCAGTCAAACCGATGCTTTGTCTTCAATTCTTTCTGATTCTTTGACTCAAAACATGTATAGAGATAAACATTTAGGCCGCGTACACACGGGCGGACTGTTCGCCCAACTTTGTCCGCTGAACAGTGTTTGGGCGGACAGTCCGCTCGTGTGTGGGCTTTCAGCGGACAGTTTCAGCGGACAGTTGGACGGACAAGGTTTTTCGGAATTTCCGAAAAACTGTCCGCTGAAACCTTGTTTCAGCGAACAGTCCGCTCATGTGTAGGCTTGTTCGTCAAACAAAGTTGCGCGCATGCTCAGAAAGGATTTTCACGCCGAAAGCTATAATGCAGTGTATAGGACGTCGTATTTTTCGTCCCGTCGTACGTGCCGTTCACGTCATCGCGCACGGTTTCAGCAAACTGTTCGTTCGTCGTGTGTGGCCATGTCCGTCCATGCTAATTTTGAGCGGACTGTTTGCCGAAACTGTTGGACGGACAAAGTTGGGCGAACAGTCCGCGCGTGTGTACGCGGCCTTAGAGTGTTACTAAACCCAGGACCCTGCATTCACTGTATATGGTCTCCCACAGTACACAGAACATGGAACTGCAATTATTTAGTAAATATAAACTGCTAAATACCTTTTCTCGTTAGCAGTATATAGCACTTATGACTCCTATCAATGCCTGGTTAAAGCTTGTAGGAGGAGTTTTCATTCTACGCCGACTGTCCTATGAGGTTGCAGGACCCCTGACCCTCTGTCTGGACAGTGCTGATTGGCCCTGTGCTGATTACATGCACCCTCCCAAGAAACACAAAACAAAAAACTCTCTAGCAATACACACCAAATTGATACAATATAATATGAATATTAATAGTATGGACATTGCCTGTATACTACAGATGGTCCCCTAGCTACAAACATCTGTCTTACAAACGACTCCTACATATAAATGAGGAGAGACAACAAGAAGTGAATGGAAATCTACCCCCAGGAAGGGAAATTCACTCCTGTAAGTGTTATTATGGGAAAAAGGTACCTCTACTGATGCTTTATCACTAA
Organism: Lithobates pipiens; assembly: GCF_037356315.1. Lineage (NCBI taxonomy): Eukaryota > Metazoa > Chordata > Amphibia > Anura > Ranidae > Lithobates > Lithobates pipiens. Next base: position 214,511,507 of record NW_027507686.1, on the reverse strand, counting down.
GGTTTGTTTCCACAACAACCCAAAATTTTCAAAATCCAATTGTCATTGGAACAGAAAGTGAGATGCCCCAGGTCTTTTATAAGCCTATCATGTATACCAGGGATATGCAATTAGCGGACCTCCAGCTGTTGCAGAACTACAAGTACCATGATGCAGAGCAAGACTCTGACAGCCACAAGCATGACACCCCGAGGCAGAGGCATGATGGGACTTGTAGTTTTGCAACAGCCGGAGGTCCGCCAATTGCATATCCCTGGTGTATACTATGAAAAAAATGTGCCCTGTGCCGCTAAAGTGTTCGGGTTTGGCTTAAAAAAAAAAAAAAAGGTGGCAACCCTAAAACAGATTCAACTTAAAGCGGAGGTCCACCCTAAAGTGGACCTTCCGCTCATCGGAACCCTCCCCCCCTCCGGCGCCACAATTGGCACCTTTCAGGGGGGAGGGGGGTGCAGATACCTGTACAGTACAGGTATCTGCACCCACTTCCGGGATAGCTCTCTGCGGAAAGGGGCGTAGATTACGCCCCTTTCCGCAAGTGCCTGCCCCTTTCCGCAAGTGCCCCGCTGCCTGCTGGGAAACACACAGATCCCAGAGGCAGCGGGGACCGTCCTTATTGCACAGCGTGACTCGCGCATGCGCAGTAGGGAACCGGGAAATGAAGCCGAAAGGCTCCATTTCCTGATTCCCATACCCAAGATGGCGGCGGCAGCACTCGAGAGACGATCTAAAGATCGGCTTCGGGTGCCGACATCGCGGGCGCGCTGGACAGGTAAGTGTCACTATTTTAAAAGTCAGCAGCTGCAGTATTTGTAGCTGCTGGCTTTAAAAAAAAAAAAAAAACGCAGAGTCCCGGCGGACTCCTGCTTTAAGAACAAACCCACAGACAGGGCCGTCTTTAAGGCTGGGCCCTGACATTGTTGTGAACCCCAAAGCAGCTGCCTCATACTTGCCAACTCTCCCAGTTTATATTCCCTTGTCCCTTGAAGTTTTAGTCCTGTGATGTGTCCCGATATCTCAGTGTGAAGTGCTGGTACTAATGCTGCCCAGCTCTGCCCTATTGTTGTGTACAGATAACTCACCTGCAGACCCTGTGTTTACATGTAAATAACTGGCATTCATATGTAAATAGTGGCAGCAATACTAAGTAAATTGCTGTGGCCAGCGGTATTGATATGTAAATAAAGGTGGCATTCATATGTGTATCGTGCTCCCCTGCAGTGAGGAGATGATGTGCTGTAACCTCTAGCAACCAAGTAGTGAGCAGTATTACTGTACAGTAACCTCTAGCAACCAATTAACAAGCAGAAATCATTTGATGTAACCTCTAGCAACTAATCAGTGAGCCGTAACCTCTAGCAACAAGTCATTAAGCAGTAATGATATGCTGTAACCACTGGTAACCAATCGCAATTGCTGCCTGATCTGATACAGTAAACTGATTTTAAGTCTAGCTGCTATTTATTTTATGTCTCAGAGCAGGTGGAGAGTGAAATTGCATGGAGGCCAAGACATTGTTTGCCCGGGGTCCAATCAATATTAAAGACGGCTCTGCCTACAGACCCTAACTTGTTTGTAACTCGGGAAGCGCCTGTATACAGGCAGTATCCATATACTATTCATATGTTTATATTGCATACCATTGCTGGGCAGAAGCAACGTCAAAACGTCACTTCCGCCCATAGCTCTTAAAGGGACTTTTTTTTTTCAAATTACTTTTTCTTTTTTTTTAAACAACATTTTTTTTCCCCTGCATTTTAGTGCGACTATAATGCCGCGTACACACGGGCGGACTGTATGGCGTACTTAGTCCGTCGAAACACATTTCAGCGGACAGTCCGCTCGTGTGTGGGCTTCAGCGGACTTATTCAGCGTGCAGTCCGGCGTACTAAGAATTTCGGATTTTTCAAAATTCTGTCCGTCGTACTTTGGTTTCAGCGGACAATCCGCTCGTCAGTATGCTAGTTCGACGGACTAAGAATGGCGCATGCCCAGAAAGGATTTACACGGCGGAAGGGTGCTTTGCTGTGTATTGGACTTCCTATTTCTAGTCCCGTCGTACGTGCTGTACACGTCATCGCGCAAGCTTTCGTCGGACTGTTTGGGTATCCGTGTGTGGTCAAGTCCGTTCAGTGGAAAGTATGACGGACTGCCCGTCGGATTGTATGACGGACTAAGTACGCCATACAGAGATGCTGATCAGAGAAAAGATAACATACCAACACAGAAACGCACCGCACAAATTTAATGCCATGTGGGGGGGGTGGCTTGAGGTCCCGGGACTAGCTCCCCACCAACTTATACAGGACAGACTTTTACAGGGTTAACTGAAGGTCCTAGGACCGGTATATGGAGGTACATAAATGGTCATGTTTCCAGGATGGGTCTAACTCTATGTCTCTCCCTTATCCGGTAATTGTACGGGGTGTAGGGAGACACCAATGGGACTGTGTGCTGGGCTGCGGGCCGTAGTATATATGTAAGGTACCTATGCGGCTGTTTCTTGATGCGGAGTGGTCTATGAGAGAACGATACTTTTGTTATTACTTTTGGCTCCTTTTTTCTTTTTCCTTATCTCCTTTCTTCTTTAAATTTTTTGGTTTTATTGATATTTTCCAAGTCTCAACAGTTTTCAAACCGAACCTATTTGTATCTCTATATTCTCTGTATACTTTTGGATGTAAAAACCAATGCTACTGTAAGACTGTACTTTACTCCTATGTTTGGTTTGTACCATAAGTGCTTTACAATAAAAACTTATTTGATTTAAAAAAAAGTACGCCATACAGTCCGCTCGTGTGTACGCGGCATAAGAGATTTGAGGTCTTTTTGACCCCAGATCTCATATTTAAAAGGTCCTTGTAATAGGACTAAAAATGACACCATTTTTTTTAATAACATTGTAAAAATAAAAAAAGTAAAATAAATAAATATCAATAATCTGCACAAGATTGTGTGTGCACAAGTTTTAGTAAATCTCATCCTTTGTGTCATTGAGCAATCTAACTGATTCACAGAAAAACTGACATTTTGACATCCCCTATTTTTCCTGCTTCAAGCAAGATTTACACGGTAGTTTCCATTTTGACCAGCAGAGAGCGGAAAAGCTCCCCTTTGGAGTAAAGCAGCAGCAGAGGTTAAAAAGGCATAGATCACCAAAAAGCCTTGAGTTGGAGTTTTTGGAGTTTACATAACCTTGGTCAAAGAGCAGAATCCATAGGAAAATAGACAACCAGTTATTTCTCTTTCTATGTTTTTAAACTGAACACCCTATATTTCCCCAATTTATTTACTTTCCCTACTCTGGACAAGTATTGGGATTGGGAATGGCTGGCATAAACATTTTTATAGTATATTGGTGTTAAAGGCTAAGTTCACTATATGGGGAAAAAAATAATAAATGCACATATTTTTGCAGAAAAAAAGTGCATTTATCATTTTTTTATTTTTTTGCAGGAGCCTGCAAAGTCACGGGTGCAAATGTCAGGCTTCTGCAGACAAGCGCTACAACTTTCGGCCCATACCTCTGCACAGGCTGTCAGTTTGAAAGCTGCAGGGCTTGTGAATGAATTACCAGTGCGCTCATCAGCACTCTTGCAGTTTATTCAGAACTTCAAGCCGTCAGCTGCGGTGCCTGACAGGACTTGTAGTTTTCTCATTCACAGATTCTTGTGAATGAATGACGTGGTTGTGTGGGCAGAGCCCTGCATGACATGTACTGGAGCCTGTTATATGTTACATCCTAAATATGGGTGTAATATGTAACATGTTGAACAAAAGTGGCAACCACCCCAGCCTATAAATAGCCTTTGCAGTAAGGTGCACATTGAAGTGCAAGACACATCACAAACAAATCATAAATTTCCCAGCACACTTACCAGCCAGCCTGCAAAATAGTTTTGCAGATTAGCTGGTAAGTGGGCTAGGCAATCTTTTGTTTGTGATGTGTAACACACTCCAGATGATGAACGTATCTTAGGAAAGTAGTTTCAGCCTTTTTTAAATTATTTTCCAAGGACGCTTTGTAACCAAGTCATTGCACCTAAGCTTTTTAAATTCCACGTAAACCCTCTAGGTTTTATTTTTTTGGGCATTTTCAAGGCAAGTTGGCATAAATGTTAAATGGAATTTATTTTTTAACAACATTTCCCTCAGCTCTTATGGATAAAGCAATATGTTGTCAATTTTTTTAGGGCTGTCGGCAGAGCCAGCCATGGCTATTTACTGGCAGGGCTATCAATAGTGGCAAGGGGGATTTTTTTTCAGAGGGAATGTGGGTAACACAGTTCTGGCACCTCCAGCAATGAATGTATGTAATAGCAAGGGGTGTGGGGTGTGCTGGAGGGTCTAATGATGCTGGCTGCTGGGGGATCTAATTTCGCTGGTGGAGATCTGTATTTGTGTGAGGGTCTTTTGTTGCTGGGGGTAGATACACTGTTACTGGTAGAGATCTACTGTTAAGAGAGATGTATATTGTTGCTGGTTGCTGGAGAGTCTATTGATGCTGGGTGCTGGGAGATCTGTTGTTGCTGCTGGGAGGGTCTAATGTTGCTGGGGTAGATCTTTTGTTGTGGTTGGTGCCTTGTTGCTGTGTGGGGAATTAATTGTTGCTGGGGTGGGATCTATTGCTGCAGGGGGTTTATAGTTGTGTGGGGGAGTCTATTGTTGCTGCCTGCAGGGGATCAATTTACTGATTTTCTTGTTCTCATTAACAAATTCCATGCAAATTATTTAGCACCACACAATGATTCTTGGGTCTATATTCTCTAAAAGGGGTGGTACTGGGAGGTAGGTAAGGAGGAACCAAGGGACGGTGCTCAGAGGTGGGTAGGGGGTGGAGACAAAGGGGTGACTCAGAAGGGGGTAGTTCCTGTACCTATCCTCTGAGGAAAAAAGCCCTGGTGCCAGGAGAATTCCACGTTTTGTTAAAATGTAATAAATGCACCCACAATAAGATCAAAAAGTGCATTTATAAAATGTTTGCATTGGAGCCTGCAGAGCATTGCAAACATGATCAGTTCATTGTGGGTGCAATGCTCTGGCTCCTGCAGAATCTTTCCCCAGCCCACAGATCTCTACCGAGGATTGAACCTTGCGCTACAGGGCTGGAGGAATTAAATAATGGACTACAAGTACAGTAACATCACTGCACTTTTGCTCCATTAAGAACTACATGCCCCTCTGCTGCAGTGCAGGGGGTACTTTGTAATCTCCCTTCTCAGAATTCAATGTCAATGGATGATATGCTGGAACAACTGAAGCAATGCACAACCACACTGAATTCAAAACTGAACAGATGGAAAGAAGTACCCCATGATTCAAGTAAGTGGAGGAGGATAAGCTGTTTGGCGGGGGGCTGGGGAATTTTAAGATGTTTCATGTTACATGCTAAATTATAGGTGTAACATGAAACATGGCCTCAAAGGTAGAATTACCCTTTAAGCAGCTACAGCAGCAGCAAAGGGTGACAACACTGCAAAATGAAAAGCATTGTCATTCAATTAAAGTGCCTATCGAAAGGTTCTACTGGCAGGATCAACAACTATTTTCATAGTTTTCCCTAGCATATACAGTATCTCACAAAAGTGAGTACACCCCTCACATTTTTGTCTTTGTACTCTTCACCTGGTTGCCGCCACACATGCTTGACACCATCTAAACCAAATACGTTTATCTTGGAACTTCCTCTGCAACTCCCTGCCCCAGTCTGTCCGCTGAGCCCCTACCCTGTCCACCTTTAGGAGTTCCCTGAAAACTCATTTATTCAGGGAAGCCTATCCCACACCCACCTAACATCTGTCCCCGAGCCACTCCCATCAAATCATTCTCTGCAGTTATTACCTTTTGTACCACCACCCCCTCCCTTTAGAATGTAAGCTCTATGAGCAGGGCCCTCCTGTACCTTTTGTATTGTACTGTAATTGTGTTGTATCCCCTATACATTGTAAAGCGCTGCCTAAACTGTCGGCGCTATATAAATCGTGAATAATAATAATAATAATAATAATAATCTTGGTCTCATCAGACCACAGAACATGGTTCCAGTAATCCATGTCCTTAGTCTGCTTGTCTTCAGCAAACTGTTTGCGGGTTTTCTTGTGCATTATCTTTAGAAGAGGCTTCCTTCTGGGGCGACAGCCATGCAGTGTGCGGCATATGGTCTGAGCACTGACAGGCTGACACCCCCACCCCTTCAACCTCTGCAGCAAGGCTGGCAGCACTCATTCCTTTATTTCCCAATGACAACCTCTGGATATGACGCTGAGCATGTGACCTCAACTTCTTTGGTCAACCATGGCGAGGCCTGTTCTGAGTGGAACCTGTCCTGTTAAATCGCTGTATGATCTTGGCCACCATGCTACTCCTCAGTTTCAGGGTCTTGGCAATCTTCTTATAGCCTAGGCCATCTTTATGTAGAGCAACAATTCTTTTTTTCATATTCTTTAGAGAGTTCTTTGCCATGAGGTGCCATGTTGAACTTCCAGTGACCAGTGAGTCGGTGAGAGAGCGATGACACCAAATGTAACACACCTGCTCTCCATTCACACCTGATACCTTGTAACACTAACGAGTCACATGACACTGGGGAGGCAAAATGGCTAATTGGGCCCAATTTGGACATTTTTATTTAGGGGTGTACTCACTTTTGTTACCAGCGGCTTAAAAATTAATGGCTGTGTGTTGAGTTATTTTGAGGGGGCAGCAAATTTACACTGTTATACAAGCTGTACACTCACTACTTGTAGCGAAGTGTAATTTGTTCAGTGTTGTCACATGAAAAGATATAATAAAATATTTACAAAAATTTGAGGGGTGTATGTACTTTTGTGAGATACTGTAAATATAGAACCCAATTTTAAATTCGGTGGTAATAGGGTGCTTACTCGCAAAAAAAAAAAGGTGCAAAGTTTGGTGATCAAAGAGCATTTTGACTAAAGCAGCAGCTGCTGCATGTACAGAGGAAGTAACTAAAGCATTTTATGTGGACAAATTAACTGGGAGGAGGCCCTGGAGCACACCCAGAAAACATTGGAGGGATCACATTTTTCTAAACAAAAAGCCTAACTCTAACTATTCTTAGAAATATTCCCTCACCCACTTCCAAAGAGCAATGTACTTACCTACTTTGAATCCAGTCTGGTCATGTGATCCAGCAGCTCCGGCTCCTCAGTGTCAGTGAGCGGCAGTTGCAGGGGAGGGGGGCGCCAACAACAGCTACGTATTGAAGCCTATGGGTGACTTCACGGCTCCAGGAATTCATAGCCACTGTTTAGCGCTCTCTTACACAGGTGAGCCGGAACAAATAGTCCAGATTAATAAGGTAAGTACACAGATCTTCTTCTTTTTTTTTATTGTATATTTATTAATGATATTCAAATTTACAAGGATATCAAAACATTATCAATGACAGATAAAATAAGAAGAACAAAAGTAGAAGAATTACACTAAAACATCCAATTAAATCACAGAAAAAATAGCCATCTGACAAGTCTGGAGTTTAAAGTGATGATTAAAGTGAATGTCAGACCTACTTTGCTGACCAAGCTTTGGGCATCTAACACTTAAAGGAGCCCCAGAACTCTGGATTCTACCAGCAACAAGTTCTTGAACCTGGAAACCTTGTTATGTGAGGTGCTGGCTCTTTTGAAGCGTCTGTTACTTGTTATAGGAATTAGTTGACGGATCACAGTCCCGCTAAAAAAACACTGATCACCGCCATTACTAGTAAAAAAATAAAATTATAAAAATGCCATAAATACATCCCCTATATTGTAGACACGATAACTTTTGCACAACCCAATCAATATACTCTTATTGTGATTTTCTTTTACCAAAAATATGGAGCAGAATACATATTGGCCTAAACTGATGAATACATTTATTTATTTTTAATTTTTTGGGGAAATTGTCGCTCTTTTTTTGTTTACAGCACAAAAAAAAAAAAAAAACTGCAGAGGTGATCAAATACCACAAAAAGAAAGCTCTATTTGTGTGAAAAAAGGACATCAATTTTGTTTGAGTACAGCACCACACGACCGTGAAATTGTCAGTTAAAGTGACACAGTGCCATATCTTAAAAAATGGCCTGGTCAGGAAGCGTGTAAATCGATCCGGGGCTGAAGTGATTAAACATTACTGAAGTGTGAGTTCCTAGTACGCTACACCCTCCTATCTTGTGCCCTGCCATACCCTATCATTTTCATTCGCCATATGGGACAGGCAGGGAGCTAGGAGAAAACTGCATTCTATCGACACTTCCATATTCCCTATTCTTAATAATCCTGAATTCACCCTGGGCCTCACTCCATGCCAATTCTGCTGGTGGGAAAATAAAGTCTTATTATAAATAGGGGATATCATGAATGGTGGTGACCTCTATACTTTGAAACACAATCCTAACTTCCTTCAACTGATTTGTACCAATATTACCAAATCACATCTTTTAATAAGACCAAACTAAAACTTTCTGCCCATCCAATATCTCTGACACTGAATCCTCATGTAAAAATGGAAGTTTGGCATGGGGCCACATCATTGTATGATCTTCTTGACCATAGGCTGCCATAAGTGCACCATTGAGAACGAGATCTCATCAAAATGGCAGTACATAGCAAACGATCTAAAATCTAAATCAACACAACTTTAGTGGAATCTAATGATAAAACCATACATGGTTCCTACCCCTTCTCCCTTCACCCTCACCTTCCATGTTTTCCTCCATGGCATCACTCCCCTTCACTCATCCCCTTGCTTTAGTCACCCTCAATCATTCACTTTATCCCCATCACCCAGTCCTCACTGTATATTCCCTTCTGGCACCTTTTCACCTCCACTATTTTCTTTTCTTTCTCTCCCCCCCCCCCTTTTTTTTTCCTCCGTCCTTTTCTTTTTTTCTTCATCCCATTTTTTACCCCTTTAATCCTTTTCTCCCCTCCCTCCTTCCCCCTATTCCTCCCTCCTTCCCCCTATTTTTGTCCACCCCCCCTTTTCCCCATCCCTCCCTCCCCCTCCCTTTGATTTTTCCTTTTCTCTTCTCTTCATTACAACTTGTTCCCTCATTCTTAGGATGTCCTCGCTATCGGTGCCCGCCTTGGGTCTCGCCCCTTCCAAATCTGCAGGGCTGCCCACCTTAGCTCCCGGTTGGAGCCATTATCCGGACCACTTGTAGGGCCCCATTTTTACACCACCAACACATCAAACCCCAGTAAGTAAAGCCTTGGCTATGGAGGTTCTACACCCACCCCCTAACCCTGTCTTTTTATATTTAATTCTATATTTTTTCATTTTCAATAATTCTATTATAGACAATACACGTGCTTGCTCCTGATGATTGGCAGCTAAGCCACTGGTCCTGCAGCTAATACTATTCTGATTTATTGTTATACATTCAAATTATGTGTGCTGAACATAGGAATTTTTATGTTCCATCTTAAGAGATTACCACCATAATGTTTATAATTTTGCTTTTTTTGTTATCATATGCATTATGAATTGTGTTAATGGTTTTATCATTAATTACATACTACCTTTTTTATCAATGTTATCTGAATTATGGGATTTTACAATACATTGTTTCAATTTAATACAATCCAATACTCTCTTGCTGCCATATGCTTCCCAAAAAGTCCCACCTCCCCTATAAATATGCCATTATTTTGTATATTTATATTTCCTTTTTCTCTATGTTAATGGGATGGATATTCACGACCTTACCGGGTCATGTTATCATTTAAAGTCCCTAGGGATGGAAATACATGATCTTACCAGACCATGGCTTCCTTATTGTCCTTAACTATTTTTCCCCTAAACTCCATTATGGTCCTACCAGAGTGGCCAAAGTACATTGGCACTCTTTTTATAACTGTTAAAGGCATTATGGTCAAATAGGAACTATGTTCCATATATGGTGGCAATGCCCCAAGGTATCCAGATTCTGGATTAAGCTATTCAATTTAATATGCTTTGTGGTGGGAATTAACATCCCCAGATCACCTGATATTGCCCTCTTCTAGAAAATGGATAATGCAATCCTTAAAAAGGCTAGAAGGCTAACCTCATATATGATCCTAGAAACTAGAATTGCAAGATGCTGGAACCAGCCAGGGGAGCACTTCAAGAATGTAAACAAAAACTGAGTTGTGTCATATTCAACGATAAATTCACCTGTACCCTCCAAAATACTCTAACAAAATTTAACAAGACCCTTATAGAGTATTCCCTTGTGCCGTCCCTAAACTGTTCCCACAAAAGTTGGGAGCATGAAATTGTCCAAAATGTCTTGGTATGCTGATGACTTAGGAGTTCCCTTCATTGAAACTAAGGGGCCAAGCCAGGCCTTCTTGTCCAACATTAGTGCCTGACCTCACAAATGCACTTCTGGAAGAATGGTCAAACATTCCCATAGACACACTCCTAAACCTTGTGGACGGACTTCCCAGAAGAGTTGAAGTTGTTATAGCTGCAAAGGGCAGGCCAACTCAATATTGAACCCTACGGACTAAGACACTTTTACCAGTTATGTTCTTACTATGGCAACCATTCCTCAATTCCTACAGATTTTTGGTTTACAGAGCTTGTTTGACTACTCATTTTGTTCTTGTATATCTTCTGTGTTGATCTAATATTGAGAGTACATGATAATTTTTAAGCTCACTACTGACAGGAGCTTTTGTCATTCTTTGAATAAAAAAAGACTGAAATTTAAACATTACTGAAGTTTCTGTCCAGTTTGGAATTCTACTTTAAAGAGAAACTCTAGGCAAGAAATTAATTCAGTCCTTTATTCATTCATTAATGCATCAATAACTGTATTTTTTTTGTAATGTAAGCAGTGTAAATACATTAATCTGACTTTGTATCAGCCTCTCACAGTAACTTTACAGCAGAGCTCAAACTGTGAGGGAGAGAATCAGCCCAAGGGGCCAATCATGTGCATTGCAGTGCAAAAAAAAATGCAGAAAAGAGACGCGAGCAGTGTGACAGAAAGATGAGCTCATCAATAGGCTGCTTCCCCTTTGACTGTCCAGTCACAAATTGGGGATGAGACCTGTAATGCCGCGTACACACGACCGGACTTTCCGGCAGACAAGGTCCGACGGAATCGGTCTGTCGGACAATCCGATCGTGTGTGGGCTAATCCAGTTTTTCATTAAAAAAATCAGATGGACCTAGAAATAGAACATGTTTCAAATCTTTCCGACTGACTCAATTCCTATCGGGAAAACCGGTCGTCTGTATGCTGGTCTGACGGTCCAAATACGAGGGAAGCTATTGGCTACTGGTTATTGAACTTCCTTTTTTAGTCTTACATCATCACGTTCAAAACTAACAGACAGTCTGTTTGTGTGCGGCCAAGTCCGTTCGTTCGTAAAATCTTTCGGTACTCCGCCAAAAGTCCATCAGGAAGACCGTCGAACCTAGTCTGCCGGAAAGTCCGGCCATGTGTACGCGGCATAAATGAAAGTAAAACTGCAGCATAGAAGGAGCCGGTCCTCTCCTCTACTACACAGCACTGTGCTAAGTGGCAGAGCTGTGTAAATCTCAGATCTGAATGAATAGAAATACAAATCCTTTGGTTAAGAAAACTACAAAGTATTTTAGCTGTTTTCCTGGAGTTCAGAAGTTGTTGGGCACTCCATGATGGCCAAGAGTTACAATCTCTTAATATTTTTTTGTTTCAGTTGCCAGCTTAAAGTCCAAGCACCAGCCAACCACTTTATAGTGCTGAATTTTAAAGACTTGAATACATCTCACAGGCACAATTCACAGATCGCAATCTATGAGGGAACATCGAGCAATAAAACCCTTAAAGGTAAACTCACTGATCACATGAATCAAATGACAGGCGTGAACAATAAACTTTCTGCTGTGTTTGCTTGTGGGTTTGTAAAGGGTTACACAACTTCTGATAAAGACTTTGGCCTTCAGAGATCCAAGGTTAGGCCAAATGCCTAATCTCTGCACTACATTTTTTTTCCTTTACATGGTCCAGTGAATGAACAGCAAAGTATATATGATTCCCACAAATCACAGCATGAGGGCCTCTAAAGCTCACTTATATAGTGAGCGGAAAAAGTTTTTGATCCCCCCCGCTGATTTTGCCCACTGACAAAGAGGGCAGGCTTATTCTAACAGTGAGAGACAGAATAACAAAAAAAATCCAGAAAAACACATTTCAAAAAAGTTATTGATTTGCATTTTAATGAGTGAAATAAGTATTTGACCCCTTGGCATGACTTGGTGGCAAAACCCTTGTTGACATTCACAGAGGTCAGACGTTTCTTGTAGTTGGCCATCAGGTTTGCACACATCTCAGGATGGATTTTGTCCCACTCCTCTTTGCACATCCTTTCCAAGTTATTAAGGTTTCGAGGCTGACATTTGGTAACTTGAACCTTCAGCTTCCTCCACATATTTTCTATGGGATTAAGGTCTGGAGACTTGCTAGGCCACTCCAGGACGTTAATGTGCTTCTTTTTGAGCCACTCCTTAGTTGCCTTGCCATGTGTTTTGGGTCATTGTCATGTTGAAATACCCATCCACGACCCATTTTCAATGCCCTGGTTGAGGGAAGGAAGTTCTCACCCAAGATTTGACAGTACATGGCCCCATCCAATGGTGTCGCTAGGGGGGCGGGGGGGAGGGCCGCACCCAGGTTACATGCACCAGAGGGGTGACACCCATGGGCAGCGGCACCGCTAACACCGCACCAATGCACTCGCCAAGTCACCGGCTCTCCCCCTTTCTCGTGGAATGGAGCGCACCGAAGCTGCCTCCCCCTCCTCTCTGTTTACATCTACACAGGAGGAGGGAGGTCCGAGGAACACATTGCTGTGTGTATCCTGCGCTGTTCTGAGGTCTGTACAGTATATTGTAATGCAGATGGACAGAAAAGGGGGACAGTGACCAGGAAGGGGGGAAAGGGAAAAAACAATAAGGGGGACATGTGCTGGGGGGGCTCTATAGTGCGGGAGGGGGGTCTGTAGTGCGGGAGGGGGGTCTGTACTTAGTGGCTGGGTCTGTACTGCTGGAGGGGGGCTGTACTGAGCAAAGGGGTTATATACTGTGGAAGGGCGGTCTGTACTTAGTGGGGGGGTCTGTACCAAGAGGGGGCATCTATACTGCTGGAGGGAGGCTGTACTGAGGGAGGGGTTATATACTGTGGAAGGGTGGTCTGTACTTAGTGGGGGGGTCTATACTGAGAGAGGGGGGTCTGTACTTAGTGGAGGGGGGTCTATACTGAGGAGGAGGGGTCTGTACTTGGGGAGGGGGTCTGCACTGAGGGAGGGGGATCTATACTGCGAGAGGGGGGTCTGTACTTAGTGAGGGGGGTCTGTACTGAGGTAGGGGTATCCATACTTCGGGAGGAGGGTCTGTACTTAGTGGGGGGGTGTATATTGAGAGGGGGGGTCTGTACTGAGGGGAGGACTATAGTTGGTGGAGGAGGGGTGACACCATGTTTTTCTCCACCGGGTGACCCTAGGGATGCGGTGAAGTTGTCCTGTCCCATTAGCAGAAAAACACCCCCAAAGCATAATGTTTCCACCTCCATGTTTGGTGGTGGGGATGGTGTTCTTGGGGGTCATTCCTCCTCCTCCAAACATGGCGAGTTGATGCCAAAGAGCTTGATTTTGGTTGTCTCATCTGACCACAACACTTTCACCCAGTTCTTCTCTGAATCATTCAGAAGAGTTTAGGGGCTGCAGTGACAGAATCTCTTTAAAATTCTATGTGCCTTTTGTAGTGTGTAAGAGTTTGTTCCTGGACTATGTCCTCTAGATAAACAAGGAGTGTAATCTTTGCTCTGCTTTCTAAGGGCTATGACATCAAGTTATGTTATTTCTACTATAACTCTCCAGCTTTCTCTCTGTTACAGCCCAGCTGACAGTAGACACCATTCCTCGGACCATAAACTCAACAGGCTCAGCACTGCTTATAGAAGTCAACACCAGTATCATCAATTCCCAGCTATACTTATGGCTGACTTACACTTTCCATAGCCACAATTAGCCCATAAAGAAGAGTACAGCAAAGAAGATTTTTTTAACATACAAAATGTGAATATTAAAGAAATGTGTATTTTAGGCATGTACTGCTTTTGTGTTCTACTTCATGCCTCTTTAGAATGTTTGACTGTGCAATCTTCTATTGAAGATGCAAATATAATTTACATAGTTTGTGAAGTACAGTGGTTCACTTGAGAAAGCCCTGTGGCAGACAAGTGCCACGAGTAAATATAAGCCACACTCTGAAACGTAGCTCTTCTTTCTATATTTTTCCTTGATGCGTTTCACCACTGCAGGCTTACTCACAAGGATGGGAGAAATCAGCCAGCAGTGGTGAAACGCATCAAGAAAGGTGGTTGCGGGTGAAGATATGTAGGTATGCAATTTTATATTTTGACAAATTAAATATATAAAGAAGAGTTATGTTTACTTTTGGCTGAGAGTGTAGACACGGCTGTGATAGTCAGCACCTGGGTTTCTGTGTGGGTTGAAAGGAGCAAGTCTGAAGCAGAGCCATGGGTTTGAGTATGTTCCTAAAAGAGGTGCCATAGTTAGGAGCCCATGTAATACTAGCAATCCAGCTCTGAATGAACCTTTCCTTGATGTTAGTATGCAACCCTGGTACCCTAGTATTCCCATCATGAAGTCCACAGCATTGACTCTTTTCCTTCAAACTGATTTGTAAAGAACACTTATGGCCCCCTCACCATGCCATCTTTCCATCATACTAATTTCGCTCCATCTGTGAGTCTTCCCTTATAATAACCCCCCTTGCATCAGATCACAACCTTTGCTCTTCAACTTTCCTTACCATTCTATGTGACTAGGCTGAGCTAACCCTTCCACAACTGCCATGCTGTCAGATCCACATCACACATCCTGGCCTCACCAATGTCTCTCTCTTTTAGCCTGGCTGCTAGTCTATAAACTCATCTTTATACTACTGTGTGTCCTGTCATTTCATCTGAGCAGCCACTTGAGTGAGTGACTTGTATAGCACTACCTATGTGAACTGAATTGCCTCAGGGTGCTTTCTTGCCACCAGAGTCCATCTGTGGCTTTTGCATGGTCCTTTACCCTGTAAGGTCCTGACATGCTTACAAACACATACAACATTGACATACACAGGCCAATTTTTTTTTAGACAAGGTCTAATTAACCTGCCAGTGTGTCTTTGGAGTGTGGGGGGAAACTGGAGTACCTGGAGGAAACCCATGCAGGCACAGGGAGAACATGCAAACTCCAGGCAGATGGTGTCGTGGTCGGGATTTGAACCAACAACCCTATTGCTGCTAGGTGAAAGTGCTAACCACTACACCACTGTGCTGCCCACCAGAACTCCCCCAAGGCCTATCTTCATCTCTCATGATGGCAAACCACCATCTGGGACCAGCCTTGCCCTTCATCATAGCTTGTCAGCTTATGTGTATGGTATTAATGGCCTTTCCCTTCACCACTAGTCCAATTACCTATCCCCATAGGACCACTCAACACATGAGAATCTGTTTTTTTCAGGCTTGTAATCAACTATAAAAGGGTCACAGTGCCCCATGGTGACAGACTCTAATCCCAAAGCAATTGTTATCACTCCAGCTATCTGCAACCAACTGCAGCATGACCACATGGCTTCTCACACCTAAAATCATGACATTGGAGTTGATTTACTAAAACTGCAAAAACGGGTGCAGTTCTGCCAAAAGCTTAATTGAACAAGCTGAAGTTAGAAGATTGGCTACCATGCACAGCTTCACCAGATTTTGCACTGTCCAGTTTTAGTAAATCAACCCCCTTGTGTTGTACAACTGACACTTTACCCGCTGAGCCACAGCCACAGTTGCTCATGGTGCCAGGCAAAAAATAAGGCCTTATCAAGCATAGAAACCAAGCACCCAACTTACAGCAGGTTTCAAACACACATAGATACACTCGCACGTAGTCTTGTTTACTGTTTTATATTTTGAGTTCAATTCAGTTTGTCTGTATCTCAAATTATCAGACAGGCTTCACAATGTGATAAAGACTAGGTGGTAATGTCTGCTCATGCAACTGGTTGTCATTGCTAGTATTTTCATTAGAATGTCACTGTGAGTAAAAGTCATTTAGTTATGCAGTATTACGATGTGCAGATTTTAATTAATTAAAGTGTCATAATAAA
The DNA here is from genome assembly GCF_037356315.1 of Lithobates pipiens. Taxonomy (NCBI): domain Eukaryota; kingdom Metazoa; phylum Chordata; class Amphibia; order Anura; family Ranidae; genus Lithobates; species Lithobates pipiens. Next base: position 214,495,349 of record NW_027507686.1, on the reverse strand, counting down.
TCAAAACTGTTAACAAAATTTTGGGGTCTGTGAATTTTTCCAGTGAAAAAACTGAGGTCTTTTAATGTTTCTTCTATCTATACCCAAGTAAGAAAGATAAACCTAAAGGCCCAGTAGATCCAGAAGTGGTGTTTTAGTTAGAAGTGAAGTCTGGTGAGTTGAGTCCTTGGCTACTTATATGTATTAGATGCTCCTACAGAGATCCCTACTTCCTTGCATAATTCCTGACCCACCACCTATGTGTCTTTATCCATCTCTTAAATGTGGCTTCACTACCCCTCAACCCCATCCCTAGACAGCTGGTTGTATCTCTGTTTTTTTTGTTAATATTGTTTTTGTACAGTAATACTTAGAAAAGAAAAATGGGGATAAGCAAGTGTCCATCCTTGATTTCTACATTGGCCTGAAAGTGTCCCTGGCTGTTACATATCTGTTGGATACCATGCATATTTTTTGGACTAGAATCAGCATATTTAGCGCCCGGAGATCAAAATTTAGGCAGATGCCCCCTTTTGCATTATTGACTGTGAAAAGTTTAGCCCCCCTGAATCCATTCTGCTTTGGGAGATGGGGTAACAACCCATTGATATAGATGACTTGTAAGGGTTGTATGTAGATCTACTAACCTGTGTGGGAATATGGCTAAATTGGAGGACATGAACTGGGGAGGGCAGAGAGTGAACCCCTAGCTTCTACCCCATAAGACAAGACATCTGAGATGCTGTATGTATGGTAAAGATGTCTGCATAGCTAACAAACCTTCATTCTTTCAATGTCCAATTTATCAGGCAGGGGGCTATACAACCCAATGTTTTCTGATTCTTGTGTATCAGATATATTGTATAAAGAGCCAATATGTTTTTCAGTGTGCCAGCAACCATGCAAAATTGAAATCTCAGTTTCTGTTGGGATTTGGCCTTTAACATTGTTCAGCAGGAAGGCATTACATTTTAATTCCTGGCACGAGGGGGCAAAAAACTTTAGTATGTACACCCATGAATAACTTTAAACTTACAATTCACCCAAAACGGGATCTTTTAGTTTTTGGATACAGATAGGTTTAGTCACCCACTCATTTACTGTATATCCTTTGGTGAGAGTGCTGCCCCCAGCAACCATATAGCAACAAAGGGAGTGTCACTACCCCTGTTGTACTGTACATTATCTTTATGAAAACTTTGGTGGCAGGAATAAGGCTTCCCTTCAATCATGGCAGGGAGGCAGAGTTGGAAACCCAGGTACAGAGATCTCACTCATTTAGTGACACTTATTTAGAGTCATTCATTAAGCTTTCTTCTAAAACTTCAGTTTTAGGTGAGGTTTCCCTTTCTGATAATGCTGCTAAGAATATCCAGAAATAATATCTTCTGGGTTGTTTTATTAAGAAAAAAATAAATAAACAAAATAACTGCATGTCTAAAATAAAATGATATAAGCAGCAATTGAGTCACTATTGGGATCCAATGTTTGAACCTGTCCTTGTGCAAGCGGCACATGCACACAAAACTTAAAGTGGGTGAAAACTGTAAACATGAAATTCGAATAAAGCATATACCTGAATAGTGTGTACTTGTCTCAATTAAGAGCACTAGGTGTCATTTCTCTCTGCTGCTTCAATCCTCTGCTATCAGCATGAATCACTTCTGACAAGTTTTTCTGACACCAAGAGAAAAATGGTGACAGGGGAGGGACCTCCAGCAAATTGACAGCCTCAGCTCTGTTCCTGTGAACTGTATGAAGGGGGGGTATGCCCCTTCCCTCCAATCAGCTCTCAGAGCTCTCCTCACTTTCAGCACTCTGACCAATTTTTTCTGAACCCTTCTGTAAATTCAGCACTTTGAACGGATGAAGAGAAGACTGCAGATAAAAAGGTAAAACTTATGTAGGAGGATTTGTTTAATCTCTGTGTATCACCTGAGGCCAGTCACTTCACTAGCTATAAGTAAGGATTTACAACCACTTTAACGGAAACCCAAGACCTGGTCAAGAGTTAGGACATAACATCCTCCTTGTAGTTCTCCAGATAAAATCTGATTTCCCCAGGGTGGAGACGTCCTCTGCACCAGCCATGTTCATCTACTGAGCTTAGTTTTATGAGTTCTCCCTCCTACAGAATGAAACCACAAACAATGGGGGTTAAAGACAACCGCACTAAAGCAGAACTAATCCAGATAAAGCTATATATATATATGTATAGCAAGATCGTGAAAGGAAGTGTCAGTCTGACTACACAAGGCTGATATACCTTGTACAATAGCTGGTGCATAATTTTAAAGGATGTACAGTACAAGCAGCGTGCCAATCTCAAACTGGATCTTAAAGGCTAGGTTCACACACATATATATATATATATATATATATATATATATATATATATATATATATATATATATATATATTTATATATATAGATATGTTTTTTTTATTTATTTTTTTAAATGAATAATAAATGCACATATTTTTACAGAAAAAGGTGCATTTATTTATTTTATACAGGAGTCTGTAAAGTATTGCACCCATGAACAGCGTATTGCGGGTGCAATGTCAGGCTCCTGCAAAATCTTCCTCTAGCTCTCTGCCTTTACCTCCGTACGGCTTTTCAGTTACAAATCTAAAGGAAGAATCGATCAACAATAAGTGTGCTGATTATTGCATTTGTAGTCCATTGAGGGCTACACACCTGTCTGCTGTAGTGGCAGATGGGACTTGTAGTTCATTTATTTACAAAGCAGAGCCAGCCCAGGCTCTGCTCTGCACTACAGAACACCTCCCCCTCTCCTCATCCCCATGTCATAGTACTAAGCATATACCGGAAGCATCCATGTCCTTAAAGAATTGTTGTCAATGGAGCCCAAATTTACTAGTTTTTTGTTTCCCATTAGACAGGATTCACATGGATGTTTGGGGGGGCAGTTAAATAGAAAGTTAAGCCACAGTTTTGCCCCCCTTAAAGTAGAATGAAAAGCTGTATTGCCGCTAAAAATTATCTATTCAAGTGGACCACAAGCCAGAAGAGCAACAAGGGTTGCTACCTGTTTGAATGAGTGAATACTAAGGAGTTGGAATCCTCTCTGACTGACATAACCTGCATATGAACAACAGAGATCAGTATATTAGTTCAATGAGATACCTCCAGGGAATAAATCGAGTGCTGGTACTTGTAGGAGAAATAGGAAGGAGGGAGCACCCACAGTGCCACATCCATAATGTATCAAGGGAAAACAAAGAAGATACCAAATAGATATCAACAGGTCGGACTTTTAAGGCATGGAAGCAAATAGGAAAGTAGAAAAAAATATTTATTTTATTGAAAAATACAATATCATAACAGTGTTCAAAACAATATAAAAATCATATGAAATGATATAATTTGTACATTGAGCCCTTGTCCTGGTACTTGTAGTTCCATAGCCCGTAGCAAACAGAAATACAAGTCTGTTCTATCACACTTTTTATTATTACTACTACTACTAATATTAATGACAGGAAAAGTTCTGGTACTTGTAGTTCCATAGCAAACAGAAATGCAAGTCTGTTCTATCACGCTTTTTATTATTACTACTACTACTAATATTAATGACAGGAAAAGTTCTGGTACTTGTAGTTCCATAGCAAACAGAAATGCAAGTCTGTTCTATCACGCTTTTTATTATTATCAATATGAATATTATTAATGATAGGAAGATATAGCATTATTATTGTTATTATTTGGAAGTGATACTGTTAATATTAATATTACTTTTATTATCAGGAAGAAATATTATTACTATTATTATTAATGATGGGAAGAGATTTTAGTGTTATTATTGGTATTGTTATTATTGAGAAGTGATAGTATTAATATTACTATCACTATTATTGTTAGGAATAAATATTATTATTATAATTATTACTAATATTAATGATAGGAAAATATAGTACTATTATTTATAGTATTATGATTATTATTACTACTACTGCTATTATATTTTGGAAGAAATAATATTATTATTATAACTATTACTCATTTTATTAATGATAGGAAGAAATATTATTATGTGATATTCTTATTGCTATTATTATTGTTGGTAAGAAGTATTATTATTAATATTGTTATTATTATTATTACTAAGGATAGGAAGATATATCAGTATTATTATTATTTTTATGAAGATGGGACTTGTAGTTCATTTATTCACAGAGCAGAACCAGCCCAGGTTCTGCTCTGCACTACAGAACACCTCCCCCTCTCCTCATCCCTATGCCATAGTACTGAGCATACAAGCATCCGTGTCCTTAAAGAATTGTTGTCAATGGAGCCCATTAATATCAATTAATATTTATATTATTATTATTATTACTAAGGATAGGAAGATATATCATTATTATTATTGTTTTTAGAAAGTGATAGTATTAATTATTATTTATATTATCCTTATTAATAGGAAGAGAAAAAATATCATTGTTATTGTTACTATAAGGAAGTAATATTATTATTTTTCAATTGCTACTAATATTATCAATAATAATAGGAAGCAAATGTGTTATTATTATTTGGAAGTTATAGTATTATATTATTTACTATTATTGTTATTGATAGGAAGGGATAGAAGCAGATTCCTCCCTGCTATACACAACCTGTCAGCGTAGCCCCGCCCACCTGTCATTCTCCAACACATAGACTACTATCAGAGCTCCCTTTCCCCTGTGCAGGGGGGCGGTGCTGGTAGTAGATGGGCGGGGCAGACAGAGGACTATAATCATGAGCCTCTTGTAGGCTGTGCCTGGTGTCTTGATGTGAGAAGCATCCCCATCTGACTCTGCAGGAATACACAATGGTGAGTTTCATTTAATTCAATCCTGCTTTGTGTTGTAATACTTTACCACTTGTGATTTAACCCTTCAACTTCTAATATATTATCTCAGATCTGCAGTTTCATGCTGTACACTTGTAGTGCAATGCCTGCAGATTGCATGGTATTTGCATGCTTGCAATAATCTTTTTTTAAACATAGTAGAAATAATGACATTGTTCTTTGTAGTAGTGTCTGCAGGTTGCATCAGTGCAATAATAATAATTGTATAATTATTGCATGGTCCTTTTTTTTTTTTTTTGTGATTGCAATGCATGTTTATTTAGTTGCTGCCTGCAGATGAATACTTCTAGCAATGGAATGCTTTTTGATCATTGCAATATACATGGTTACAGTTATCACCATAATAGAGAACTGGAACTGTTACAGTAATGTAGATCTTTAATATGATCAGATTGATACAATGGGGGAAAAAAATGAGTGGAGTGATTCTCACATGAAGAGTGAGATCTGGGCATCCAGCAGGCTGTCAGAGGAAGAATGTGTCCCCATCAATGTATAACATGTTCATTGGGAATGCAGCACATGTGTGAGCGAGGGGGGCGTGTCTGGTGTGATGTATAGCAAGAGAAGGGAGAGTTTCTATTGGCCGCTGTCAGGTTATGAGGTGGTGTCAGGCCATGGGATGGTCTGCAGACACACAGAGCTGGGCGAGGATTCTGGGAAATTCCATAGATATAAAGCAGCACAAAATAGTATAGTATGGATTTCTCTCTCTGTGTATAATCATTACAGAAGATTGCATAACTCCACCACCTAGCCAGGACTGGCAGATTAGCAGGAACACATTTTTAATTCTAAAATGCACAAACATCTCTCAGATTACAAAAAAAAAACAGGTTTTGTAGGAAGAGTTTAACATTGCAAAGAGTACCTGTCACCTATTCCCCACTGATTTTTTTATTTAGTATTTATCTACAGAGAGAATTTAGCATGCAGCACAATATTTTTAATTATTGGAATCAGTTCCCTAGACAAGTGTTTGCCATAGGTGCACTTGGGGGCTGCAATCACACCTTTGCGTTACAGGAAACGTGAAAAACACAGCAAAGTTCCTTCACCCCGAACTCGCTCATCCATGTCTTTTTGGACCTTTCTTTGAGCACTGGAAGCCCATGTACTTTTTTGAGCCTCAGGAATTTTGCTTCAGGCAACAGAAAATGCAGAGGTATACAGGGACCATTGAAATGAATGAAATTTTGCTTGTTGGACATTTTGGAGCTTTAGAGCTGAGCGTTTTACAAGGTGAAAATCGCTCAGGTGTGAACGGGGCCTAAGGCTGCATTCACACTTCAGTGTTTTGAATCATGGGTAGATTTGCTGCGGTTCTAACCCACCATTTGAAAGCACTGCTGCGTGAGCGACAAATCGCGGGAGTCACACTTGAGATGGCATTTATTTGAATGACACCTAAAATCGCTGTGCGGGGTCTGCCGCGATAAATCGTGCTGCCCAGTGCCTCCAACCCACATTGCGTGAAGCACGTTACCCAAGTAGCTCCTGAACTTTTTTTGGGCAACATGCGATGCGGGTTTCCGTGATTGCAGCGCAATTTACCTTGCAAGAATCGCGGTAGACCCACAACACGATTTTAGGTGTCATTCAGATGAATGGCATCTCAAGTTTGAGCCCCGAGATTTGTTATGCACACATTGGCGCTTTCAAATTGTGGGCACAATCGCGGCAAATCTGCCCAGGATTCAAAAGTGTGAATGCAGCCTAATGCCACGTACACACAACCAGACTTTGCAGCAGACTAGGTCTGACAGTCTTCCCGACGGACTTTCGGCGGAGTTCCGACAGACTTTCCGAATGAATGGACATGGCCACACACAATCACACCAAAGCCTGACGGATTCGAACGTGATGACGTACGACCGGACTAGAATAAGGAAGTTCATAGCCAGTAGCCAATAGCTGCCCTAGTGTCGGTTTTCATCTGTCGGGCTAGCATACAGATGAGCGGATTTTTCAATAGGAACTGGGTCCGGCAGAAAAATTTGAAACATGTTCTATTTCTAAAGTCTGTCAGATTTTTGGACAGCAAAGGTCTGATGATGCCCACGCACAATCGAATTGTCCGGCGGATTCGTTCCGTCAGACCTTTGCTGTTGAAAAGTCCAGTGGTGTGTACGCAGCATAAGGCTCCGTTCACATCTAGGCATTTTTGGGTGATTTTCTCCTCTAAGCCTCAGCTCTGAAAACTGCCAACAAGACGATTCTCATTCATTTCAATGGCCCCTGTTCACATCTGAGTCTTCTGTCGCCTTAAGCAAAACGCCCGTCGCTCAAAAAATGTACATGAACTTGTTTTTTGGCAGATTACAGGCATTTTACTGCTTTACATTGGTTGTCAACTCAAAATGCCTGTACAAAAATGCCAGGAAATGTCATAAAAACGCCTGTAAAAATATGAACAGAGCCTAAATGCTATACTGTATGTGTTCATATTTTGGGGGAAAAAACTCAAGAGTTATGTATATTTTTTATATCTGCATTTTTCCCCATCCTTATGTCACAATCTCTCTTTCTTATCAGGACGCCATGCTGATAATAGCACTGGCTGTGGTCGTAGTGAGCACGTTATTATTCATGATTAAATCTATGGGAACACAAGAAAAGAAGGACCCGGTCACCCTCCTGGACCCTAACACCAAGTATCCTCTTCCTCTTATTGAAAAACAGGTACAAACCCTACAAGCTTCCCTTTACTCTTTATTGTAGTGCAATCAATAGAAACGAAGTGCAATCAATAGAAACGAAATGTGATCACATAAATGCAGTGAAATCGGTAAGTATATGTATGAAGTAGAGAATTCATTAAAAAATGCAAAACTACCCCAAAGCAATGCAGGATTTTCCTCGCAACTAGGTATTTGTTCTGTCTTACGCCTCGTACACACGATCGGATTATTGGCCAACAAAACTGTAAACTTTTGTGCAAAGGGTGTTGGCCCAAATTTGTATTGCATACACACGGCCACACAATTGTTGGTCAACAATCACGAACGTAGTGACCTACTACGTGGTTTTTCAGCTCTTTGAGCACAGTGGGGGCCCAGGAGAAGTGTGATTTTCTCTGCATCAGTGGGCATGCGGGTACTGGTAGAAGTAAATCTGGCCATAGACAGATCAAAATGCAGCTGGTTCAGCAGAAACCGTCTAAATTTCGATCAGTCTATGGGCAGGCTGTGCTGTTTCACTATAGGGGATGACAAGGGACTAAATACCTTTTTGTTTTGTTTTTTTTGTTTTTTTTACAAAAATCTTGTATAATTAGCAGTAATTAGCATGGATTCATGAAGAATCATTCTTGCCAAACCAATCTATTAACCTTCTATGAGGAAGTAAGCCTCCATCTAGATAAAGGAAGGCCCGTAGACGTGGTGTATCTGGTTTTTGCAAAAGAATTTGACACAGTTCCCCATAAATGTTTACTGTACAAAATAAGGTCCGTTGACATGGACCATAAGGTGAGTACATGGATTGAAAATGGGCTACAAGGGCGAGTTCAGAGGGTGGTGATAAATGGGGAGCACTCAGAATGGTCAGGGGTGGAAAGTGGGGTCCCCCAGGGTTCTGTTCTGGGACCAATCCTATTTAATTTATTCATAAACGACCTGGAGGATGGGGTAAACAGCTCAATCTCAGTATTTTCTGACGATACTAAGCTAAGCAGGGAAATAACTTCTATGCATGTGGAAACCTTGCAAGAAGATCTGAACAAATCAACGGGGTGGGCAACTACATGGCAAATGAGGTTTAATGTTGAAAAATTTTAAATAATGCATTTGGGTGCCAAAAATAAAGACGCAACCTACTCACTAAGGGAAGAGCCTCTGGGGGAATCTAGGATGGAGAAAGACTTGAGGGTCGTAGTAGATGATAGGCTCAGCAATGGCATGAAATGCCAAGCTGCTGCAAGCAAAGCCAACAGAATATTGGCATGCATTAAAAAGGGGATTAATTCTAGAGATAAAACGATACTTCTCCCGCTCTACAAGACTCTGGTCTGGCCTCACCTGGAGTATACCGTCCAGTTCTGGGCACCAGTCCCCAGGAAGGATGTAATGGAGCTGGAGAAAGTCCAGAGAAGGGCAACAAAGCTATTAAAGGGACTGGAGGATCTCAGCTATGGGGAAAGACTAAAAGCACTGAACTTATTCTCTCTAGAGAAGAGACGCTTGAGAGGGGATATGATTTCGATGTACAAATTCCATACTGGTGACCCCACAATAGGGATAAAACTCTTCCACGCAAGAGAATTTAAAAAGACACATGGCCATTTATTAAAAAGAGAAGCACTTTAAGCTTAAACTACATAGAGGGTTCTTTACTGTTAGAGCGGTAAGAATGTGGAATTCTATTCCACAAGCAGTGGTTATAGCAGGGAGCATCAATAATTAAAAAAAACTGAAAAAACTGACACCTTAACGACCACAACATACAGGGATATACAATGTAATATACACATAAAGCACACACAGGTTGGACTTTTGTCTTTTTTCAACCTCAGCTTCTATGTAACTATATCCACCAGCAGTGATCATTGTATTTTACTTTTGGGGAAGGTTCATCACACTTCCTGCTGTCAGAACACAATAGCGGTGCTGGAGGGATTGCCCCATCAATAGAGTGAATGTTGAATGGGAATCAAGCAACATTCTTTTTTTTCATCCCATGGTTGAAGGAAAGAAAATTGCAAAATGCATGGCCTGCCTAAGTATTTACTAATAATTATTGGGCACTACGGGTTTAGCTACAATAGCTTTAGACTGTCTCAGTATTAATTATAAGCATTTAAAAAAAAAATCAGGGCGTCATCCATCTATAGCGACTTGGGTCCCATATGGGATCCTGGGCACTGTAACCTACTTCTTCTTACTCTCAGTAATATATTTTATTGGGGGGTTTAATTGTTTTGTTAACTCATCATTATTGCTGTTTGCAGGAAATAAGTCATGACACCAAGAAATTCCGATTTGGTCTACCATCATCGGAGCACATTTTGGGACTTCCTATAGGTAAAGATGATGAGATTGACTCCTTTTGAAAGGAGAAAACAACATCAATGTACATGCCACAGCAAATTATTATCAATATTAACCTTAATTTTCCATATGTAGTAGTTGCTGGAAAGTTAGACCGGTTAAGAGTTTCTTATATCTCTCTGGAACTCTATTAGAGAGCTAGTAGTAGTGACAATCGACTTCACATTTCCAGTTATATGAGACTGACTAGCTATACTATGATCTGGAAAAATGAAGACCTTCACAGACTTTACTGGTGAGATGTATATGCTGAGTTCTGGGGTCTTCATACCTATTATGACTAGGGATGGTCCCAATGTTTGAGTCAAACCTAAGTTCGACTCGAATATCGTGTGTTCGCGGCAAATTCGAAAGCCGCGGAACACCCTTTAAAAGTCTGTGTGAGAAATCAAAAGTGCTAATTTTAAAGGCTTATATGCATGGTATTGTCATAAAAAGTGTTTGGGGACCCGGGTCCTGACCCCGGTGGACATGTATCAATGGAAAAAAAAAGTTTTAAAAACTGCCATTTTTTGGGAGAAGTGATTTTAATAATGATTAAAGTGAAACTATAAAAGTGTAATTTTCCTTAAAATTTTGTACCTGGGGGTTGTCTATAGTATGCCTGTAAAGTGGCGCATGTTTCCCGTGTTTAGAACAGTCTGACAGCAAAATGGCATTTCTAAAGGAAAAAAAGTAATTTAAAGTACTCCCGGCTACAATGAATTGTCGGTCCGGCAATACACATAAAAGTTCATTGATAAAAATGGCATGGGGAACCCCGAACCAAAATAAAAAAAAATAAAAAAACTCCACCAAACACTTTTTATGATAATAACTTGCATATCAGCCTTTAAAATTAGCACTTTTGATTTTTCATGTTCTTGTTCCATAGACTTTAACGGTGTTCGCGTGTTCGAACACATCTTTTGCCTGATCGAATGTTCTGGTGCGAACCGAATGGGGGTGGGTGTTCTCCCTGTTGGATTTCTTAAAAAAAAATATATTATCGAGAATGCAATTAATTTGTGGCAAAGCTGGCACTTACTTTATACCATGATGGCTGTCTATTAGCTATAGTCCACAGAATGTTCACATAAACATAGGGGTTGATTTACTAAAACTGGGAAGTGCAAAATCTAGTGCAGCTTCATGGTAGCCAATCGGCCTCTAACTTCAGCTTGTTTAATTAAGCTTTGACAATAAAACCTGGAAGCTGATTGGTTTCTATGTAGTGCTGCACCCAAATTTTGCACTCTTCAGTTTTAGTGAATCCACTGAATGTCTAGATATCTACAATTCTCTAGAATTAGCAAAATCTAAAAAAATGGCATGTTTTTTATTGAGTATAACACTTTTATTACATATAATCTTTTTTATAGGACAGCACATCTACCTCTCAGCTAAAGTCAATGGCAGCTTGGTGGTTCGGGCGTACACCCCGGTGTCCAGTGATGAGGTGAAAGGTCACGTTGATCTGGTTGTAAAGGTAAAATGTATTTATGTAGATACGAGTAAAGGTAGTACTGAACAATAGAGTACTGGGTTGGGAGGTGGGGAGAATTTGTCCCCTTCGTTGGTGTAAACCAGTGTTTCCTAATCTTTTCTCAGTCACAACATCCTATAAAAATATGCAAAATCTTGGCGCCTTTAGTCTGAAATCAGAAGCCCCTTCCCCCTTTCACTGGAGTGTCCGAAATCTCACCATTCCACATCAGAGTCCTCAATCCCATGCTTTTATGTCAGAGTCACATTGGAGTCCTCAGCCCCTCCACTTTCACATCCGAGTCTTACCTTCTAGCTGCGGTTACATGCCAGTTGGCAGGAGGCAGATCAAGTTTAGATAAAGGCAGACTTTAATTCTCTTCTGAAACAGGGGCGGACTGACCATTAGGTTACTCGGGCACTGCCCGAGGGCCCCATGCCACCAAAGGGCCCCATTAGGGATGCCAGCATCAATAAAACCAGGGACAGTATGTAAAAATATGTTTTTTTTGTTTTGTTTTTTAATCCCAAGATTATAGCTGCTCAGCATCTCCAGTACCTTTTCAGTGTGTGTATGTGTATTCTGTGTGTGTATATTGTGCGTCTGCGTGTGTATAATCTTTTGCCTGGGGCACCATAATCTCCAATTGCCCGAGGGCCCCATAATCTTCTCCTATTGCCTGGGGCCCCATAATATACTATTGCCCGGGGGCCCCATGAGTTGTCAGTCCGCCCCTGTTCTGAAAGCTGTTGCAGCCCTGAATTATTGTTCACATCTTTATGATGCTTGCGTTTGGCCTGCTGCACCATGGAAAAGCATAACACCATCCAAAAATAAGGAAGCAGGGCACCTCTGATGAGCCCAGATGGTACCCAAGGGTGCCGCAAAGTTCTAATTGATAAGTGCTAGTGTAAATAATATCTGCTGTAATGCTGGTGTCCCTGAATAGTGATACATCCCTAATATAACCTCATTCAGAACAAGACTTGCAGTCAGCGATAGGCGATGAGCTTTATATATCCATCTGCTCCCTAGTCAGACCTGTGATCACAGAGCCTGACAGAGGAAAGGAAGTTGTCCGGCATAACTTTCTTTAAGATGTTATTTTCTCCAAAAATTAAATAAAAGGTTGTGCACTAATATATAATTTATTACTATGATTGCTTTTGCAGTACAGTTGGCTAGGTAGTAAAGTTTGTCTTTGCACTAATGCCCCATACACACCATGAGATTATCGGACAAATCATCGTCCGTTTTTTTTTTGGGGGGTTTTTATTTGCATGTTAATCTCTCGTCGAATCTGATGAATTTACTAAAGTCATGAAAATTCTCATACAACAGAATGAAAAAATTCGGAAGTGATGTAATGTGTTGTAATGCATCTGTATTGCATTTTTGAACGATAGCTGTACCGATTAAACGAAAATCGTACGATCTGGCATCGTACGAAAAAAAAATTTGTGCATGTCTGATAGAATAATATCGGATGAGCTGTCCCGATTGGCTCTCGAAAGCTCTGTACTAATGATCCGATTATCGTACAATCGATTTAAATGTGGCATTTTTCATCTGATTTTCTGATCGTGTGTATGGGGCATTATACCCTCTAAATGTTCCTGTAAACTGTCCGTGGTCCAGGATGCACCTTTCTGTGAATGTCACCATTTGGAATCTGGTGTTTGAATCCGGATCTTATTGGTATCTACTGCAGGTTTTGAGAAATTCTAACAATAGTCGGTTCTGCCTTTCAGGTTTATTACAAAAATGTGAACCCCAAATTCCCAGATGGAGGAAAAATGTCCCAGTATTTGGACAGCTTAAAAATAGGGGACACGATTGACTTTCGGGGGCCTAATGGTCTTCTAGTCTACAAAAGAAAAGGTATGTTAAAAGGAAACTTTTCCTAAGTGAAACATGGGGGGGGGGATTTACTAAAACTGGAGCGTGCAAAATCTGGTGCAGCTCTGCACAGAAACCAATCTGCTTCCAGGTTTTAGTGTCAAAGCGTCATTGAAAAAGCTGAAGTTAGAAGCTGATTGGTGACCATGGACAACTGCACCAGATTCCAAATGCTCCAGTTTTTGGAAATCTCCACCATATATTCTGTTGTTGGTTTATTCTCATTCTGCAAATTGTAGTTACTTGGTTGTCATGCTGAACCTCTGGCTTTAACACTTTGAGTTGATGACCCTGAACAAGTATAGAGATAATGACTTCTGACTTTACTCTGAGTATGCTAATCTGCATACTTGTTCCAGGGCAATGGCTTGGAGTACTGAAGGCAGAGGATCAGCAGAAGGAGTGATTTGCCCTTTACATACTTGGGCTCTTTTCTCTGCTTTACAGTTCTATACAGTTGTAGTGTTTTATTGCTGCTCCTTGAGCTTTTTTCCCACAGAGACATTTAGCTGTTGTGGGTCCCTCCAGGTGCTTTAGTACACTGGGAGGGATAGGTGCAGTCCCACTGCCTGTAGCCTATGAAAACTCTGTGGCAAGTGGTGATGAACATTTCATTTTTCATAGTTAGGTTGAATAAAGACACCAGTCCATCCAGTTAAACCTGTGAGTGTCTACAATTGTCCCTATCGCTGTACATTGCACACTCACATCAGTCCCTACCCTCAAGGAGCCCACAATCCAAGGTCCCCATTCATATACTAGGGCCAATTTTGGACAGAAACCAATTAACTTACCTGCATGTCTTTGGATTGTGGGAGGAAACCAGAGTACCCGGAGGAAACCCACACAGGCACAGGGAGAACATGCAAACTCCATGTCATGGTTGGGATTTGAACCAGCGACCTTCTTACTGCTAGGCAAGAGTGCTAACCACTACACCACTGTGCTGCTCAACATTGTACCAAGTGGTGCCTGTGTTTAGGTTCCTACGCATTCAGGGACAAATGCTCGGAAAGCAGATCTTTTGTATTCCAGTAGTTCACCCCTCAAGGCATAGGGCCTTAATCATGAGTGTCACTCTGTACAGTGTTCAGCCTAGTTAAGCCTTAGCTTGCCATAAACTTTGGCAGGCTATCGGCAGTCGGGCTGAACACTGCAGCTATCTTTTCTGGGTGCTATGTAATGCCAGGAGGGATGCACAGCAGCCAGACAGCCATGTGTGCAAGGACATTACAAAGCAAATGTATGGGTTGGCCTACCTATCAAACATGGTGCACTGTGGCTGTAACGCAGTTAGATCAGTGATACTCAAGCAGGGTTCCTCCAGAGGTTGCTAGGGGTTCCTTCAGCATTGGGCCATTTCTGCCTCTCGGATAAATTCCCACCGACACCATTGATCTTTTTAGCTATCTGTAAGGAAAAAATTCTTCCCAATGACCGCAAGTGTAAGGACCATTCTTCCCACTGACCATCACACTAATGTATCATGAGTTGTAGATTTCTCATTTTAAGCAGGGGTTCCCCGAGACCGGAGAACTATTTCAAGGGTTCCTCTGTGTTGAAAAGCTTGAGAAAGGCTGAGTTAGAGCTTCATAGTAGGTAAACTGTTTTAAGTCCAGCCTTTGTGACAACCATGGCTGCCTCCTAGAGACAGTGGAGAAATTAGTGTAACTTTTAAGGGACAGGATGTGTATTATATTGAGGGCCACCAGGTGAAAATAAAGTGGCTAAAAGCCTAAGAAAGGAAAAAAAAAAAAAAAACGAATGCACCCACCACATCTAAGGACTGGTAAACTGCAATACACTATATTGTCAAAAGGATTGGGACGCCTGCCTTTACACACACATGAATTTTAATGGCATCCCAGTCTTAGTCCGTAGGGTTCAATATTGAGTTGGCCCACCCTTTGCAGCTATAACAGCTTCAACTCTCCTGGGAAGATTGTCCACAAGGTTTAGGAGTGTCTATGGGAATGTTTGACCATTCTTCCAGAAGCACATTTGTGAGGTCAGGCACTGATGTGGATGAGAAGGCCTGGCTCGCAGTCTCCATTCTAATTCATCCAAAAGGTGTTCTTTCGCATGGAAGTCAGGACTCTTTGCAGGCCAGACAAGGTCCTCCACCCCAAACTCGCTCATCCATGTCTTTATGGACCTTGTTTTGTGCACTGGTCCAAATCATTTGGTGGAGGGGGTATTATGGTGTGGGGTTGTTTTTCAGGGGTTGGGCTTGGCCCTTTAGTTCCAGTGAAGGGAACTTTTAAGGCGCCAGCATACCAAGACATTTTGGACAATTTCATGTTCCCAACTTTGTGGGAACAGTTTGGGGATGACTCCTTCCTGTTTCAACATGACTGCTCACCAGTGCACAAAGCAAGGCCCATAAAGACATGGATGAGCGAGTTTGGGGTGAAGAAACTGACCTTAACCCAATAGAACACCTTTGGGATGAATTTGAGCAGAGACTGTGAGCCAGGACTTCTCGTTCATATCAGTACTTGACCTCACAAATGTATTAGACACACTCCTAAACCTTGTGCACAGCCTTCCCAGAAGAGTTGAAGCTGTTATAGCTGCAAAGGTGGGTCAACTCAATATTGAACCCTATGGACTAAGACTGGGGTGCCATTAAAGTTCATGTGTGTAAAAGGCAGGCGCCCCAATACTTTTGGTAATATAGTGTATGTAGTGTTCGTAGCTATTACATAGTTACATAGGTTGTTTGGTTGAAAAAAAAGTATATATAGTGTATATTACATTTTAGTATTTGGGATTACATACACTTCAATGTATAATACAAATATAGAAGAGCAAGCATGTAAAAATGTGACAGTCACTTCAGAAATGAATTTAATATAATTCAGCTTATCTGTCCTTAGATGTGATAGAAACATTTGTATCCTTTTTAAAACATTTTTTTCTTTATTCATCACCTGAAGATCCTTTCCGTAACACACTACTTGTCCTAGAGCGACAACACTCTCTCTGTGTCTATAGAGTGTTGTCACCCTAGGACAGAAATTGTACTAGGACTAAAGAACAGCCCCTCTCCTTATTGCCATAATATAAGGGGAGGTGTTCTGTAGTCCATGGAGAGAACTTTGATTAGTATTGGCTGATAACAGAGACAGAGAGCACAAGGTATCAGCCTATTAGATTTATAATGGGATCAGCAGGTATTTTTTGCACAGATAAAACAAAATACTTTCAATGGTCTATTTGATGGGCCAAAAGTGAGCAAATAAGAGAAGTTTGTTGTAAATGGTTTACATACACTTTAAGGTAACCACTTCAATAACAAGTCAAAATGTCTGCTCATTATTATTATTTTACTATACTTCTCTTTGAAGACTGATTTGTACCTGTATACAAATTTCTCTATAATCACTGTTTTTTTTGCAGGTGAATTTGCCATCCGAGCGGACAAAAAGTCTGAACCTCGACTGAAGACCACAAAACACATTGGGATGTTGGCTGGAGGGACTGGTGAGTGCTGAAATGACCTCTTACCCAGGGGCGGACTGATAACTCATGGGGCCCCCGGGCAATAGGAGATTATGGGGCCACACAGTAGACACAAACACACACAGTATACAATCGCACAGTATACACAGACATGTTTCTATTGGTTGAGAAGGTACTGGAGAGGTGGGGCAGCTATAATCTCAGGATTTTTAGACCAAAAGGATGTCGGTAAGGGACATTTCAGAGACAGATGTAAAAAAAAAAACACAAATTTTAACATACTGTCCCTGGTTTTACTGAGGCTGGCAACCCTGATGGGGCCCTTGGGCATTGCCCGAGTGGCCCAATGGTCAGTCCGCCCCTGCTCTTACCTGATTCATGCCTTGGTATGACCAGTTTAGTGACATTTATGTCTGATAATGAAACACAACTTCACCTGCATATCTGCATTCCAAAACATGAATTTACTACTGCCTCTCATTCTTGCTGTCAGAAGCGGGAATGAGTCATTTGTTGTTAAGGAGTTGGCATCTGCCAGCTTCCTAACAACGATGAGTCATCCCTGCTGTCAGCAGGGGAGTCCTCACTGGCAGCTGAATGTAAACAAAAGCATAAAGAAAAAACAGAATGGGGGGTCCCCCACAAACCTATATGCCCTTCAGGTCTAGTATGGATTTTAAGTGGGGCCTCACACCAAAAACAAAACAAAACAAAAAGTGTGAGGACCCACCCAAAATGTATTCAAGGCTCTAAGGCCTGGAATGGAGTTTAAAGGGAATCCTACGCTAAAAAATGGCGTGGGGGCCCCCCAAAATCCATAAAAGACCCTCATCTGAGTATGCAGCCCAGCTGGCAAAAAGAGGGGGGATAAGGGAGCCCCCCCTCCTGAACCATACCAGGCCACATGTCCTCAACATGGAGGCGACACTTGCCAGGGAGGGATATCCCCTGGCAAAGCACAATGTCCCCATGTTGATGAGGACAATGTCCACTTCCTCACAACCCTGGCCCAGAGGTTGTGGGGGGGGGGGGTAGTTTATCAGCATCTAGAAGCCCTCTTTAAGAAGGAGACCCCCAGATTCTGCCACTCCTATGTGAATGAGTATGGACTACATAGTAACCCTATTCATTTATGGAAATAAAAAAAGTCAAAAGTAAACAAAAACACAAGCACTGTTTTTGACAAGTCCTTTATTAAAAAATACAAATAAATATCTCCCTCAATGTAAATCCATCATCAACCACGATGAATGCCGGCCATCAACCCCCCCCCCCCCTTCACCTTGCCATTAAGTAAACAAAGAGGCAAGGGTCAACCAGTGATGTCACCAGTTGAGTTGCCCCATGATGTCATTTGGAGACCCCATCCTCGTGACTCCATAGGATCTCAGTCGCACTGCATGCATGTGTATGAGCTCAATAGAAAATGATGTTATTTCACTTGTCATGTAATTCAATGTGTTCCAACTTACTGAAGTTGTCTTCACAGTTTTTAGTTTTTATTTTTGTCCTTTGTGTATGCCGAATGCTCTGAAGTTATTTCATAGTGAGTTTAATGGCTTTTGTTTTTGAGCAGTACTGTGGCACTATATTCACTTAAAGTGATATTAAAGGTTCAAGTTTTTTTTTTTTTTTTAAATAACAAACATCATACTGACCTCCACTGTGCAGTTAGTTTTGCACAGAGTGGCCCCAATCATCCTCTTCTGGGGTCCCACGGCGGCTCTCACGGCTTCTCCCCGCATTAGATAACCCCTCTGGGAAGCTCTCTCCCGCTGGGCGGATACCTTGTGGGCGCACTTCTGTGTCATACACTCGCCGTCCATAGTCGCAGAGTGTATGACTCGGCCCCGCCCCCCCTGGCGCCCGTGTCATTGGATTTGATTGACAGCAGCGGGAGCCATTAGCTGCACTGCTATCAGTCTAACCAATGAAGAGCCGAGAAGCCGGGGGAAAGAGCGATGCGGGATTGCACCCACGGAAATTCGGGGCTCAGGTTAGTAAAACGGGACGGCTGGGGGGGCCGGACATTGCAAGGTGTTTTTTTTTTTTTTACCTTAATGCATAGGATGCATTAAAGTGAAAAAACACAAGGGTTTACAACTCTTTTAAAGCTAAGCGCTGTTGTTTTATATTTTAAACTGCGTATTTGTTACCTGATCTGCCTCTGTGCAAACTGTAAGTCATTGTAGTAGCCCAAGCTACTACAGTGATGGCCTCCGTCCTCTGGGTCCTGTGCTGAGCAGCTACCCTTCTTAAAGTGGTTGTAAACCCTTACAAACCACTTTGGCCTACAGGTAAGCCTAGATTAAGGCTTACCTGTAGGTCCAAGAAACATCTCCTAAACCTATACGGTTTAGGAGATATTTACAAAAAGACAGGCACCGCTGTCTACAGCGCATGTGCTGTAGACAGCGGAGCACAGGCGCACTGAGCAGGCCGCAGATCACGGCGATATGCTGCTCGCATTGGCTCCCGTGCGCATGCGCGGGAGTGACATCATCGCAGCTCCGGCGATCACAGCGCCGGAGCAGCGAGACCCGGAAGTCACTCCGGGATACATGGCAGCGGGAAAGATGAAGAAGGAGGACCGTTTCGGGGGCTTCGTTCTCAGGTAAGTTATTCATAATGAGCTAGTATGCTATGCATACTAGCTCATTATGCCTTTGCCTTGCAGGTTGCATTTTTTTTTTTTTAAATAGCCTTTACTTCCTCTTTAATAGTAACTGTAGGGAGTCACTCGTTTGGCATGGCTACCCTTCAAAATATGCCTTGAATTTTTCTGATTGGATGAGGTGGAGAAAAGTGGTGGTGATGTCTTCTGGTCAGCTATATACCTAGCTCTTGCAGATAGGAAGAGACAGCTGCACATGGCCACAAGAGGCCCACACAGTGTACATTAGGGTGACATTCTCTGTCTAGGAGCCACAGTTGCAGCATACAGCCCACTGCTAGCAGTGCAGACTGTGTTGAGGGGAGCGCATATCTCCCTATAAGAGGAACTAAGGTCAAAAACTAAAATGTAATCTGTGATAAAACATTGTCTGTCTTTGTTACATAAATGCAAGGATATAGAGCAGGGTACCTGCTCCCCCTCCAGCTTATCAGCTTCCTTTATTCTGGGGACAACGCAGCTTCCTCACTTTTTTCAAATGGTTCCGTTAGTCCCCTTTTTGCATTATGATGTTATTCAATTAAATAAATGGTGGAGCTGTGACATCATTGTGGGGCGTTGCTTTCTTTACTTAGAAAGCCCTAGCGTCAAGGCTCCACCCACTTCTCACATCTGACCCGCCTATGCTTCACCTATGTCCCGCCCACTGAATCATGGGAAATGTAGTTTACTGTAGGAGATGCAGATGCTAGCATAGAGGAAGGCAACAACGTGCTAGCTCTGCAATACTCCTCCCGCCATCACTACAGTGCCTTGAAAAAGTGTTCATACCACTTGAAAATTGAAAAACCAAAAACGTAAATGTATTGGGATTTTATGTGATAGACCAACACAAAGTGCCACATAATTGTGAAGGGGAAGGAAAATGATAAATGGTTCTCAACATTTTTTACAAATAAATATGTGAAAAGTGTGGTGTGCATTTGTATTCAGCCCCCTTTACTCTGATACCTCAAAGTAAAATCTAGTGCCTTCAGATGTCACCTAATTAGCAAGTAGAGTTCACTTGTGTGTAATTTAATCTCAGTATAAATACAGCTGTTCTATGAAGCCCTCAGAGGTTTGTTAGATAACCTTAGTGAACAAACAGCAAATTTCAAGGGGTATGAATACTTGTTCAAGGCACTGTATCAGGATCTAGCAGCGGAGACACAAATAGAGTAGTTAGAGCAAGCAAATAGGTGTATGCTGCGGTAATTATGATTTTATTTATGATACTTATTAAAATGTGGCACTTTAATGAACTTTATTCACAGTACACTAAAAATATGTAAGCTGCCTTTAATTGTACTATAACTCCTTACCCTGTTCTAATTCCTAATTCCAAACGAACCTTTTCTTCAGCATACTAACTTTATGCTGTGCCCAAACCAGTGGTGCAGAAAACAGTTTGGTGATTGACATTAGCAGTGCCAATTTATTGCCACTTAAAACTAATGATCCGTAGACATTTTGATAAATTGAGTATATTGTGTATATGAGTGATAGATTAAACTGTAATTCCCTGTATTTACCATTGGGCAACAATGCATTTAATTTCAGTGAGAACTTTCTGGGTGATCGGTTTACAGACATTTGGTTTCAAAGGAAGAAAAAATAAAAAGGTTAAAAAAACTGTAGACGAAGCCCTGGTTCACACCAGTGCGGCTTTAAAATCACGCTGCTTCAGCACGATTCCACAGCCGCAGATCAGTGCGATTGGGACCTCTAAATTTGTTGCGACTTCAGTTAACAGAAGTCAATGCAAGTCCAAATGAAATCCGCCAAAATGTAGAGCAGGAATCTTTTTCGGAGTCGCAATGATTTGAACAGTTCCATTGCCGGTAATGGGGTGCGTCTTTGGCAGTTCAAATTCTGGATGGACCCTCTGCACGCTGCTACACCCTTTCTAGCAAACTCTGCAATGGAAAATAGGGATATTTAGTTCACACACATTGCAATATATATTTAAGCTGGCCAACTGCATCAAAGTAATCCCTCTGATGGCCAGTCCTACACTGCTCTACCACTTCAAATTCTACAGTGAACACCATGCCAACGTGGGGCATAAAGACCCAAGATGGGGAACCTAGTCACTTTGCCCCACCTTGGGTCTTTATGCCCCATGTTGGCATGGTGTCCACTGTAGAATTTGAAGTGGCAGAGCGAGCAGTGTAGGAATGGCCATAAAAGGGATTACTTTGATGCAGTTGGCCAGCTTAAATATGTATTGCGAATATGTGTGAACTAAATATCCCTGTTTTTCATTGCATAGTTTGCTGGAAATGGTGTATAGCAGTGTGCAGATGGTCCATGCAGAATTTGTAGTGTTAATATGTGGTCACACCCCTTTAGCACCTGATGGGTTTAAAACACATGTACAAGGTATTCTGATTTAAGCACAGGTATATCTTTTCTCTTTGACAGTTCAATATCGATAAATTGCACCGGTGTGAGCCAGCTAAATCCCATGTGAAGTAAAGAAATACTTGTAACTAACAAGCTCCATTGTTATGGTCATCACACTCCTGTTACAGGTCAATAGGCAACAGAGTAATGCTGGAATTTTGTTCAAAATGTATTGTGTTTGAAATGTTCGTTCAGTTTAAGGTGCTCCAGACCATGAAGATTTTCAACCTTAAATCAAAGGAGAAGGATGGAAATGTATTTATTTTTATACAAGTACTTATAGAGCGCTGTCAGTGTTCGCAACGCTTTTACATATATAGGGGTTGATTTACTAAAACTAGAGAGTGCAAAATCTGGTGCAACTCTGCTTAGAAACCAATCAGCTTCCAGGTTTTACTGTCAAAGCTCAACCACTTAAGCCCCGGACCAATTTGCAGCCAAAGGGCCAAGCCCCTTTTTGCGATTCGGCACTGCGCCGCTTTAACTGACAATTGCGCGGTCGCGCGACGTGGCTCCCAAACAAAATTGATGTCCTTTTTTTCCCACAAATAGAGTTTTCTTTTGGTGGTATTTGATCACCTCTGTGGTTTTTATTTTTTGCGCTATAAACAAAAATAGAGCAACAATTTTGAAAACAATTCAATATTTTTTACTTTTTGCTATAATAAATATCCCCCAAAAATATATAAAAAAAACATTTTTTTCCTCAGTTTAGGCCGATACGTATTCTTCTACATATTTTTGGTAAAAAAAATCACAATTAGCGATTATTGATTGGTTTGCGCAAAAGTTATAGCGTTTACAATAGCATTTTTATTAATATTTTATTTTTTTACTAGTAATAGCTGCAATCAGCGATTTTTATTGTGACTACGACATTATGGCGGACACATCGGACATTTTTGACACATTTTTGGGACCATTGTCATTTATACAGCAATCAGTGCTATTTAAATGCACTGATTCCTGTGTAAATGACACTGGCAGTGAAGGAGTTAACCACTAGGGGGCAGTGTAGGTGTTATGTATGACGTTATGTGTTTTTTTTTTTATTGTAGGCAGGCGTGGCCTGGCATGTGACGTCACTGATCGTCTTTTCCTATAAAAGGGAAGAGACGATCGGTGACAGCCACAGTAGGAAGCACGGGGAGAGGTTTGTTTACACAGACCTCTCCGCGTTCTTCAGCTCTGTGACCCGATCGCGGGACACCAGCGGCTACCAGGTCCACTGGTCAGGCGTGCGCCACCGGCAGCATGCTCCCGACCCACGGCTGGGCACTTAAAGAGCAACGTACAGGTACGTGCTTGTGCCCAGCCGTGCCATTCTGCTGACGTATATCGGCGTGAGGCGGTCCTTAAGTGGTTAAAGGGGTTGTAAAGGTTCGTGTTTTTTCACCTTAAGGAATAGGATGCATTAAGGTGAAAAAACATCTGACAATACCGCCCCCCCCCCAGCCCCCCTGTTTTACTTACCTGAGCCCGTTCACCTGCTGCGCTCGCCCCGCAATGTCCTCTTCGCCGCTCAGCCTGGCCGTTGATTGGCTAGACTGGATGGATTGAAAGCAGCGCAGCCATTGGCTCGTGCTGCTGTTAATCACATCCAATGACGCTGTGCACCAGGGCGGGCCGAGTGATATATTGAGCGGCTTTAGCCGCCAGCCGTATCACGGAAGCGCGCCCGCAAGAACTTACCACCATGTGAGAGAGCTTGCATGAAGGTGGTTAGTTCTTGCAGGGAGGAGCTGAGATAGCCTCTGAGGGACCCCAGAAGACCAGGATTCGGGGCCACTCTGTGCAAAACAAGCTGCACAGTTGAGGTAAGTATAACATGTTTGTTATTTTAAAAAAAATAAAAAATTGTCTTTACAACCCCTTTAATTGAACAAACTGAAGTTAGAAGCTGATTGGCTGCCGTGCACGGCTGCACCATATTTTGCACCAGTTTTAGTAAATCAACCCCTATATTGTAAGTTCACATCGGTCCCTGTACTCGAGGACAATCTAAGGCCCCTAACTCACAATCATACACACACATACTAGGACCAGTTTAGACAAGCAAAATAACCTACCAGCATGTCTTTGGAGTGTGGGAGGAAACCGGAGTACCCGGAGGAAACCCATGCAGGCACAGGGAGAACATGCAAACTCCAGACCTTTGTGGTGCTAGGATTTTTTTTCCTGTGTTTCTTATCAGAAAACTGTGACTGTGGGTTCTTATTGTGAAAATTCATATGCACTGGAGTGCAATACGGAAGTATAACTTTATTTGACGAGATTTTTGTTTTTGGAAAGGACAGCGCTCTCAGTAATGCATGCGCGCGGGAGATTTCTTCCCGGCAGGGTCCGTCGTCTGCCGGGCTTTCAGCCGGGAATCCCCTGTGCGCATGCGCCGCTGCAGTCAGCGGCGCATTGCGAGGGGAATATCTCCTAAACTGTACAGGTTTAGGAGATATCTTTTTTTACCTACAGGTAAGCCTTATTATAGGCTTTCCTGTAGGTAAAAGTCCCAAAAAGGACTATACAACCACTTTAAGCGCTGTGTAAACTGTTGGCGCTATATAAATCCTGTATAATAATAATAATGTGTACAGTTCTATGTACTCTGTAAAATGCTTTGCAGTATGTGGGTGTTGTATGTACAGAAAATTTGATAAATTATATTTTTTTAAAGTGTGATTAGTAAATGTTTCTAGTGCAGGATTTAAGAAGTAAGCTGATTTATAAAAGGTAGTCTCTGATTCTCAGTAGCACATAGTGAATAGTTTCGATCAGTATACTCTCATGTTTGCACAAGGCCAAAGTTCTTGCAGGTTGCTGGTTCATGCGAGGCTGCACGTAGTCCCTGTGCTGATCATGGAAGGGCAGACAGACACATTCTGTATTTAAAGGTACACACAAAATTGAAAATTAAGCCATTCCCATACTTCCCAACATTTTGAGATGGGGATGAGGGACACCTACCAGCAAATGTATGTAGGCATAGGACACCCCACCCCCGCCACACCCCCTTAAAGGAGAATTAACCCCCCCCCCAAAAAAGGTTAATTAAATCCACAAGTGCTTTTTTTTTACCACTACTATGCCTTTATATTGATAGATTAGATAGATATAGATTTACCCCCTTCCTGACCAGAGCACTTTTTGCGATTTGGCACTGCATCGCTATAACTGACAATTGCGCGGTCGTGCGACGTGTCACGTGGCTCCCAAACAAAATTGATGTCCTTTTTTTGCCACAAATAGAGCGTTCTTTTGGTGGTATTTGATCACCCCTGCGGTTTTTATTTTTTGCGCTATAAACAAAAAAATAGCAACAATTTTGAAAAAAACACATTATTTTTTTACTTTTTGCTATAATAAATATCCCCCAAAAATATATTAAAAAAGTTTTATTTCCTCAGTTTAGGCCGATACGTATTCTTTTACATATTTTTGGTAAAAAAAAAAAATCGCAATAAGCGTTTATTGATTGGATTGCGTAAAAGTTATAGCATCTACAAAATAGGGGATACTTTTATGGCATTTTTATTAATATTTTTTTTTTTTTTACTATTCATGGCGGCAATCAGCGATTTTTATCATGACTGCGACATTATGGCGGACACATCGGGCAATTTTGACACATTTTTGGGGCCATTGGCATTAATACAGCGATCAGTGCTTTAAAATTGCATTGATTACTGTAAAAATGTCACTGGTAGTGAAGGGGTTAACCACTAGGGGGCAGTGTAGGGGTTAAGTGTGTCCTAAGGGAGTGTTTCTAACTGATTGGGGGATGGGCTTGTGTGACGTGGACACTGATCGCTGCTCCCGATGACAGGGAGCAGACGATCAATGTCCTGTTATTAGGCATTAGTTACATCGGCTTGTTGAGGGTGTTTGTAGCTAGAGTTCACTAAGCCACTCCACTAAGGTAATGCATGGTGGCCCTGTATATATTATGGTCAGGACAAGTAGGATGCATAAAAAATAATAATTTATAGTATTAATAGTAAATAAGTAATATGGCTTATGCTACAGGGGGAGCTCTAGAATTATTTTCAAATGTTTTACAAGGTGTTCTTTCCTGCTTTTCTGAAAAAAAAGCTTATACTACAGTGGAGGAAATAATTATTTGATCCTCTGCAGATTTTTTAAGTTAGCCAACTTACAAAGAAATGAATTTTTATCATAGGTGTATTTTAAATGAAAGAGAAAGAATATCAACCAAAAATCCAGAAAAAACACACGATACAAATGTTATAAACTGAGTTGCAGTTCAGTGAGTAAAAGAAGTATTTTATCCCCAAGCAAAACATGACTTAGTACTTAGTGGAGAAACTCTTGTTGGCAAGCACAGAGGTCAGATGTTTCTTGTAGTTGATGACCAGGTTTGCACACATATTAGGAGGGATTTTGGTCTATTCTTCTTTAAAGATCTTCTCTAAATCCTTAAAGTTTCTTAAGCAACACAAAGTTTCAGCTCCTTCTATTTCTATAGGATTAAGGTCTGGAGATTGGCTAGGCCACGGCAAGACCTTAATGTGCTTCTTCTTGAGCCACTCCTTTGTTGCCTTGGCTGTATGTTTTGGGTCATTGTCATGCTGAAATACCCATCCATGACCCATCTTCAGTGTTCTGGCTGAGGGAAGAAGGTTCTCATCCAGGATTTTATAATACATGGCCCTATTCATTGGCCCCTCAATGCGTCAAAGTCGGTCTGTATCTTTAGGAGAGAAACAGCCCCAAAGCATAATGTTTCCACCTCCGTGCTTGACTGTAGGGACTGTAGGGTCATAGTCAGCATTTTTATTTCTCCAAACATGGCGAGTCGAGTTAATGCCAAAGAGCTCAATTTTTGTCTCATCTGACCACAGCACTTTCTCACAATCCTTTAGATGTTCATTGGCAAACTTCAGATGGGGCTGTAGATATGCCTTTTTGAGAAGGGGGACCTTGCGGGCACTGCAGGATTTCAATCCATGGTGGTGTATTGTGTTACCAATGGTTTGTTTGATGACTGTGGTCCCAACTGCCTTGAGATCATTCACAAGCTCATCCCGTGTAGTTCTGGGCTGATCTGTCACTTTTTTCATGATCATCCTCACCCCATGAGTCAAAATCTTGCATGGAGCTCCAGATCGAGGGCGAATGATGGTTATTTTGTATTTCTTTCATTTGCAAATAATCGATCAAATAGTTGTCTCCTTCTCACTAAGCACCTTGCTGATAGTCTTGGAGCCCATTCCAGCCTTGTGCTGGTCTAAAATCTTGTCTCTGACGTCCTTTGACAGCCAGGGCTCGAGTCTTGCGTGGGAACGGCGTCCCTGCACTTTTTTTACAGCAGGAACGCCATTCCCTTGCAGGAATAGAGCCGCCAGAGCCGAATGTCGAAATGCAGGCCGAGTAGTGCAGGAAGCGCCTGTCTGTAGTAAGTTTTCTCTCATGTCACTCAGTACTGTTCGCTCCCCGGCGGCCCCTCCTCTCTTCTCGTCTATCCCAGATGATGTCACAAGCCAATGGGGATAGATGAGAAGAGAGGATGTGCCCCATGTCCTGTGCCCTAATGTGCTATGTGCCCCATGCCCTGTGCCCTAATGTGCCCCATGCCCTGTGCCCTAATGTGCCCCATGCCCTGATGTGCTATGTGCCCCATGCCCTGATGTGCTATGTGCCCCATAATGTGCCCTGATGTGCCCCATAATGTGCCCCATGCCCTGATGTGCTATGTGCCCCATGCCCTGATATGCTTTGTGCCCTGATGTGCCATGTAGACTGATGTGCCCCATGCCCTTATGTGCCCTGATGTGCTATGTGCCCCATAATGTGCCCTGATGTGCCCCATAATGTGCCCTGAAGTGCAATGTGCCCCGTGCTCTGATGTACCATGTGGCCTGATGTGCCCCATGACCTGAGGTGCCCTGTGCCCTGATGTGCCCCGGTGTCCTATTTTTTTTTTTGGTGGGGGAGTGGATCTAGGGTGGGAGTTCCCACACCTTTTTCCCCAGGACTTGACACCCTGAATGGAAGAAAGATTCTGTGGCTAGTTGTCGTTAAGAGCACCTTCTTAAATTGACAGGACTAATCTGTGTACCACATTAGCACATACACCTATGATAACAGTTATAGATCCTTCTTTTCTTTGTAAGTGGGTAAACTTACAAAATCTGCAGGGGGTTAAATAATTATTTTCCTCACTGTATATTGGGTTAAAAAATGTTGACTAAAGCTTACACACACATAAATGAGTCATAACAGGACCTTCCGCCCTCCATTAACTGCCCTAATTTTCTTTTTAAATGTTGAAGTTTTGAAAGGATGGGAGCGCCACACCAGACTTTTTAAAAGATTTTATTTTGTAACATCCATCGCGTCTCGGAGGCTCAGCACTTCCCCATCAGGGCTAAAAACAGGATGATGAAATAGGCACTTGGATGGGAAAGGCCTTTCCATACTGTTTTTAGCCCTGATGGGGGGAGAAGGGTGCCGAGCCCCCAAAACATTTTGGCTGTTACAAAATATAAATCTTTTAAAAAGTCTGTACAAGCTGGTGTGGCGCTTCCATCCGTTCAAAACTTCAACAATCTCCTGCGGGGGTCCAGCAACACCTCACAGTTGCTGGTGAGCAGCCTCTAGGACCACAAGCCACCCATCCTGTTAAAACCTATCCACATAAGGTTCGGCGCTCCTACATCACAAATCTCTTTTTAAACGGGCAAACCAAATTTCATTCAGAAACAGAGAGTCTGAAAGCAGACAGTTTCTGTTCTCTGTCTGCTTAGAAAACCCCTTATACTGTGTGTATCTTGTGCCATGGGAGCACCCTATACTGAAGCTGAAATCTGGGCTGAATTAATATTGTCTGTATATGAGAATTACCTGAATCTCGCTGTCTTTTTGTGAATTTCTTCTAGATCTTTGCTGAAAAAAAAGCATTAAGCAACTCCTGTACTTTTCCGTTGGGCAGGAGTTTCCTGTAATAAAGACCAGTCACTGCTGCTCTCTTTTCTTATGCTGGGTGATCGGTCTTATCTCTGCCCCTCCTGTCGTTTTCTGCAGGCAGTCTGCTTGGCCTCTCCCTCATCCCCTCCTCCAGTAATAACATTACTGCTACTTAAAAGGCATTCGGGGAATCGTTGCACACAAAGTGGATTTATATGCTTCCTGGCTATTGAGGAATATAATTAAAGGCTCATTCAGACCACCATGTATGCGCATTGCATTATAGTATGTTGTGTTTTCTTTAATGCTTTGACTCGCATTTTACATGCGTTGTGTTTGGCTTTTTAAAATGTTTTTGCTTTGTTTGCCTTACAGTGTGTTGGATTTATTGTGTGCATTTGAACACGTGGCTGAAAAAAAGTAGTCCATGCTGTAATTCTTTTCAGTGCGGGGCAAATGCACTGGTGTGAACTGCTTTAATAGGAAACCATTATTTTTGGTTGCCATGCGTTGGCAATGCGCTCATAAACACACCCAGGGAATCTGATATGAATGAACCCTAAATTAAATTTTTGGTGCCTGGAGTTCTGCTTCAAATGTTTATTTGTACACCAAAGAATTGATAGTATAAATTAGTAGATTTCCCTTAATTTTTAGGAAGGTGCACAGATCTAATTAACCATTTATTTTCTGTTTTACACTAGGTATCACTCCAATGCTGCAGCTGATCCGTCACATTACTCAGGATCCTACTGATGACACAAAATGTTATCTTATCTTTGCTAATCAGGTAATAGAAAACTTCTTCCATCTTAAAACTTGCCCATACATCCATATAAAGGTCCTTCTCCACCTTCTCTGTGATCATCATTGAGCTTGTGACAGTTCGAGGCTCTGTCACGGTGTGAGATTAAGAGCGGGATGTAAAGATGGCACAGGGATCTCAAAATTTCAAGTTTTGTAATCCTAGATTGGGGCCTGAACTTCAAGGTCCCAAAATGTACAGGGTGGGATGGAACCTTTAATCCCGCGTCCGGACTTTGTTGGGTGCTTGCAACCTGTGTCTGTGCACATGTGTGCAGGGTCGAAATATTCAATGGTCTGGTGAGAGCTCAGGACAGCCAGCCAGGAAGGGTGACAACTTGAGAGACAAAACCCTATGTTGGGGGCACTTATTGGCCATAGGTCTGGCCAAGTCGGGACAGCTATGCGGGTCCAGAGAGTCTGAGGTGACTATCGAGTCAACAGAGGGGGCCGAAGGGAGTCTGATTTCCCACAATGTGTGAGAGAAACAATGGCGCTGGGAGAACCCTATCTGGGGGCCTGAAGTGGGCCCATACAGCAAGGTGATGTGACAAGAAAAAGGCTTGGTGAGCCTGAAGAACTCATGGTCTGGGAGACCAGTTCTAAGAGCAGCATTGCTGCTGAAGTGTAGCCAGGTGGGCTAGCCTTTTTCAGTTTTTGATATTAAAGAACCAGCCTGTCAACTTTACTGTAGTGTGAGCTTTTATTTCTTACTTGTTAACTTTGCTTTGCCTTTTCAAAAAAAAGTGGGCAGCCTTTAAAAAATACAATTCAGACTGATGTGATCTCACAAACCCATCTACCACAAGAGCGTAATCACCCCATATCACAGCCTATAAAATTGTTTGATGCGTGTATCTTCACATGTGTGTCTCTTTTGCAGATATACACTATACAGGCATACTCCACTTTTAAGTACACAATGGGGTGTATTTACTAAAGCTGGAAAGTGTAAAATCAGGCTCACTTCTGCATATAAACCAATGAGCTTCCAGGTTTTATTATCAAAGCTTAATTGAACAAGCTGGGGTTAGAAGCTCATTGGGTTTTATGCAGAAGTGAGCCTGAATTTGCACTGTATGCCTGTATTGGGACACCTGCCTTTACATGCTCATAAACGTTAATGGCATTCCAGTCTTAGTCCGTAGGGTTCAATATCGAGTTGGCCCACCCTTTGCAGCTATAACAGCTTCAGCTCTTCTGGGAAGGCTGTCCACAAGGTTTAGGAGTGTGTCTATGGGAATGTTTGACCATTCTTTCAGAAGTGCATTTGTGAGGTCAGGCACTGATGTTGGACGAGAAGTCCTGGCTCGCAGTCTCCGCTCTAATTCATCCCAAAGGTGTTCAATCGGGTTGAGGTCGGGGCTCTGTGCAGGTCAGTCAAGCTCCTCCACGCCAATGTTCCCTTCCGCCGCCGCTCCACCCAGGTCTCCCATCCCATCAGGAGACCCGACCGACCAGCGGACATGTCCACCGGCTGTCTGGAGGCTCAAGCAAAGCCGGAATTGGCTTTGATCGGGTCTCCGATGTAGTAACGACGTCACTTCCTGCTTACTAGGCTGCAAACGGTGGCAATTTAAAAAAAAATCCACAGCATTAAAAAACGCTGATTTTGGCTTTTTGAATACTTTGAAGTGCAGAAGAGGGGTTTGGGGTCTTCCACTGTGCAGTGTGTGGGGCTGTGTAAATCACAGTATTGGATGAGCAGAATGAAAAAAATTTTGGCCAGGTAAATAGATCACACAAATGTATATTATCTTTGTATTTAGCTGTCTACCTGTTGATGTCCTTATGTCATTTACCGGTGTTTACCTGTAGACTGAAGAGGACATTCTGTTGCGTGCAGAACTGGAGGCTGCAGCCAAGAGTCACCCGGATCAGTTTAAGCTGTGGTACACTCTGGACCGGACTCCTCAAGGTAAGACCAAGGAGGGTTATTTCATCAAAAATGGACATGCTGTGATGATTTTCAAGGATCAAGTGGATCTTTTGAAGCACTAGTCTACATGTTTTGTAACAATCCTGGTCCATTGGACCACCTAGTTCTTCTCTCCTCTTGTGATGGTGGCAAGTATCGCAGGTAGGCCACAGAAATACATTGGGGGCTCGTCTGATTTATTTATTTTTGATTGTGGCAAATAAAAATTAATTAGACTTGTCAAACCAACTAGGTACTCCCATCCTCCAATGTCATGCATCAGTTAAACAGTTTAACCACTTCGCGCCCGCTCTATAGCCAAAAGAAGGCTACAGAGCTAACTACCGAGAGGTCATCCCTGGACATCCTGCTGTTTATTTCCCCAATGCGCCTGCCGTTTAGCACTCGATCAGCCTGTCCAATAAGCGGTGATCCCATATGTAAACATATGAGATCATCTCTCATCGCCGGCTCCCCTCCTCACACAGAGACAGCGTTTGAGGAGGGAGAGCTTCCATGCTGCAGCATCAGTGACAGTAAGCACACACACAGTAAAACACACACACTGTCCATGCCATGTGTCCCCAGTGCCACCTATGAATGCCACCTGTCATCTGTCCCCAGTACCACCTGTCCCCAGTGCCACCTATCCGTGCCACCTGTCCTCAGTGCCACGTGCCACCTGTCTCCAGTGCGACCCGTCCCTAGTGCCATGTGTCCCCAGTGCCATCTGTCATCAGTGCCACGTATTAATGCCATCTGTCATCAGTGTCACATCAGTGTCACGTGCCATCTGTGCCACATATCAGTGCCATCTGCCATCCTTGTCCTGGTGCTCCAGGGCCTTCAAAAGTGTAATAGGTAGTCAACAATTTAGATGTGTAATGTATGCTCCTAGAACACGTGACGGCGCTCCCTGCATGTTGGGTCTCTCTAAGTGGCCAGGCTGTGAAAAAGTCCCACGCATGTGGTATTGTAATACTCGGGAGGAGTAGCAGAATGTATTTTGGGGCATTATTTGTGGTATACACATGCCATGTGAGAGAAATAACCTATTACAATGACAATTTTGTGGGGAAAAAATAAAAAACAAAAGAATCTTCATTTTGCAAAGAATTGTGGGAAAAAATGACAACACCAAAAACCTCACCATTCCTCTTACTAAATACCTTGGAATGTCTACTTTCCAATAAGGGGTCATTTGGGGGGTATTTGTACTTTCATGGCTTGTTCGGGTCACAAGAAATTAGATAGGCCACCAGTACATCAGATGTGATCATTTTTTTTATGATTTGCACCACAGCTTGTGGACTCTCTAACTTTCACAAAGACCAAATAATATCCACTAATTTGGGTTATTTTTACCAAAGACATGTAGTATAAATTATGGCCAAAATTTATGAAGAAAAATTAATAATTTGCATCATTTTATCACAGAAACAAAATTTTTGTTTTTTTCATTTATAGCGAAAAAAATAAAAACCCCAGAGGTGATCAAATACCACCAAAAGAAAGCTCTATTTGTGGGAAAAAAAGGACAAAAAATTCATTTGGGTACAGTGTTGCATGACTGAGTAATTGTCATTCAAAATGCGAGAGCACCGAAAGCTGAAAATTGATCTGGGCAGGAGGGGTGTTTAAGTGCCCAGTAGGCAAGTGGTAAATGGGTGATAGAGAGCTGCCTTGCTGTTAAACCTTTGAATTACTCTTCAATCTAGAGTCCAGCTTTGTCTGAATTACTTATTTCTTTGGGCCGCATATACGGTATGGTAGTTGACAAACTATGTTCATGTTCAAAAAGTATTATATATGATTTTTCTTTCTTCAGGCTGGAAGTACGGCTCTGGCTTTGTCACGGCAGATATGATTAAGAAGCACTTGCCTTCTCCTTCTGATAACCCACTTGTGCTAATGTGTGGACCCCCTCCCATGATCCAGTTTGCCTGTCAGGACAACCTGACCAAGCTTGGCTACCCTGAAGACAGAAGGTTCGCCTACTAAAAACTCAACAAACCACGACTGGTGCTACTGTGCCAAACAACCGAATGCTGGCAACTGAGAATACTAAATATACCTCAAATTTGGCAGATAGCCACATGTTGACCTAAGGCCAACTCCATCCAAAGCTGATAGTTTCTTCTCCCAAAAAGCCAGATTAAAGAGGTCACCTTGTCATGGTGGAATGACCCAGTTATTTATTGAATGTTACAGAATTTTCAGGAAAGTGTTAGCTTTGTAACAGCTGCAACAGTTGATTGAAACTGGGAATTCTTATGGTGGTATCTCACCAACGACATCTTAAAAAAAAAAGATGGTATGTAATTCAACTTGCCAGTAATCATGCAAAATGAAAATAACAGTTTTTGGTTGGAGTTGTCCTTTAAAACATATGCAGTAAACTTCATTGGTACTGTAATTTAGGCTTGCATTGTTGCAATAGATTATGATCTATGGGTATTGCACGTACAGACACAATTTCTCCCAATAGAGGATTCCCTTAACAATCAGGTGATTTAAATCAGAAAGATAAAGAAGCTCAAGAGCGGAGTACTCTATATTATGGGGTTGATCAGGTTGGACCAGTTCATAAGCAAAATAGGGATCTGCATTTTCCATGGAGATCACATTGAAACAGATTGAGGTTGATTTACTAAAACTGAAGAGTGTAAAATCTGGTGTAGCTGTGCATGGTAACCAATCAGCTTCTAACTTCAGCTTGTTCAATTAAGCTTTGACAAAAAAAAAAAAAAAAAAATGGAAGCTGATTGGTTTCTGTGCACAGCTGCACCAGATTTTTCACTCTCCAGTTTTAGTAAATCAACCCCATTGTGCTACAAATGACATAAGATCATAGTTTAAAGAAGTCAGGCACAATGCAAAAGTTATTTATTCTTTTTACATTCCACTATTACCAAGAAATCAGCAGTGACTTTGTAGCATTAATCTAGATACTGACACACTGTGAGGGACAACTCAGGAGGTATACTTCAGCTGTATATTTTTAGAAAATCTCTTTACATTTTATACCTGGAAGTGACTAATATAATTCTAAAATGTGAATTTGTTAACATTTTGGTTGATGTCTTTACATCCTAAAGTTTCATTTATTAAACTGTTATTCTGTACCATGAGTGCTGTGTGAGTACATGTCTAGATCAGCTATTTTCAAACAGGGTCCTGTGGAACCCTAGGGTTCCTCCAGAGGTTACTAGGGGTACTTTGAACAGTGGCTAGTTGACCTCCCAAAAGCTTTTTTTTGTCAAGGCTTAATTGAACAAGCTGAAATTAGAAGCGGATTTGCTACCATGCACAGCAACAGATTTTGCACTCTCCAGTTTTAGCAAATAAACCCCTATGTGTCGCAAGTTGCAGTAGTGTGAACCAAGGCTTATAAAGGGCTTAAATGGTCCCAGGAGCCATGGACAGGGC
Organism: Lithobates pipiens; assembly: GCF_037356315.1. Lineage (NCBI taxonomy): Eukaryota > Metazoa > Chordata > Amphibia > Anura > Ranidae > Lithobates > Lithobates pipiens. The sequence goes on along the minus strand of NW_027507686.1, from coordinate 214,460,482 downwards.
CCCAGCGATAGGACCTTGGCGATCAGGGGGGGCTGTAATGGTTTCTTGCACCAGGGCCCTGAAGGTTCTAGTTGTGCCTTTGAGCCCAGATCCTCCTCTTCTTGCGTTCCTAACCGACACTTCTGGCCCCTGACCAGTGCCCCCACAGCCAGCAGCTGAGCCGCCACTTTGTATGTCCATTCAGACATGGAGCCGCTGTTGGCCCTGCCCCCTCTCCTCATTGGCTCAATGACTTTGATTGACAGCTGTGGGAGCCAATGGTGCTACTCTGCCGTCTCAGCCAATGAGGAGGGAGAGTCCTGGGCAGCCGAGACAGTCCTGCAACATTGCTGGATTGAAGTGGGCTCAGTTAAGAATAAGGGGGTCTGTTGCCCACAGGAGTTTTTTTTTATCTTCATGCAAAGAATGCATGAAGATAAAAAAAAACCTTCTGCCTTTACCACCACTTTAAGTTTTCATTTCTGTCTAGGGGACACACAAAAGAAGATTTACTTACCCAACCCTCCACTCTCAAGGCAGATGGTGTCCTCCCATACTGTGGCAGTAAACTTTTCCTTGGCATCCTCACTTATGATAGAGGGTTGCAGGCCCCGCATTGGTCTTCATGACACCAGAGGACCTTACACAACTAGAGTGCAAGGGAGAAGAGGCTGTGGGGGCTGGGGGCCGGTCTAGCACCCAAATTAGTGTTCCTATTGGACGATTTCTCACATATTACTATTCTGGGGACTACTTGAAATTAGGGGGTTTTTTTTCACTTGGTAATAATGGTCACCAGGTGTAATAGAAGGGGATAATTCGTCCTAACGAGCAGACAGATAGCAATACAACCCTCACAGTTGTTCTAATTACTCTACTCTTTATCCAAAACGGAAAAACTGTTTCTAAAGAATTACATAATTTTTCCCAAAATCTGATTATGCAGGTAAGGGGTGCTTATAGATCAAACCAACTGTGCATTTTGAGTAAAGTTGGATAATGCCCCTGTTATTGGTCTATGTCATTTGTCTACCTCCCAGAGTTTGGCTGAAAAACGTCAAGAGATGGTGTCCCCCATCTTGCCTTGTTGCCAAGATGATCTATGCGCATGTATGGTTTGCTGTCTGCTGTGTCACAGCAGAGCTAAGCTCAGAGGTACTGTGACAGGGAAGAGGGAGTGCAGATTTGAACCGGGCAGAGGTGACTTCTGTGAGGGTGAGCCAGTAAAATCAGGGATTATGTTGGCAACGCCTTAGCGAAAAGGCAGGATGTGGAAGACCATCTGACAATGCAGTAGACGGATTTTAGTTCTCAATGGACTATGAGTGAGCTGATAAGCGAGCTCATAGTCCATTCTCCCTTCTTTCAGCTTTCTAATTGGAAGCCCATATATCGGTACAGGCAGAAAGTAGGGGAGAGAGTGTGCAGGAGCCTGATCTTACACCTGCAATTTACTCAGTCTACCGGAACATGGTAAATGCACATTTTTTTTGCTGCAAAAATGTGCATTTATTTATTTTTGTAAAAGGTAACTTATTCTTTAATCACAGTGCATGGTTAGTTTTTATTGACAGGTGCCTCTTACCTACATAAGCAGTTTTTTTGGGAATGATAAACTAACCCTTTAAAGGCTAAGTTCACCATTTGCACCATGTTACGCGTTACACCTGTATTTCCAGCCTCCACACACATTGGCAAACCCAGAACCAGCATATTGGGTGCAGGGCCGGATTAAGAGCATCATGGGCCTGGTGCTGAGGATTTTGATGGGCATTTTTATAGAAATAAATAAAATGAAAACAAAAAATAAATGAAATATTTGAAACAAACCACTCATTCACACTGTATGCGCAAGAGAAGCCATGTGAACGAGTCCTTCATTTTTTAAATGATTTATTACATTTTTTTATAATTTTTTCATTTATTATTATTTGTTGCAGTTTTTCTATTTTTTCCACAATGCTTTTTTGTGGGAATGGAGCAGTGTCAGTACTTCATACACAGGGGAGTCCAGAGCAGGGGGAATCTAATGGACAGTCAGGGGGGCGCAATTACAAGCACCGATCTCCCTCTAGAGGAGGTGAAGTGGCTTTCAGCTGCTTCATGGAGAGCCAAAGAGGGAGACTGTCGTGGTGATGGTGCTTGTGATTGACCCCCCCCCCCCCCGCCGCACCGATCACCCCTGACTTTCAGATTCCCCTGTTGCAGGAGGTACAAGGAGCGTCTCATGCAGTGCAGTATCCAAATGGTCAGTCTGTCACTGCTGGGCCTATATTAAGGTAGAGGCCTGGAGCTACAGCTCCAATAGCCCCTATGTTAATTCAGCCCTACGTGATCGCTGCGCTACATCATGCCCCTTCAAAGCCCAGGCTTCTTCTTTTACCTCCTCCATCTGGCACAACTTCTTCCTGAGACTTATAGTACCACCGAGTCTCTCAGTTTAAAATCTCCAGATGGGGACAACATCCTCCGCAAATCCCTGCAGTTCCCAGCAGCTCCCTGGGTGGGCTTTCCCTGGGATATTCTGCCACCAATCCTTGCCCTTCTGCTGTCTGAGTGGTAGGTGGGACCGCCATCCAGCAGCCGTAGAGTCCTCTTTTTGCTCTTCTCTAGCCCAGCAGTAGGGATGAGCTTCGAGTTCGAGTGGAACTCATGTTCTACTCGAACATTGCCTGTTCGCCTGTTCAGCGAACAGTGAACAATTTGGGCTGTTTGCAGCAAATTTGAAAAGCCGGAACACCCTATATAAGTCTATGGGAGAAATCTAAAGTGCTAATTTTAAAGGGTAATATGCAGGTTACTGTCCTAAAAAGTGTTTGGGGACCCGGGTCCTGCCCCAGGGGACATGGATCAATGCAAAAAAAAGTTTTAAAAACGGCCTTTTTTTCAGGAGCAGTGATTTTAATAATGATTAAAGTGAAACAATAAAAGTGTAATATTGCTTTAGATTTCGTAGCTGGGGGGTATCTATAGTATGCCTGTGAAGGGGCGCATGTTTCTGGGGCTTAGAACTGTCCCTGCACAAAGTGTCATTTGTGCAGGAAAAAAAGTCTTTTAAAATCACTTGCGGCTATTGTCGGGTCCCGTAATACAGAGAACATTCAATGAGTGTTCTCTGCATTAGCCGACAATTCATTCATTCATTGATTAAAAAAAAAAAAAAAAAGCGTGGGGGTTCCCCTAAATTCAATTACCAGGCCCTTCAGGTCTGACATGGATATTAAGAGGAACCCCGTGTCAAATTAAAAATAAAAAATTGACGTGGGGGTCCCCCTAAATATCCATAACCAGACCCTTCGGGTCTGATATGGATTTTAAGGGGAACCCCGCATCAAATTAAAAAAAAAAATGACGTGGGGGTCCCCCTAAAAATCCATATCAGACCCTTTATCCGAGCACGCAACCTGGCAGGCCGCAGGAAAAGAGGGGGGGACGAGAGAGCGGCCCCCCTCCCTCCTGAACCGTACCAGGCCACATACCCTCAACATTGGGAGGATGCTTTGGGGGTCTGTGACCCCTCAAAGCACCTTGTCCCCATGTTGATGAAGACAAGGGCCTCATCCTCACAACCCTGGCCGTTGGTTGTGAGGGTCTGCGGGCGGGGGGCTTATCAGAATCTGGAAGCCCCCTTTAACAAGGGGACCCCCAGATCCCACCCCCCCCTGTTTGAAATGGTAAGGGGGTACAAAAGTACCCCTACCATTTCACAAAGAAAGTGTCAAAATGGTTAAATAAGACAAACATACTTTTGAAAAATTCCTTTATTAACCACTTCAATACAGGGCACTTTCACCCCCTTCCTTCCCAGCCCAATTTTCAGCTTTCAGCGCTCTAGCGCTTTCAGTGACAATTGCGCGGTCATGCTACACTGTACCCAAATGAAATTGTTATCATTTTGTTCGCACAAATAGAGCTTTATTTTGGTGTTATTTATTCACGACTCCGTTTTTTTTTTTTTGCGATATAAGCGCAAAAAAAAGCGGAAATTTGGGAAAAAAACAATATTTTCTTTTTTCTATTTGAAAAGAAATCCAATAAAATCAAATTTTGTCATAAATTTAAGCCAAAATGTATTCTGCTACATGTTTTTGGTAAAAAAAATTCCGTTAAGTGTATAATAATTGGTTTGTGTGATCACGGACATATGTACGCAAATGATCATGTACATATGTGTGCAGGTGATCACGTACATATGTGTGCAGATAATCATTGGGACATGTGATTTTAGTGGGACATATGTGGGGGACATGTTTTTATTATTAGGGACATGTGTTTTTATTATTTGGGGACATGTATGTTTTGGGGACATGTGTGTTTTGGGGACATATGTGGGGACTGTGTTTTCACTGTGTGGTGTGTTGTGTGTTTACACTACACTGATGATCAGTGAGTAAAAAGCTGTGAAAAGCAGCCCATACTCACTGATCATCAGCCGGCTGCAGCGTTCTGCTCTCCTCTTCTCAGCGGTGACTTCCGTGTGAGGAGAGGAGAGCCGATTGCCTAGCAACCGGCTGTTTGTTTACATCACATGACGGCCGTGATTGGACACGGCCGTCATGTGATCAGGAGGGCCAATCACAGAGCCCTCCTGCCGATCTGAGATGTGCCGTGTCCGGGTGACACGAGCACATCGGGATCGCGCCGCTGCGCGGGCGCGCGCGATCCCGCTGCTCCTGAATGACGTTCCTGAACGTCCTATCAGGAGCAGGCGGCTCCCACCCGCCGTATATATACATTGGCCGGGTGGGAAGTGGTTAAAAATAAAAAAAATAAAAAAAAGATTCCAGCGGTGCTAATCCACTCTTGCTATCCAGCGACGGGTCTCCGGGGTCCAGCGATGGATGGTCATATCCAGCGACGGGGGATCTCTCAGTCCAGCGCTGTCCATACATCCTTCTTCTGTCTCCACAACGGAGACACTGCTGAGATCCCAGCGCTGACGTTTCTTATATTAGGAGGGCGGGGCCACCACGCCACCTGACCCCGCCCCTCTGACGCTGGAGAGGGAAGCCAGGGGTTCCCCAGTGACGTGTGGGTGACCCCACCCCCCTCTGATGTAACGGAAACCTGAGTTACATCAGAGGGGGCGGGGTCACCCACACGTCACTGGGGAACCCCTGGCTTCCCTCTCCAGCATCAGAGGGGCGGGGTCAGGTGACGGGTGGCCCCGCCCTCCTAATATAAGAAACGTCAGCGCTGGGATCTCTGCAGTGTCTCCGGAGTGGAGACAGAAGAAGGATGTATGGACAGCGCTGGACTGAGAGATCCCCCGTCGCTGGATATGATCATCCATCGCTGGACCCCGGAGACCCATCGCTGGATAGCAAGAGTGGATTAGCACCGCTGGAATCTTTTTTTTATTTTTTTTATTTTTAATAAAGGAATTTTTCAAAAGTGTGTTTGTCTTATTTAACCATTTTGACACTTTCTTTGTGAAATGGTAGGGGTACTTTTGTACCCCCTTACCATTTGAAACAGGGGGGGGCCGGGATCTGGGGGTCCCCTTGTTAAAGGGGGCTTCCAGATTCTGATAAGCCCCCCGCCCGCAGACCCTCACAACCAACGGCCAGGGTTGTGAGGATGAGGCCTTTGTCTTCATCAACATGGGGACAAGGTGCTTTGAGGGGTCACAGACCCCCAAAGCCTCCTCCCAATGTTGAGGGTATGTGGCCTGGTACGGTTCAGGAGGGAGGGGGGGCGCTCTCTCGTCCCCCCCTCTTTTCCTGCGGCCTGCCAGGTTGCGTGCTCGGATAAAGGGTTTGATATGGATTTTTAGGGGGACCCCCACGTCAATTTTTTTTTTAATTTGATGCGGGGTTCCCCTAAATATCCATATCAGACCTGAAGGGTCTGGTTATGGATATTTAGGGGGACCCCCACGTCAATTTTTTTTTTTAATTTGACACGGGGTTCCCCTTAATATCCATGTCAGACCTGAAGGGCCTGGTAATTGAATTTAGGGGAACCCCCACGCTTTGCTTTTTTTTTTTTTTATCAATGAATGAATGAATTGTCGGCTAATGCAGAGAACACTCATTGAATGTTCTCTGTATTACGGGACCCGACAATAGCCGCAAGTGATTTTAAAAGACTTTTTTTCCTGCACAAATGACACTTTGTGCAGGGACAGTTCTAAGCCCCAGAAACATGCGCCCCTTCACAGGCATACTATAGATACCCCCCAGCTACGAAATTTAAAGGAATATTACACTTTTATTGTTTCACTTTAATCATTATTAAAATCACTGCTCCTGAAAAAACGGCCGTTTTTTAAAACTTTTTTTTTGCATTGATCCATGTCCCCTGGGGCAGGACCCGGGTCCCCAAACACTTTTTAGGACAGTAACTTGCATATTAGCCTTTAAAATTAGCACTTTAGATTGTGAACGTTCGAGTCCCATAGACTTTAATAGGGTTCTAAAGTTCACACGAAGTTTAGGTCTGTTCGCAGGTTCTGGTGCAAACCGAACAGGGGGGTGTTCGGCTCATCCCTACCCAGCAGCTCTGGCAGGAAGAAGTAGAGAGGTAAGCCGTGTGTGACAACCCATCATGCAGAGGGACAAAGCCCAGGCTTCAAAAGCAGTAATGTATTCAAAAAACACTACAGGGATTTAACCGCTTTAATACCAGGCCTTTTTCTGACACTTGTTGCTTAAAAGTTAAAATCTGTATTTTTTGCTAGAAAATTACAAAGAACCCCAAACATTCTATAAATTTTTTAGCAGAGACCCTAAAGAATAAAATGGTGGCCGTTTCAATATTTTATGTCTGTATTTGCGCAATATTACTGTATTTGCGCAGCGGTCTTTTAAACACAATTTTTTGGGGGAAAAATATACTTCAATGAATTAAATAAAAAAGAAAAGTTAGCCCATTTTTTTTTTGTATAATGTGAAAGATGATGATATGTCAAGTAAATAGATAACTAACATATCAAGCTTTGAAATTGCGCAAACTCGTGAAATGGAGCCAAACTTCGGTACTTAAAAATGTCCATAGGCGACGCTTTAAAAATACATTTTATGGTTACCCATTTAGTGTTCCAGAGGAGGTCTTGTGTTAGAATAATTTCTCTTGCTCTAACAATCGTGGCGTTACCTCACATGTGTGGTTTGGACACTGTTTAAATTTGTGGGCGTGACTTACGTATGCGTTTACTTTGGTGCATGAGCATGTAGGGATGGGGGGGGCTTTAAAAAAAAAAAAAAATTCTCTTATTTTTTTCACTTTAAATTATTATTTTTTTATCAGCAATAGTCACGTGTCAGGTATTTTTTTTGGAGGGTATGATTAAATAATTGATAAACGCACCGGGGTTAGTAGTCAAGGATTACAGCTTATTGCGAATCATTAGGGTGGAGGTCCTTCAACAACAGAATTTAAATACTCAAAATTGAACCTGAGAGTCAAGAAGAGACCACCCAAATAAGTAGTTCTAAAGTGAGGACCAACTGCAGCATTTTTGAGGTTTTTTTTGGGGGGGGGGGGGGATCTGGGGTCTATAAGGCCCCAAATCCCTCCTTTGCATTTTAAAGTAGTCAAAACGCCAAGATTGGCGTTTTTGAATGCTAACATTTTTTTTTTAACCACTTTCAGACCGGACCATTTTGCTGGCTTAAGACCAGACCACTTTTTGCGATTCGGCACTACTTCGCTTTAACTGACAATTGCGCGGTCGTGCGACGTGGCTCCCAAACAAAATTGACGTCCTTTTTTTCCCACAAATAGAGCTTTCTTTTGGTGGTATTTAATCACCCCTGCGGTTTTTATTTTTTGCGCTATAAACAAAAATAGAGCGACAATTTTGAAAAAAAAACATTATTTTTTAGTTTTTGTTATGATAATTATCCCCCAAAAATGTGTAAAAAAAAAAATAATTTCCCCTCAGTTTAGGCTGATACGTATTCTACATATTTTTGTTAAAAAAAACAGAAAATTGTTCCATACTTACCGTAATTTTCTTTTCCTGGTGCCTATCCATGGCAGCATACCTGTGACAAGCTCCGCCTTGGCTCCTCCCTCAGGACTAGTGAATATTATAAAAGAAAAGGTTAGTACAGCCCCCGCATTCTCGTTAATATAGAATACCGAGGGTGGGAATGTATGCTGCCATGGATAGGCACCAGGAAAAGAAAATTACGGTAAGTATGGAACAATTTTCTGTTTTCCTGGTGCCTCCATGGCAGCATACCTGTGACAAATAACTAGCTGAGACGGGTGGGATAATGCTTAGAGGTTTATTTAAAGAATTTATTATTTAGAAGAGGCGAAGGCCGAAGTGATTGCCTGTCTGCCAAACTCCACTGAGGAGAGAGCTCCTGGGTCCACCCTGTAATGTTTCAGGAATGTGTGTTGGGATGACCAGGTTGCTGCCCGACAAATAGTTTCGATCGACACATTCGCTCTTGCCGCCCAAGAGGCAGAGACCGCTCTTGTGGAGTGCGCCCTGACCGCTGAAGGGGTCTCTAGTCCCTTTGTCCTGTACACCTTGTGGATGAGTTTGACGATCCATGAAGCGATCGTTCTGGCTGATGCCTCCTTTCCTTTATGTTTTCCCCAGGGAATTATGAACAGTCTGATGGAAGCCCGGAATGGAGCTGTGGCTTGGAGATAGCATTTCAGAGTGGAGGCGATGTCTAATTCATGAAGAGTGACAGAGTCCTGTTCAGAAAATGTTGGGAGTGCCCAGGGTTCTGACATGCTCAAGGATGAAGCGACCTTGGGAATGAACCCTCGTACTGTTCTAAGTTCCACTCTATCTGGGTAAAAAATAATGTGATCCTGATCTGCTCCCAAAGCTTGGAGCTCTGACACCCGCCTGCCGGAGGTTATGGCTATCAGAAAGGCTAATTTTAAAGTTAAGTTCCAGAGTGATATTGAGTCCGAAGGGGCAAAGGGTGGATTGGCTAAGGACTCCAGGATGACCGTAAGGTCCCAAGTGGGAAAAGATTGTTTGGACGGTGGTCTGATCTTCCTGACGGCCTTAAAAAATTGGATTAACAATGGGTCCTCCGCCCATCTTCTACTGGTTGCTGCTGAGATCGCTGACACCTGTACCTTCAAAGTACTCAATGCAAGACCCAGGTCCAGGCCTGCCTGCAGGAACTCAAGAATTTGAGATGACGAAGGGGAACCTGGATCACAGTTTCTATCAAGCATGAAGGTCCTGAAGTTGTTCCATACTTTATCATATATGTTGTTTGTGGATGGCTTTCTCGCCTTGAGCAGGGTTGCGATCACCTTGTCGGAGCACCCTAGGGATTGGAACCTTTTCCTTTCAGTTGCCAGATGTGAAGGTCCAGCCTGCGGGGATCTGGGTGGGTGTGACATCCTTGCGACAGGAGGAGGGGTACTATTGGAACTTTGACTGGAGGACTGGTGCTCAGATCCATTGCCGTAGGGAACCAAGGCCTTCTTGGCCAGTATGGTAGAACCGCTATCACCGTCGATGTCTCCCTCACGAGTCTTGACAGGAACCTCGGTATGAGGGGCCGTGGGGGAAAAGCGTAGGCCCGATCGCATGCCCACGGGGCTGATAGGGCATCTGTTGCCTCCGCCTGGGGGTGCGGAAATCTCGAGATAAACCTTGGAAGTTTGGTGTTGGATGCTGTCGCAAAGAGGTCTAGCTCGAGGGGCCCCCACTGGATCATTATCCAGTTGAAGATTTCCGGGTGTAAGGACCACTCGTTGATGTCTGCGAACCTGCGGGAAAGGCCGTCTGCCCTTGAGTTGAGATGGCCGGGCAGATAGACTGCCCTCAGGTCCTTCAGATTCCTTTCGGCCCAGAGGAATATGGGCTCCACCTCGTTCAGGAGGGATCTGCTGCGCGTTCCCCCTTGACGGTGCACATAAGATACCGCGGCCCTGTTGTCCATCCTGAGGAGAACTGGTTTGCCCGAAATCTCGAACTCCAGGGCTAGAAGTGCAAGATAGGCCGCTCTGAGCTCCAGGACATTGGACACCACGCCTGCTGCATTGAAGGACCATCTCCCTTGTACTGAGGTCTTGTTGGAATGTGCTCCCCAACCAGCTGCGCTGGCATCGGTAGTAATTATGATCCAGTCGACATGCCCTAGCGGGCGAGACTTCAGAAGCGACTGTCTCTTCATCCACCAATGTAGACTCCTCAGCATCCGGGTTGTCAGGTGTATGGGTTGGGATAGATATCGTTTGTTCCACATTCTTAAGAACTCCAGCTGAAAATGTCTCAAATGCCAGTGGGCCCAGGGGACCATAGGGATGCATGATGACATCCGACCTATCAGGCTCAAACAATTCGAGGCTGTCAGGTAGGATCTCAAGCTCACCTTCTTCATCTGTTGGATAATGGAAGATACCTTCTGAGGAGGGAGAGACACTGATCCTTTCATTGTATTGAACAGGGCTCCCAGATAGACCATCTCTTGGGTCGGGGAGAGAAGACTTTTCTCGTAGTTTATCTTCCATCCGAAATCCACTAGTGTTGTTAACAGGATATCCCTGTGTTCTAATAACTGGGTTGGGTTCTTCGCCAGGAGTAGAAGGTCGTCCAGATAGTGATACACCCGGAGCCCCAATTCTCTCAGAGGTGCTATGATGGCAATCAGGGTTTTTGTAAAGACTCTGGGTGACGTGCAGAGGCCAAACGGAAGGCTCCGAAATTGGAGATGTACTTGCCCCACCGCAAATCTCAGGTATTTCTGGAACGTAGGGAGTATAGGTATGTGTAAGTAGGCGTCTTGCAGGTCTATTGACAACATCCAATCCCCTGGTTGGACTACGCGAATGATCGTCTGAAGAGACTCCATTTTGAACTTTTCCAGAAAAATGTAGCGATTTAGCCTCTTTAGGTCTATCACAGGTCTCCACCCTCCGTTTCTTTTGGGGACTAAAAACAGGGTGGAATAGAAACCTGAAAATCTCTCGGATGGAGGCACTGGAACTACTGCTCGTTGTTCCTGTAGGGAAAGAAGAAATCGCTTCAGAGCTTCCGCCTTTTGAGGAGATCTTGACACCCTTGTCGGAGAAAAATAGTCCTTGGGGGGTTGGTTTAGGAAGGACCAGGAATGACCGTGTTTGATTGTTGCAACTACCCAGGGATCCCTGCATTTTTGTTCCCAAATCTTTGAGAACTGTTTCAACCTGGCCCCCACAGGGATCACTTGGGCTGGCCTGGCGTCAAAAAGATTTTGATGGCTCCTGTGGGGTAGGTACCGGCCTCTGCCTCCGGGACTTGAGAAACGTAGACTGTGTGCTTTTCCAGTTGTGCCTGAAGCCTTTCCCTTGTCTTGATTGTCGGTAGTCCCTATTTTTGGAATATTGGAACCTTGGTGCAGAGGATCTGAAACGTCTAGATCGCCTGTCTTGAGGAAGTAGGCCTGACTTTCCGCCGGTGACCCGAGAGATGGCTTTGTCAAGTTTTTCCCCGAATAAGGCTTTACCGTCAAAAGGTATCTTGCACCAATTTTGCTTCGAGGCAACGTCCGCTGCCCATGGTTTTAGCCACAGTGTCCTTTTGGCCATTACTGTGTGAAGCATTGCCCTTGCGGAGCAACGAATGGAATCGATGGCGGCTTCTCCAATGGAGTCGGCTGAGAGCTTCAGCTCATCCAATGCCCTTATTATCTCTTCTTTAGGGATATCCTGTTGGATTGCCGACTCTATATTATCTGTCCAGACGCGTAGTGCGTTGGACACTGATGTCAGAGCTATTGCAGGTTTACAGGCATATCCTGCCATCTGATAGGCCTTCTTAAGGTCGAGGTCCATCCTTCTGTCCAGAGGGTCCTTGAAGGAGGTTGAATCATCTAGGGGTAAAGTGACGTTCTTGGCCAGCCTTACCACTGCGGCATCTACCACCGGCGGGCCGTCCAGCATTTTGGAATCTGCCTCGGAGAGAGGGTATAATTTTCCCAATCGATTGGTGGAAAGTCTTTTGTCTGTCCTCCCCCATTCTTCCTCGATCACCTCCCTGATTTCCTCCATAAGAGGGAAGAAGGAGATCTGGCGCTTAAGGAAGGGGAAGTATGATTTGGACTTCCTGACCTCCACGTTGGAATCCTCCCAACCGATTGCTTGTTTAACAGCCTGCACATAGGGCTGGACCATGGCAAAGGCAAAGCCAGAGGCATCTGTGTCATCTGAGGAATCCTCTGAAATGGCCATTTCGTCCTGATGCTTAGAGGAGGAGGGAGGGAACAGATGACCACTTCCACTGGTGGATGGCCCAGGAATGGAGGCCTCAGCCATCAGCTCCTGAGGAGGAGATGCCGGTTGTTGTGTCGGCATTGTAGCGACCAATTCCGTAAGGGAGTCTTTTACTGCCTTTTTAAGGAGATCTGCCACCTGTAGGCTCTCAGACTCTCTGTCTGCTGCATAGTCTCTAAGGCAGTCTCGACAAATTAGTTTGTCCGGAAGTGGGGAGCCTCCGCAGGCCTGACATCTGGTAGGTCTAGGTCTCGGGGAGCGCGAATGACGGCGCCTCTTGGCTGAAGCTTTCCTGCCGCTTCTGTAATGCCCATGTCTGGGTGACCTGTCTCTGCTGTGACAGGAATCATCATCGTCATCTCCATATCGCCTTGAGGTCTTCTTAGACGTCTTCTGGCGTACAGGACTGAAATACAAAAAGTATCGTCCTTAGTGCACTCTTTTTTTTTTTTTTTTTTTAAACTTACCTGGGCGTAGGTCCTTACCTTGGGAGTAGAGTAGGATCTTGAGCGGGCGGCGAAAGGCTCATGTTAGGCGGCTTAGCAGAGGTAACGGCTAGGAAAGAGTCAGAGGAAAAGGCGTCAACCAGTCGTGCGCTGATTCACGGAAAAGAAGGGAATTTGCCTACAAAAGTGACGGTTCCCACCCCCCGTTACTGTGTGTTGTGTTTTGTGTGTTTTTTTTTTTTTTTTAAAAAACATTTTTTATATATATATATTTTTTTTTTTTTGGAAGCTCCGATTTAAATAATTTAATATATTAATAAATTAATTCTCTTTTAATGAAAAGAGACATTCCATCAGAGCTATACCAATATATTCGGATGATCACATGTACAAAAACAAATGCATTAAAACATGCCTTACCTTAACAGGGGTGGGAATAGCCTGGAACTCTAGAGTGTAATTCTCCTGTTGACCACCGGCATTTGACTTGTGCTGCTGGGGAAATAAATAGGAGGAGGGGAAGTGATGTCGTGCTAAAGCTCCTCCCCTGACACTCTGAGGGCAAAAAGAACCATTCGCCCTCAAAAAAGATGGCCGCCGAAGCTTCCGACGCTACCGCGCACGCGCCGAGCGTCAAAACAGACCGTCGAGACATACGACCCGCCGGCGCATGCGCAGACGACGGCGGGAACGCTAGACTATTATAAAATGACACAGACTCGCCGCGCGCGGCCCCTAGTGAGTCTGGGAGTGACAAACACACATGGGAAAGGAAAGGGGGGCCTGCTAGGACTATGGGGACCGCGGAAACAGAGCGCAGGAGAGAGGAAGGACAGATGAGACTGGAGGGAAAAAACAAGCCTCAGGGACAGAGCAAAGCTGCTACCTCTGCTGCCATAGACTGGAGCCTGAACGCCCATACTGCAGGTAAAGCTCTTACTTAAGAGACAAACTGCTTGTCCCAAAAGATCCTACAGAAGGGACTTCCAACCTTATAAGAGCATTTAGCTGCCCAAGAGAAGGAACTGCGTCCGGGAGAGGCTTGAACCCGGACGGACGCTGCCGAATGCAGAAGGTAAGGACGCCGACCAGGATTCACTGCCATGAGGTATGAGGAAAAAAAGGAGAATGCGGGGGCTGTACTAACCTTTTCTTTTATAATATTCACTAGTCCTGAGGGAGGAGCCAAGGCGGAGCTTGTCACAGGTATGCTGCCATGGAGGCACCAGGAAATCGCAATAATCGATTATTGATTGGTTTGCACAAAATTTATAGCGTTTACAAAATAGGGGATAGTTTTATGGCATTTTTATAAATATATTTTTTTTTTACTAGTAATGGCGGCGATGAGCGATTTTTATTGAGACTGCGACATTATGGCGGACACATCGGACATTTTTGACACATTTTTGGGACCATTGTCATTTATACAGCAATCACTGCTATACAAATGCACTGATTCCTGTGTAAATGACACTGGCAGTGAAGGGGTTAACCAGTGGGTGGCAGTGTAGGGGTTAAGTGTTCCTAGGGGTGTGTTACTAACTGTGGGGGGCTGGGCTTTGTTGTAGTGAACACTGATCTCTGCTCAAATCACATGGAGCAGAGATCAGCGTCACTTGTTGCTAGGCAGAACGGGGAGATGCTGTTTACAGCGGCATCTCCTCGTTCAGCCACCCCGTGAGACGATCGTGGGTATGCCCGTGGCGATTGAGTCCACGGGACCCGCGACCGGACTGACGGGGGTCCCGACTGGCACGCGAGCGCTCTCTGCCCGGCGGCGCGCTCACGATGGCAGGGCAGCATTTAAAACTGCACGTACCTGTACCCTAGTATGCCTGCCCGTGCCATTCTGCCGACGTACATCGGCGTGCACCGGTCGGGAAGTGGTTAAAGCTGGCGATGTTGGCTGCCGAGTAAAACGGAAGTGTCATTGTGACGCTGCTTCAGTGTCACCATATCTTAAAGTGGTTGTAAACCCTTACAAACCACTTTGACCTACAGGTAAGCCTAGATTAAGGCTTACCTGTAGGTCCAAGAAATATCTCCTAAACCAAAAGACAGGCACCGCGCCGTAAACAGCGGCGCGCAGGCGCACTGAGCGAGCCGCTGTTAACGGCGATATGCCGTGAGTGGCGGCTCCCGTGCGCATGCGCGGGAGTGACGTCATCACGGCTCCGTCGAATGACAGCGCCGGAGCAGCGAGACCCACCGAGAAGATGGAGGCTCCGTACACAAGGGGACAGCGGTGACTTCGCTGGCTCCTGTGTCACGTAAGTGACACATAATGGACTACTATGTGATGCATAGTAGTCCATTATGCTTTACCTTTGCAGGGAATCAAAGAGAAAGTAAACCCATCAGAGTTTACTTCCTCTTTAAGAGATACAATAAAAGCCATATCTGGCTTTGTTTGGGTGTCCAGCCAGCTGGCGGATGTGCCGGCTGGTCGCTGGGGCCTCCCGGTGGGACGGAGAGCCCGGATATAGCGGTGGGAGGGGACATCCTTTCCCTCTACTTGTGATAACAATTGAGCGGCTGCTTAGCTGCATCGGTTGTTATCACAAGAAAGCCGACCGTCACCTCTAAAAAAAACAGTAGCGGGGTGATGCCTGGAGCTGCACATCCCCCGGTACAACCACTTGTAGCAGAATGACGTACAGGCATGTGATTTTGCATCATGCGGTTAAACTGCAACTACTATAAGTACTTCGATTTGACTTACTATCAGCCTCGTAGGTTGCTGGTCACAGACTGGAGCAACGTGTCTCATGTTTCCAAATGCAGAACAACATTGAACAGTAAGGTTTCCATTTTATTCTATGAGGCCCATTGTCATGTGAGTGATGTGCCGTCATCCCAGAGAAGTACAGACACTTCTTTGGGGCAGGATCACGTGTTTTTAGCCCAACAGAAATCAACTGGAGCACCTGAAAAACATACGTAACCTAACAGCCAGTCTCCTCCTCCTCCAAGTATCCTCCTTCCAATTGGCTGAAACAAAAACCCTTACACCTGAACATGTATGAAAAACACAAGAAAAAGCCGACACTCACGTGTGCACCGAGCTTTAGCATGTTGTAATTCAGGCAGAACTGACCAATCAGTAGCTGTGTCTAAATAGTAACCATATTTTCTGCAGCAATCATGTGACCAGAGCCTCCGCAGCCCTGGAATGAGCGATTTCCCAAAAAGGATGCGATTAGGCTTTATTAACCGCTTCCGGGCCGTCCCACACATATGTACTGCGGCAGGGCGGCCCTTCAGAGCAAAATCATACCTGTCCTGTACATGATTTTTTTTCTTTGGGTCGGGGCGCCGCCAGTGGACCCGCTGTCTGCTGGGACCCACCGATCGCTCCCGAGGCAGACAGAACGGCGGTCTGCCTATGTGAACAAGGCAGATCGCTGTTCTGTTAGAGGGGAAGATGGAGATCTTGTGTTTCTGCTAATCAGGAAAATGGATCTCTGTCTTCCCCCAGTAAAATCACCTCCCCCACAGTTAGAAAGCATCCCCAAGGAACATGGTTAACTCTTTGATCGCCCCTGATGTTAACCCCTTTTCTGCCAATGTCATTAGTACAGTGACAGTGCATATTTTAACTGCTTGCCGACCAGCCGCTGCAGTTTTACTATGGCAGAATGGCATGGGCAGACAAATCACCTTTTATGTTGCTCCCTCTGGTGGCCACTAGGAGCGCATGTGCCCGCAACTCGCCCCCGGAGTCGATGTGAGTGCCCGGTGGTCTCGATTGCTCGTAGCATGACGAGAAACGGGATCTGTGTGTGTAAATACTGAGATACGCTTCTCTGATGGGAGACGTGACAGATCGTCTGTTCCTACAAAGTATGAACAGCGATCTGTTATCTCCCCTAGTCTGTCCCCTCCCCCTTTCAGTTAGAACACACACTAGGGAACACAATTAACCCCTTGATCGCCCAATAGTGTTAACCCCCTTCACTGCCAGTGACATTTTTACAGTAATCAATGCATTTATATAGCAATGATCGCTGTATTAATGCCAATGGTCCCAAAAATGTGTCAAAATTGTCCGATGTGTCCACCATGTCGCAGTGCTGATAAAAATCGCAGATTGCCGCCATTACTAGTAAAATAATAATAATGCTATAAATGTGTCCCCTATATAGTAGACGCTATAACTTTTGGGTAAACCAATCAATATACGCTTATTGTGATCTTTATTACCAAAAATATGTAGGGGAATACATATCGGCCTAAACTGAGAAAATTTTTTTTTTTTTAAAGGGGGATATTTATTATAGCAAAAAGTACAAAATATTGTGTTTTTTTTTTCAAAATAAAAACCGCAGAGATGAAAAGAAAGTTCTATCTGTGGGGAAAAAAGGACGTCAATTTTGTTTGGGTACAGCGTCGCACGCCTGCGCAATTGTCAGTTAAAGCGACTCCGAATCGCAAAAAGTGCTCTGGTCAGGAAGGGGGTAAAATCTTCCGAGGGTGAAGCGGTTAAGCACTGATCGCTGTATTGGTGTCCCCGGCCCCTAAAAAGTGTCCCTTAGCCCCGGTTCACATTGATGCTACTTTGAAATTGCGCTACTTCACTTGAAGCGTGATATCAAAGTAGGAAGGTCGGCGTGATTTCCGGGGCTACTTGATAGACATCAGTGCGGCTTCATGTACAGATGTCTATTGAAGCCGCACCTGAAATCGGCAAAAGTAATTCAGGAACTACTTTTGGAAATCGGTGCGGCGCCACAAAATTGTTGTGGCTCCGATTGGAGCAGTGCCATTGCCTCCAATAGGCTGCGACTTGTCATGTGAGTTGGTCTCTCAAATCACATAACAAATCGCTCCAATGTGGACCTGGGCTTAGTGTCCAATTTGTCCGCCACAATGTTCGCAGTGCCGCTAAAAATCGCTGATCGCTGCCATTACTAGCAAAAAAAATATAGAAAAATCCCATAGTTTGTAGAAGGTATAACTTTTGCGCAAACCAATCAAAATACACGTATTGGGGTTTTTTTTGGTTTTTTTAAACAGCAGAATACATATTGGCCTAAATTGATGAACAAAATGTTTTATTTTTTTATTTTTATTGAATGTTTTATAGCAGAAAGTAAAACCTTTTTCCCCCCAATTGTCGGTCTTTAATTATAGCGCAAAAAAAGAAAACGCAGAGATCAAATACCACCAAACAGAATCTCTATTTGTGGGGAAAAGGGACATGAATTGTATTTGGGTACAATGTCACACACACTGTGCAATTGGAAGGTGAATAACGCAATGCTGTTTGGCCTGGTCATGAAGGGGGGTAAATCTTCTGGGGCTGAAGAGGTTAATCTTGGTTTCATGTTCTGCTCTATGACTGAGGATCATTTTTATAACATTCCTGTAATGATAAGGTAGAGATCTACATGGAGGGAAGAAGCTTTATTCTGAGAATTCGTCTCTTATAACACAGAGCAATCCAGTGGTGTGACCTCCATGTGTTATAGTGATGAGGTGTGAGGAGAGGGGGTGAGGAGTAGAGGGGGGGGGGGTCTGTCGTAAGTTGTCCCCCCTCTCTCCTACGTACCCACTGAGGAACATCTCCTTCCTCCCTCCGGTCATTCGTGTGACAAGGGGATAGAATGAGAGAGAACGGGCACAGCCTTCCCTCACTGCACAGCGGCGCTCTCTATTGCCATCTGCAGACTGGAGGGAGAAGAACGCCAAATCCTCTCTCCAGCTATCTTCTCCTGTCATCACGTCGGGGCTGTGCGTTGTTACGTCCAGTGCGTGCCGCTTGCTGCGAGGGGGGGCGGGCGCGTTCGCTCTGATTGGCGGAGGAGGCGGGGGGGAGGGCGCGCTTACGCTGATTGGCGGAGGGGGCGGGCGCATAACGGTTATACCGAGCGAGAGACAGCTGACCGGCGCCATTTTATTCTGTGGATTGGGAGAAGGTGTGTCTTATCGGCTTTCGTCATAGAAGAGACACAGCGCCCTCCAGCGGATTTCTCACAGATTACAGGCACAGCTTTTTCATCGGAGAGATAGTAAGTGTCATTAGAATTGATGCCGCCTTACTATTGGGATCGGGTCCAGTGTCGGGATGTGGGGGGGACACAATAGAGAGCTGGACCGGCTTGTGCTGTAATAATGTGTCAGTGTTTTCTCTTCTCCTTTCTGATGGGATCTGAGCTGCCATTAGAGATCACAGGGGCCCCGAACACCCCACTGACAGGGGCCCCTCCCCCCAGATCTAATCTTTACCCCCATGCAGTGTTTGTGTCGCCCCCCCGATCTGCCTGGGCTGCATCCAAGCAATATGTACAGAGCTGCCTGTGAGACAGGAGATGACATGGAGCTGATATCGGGGATTGTAAGATCTGCTCGGTGTGTGACACTGTCATGTATTGTAATGTGACTAGTGATGTCCAGTTCATGAACGAATCGTTCTTTTGAACCGGTTCTTTTTAGTGAACTGGATGAATCGATTCTTTTCAGTGAACTGATTCTTTTGAAACAGTTCACTCTGCACTCAGTACATAGCAGAGCAGCAGAGCTGGCAGTGGTAATATGATCCTAGAGTGAGAGAGCTCGGCCCCTCCCTGCAACCAATCAGCTGCCTCAAAGCACAGTGACACTCAGGAACTGGATACAAACTTAAAACAAGAGCCAGGAGTACACAGTACACCGAGTTAAAGAATCGAACAGCACACTGAGTTAAAGAATCGTACAAGTTACCGAGTTAAAGAATCGTACAAGTTACCGAGTTAAAGAATCGTACAAGTTACCGAGTTAAAGAATCGTACAAGTTACCGAGTTAAAGAATCGTATCAGTTTTTAGAACACAGTACACTGAAAGAACCACGAGTCACCACCAGTAAAACAATACACTAAACCAATGAGGTAGCAGCAGTGATCAGGTGGTACGGACAGCCTAAGGCCCTTTCACACTCATGCGACTTGTCCTGCGACTTGAGACTGCAAAGTCACATGACAAGTCACACCCCATGATTTCCAACGAGTTCAGTTCATATCTGTGCGACTTCAAAGTAGTTTTTGTACTACTTTTGTCTGACTTTGATGCGACTTGTGGCAGAGACCTCAAGATTACACAGACATCGCTTCAAGTCATGGCAAAAATCATGGCAAAAGCACTTGACTTTCAAGTCGCACAAGTGTGAAAATAGCCCTAACGATTGGATTTTACTACCAGGGGTACTTCGCCCATGGTAGTGGTAGTAAAATCTGATCATCATTCCTGCGCATGCGCTGTAAAGACTATGGGAAAATCTGATGGCTAGCAATGTTAACTGGGAAGTTGGCCCATCAGAATGCAGTTCACATGCACAAAAACCCGCTTTTCATTTAGGCTCCATTTCCACGTGTGCAACTTGTCCTGCGACTTTGTACTCTATGATTTCCAATGAGTATTAATCGTATCTGTGCGACTTCAAAGTAGTCTCTGCACTACTTTGGTCCCACTTTGATGCAACTTGAGATCCATAGACCTCCGGAATACACAGGCATTGCTTTAAAGTCGCATCAAAATTGCGGCAGAATTGTGCAACTTTCAGGCTGCGTTAGCCTGAAAAGCCAGAAAGTTGCATTGATTCTGCCGCGACTTGAAGCCATGCCTGTGTATTCTGGAGGTTTATGGACCTCAAGTCACATTACAATGGGACCAAAGTAGTGCAGGGACTACTTTGAAGTCGCTGTGACTTGAAGTTGCACAGATATGAATGGTACTCATTGGAAATCGGGTACTTCTTGTCATGCAACTTTGCAGTCCCAAGTCGCAGGACAAGTTGCACAAGTGGAAACAGAGCCTAAATGAAAAAGCGGGGTTTGTGTGCATGTGAACTGCATTCTGGGGCAACTTCACAGGTAACATTGCTATCCATCAAATTTGCGGAAACCTAGGCTCAGGGCCAGTTCACACTGCAGCATAGTGCAAAATAGCATGCGATTTGCACTGCAGTGCAAATCACAGGCGGTGTCCGTGCAATGCGATTTCAGCAATACAGATAGTATGGTTGAAATCGTATCGCATTCGGACTAAACTCGCACAGGACCCTTTTTTTGGTCCGCACTAGAATCGGATCGCATAGCACTCATGCGATCCAATTCATGTCCAAACTGACACTTCGCAGTGCGACATGCGAACTGAAATGGGGTGCCATTAACATTGTATGACACTCCCCAGCAGTTCGCATATGTCGTTGTGAACTGTCGTGCGAGTCGGGTGCGATGCGGGAACCTGTCGTGGAATCGCAGGGTTCCCGCATCGCACAAGTGTGAACCCAGCCTAACACAGCTGTTTGTGTATCACCAAAATTCATGACACTGCGCTAATCTGACAACAATGGAATAATTGTCGATTGACAACAATTGTGCTCTGCGCCGATGAACTAAATCATAGTAAACATTACCAGGACCTGCCAACCTTCTGTGTGAATCAGTCTTCTGATTCTACTCATTTAAGAAGGTTGAATCAGAGCTTCGGTTCACTTGCTTGTCAGTAGACTCAGCAAGTGAACCGAAGAACCGAAGAATCGATTCATTGAATCGGTTCATTTCAGTGAGCAGTTCGAAATGAACCGATTCATTTTAAAGATCCGAACTTCCCATCACTAAATGTGACTGCATGGGGGGGGGAGGAGCTGTCAGAATTCAGAGGTGATGCCAGGGGTGGGCGGGACAGAGTAGCTATTGAGCTCCAGCCGATGGGATGGGGTCGGGGCGGGCCCCTTTGTCTATGTGGCTCAGCCCCCTTTCTGAAGCAGCCGAATAATTGGCTGGTGTTAGCCGCTCGCTCCCGCCCACCCCTGACATCACCACTGAATTCTGACAGCTCCTCCCCCCCTGCATGCAGTTACATTACAATACATGACGGTGTCACGCTCTGAGCGGCTCTTACAAGCCCCAATATCTGCTCAATGTGACCCCCCCCTCTCCTCTGTCAGTGCTGCCAATCCATGCTTCCAATCATTGCCACCTGTCAGTGCCAATCAGTGCTTCCAATCATTGCCACCTGTCAGTGCCAATCAGTGCTTCCAATCATTGCCACCTGTCAGTGCCAGTCAGTGCTGCCAATCAGTGCCACCAGTCCGTGCCAGTCAGTAAAAAACAGTGCCACCTGTCAGTGCCAATCAGCTTCAACCAATGCCACCTATTAGTGCCCATCAGTGCCAAACAGTACCACCTATCAGTGCCAATCAGTGCTTCCAATCATTGCCACCTGTCAGTGCCCATCAGTACTTCCAATCACTGCTTGTAATCAGTGCCATCTGTCAGTGCTGCTTATCAGTGCCCTTCAGTGCTGCCAATCAGTGCTCATCAGTGTTGATTAGCAGTGCTGTCAATTAGTGCCCATCAGTGCTGCCAATCAGTGCCAGTAAATGCTGCCAATCAGTGCTTCCTATAAGTGCCATTGGTGCTGCCAGTGCCACCTATCATTGCCAATCAGGGCCCATCAGTGTTGCCTATCAGTGCTGCCAATCAGTACCCATCAGTGGTGCCTATTAGTGCCCATCAGTGCACTGAGTACAGGCATGGGGAGATGAACTCAGCAACCAGGCACATTTTCTATGGGGGGGCGGGCGTGGCCTGGTGGGGCACAACTGAAATCTGTTGATGTTTATTAATGCCACCTGCCGATCTTTAGTATAATAGCTCGTCACCACACTACTATTTACAATAAACTACCGGAGGCAAAATAAAAAAGTGTCAGGGAAAGGTCTGCCGCTAAGCACTGTTATGTGTTCCCACACCACAAAAAAAAAGTGCAGCACTAACTTACTAATCAATAACTGACCAATAATGGTAGCGCCCTCCAATGTACGGAAATCTCAATAACCTTGAATATTAGCACAATACCGGTCTCTATGATACGTAACTTCACATATAATACACATCAACCTGAAAATAAGACATCAATTAAAAACGTAGCAGGGATGGTGGAAACCCCTCCTATAGATATTTGGCCTACAGATTAACCTCAAGTGCAACAACTTTTTAGTTGGGAGGTTCCCACCATTATTGCACTTTGAAATTGTTCTTTTTTAGATTGTTACACTTAATTTTATATGTTTTACTTACTATTATAATGTGAATTTTTGCACTGCCATTGCCATGTCTTTATGGGCCTTGCTTTGTGGTGTGCAGTCATATTAGAACAAGAAGGGGTCATCCCCAAACTGTCCCCACAAAGTTGGGAGTATCAAATTGTCCAAAATGTCTTGGTATGCTGAGGCCTTAAGAGTTCCCTTCACTGGAACTAAGGGGCCAAGCCCAACCCCTGAAAAACAACCCCCCCCCCCATGATTCCCCCTCCACCAAACGA
Organism: Lithobates pipiens; assembly: GCF_037356315.1. Taxonomy (NCBI): domain Eukaryota; kingdom Metazoa; phylum Chordata; class Amphibia; order Anura; family Ranidae; genus Lithobates; species Lithobates pipiens. The sequence goes on along the minus strand of NW_027507686.1, from coordinate 214,437,562 downwards.
TTTGGACCAGTGCACAAAGCAAGGTCCATAAAGACATGGGTGAGTGAGTTTGGGGTGGAGGAACTTGACTGGCCTGCACAGAGTCCTGACCTCAACCCAACAGAACACCTTTGTGATGAAATAGAGTGGAGACTTGAGCCAGGCCTTCTCGTCCAACATCAGTGCCTGACCTCACAAATGCGCTTCTGGAAGAATGGTCAAACATTCCCATAGACACAACCCAAACCTTGTGCACAGCCTTCCCAGAAAAGTTGAAGCTGTTATAGCTGCAAAGGATGGGCCAGCCCAATACTGAACCCTATAAACTAAGACTGGGATGCCATTTAAGTATATATATATATATATATATATATATATATATATATATATATATATATATATATATATATATACATACACACACACACACACACACAAGCATGTGTATTTGAGCTTTGGGGTGCACACCCTAATGCAATAGGCTGCACACGCCTATGGACAGCAGGTAGGAGAAGCTGTCATAAGGACATAATAGTAAGGCACTGAGCTATAGTAACAAAGTATAACCTAAACTGAATTAGTAAAAATACAAAATGTACTTTATTATATATCAAATGATAAATGTAATGTAACCAGGGGGGACTGGCCATGCCTTAGGGGCCCCATGAGAGTCTCCTGGGTTGGTATCTTCATTGGGTCACCATTTGCCCACTGTAAGTCTCCCCTCTCCTATGACAGCTAATGTGTTTGTATCCGGCTTGGACCGGACGTCGTCCTTAAAGAGGAAGTAAACCCTTCCAAACAACTTGGACCTATAGGTAAGCCTAGATTAAGGCTTACCTGTAGGTCCAAGCAATATCTCCTAAACCTATATGGTTTAGGAGATATTTGCCCGAAAATGGGCACCGCTGTCTACGGCGCATGCGCGGTAGACAGCGGCGCGCAGGCGCACTAAATGCGGCAAATCCAAGAATGGATTTGCCAAATTTGTCGACTCCCGTGCGCATGCGCGGGAGTGACGTCATCGCGGCTTCGCCGTATGACAGCGGCGGAGCTGCGAGGCGCGACTCCCGTGCGCATGCGCGGGAGTGACGTCATCACGGTTGCGCCGCTGTAATTCGTCGGAGCTGCGAGACGCCACAAGCAACATGGATGCGGCGGACTACAGGGGACAGCGGCGACTTCGCTGGCTCCTGTGTCAGGTAAGTGACACATAATGAGCTACTATGCGATGCATAGTAGTCCATTATGCTTTACCTTTGCAGGGAAAAAAAGAGGAAGTAAACCCATCAGGGTTTACTTCCTCTTTAAGGGCCGGTTCACACTTGTGTGATGGCAGACATCGCATGTAATTCGCAGCGCACGGCTGTTCACATTACATGCGATGTCTGTGTGGTGCGATGTCAGACATACACATAGTATGGCAGATATTGCATCGTATTCGGTGCAAACACGCACAGGACCCTTTTTTCAGTTCGGACCAGAATCGGTTCGGATGTGTGTTCACACATATGCAATCTGATTCATGTGCGAACTGTCAGTTCGCAGTGCGATATGCGAGCTGAAATGGGGGTGTCGTTAACATATAATGACACTCCCCCAGCAGTTCTCATATGGCAGTGTGGACTGCCGTGCGTTGCGGGAACACGCAGTTAATTCTCAGGGTTCTCACATCGCACAAGTGTGAACTCGGCCCTATGTCACAGATTTCCATGTGGTGGGCGGCCGAGTCGGCCAGTGTTTACCGTTGCTAGGATACAAGGGACTGCATAGAGCATGCGCGGTCACAGTGATCCTTTCTGGTTGGACCAAAAGCAGCTTGCCTGCTGACATAGATGCCACCCCCTGCTGCCTCTCACGCACTGCTGATTGCTTTGAATAGGTATCTACAATATGTGTTTACTCCACAGTGATCACACACACTACCCAATGGGGGCAAAGAGATCCCTGCCAGGGGGCACACACTACTAGGGTTGCCACATCATCCCTTTAATTCAGGACACATATTAATTACACAGGTTATGAGGCTGATTTAATGCAGATAAGGCACCAAGTGAGTTTAATTACCATCTTAATCAGCCACGGAACCTGTGTAATTAATGCGTGTCCTGGATTAAAAGGATGATATGGCAACCCTACACACTACCCAATGGGGGCACAGGTATCCCTGCAAGGGGACACAGAGATCCCCACCAGGGGGCACACACACTACCAAGTGGGGACACAGAGATCCCCGCCTGGGGACACACACGCTACTAAGTGGGGGGTAGAGAGATCCCTGATGGGGGCGCACACTACCCAATGGTATCACAGAGATCCGTGCCAGGGGGTCACACACCACCCATTGGGGGCACAGAGTTCCCCCTTTTCCACTGAATCCACAGAGTTCCCCCTTTTCCACTGAATCCACAGAGTTCCCTTACACTGTAAGGGGAACTCTGGGGACTCTAACATAAGGGATGCTCTGGGAACCCAGATTTAAGGGGGGAACACTGAATACTCTGATGCATGGTGAGGACTCTGATGTAAGGGGCAACACAGTGACCTCTGGTGTAAAGGGGAACTGTGATATAAGGGGTGCTCTGAGAACCCTGATTTACCTTTGTGTACTCACTCAGAGGCAGGAGAGAGAAGGGGGAGACTTCAATCACAGACAGGGACGGATGGCGAGCTCACTCACCCCTTGACAGTCAGCACCTCTCATCCAGATGTATCTGAGGCTGCTGGACTTAATATTCCCGGCCCCCCACTTTCCTTTTCTGAGGTACAGCACTGGGGATTGGAGTGTGGGCAGACACATAGGAGTAGGGGCAGGAGGAAGAGGAGCAGATGGAGCCCTCTCTCCTATCCCATCTGTATGGGGGGGGGGGGGGACTGTTAGTGCTGGCTTTGGGCAGTGTGAAAGGGAGTGTAACAGACACTTTCAGCTTGGAAAACTGCAGTCAACAACCCTGCTGGGAGGCTATAGTCCAGTCTGAATAATGTGTCCGGGTTTTAGGCAGTTTGAAACCTGGACACATGATTCCTAACCCGAACTGTCCGGGTGAATCCCGGACGGGTGGCAACCCTAGTGCAATGCCACAGGCATCATTCAGTCGCCGTGATCGTTAGAGCGAGAGCAATAATTCTAGCCCACGTCGCAGAAGTCGGTCCAGGAATCCGCGTCATCACTACAATGGAAGTCGGGATCTGCCTGGACCAACACCCGGATCAGCCTATCAGTGGGCCGCTGAGAGCCTGAGTCGGCCACTCCACCCCCTCCACAGCCCAGCGCTCCAGTGAGCGAGGAGGGGGCAGAGCGGAGAGCTGTGACTGACAGTCTGCAGTTCTCTGCTCATGGAGCTGTCAGAACCGAGGGATCGACAGTATTCGATCGCTCAGTTCTCCATGTAGAGGGGCCGGGGGACAGATGCAGCATCCACTGATGAGTTTACTTCCTCTTTGATTCCCTGCAAAGGTAAAGCATAATGGACTACTATGCATCGCATAGTAGTCCATTATGTGTCACCTACCTGACACAGGAGCCAGCGATGTCACCGCCGTCCCCTGTAGTCCGGCATATCCATATTCTCGGTGGGTCTCGTTGCTCCGCCGCTGTCATTCGGCGAAGCCGCAATGACGTCACTCCCGCGCATGCGCACGGGAGCCGACACGAGCGGAATATCGCCGTTGACGGGTGCCGCCTGTGCGGTGTAGACAGCGGTGCCTGTCTTTCGGCAAATATCGGTTTAGGAGATACTTCTTGGACCTACAGGTAAGCCTTAATCTAGGCTTACCCATAGGTCAAAGTGTGTTGGAAGGGTTTATAACCACTTTAATTGGCTTCTGTCCAAAATTAGTAACTATGTTAGCGTTTTTTATTCAAATATATTGCTAATGTATTATTATTGTATATATTACTATTAATATTAAACATTCTTAGTTTTTTTTTTTTCAGGCATCAGTCACCACCACCATGCCACGAGCTTCACGACGTCGGTCCCGTGGAGGGCGATCCCGTCAGGAGGGAGGAGAGGATCCAGTTGCTCACAGGACACGAGGACGACTTCGGAGGAGACGGGAGGAGGCAGCAAACCGAAGCCCTTCTCCCGCAGACAGGCATGCTGAACACCACCCAGCACCACCGAGACCACCGGCAGAGCCTATCTGTTCCATCTGCCTCTGTGAGTATAATGCAGAGGAGACCAGAAGAATATCATGTTCTCATACATTTCATTCTAACTGTATCAACAGATGGCTTCAGCAGAGTCCCACCTGCCCCGTGTGCCGAGCATTTATAGCACCGTCTGACGACATCATCCTGAACATCGATGCTTACCTGAGGTTCCTTCGGGATAGAGGAAGCTGAATGTCTGTCCAGTAATGTAGAACCTTTCTCTTTTTACATGCCTCCAGAACACCATGGGGTAATGTACAGAATACCGATATGTATGTGTTTTATATTTCCTACATATGATAGATAATGTATGGAAAAAACATATACTTCAGACAATTAACACCGAAAGGGAGGCCCTTCACCCCGACGCGGTCTCTAGATCGTGGCTGGAGGCTCCCAGACACTTACCAACGAAAGGGAGGCTCTTCACCCCGACGCGGCCTCTAGATCGCGGGTGGAGGCTCCCAGACACTTACCAACGAAAGGGAGGCCCTTCACCCCGACTCAGCCTCTAGATCGCGGGTGGAGGCTCCTAGATACTTTCGAAAAGGAGGCCCTTCAGCCCGACGCGGCCTCTAGATCGCGAGTGGAGGCTCCCAGACACTTACCAACGAAAGGGAGGCTCTTCACCCCGACACGGCCTCTAGATCGCGGGTGGAGGCTCCCAGACACTTACCAACGAAAGAGAGGCCCTTCACCCCGACGCGGCCTCTAGATCGCGGTTGGAGGCTTCTAGATACCTACCATCAAAAGGGAGGCCCTTCACCCCGACGCGGTCTCTAGATCGTGGGTGGAGGCTCCTAGATACCATCGAAAGGGAGGCCCTTTAACCCGACGCGGTCTCTAGATCGTAGCTGGAGGCTCCTAGACACCTACCATCGAAAGGGAGGCCCATCACCCCGACGCGGTCTCTAGATCGTGGGTGGAGGCTCCCAGGCAATGTCTGTCCGGTAATGTACAACTTTCTCTTTTTACATGCCTCCAGAACACCGTGGGGTAATGTACAGAATACCGATATGTATGTGTTTTATATTTCCTGCATATGATAGATCATGTATGGAAAAAACATATACTTCAGACAATTAACACCGAAAGGGAGGCCCTTTACCCCTACGCGGTCTCTAGATCGCGGGTGGAGTCTCCCAGACACTTACCAACGAAAGGTAGGCCCTTCACCCTGACTCGGCCTCTAGATCGCGGGTGGAGGCTCCTAGATACTTTTGAAAAGGAGGCCCTTCAGACCGACGCGGCCTCTAGATCGCGGGTGGAGGCTCCCAGACACTTACCAACGAAAGGGAGGCTCTTCACCCCGACACGGCCTCTAGATCGCGGGTGGAGGCTCCCAGACACTTACCAACGAAAGGGAGGCCCTTCACCCCGACGCGGCCTCTAGATCGCGGTTGGAGGCTCGCAGACACTTACCAACGAAAGGGGGGCCCTTCACCCCGATGCGGTCTCTAGATCGTGGGTGGAGGCTCCCAGACACTTACCAACGAAAGGGAGGCCCTTCACCCCGACGCGGCCTCTAGATCACGGGTGGAGGCTCCCAGGCAATGTCTGTCTGGTAATGTACCACCTTTCTCTTTTTACATGCCTCCAGAACACCATGGGGTAATGTACAGAATACCGATATGTATGTGTTTTATATTTCCTACATATGATAGATAATGTATGGAAAAAACATATACTTCAGACAATTAACACCGAAAGGGAGGCCCTTTACCCCGACGCGGTCTCTAGATCGTGGGTGGAGGCTCCTAGATACCTACCATCGAAAGGGAGGCTCTTCACCCCGACGCGGCCTCTAGATCGCGGGTGGAGGCTCCCAGACACTTACCAAAGAAAGGGAGGCCCTTCACCCCGACGCAGCCTCTAGATCGCGGGTGGAGGCTTCTAGATACTTTCGAAAAGCAGGCCCTTCTGCCCGGCACCATCTCTAGATCGCGGGTGGAGGCTCCCAGACACTTACCACCAAAAGGGAGGCCCTTCACCCCGACGTGGTCTCTAGATCGCGGGTGGAGGCTCCCAGACACTTACCAACGAAAGGGAGGCTCTTCACCCCGACGCGGCCTCTAGATCGCGGGTGGAGGCTCCTTGACACTTACCAACGAAAGGGAGGCCCTTCACCCCGACGCGGCCTCTAGATCGTGGGTGGAGGCTCCTAGATACCTACCATCGAAAGGGAAGCCCTTCACCCCGATGCGGTCTCTAGATCGTGGGTAGAGGCTCCCAGACACTTACCAACGAAAGGGAGGCCCTTCACTCCGATGCGGTCTCTAGATCGTGGGTAGAGGCTCCCAGACACTTACCAACGAAAGGGAGGCTCTTCGCCCCGACGCGGCCTCTAGATCGCGGGTGGAGGCTCCTTGACACTTACCAACGAAAGGGAGGCCCTTCACCCCGACGCGGCCTCTAGATCGTGGGTGGAGGCTCCTAGATACCTACCATCGAAAGGGAGGCCCTTCACCCCGATGCGGTCTCTAGATCGTGGGTAGAGGCTCCCAGACACTTACCAACGAAAGGGAGGCCCTTCACTCCGATGCGGTCTCTAGATCGTGGGTGGAGGCTCCCAGACACTTACCAACGAAAGGGAGGCCCTTCACCCCGATGCGGTCTCTAGATCGTGGGTGGAGGCTCCCAGACACTTACCAACGAAAGGGAGGCCCTTCACCCCGACGCGGCCTCTAGATCACGGGTGGAGGCTCCCAGGCAATGTCTGTCTGGTAATGTACCACCTTTCTCTTTTTACATGCCTCCAGAACACCATGGGGTAATGTACAGAATACCGATATGTATGTGTTTTATATTTCCTACATATGATAGATAATGTATGGAAAAAACATATACTTCAGACAATTAACACCGAAAGGGAGGCCCTTTACCCCGACGCGGTCTCTAGATCGCGGGTGGAGTCTCCCAGACACTTACCAACGAAAGGTAGGCCCTTTACCCCGACGCGGTCTCTAGATCGTGGCTGGAGGCTCCCAGAAACTTACCAACGAAAGGGAGGCTCTTCACCCCGACGCGGCCTCTAGATCGCGGGTGGAGGCTCCCAGACACTTACCAACGAAAGGGAGGCCCTTCACCCCGACTCGGCCTCTAGATCGCGGGTGGAGGCTCCTAGATACTTTCGAAAAGGAGGCCCTTCAGCCCGACGCGGCCTCTAGATCGCGGGTGGAGGCTCCCAGACACTTACCAACGAAAGGGAGGCTCTTCACCCCGACACGGCCTCTAGATCGCGGGTGGAGGCTCCCAGACACTTGCCAACGAAAGGGAGGCCCTTCACCCCGACGCGGCCTTTAGATCGTGGGTGGAGGCTCCTAGATACCTACCATCGAAAGGGAGGCCCTTCACCCCGATGCGGTCTCTAGATCGTGGGTAGAGGCTCCCAGACACTTACCAACGAAAGGGAGGCCCTTCACTCCGATGCGGTCTCTAGATCGTGGGTGGAGGCTCCCAGACACTTACCAACGAAAGGGAGGCCCTTCACCCCGATGCGGTCTCTAGATCGTGGGTGGAGGCTCCCAGACACTTACCAACGAAAGGGAGGCCCTTCACCCCGACGCGGCCTCTAGATCACGGGTGGAGGCTCCCAGGCAATGTCTGTCTGGTAATGTACCACCTTTCTCTTTTTACATGCCTCCAGAACACCATGGGGTAATGTACAGAATACCGATATGTATGTGTTTTATATTTCCTACATATGATAGATAATGTATGGAAAAAACATATACTTCAGACAATTAACACCGAAAGGGAGGCCCTTTACCCCGACGCGGTCTCTAGATCGTGGCTGGATGCTCCCAGACACTTACCAACGAAAGGTAGGCCCTTTACCCCGACGCGGTCTCTAGATCGTGGCTGGAGGCTCCCAGACACTTACCAACGAAAGGGAGGCTCTTCACCCCGACGCGGCCTCTAGATCGCGGGTGGAGGCTCCCAGACACTTACCAACGAAAGGGAGGCCCTTCACCCCGACTCGGCCTCTAGATCGCGGGTGGAGGCTCCTAGATACTTTCGAAAAGGAGGCCCTTCAGCCCGACGCGGCCTCTAGATCGCGGGTGGAGGCTCCCAGACACTTACCAACGAAAGGGAGGCTCTTCACCCCGACACGGCCTCTAGATCGCGGGTGGAGGCTCCCAGACACTTGCCAACGAAAGGGAGGCCCTTCACCCCGACGCGGCCTCTAGATCGCGGTTGGAGGCTCCTAGATACCTACCATCAAAAGGGAGGCCCTTCACCCCAACGCGATCTCTAGATCATGGGTGGAGGCTGCTAGATACCATCGAAAGGGAGGCCCTTTAACCCGACGCGGTCTCTAGATCGTGGCTGGAGGCTCCTAGACACCTACCATCGAAAGGGAGGCCCATCACCCCGACGCGGTCTCTAGATCGTGGGTGGAGGCTCCCAGGCAATGTCTGTCCGGTAATTTACAACTTTCTCTTTTTACATGCCTCCAGAACACCATGGGGTAATGTACAGAATACCGATATGTATGTGTTTTATATTTCCTACATATGATAGATAATGTATGGAAAAAACATATACTTCAGACAATTAACACCGAAAGGGAGGCCCTTTACCCCGACGCGGTCTCTAGATCGTGGCTGGAGGCTCCCAGACACTTACCAACGAAAGGGAGGCTCTTCACCCCGACGCGGCCTCTAGATCGCGGGTGGAGGCTCCCAGACACTTACCAACGAAAGGGAGGCCCTTCACCCCGACTCGGCCTATAGATCGCGGGTGGAGGCTTCTAGATACTTTCGAAAGGGAGGCCCTTCAGCCCGACGCGGCCTCTAGATCGCGGGTGGAGGCTTCCAGACAATTACCAACGAAAGGGAGGCCCTTTAACCCGACGCGGTCTCTAGATCGTGGCTGGAGGCTCCCAGACACTTACCATCAAAAAGGAGGCCCTTCAGCCCGACGCGGTCTCTAGATCGCGGGTGGAGGCTCCCAGACACTTACCATCGAAAGGGAGGCCCTTTAACCCGACGCGGTCTCTAGATCGTGGGTGGAGGCTCCCAGGCAATGTCTGTCTGGTAATGTACCACCTTTCTCTTTTTACATGCCTCCAGAACACCATGGGGTAATGTACAGAATACCGATATGTATGTGTTTTATATTTCCTACATATGATAGATAATGTATGGAAAAAACATATACTTCAGACAATTAACACCGAAAGAGAGGCCCTTTACCCCGACGCGGTCTCTAGATCGCGGGTGGAGTCTCCCAGACACTTACCAACGAAAGGGAGGCCCTTCACCCCGACGCGGTCTCTAGATCGTGGGTGGAGGCTCCTAGATACCTACCATCGAAAGGGAGGCCCTTCACCCCGACGCGGTCTCTAGATCGTGGCTGGAGGCTCCCAGACACTTACCAACGAAAGGGAGGCTCTTCACCCCGACGCGGCCTCTAGATCACGGGTGGAGGCTCCCAGACACTTACCAACGAAAGGGAGGCCCTTCACCCCGACTCGGCCTCTAGATCGCGGGTGGAGGCTCCTAGATACTTTCGAAAAGGAGGCTCTTCAGCCCGACGCGGCCTCTAGATCGCGGGTGGAGGCTCCCAGACACTTACCAACGAAAGGGAGGCCCTTCACCCCGACGCGGCCTCTAGATCGCGGTTGGAGGCTCCTAGATACCTACCATCAAAAGGGAGGCCCTTCACCCCGACGCGGTCTCTAGATCGTGGGTGGAGGCTCCTAGACACCTACCATCGAAAGGGAGGCCCTTTAACCTGACGCGGTCTCTAGATCGTGGCTGGAGGCTCCCAGGCAATGTCTGTCTGGTAATTTACAACTTTCTCTTTTTACATGCCTCCAGAACACCATGGGGTAATGTACAGAATACAGATATGTATGTGTTTTATATTTCCTACATATGATAGATAATGTATGGAAAAAACATATACTTCGGACAATTAACACCGAAAGGGAGGCCCTTTACCCCGACGCGGTCTCTAGATCGCGGGTGGAGTCTCCCAGACACTTACCAACGAAAGGGAGGCCCTTCACCCCGACGCGGTCTCTAGATCGTGGGTGGAGGCTCCTAGACACCTACCATCGAAAGGGAGGCCCTTCACCCCGACGCGGTCTCTAGATCGTGGGTGGAGGCTCCTAGACACCTACCATCGAAAGGGAGGCCCTTCACCCCGACGCGGTCTCTAGATTGCGGGTGGAGGCTCCTAGACACTTACCATCGAAAGGGAGGCCCTTTACCCCGACGCGGTCTCTAGATCGTGGCTGGAGGCTCCCAGACACTTACCAACGAAAGGGAGGCTCTTCACCCCGACGCGGCCTCTAGATCGCGGGTGGAGGCTCCCAGACACTTACCAACGAAAGGGAGGCCCTTCACCCCGACTCGGCCTCTAGATCGCGGGTGTAGGCTCCTAGATACTTTCGAAAAGGAGGCCCTTCAGCCCGACGCGGCCTCTAGATCGCGGGTGGAGGCTCCCAGACACTTACCAACGAAAGGGAGGCCCTTCACCCGATGCGGCCTCTAGATCGCGGGTGGAGGCTCCCAGACACTTACCAACGAAAGGGAGGCCCTTCACCCCGACGTGGCCTCTAGATCGTGGGTGGAGGCTCCTAGATACCTACCATCGAAAGGGAGGCCCTTCACCCTGACGTGGTCTCTAGATCGCGGGTAGAGGCTCCCAGACACTTACCAACGAAAGGGAGGCCCTTCACCCTGACGCGGCCTCTAGATCACGGGTGGAGGCTCCCAGGCAATGTCTGTCTGGTAATGTACCACCTTTCTCTTTTTACATGCCTCCAGAACACCATGGGGCAATGTACAGAATACCGATATGTATGTGTTTTATATTTCCTACATATGATAGATAATGTATGGAAAAAACATATACTTCAGACAATTAACACCGAAAGGGAGGCCCTTTACCCCGACGCGGTCTCTAGATTGCGGGTGGAGTCTCCCAGACACTTACCAACGAAAGGGAGGCCCTTCACCCCGACGCGGTCTCTAGATCGTGGGTGGAGGCTTCTAGACACCTACCATCGAAAGGGAGGCCCATCACCCAGACACGGTCTCTAGATCGCGGGTGGAGGCTCCCAGACACTTACCAATGAAAGGGAGGCCCTTCACCCCGACTTGGCCTCTAGATCGCGGGTGGAGGCTCCTAGATACTTTCGAAAAGGAGGCCCTTCAGCCCAACACGGCCTCTAGATCGCAGGTGGAGGCTCCCAGACACTTACCAACGAAAGGGAGGCTCTTCACACCGACACGGCCTCTAGATCGCGGGTGGAGGCTCCTAGATACCTACCATCGAAAGGGAGGCCCTTCACCCTGACGTGGTCTCTAGATCGCGGGTGGAGGCTCCCAGACACTTACCAACGAAAGGGAGGCCCTTCACCCCGACGCGGCCTCTAGATCGCGGTTGGAGGCTCCTAGATACCTACCATCAAAAGGGAGGCCCTTCACCTCGACGCGGTCTCTAGATCGTGGGTGGAGGCTCCTAGATACCATCGAAAGGGAGGCCCTTTAACCCGACGCGGTCTCTAGATCGTGGCTGGAGGCTCCTAGACACCTACCATCGAAAGGGAGGCCCATCACCCCGACGCGGTCTCTAGATGGTGGGTGGAGGCTCCCAGGCAATGTCTGTCCGGTAATGTACAACTTTCTCTTTTTACATGCCTCCAGAACACCGTGGGGTAATGTACAGAATACCGATATGTATGTGTTTTATATTTCCTACATATGATAGATAATGTATGGAAAAAACATATACTTCAGACAATTAACACCGAAAGGGAGGCCCTTTACCCCGACGCGGTCTCTAGATCGTGGCTGGAGGCTCCTAGACTTTTAGCCAAAGTGATAGTGTCACTCAAAGTGAAGATCTATATAAAAGTGAATAGCATCCTCCACACAATAGTGCAACAAGCATCACACATATGTGGCAAGCAGTATCCAAACAGTGGCGGTGGTGTCCAGGTGTCCACTGAGCCCGCAAGTACACTAGGTGATTACCTTACAGCTGTAAGGTATACAGCCAGGCCCGGATTGGCCATAGGGCAAACCGGGCACTTGCCCGGTGGGCTGCGGCCGCCAGGCTGCATGTTCTTGCGGCTCATCCAGCCTCTCCGCGGCCCCCCGTTCAGCCATCAGCGCCGGGGGGAGGTGCTAGAAGAGACGCCTTCGGCGGCCTCTGAGCGGCTGCGCGGCCGTCCGTATAGGTCAGCCGTCAGTGCCGGGAGGAGCCAGAGCAGACACCTTCGGAACTTCGGAAGTGTCCGAAAAACCGTGAGTTCAGCCCCCTTGTAAACTGCATAGGAAGAGCGGTGGGGTCGGCTGCATATAATAGAATAATTCTCTCCATCTTCCTCCTGCAGTAGCGGAATGTCTGCAAGAGGGAGAGAAGAAGCATTCAGAGACTGCAAGAGGAGGATGGAGAGATATATATATGCAGCCGCCCCCACCGCTCCTCCTATCCTGCTTCTCTCTGCTGCTTCCCCTGGTCTCTCCACCGCACCCATACTCTCTGCCACCCTGCCATGCTCTCCGCCATCCCCCCATGCTCTCCGCCATCCCCCCATGCTCTCCACCATCCCCCCATGCTCTCTGCCATCCCCCCATGTTCTCTGCCATCCCCCCATGTTCTCTGCCATCCCCCCATGTTCTCTGCCATCCCCCCATGCTCTCCGCCATCCCCCCATGCTCTCCGCCATCCCCCCATGCTCTCCGCCATCCCCCCATGCTCTCCGCCTCCCTCCATAGTCTCTACCTCCCCCATGCTCTCTGCCATACTCTCCACCTCCCCCCCATGCTCTCTGCCATCCCCCCATGCTCTCTGCCATCCCCCCATGCTCTCTGCCATCCCCCCATGCTCTCTGCCATCCCCCCATGCTCTCTGCCATCCCCCATGCTCTCTGCCATCCCCCATGCCATCTGCCACCCCCCCCATGCTCTCTGCCATCCCCCATGCCATCTGCCATCCCCCCATTCTCTCCGCCACCCCCCCCCATTCTCTCCACCTCCCCCCATGCTCTCTGCCATCCCCCCATGCTCTCTGCCATCCCCCCATGCTCTCTGCCATCCCCCATGCCATCTGCCACCCCCCCCCATGCTCTCTGCCATCCCCCATGCCATCTGCCATCCCCCCATGCTCTCCACCCCCCCATTCTCTCCGCCACCCCCCATTCTCTCCGCCACCCCCCATGCTCTCTGCCACCCCCCATGCTCTCTGCCATCACCCCATGCTCTCTGCCACCCCCCATGCTCTCTGCCACCCCCCATGCTCTCTGCCACCCCCCATGCTCTCTGCCATCGCCCCATGCACTCTGCCACCCCCCATGCTCTCTGCCACCCCCCATGCTCTCTGCCACCCCCCATGCTCTCTGCCACCCCCCATGCTCTCTGCCACCCCCCATGCTCTCTGCCACCCCCCATGCTCTCTGCCACCCCCCATGCTCTCTGCCACCCCCCATGCTCTCAGCCTCCCCCCCATGCTCTCAGCCTCCCCCCCCATGCTCTCTGCCTCCCCCCCATGCTCTCTGCCTCCCCCCCATGCTCTCTGCCACCCCCCCATGCTCTCTGCCACCCCCCCATGCTCTCCACCTCCCCCCATGCTCTCCGCCTCCCCCCTTGCTCTCCGCCATCCCTCCATAGTCTCCACCTCCCCCCATGTTCTCTGCCATCCCCCCATACCCTCCACCTCCCCCCCATGCTCTCTGCCATCCCCCCATACTCTCCACCTCCCCCCATGCTCTCTGTCATCCCCCCATACTCTCCGCCTCCCCCATACTCTCCGCCACCCCCCCATACTCTCCACCTCCCCCCATGTTCTCTGTCATCCCCCCATACTCTCTGCCGCCTCCCCCATATTCTCTGCCACCCCCCATGCTCTCTGCCACCCCCCCCCATACTCTCCACCTCCCCCATGCTCTCTGCCATCCCCCCATACACTCCACCTCCCCCCCATGCTCTCTGCCATCCCCCCTTATGCTCTCTGTCATCCCCCCATATGCTCCGCCTCCCCCATACTCTCTGCCAACCCCTTATACACTCCACCTCCCCCCATGCTCTCTGTCATCCCCCCATACTCTCTGCAGCCGCCCCCATACTCTCTGCCACCCCCCCATGCTCTCTGCCACTCCTATGCTCTCTGCCACCCCCCATACTCTCCACCTCCCATGCTCTCTGCCATCCCCCATAGTCTCCACCTCCCCCCATGCTCTCTGCCATCCCCCCATAGTCTCTACCTCCCCCCATGCTTTCTGCCATACTCTCCACCTCCCCCCATGCTCTCTGCCACCCCCCCATGCTCTCTGCCACCCCCCCATGCTCTCTGCCACCCCCCCATGCTCTCCACCATCCCCCCATGCTCTCCACCATCCCCCCATGCTCTCCACCATCCCCCCATGCTCTCCACCTCCCCCCATGCTCTCTGCCATCCCCCTATGGTCTCCACCTCCCCCCATGCTCTCCACCTCCCCCCATGCTCTCCACCTCCCCCCATGCTCTCTGCCATCCCCCCATAGTCTCCACCTCCCCCCATGCTCTCTGCCATCCCCCCATGGTCTCCACCTCCCCCCATGCTCTCCACCTCCCCCCATGCTCTCTGCCATCCCCCCATAGTCTCCACCTCCCCCCATGTTCTCTGCCATCCCCCCATAGTCTCCACCTCCCCCCATGCTCTCTGCCATCCCCCCATAGTCTCCACCTCCCCCCATGTTCTTTGCCATCCCCCCATAGTCTCCACCTCCCCCCATGCTCTCTGCCAACCCCCCATAGTCTCCACCTCCCCCCATGTTCTCTGCCATCCCCCCATACTCTCCACCTCCCCCCATGCTCTCCGCCATCCCCCCATGCTCTCCGCCTCCCTCCATAGTCTTTACCTCCCCCATGCTCTCTGCCATACTCTCCACCTCCCCCCCATGCTCTCTGCCATCCCCCCATGCTCTCTGCCATCCCCCATGCCATCTGCCATCCCCCCATGCTCTCCACCTCCCCATGCTCTCTGCCATCCCCCATAGTCTGCCATCCCCCATAGTCTGCCACCCCCCCATGCTCTCCGCCACCCCCCCATGCTCTCCGCCACCCCCCCATGCTCTCCGCCACCCCCCCATGCTCTCCGCCATCCCCCCATGCTCTCCACCTCCCCCCATGCTCTCCACCTCCCCCCATGCTCTCCACCTCCCCCCATGCTCTCCACCTCCCCCCATGCTCTCTGCCATCCCCCCATAGTCTCCACCTCCCCCCATGTTCTCTGCCATCCCCCCATAGTCTCCACCTCCCCCCATGCTCTCTGCCATCCCCCCATAGTCTCCACCTCCCCCCATGTTCTCTGCCATCCCCCCATAGTCTCCACCTCCCCCCATGCTCTCTGCCATCCCCCCATAGTCTCTACCTCCCCCCATGCTTTCTGCCATACTCTCCACCTCCCCCCATGCTCTCTGCCATCCCCCCATGCTCTCCACCTCCCCATGCTCTCTGCCATCTGCCATAGTCTCCGCCACCCCCCCATACTCTCCACCACCCCCCATTCTCTCTGCCACCCCCCAATACTCTCCCCTGGTGGGTTCCCCCTCTCCCTCTCAGGGGATCTTTCCGGTTAACATGTCATGGGCTGCTCAATGCAAAATGCCAAGGCCTATTTTTTGTCCCAGTCCGGGCCTGTATACAGCTTGTATATAACCTCCTACAGAGGGGAAACAGGGAAGGAGCTTCGGTTTTTCTTATATCCTCACAACTTCTCAGTACGAGATTAATACCCAAGGTAACTCCAGGGAGATGCTCAAAATATAAAAATCAAGCCCACCATAGTGCAGTAGTTTGTAAAATAAACTTAATTTTATTCCAATAAAAACTACTCACAAAATTCAAATGTATGGTACACAGTAAGATCAGCTACGAGCGTCCTGCTGGTGTGCGAACGTCACTTCCGGTGTCCATCTGCTTTCCTACGCGTTACGTCACTGTCACGTAACTTCGACTGGGATAAGCTTTGGGCATCGGAAGTGTCATTAAGTAGGCTTGGTGTCAGGGAACTCACCATGTGAATGTCTGTCCCCGTGTAGCAGCGGTTTACCTTCGTTCTAGGCGCCATGCGCGGTGTCCCCGTCAGAGGCGTACGAGTTCCGGAACGAACGGACGCATGCCAATCCGAACACGCGGACGCACTCGCGCAAACCGAATGTATGTACGTACTCACGCACGCACGGCCACTTCCACCAATCCTGGCACATCTCTCCCTATATAAACGGGATCCTGGCCTGATACCAGTGCTGGATCGTCTTCAGCTATTCCTGAGACACCTGATCGTTGTTGGTTCCTGTGACCTTGTTCCTGATTACCCGGCACGTTCGCCTATTCCTTTGGATACTCCTTGTTACTATTTCCTGGACTATTACTGACCTCGGCTTGGACTTACTACTTCGGCATGCTTCCTGATTTTGTACCTCACTGCCAGCACGTTACCAGACCCTTGCTCGTCCTTGACTACGCACCTGCCTTTCGTTCCTGTACCTCGTTGCCAGCCAGTTGCCGACCTTGCTTGTTCCAGACGTGCAGTGTTTCCTTTACGCCTGCTTGGCTTCCGCTATATTCCTCCATGATCGACCTACACCTCTTCCTCCGTGAGGACCCAGCGTCTCCAGGCCTTCAACTTCAATCTGCAGGCACCTGCACCCTTTCGCTGTCTTCACGCTCCCTGTTCTCACCTCCAGGGATGTGGAGACCGGAACTGTGCAAGAGGCCACCCTCAACAGTCTGACTCCGCTACAAGGTACGTGACACTTGGATATACAAGTCGCCGCCTACTAGTTACAGGGCAAAGAAACTGTTCGCTCGTAAGGTGCAAAAGATATAATATAAAACATATTAAAAGCCAAAAAATATTTTATTCAAACCCGAAGGGTTTGGATGGAAAAAGCATAAAAAGGAAATCTATAAACCATCTATAGAAGATATCCCCAAAAAAACGATAACGCAACACTATGGGTTAAACAGCCTATGTTGATAGCGGCCATTTTCTTGAAGACCAATCTCAAATACTGCATCGTGGCCATCTTGCTGGAGTCACACCTAGCTGTCATAAAATCTGGTGTCAGCAAGGTATGTCCTATACAGATATCGGGTCGGTATCGCCGAAGTGAACCACATACCGATATCTGAGGGCCTGCAACTACCTAGAAAGATTTTTTAGGCAGTACTTTATCTTTTGCTCACAAAGTTGCTGTACCGTATGCTTTTAACCAGTTGCCGACTGCCACACAATGATGTACGTCGGCAGAATGGCACGGGCAGGCATATTGGCACACCTGTACATCCATGCCCGCCCGCGGGTGGGGGGCCCGATCAGGCCCCCCCCCCCCCGGTTCCTGCGGCGGTCGGAATCCATTCAGGAGTGATCGGTGATGAGGGGGAGGCCATTCATTCCTGGCCACCCCTTCGAGATCATTCCTGAGGAAT
Source organism: Lithobates pipiens (assembly GCF_037356315.1). Lineage (NCBI taxonomy): Eukaryota > Metazoa > Chordata > Amphibia > Anura > Ranidae > Lithobates > Lithobates pipiens. The sequence continues at coordinate 214,419,994 of NW_027507686.1, read as the reverse complement.
AGAATGCTTCCTCTGCTCCTTTAATGTAAACAGGAGCAGCGGAAGTGATGTAATCTCTCCTCATGTCGGTCTTTTTCATTCCGGTGCTAAGGAGAGAAGACCTATGTGAGTTCTACCAACACTACACAGTACAGTAGAATACGCAGGCACACTATTCACCCCCCGATCACCCCCCTGCACCCTCTGTCACAGTGACACCAATAGCAGTTTTTTTTTTATTGATTATTGCATTGGTGTCATTTGTGAATGCAATAACTGTTAGGGCAGTTAGGGTTAGCCCCTTTTAGGTCTAGGGTACACCCCTAATAAAGGTTTAACCCCGAGATCACCAGTGTCACTAAGCGATCGTTTTTCTGATCGCTGTATTAGTGTCACAGGTGACGCTAGTTAGGCAGGTAAGTATTTATGTTCACCGTCAGCTTTTTATAGCATCAGGTATCCCCATATACTACCTAATAAAGGTTTTAACCCCTTGATTGCCCCCTAGTTAACCCTTTCACCAGTGATCGCCGTATAACTGTTATGGGTGACGCTGGTTAGTTACTTTGTTTTTTTATAGTGTCAGGGCACCCACCATTTATTACCCAATAAAGGTTTAACCCCCTGATCACCCGGCGGGGTTTAGGTTTTAGGTTTTAAGGTCTGCATCGCCCCAGGCAGCGTCAGATTAGTGCCAGTACCACTAAAACCCATGCATGTAGCATACACCTCCCTTAGTGGTATAGTATCTAAACAGATCAGTATCTGATATGATCAGAACTATACTAGTGTCCCCAGCAGTTTAGGGTTCCCAAAAATGCAGTGTTAGCAGGATCAGCCCAGATACCTGCTAGCACCTGCGTTTTGCCCCTCCGCCCAGCCCAGCCCACCTAAGTGCAGTATTGATCGATCACTATCACTTACAAAACACTAAACACACATAACTGCAGCCTAGGAGCTTTTTTTACCTGTCTCACTAGTGTACCACTAAATTTAGAGCCCAAAATGGCAAATCGAAGGTACACTAGTGAAGAAGCCTACACATTTCTGAGCATGACAGATAGTGAAGAGGAAGTCACTCATCTGTCAGATTCAGGCTCAGAATACGATCCTGTAGACTACAGCGGCTCCATAACAGATCCCCATCTTCTTCTTCTGTTGTTGAGGTGCAAGAACTGCAGGGCTCTCGTATGGAGCAGAGAAGTGCTAGCACCGCATAGTTGCCAACTGTCCCGAATTTCCCGAGACATTCCCAGGATTAGGACATTTGTCCCGAATTAATTTTGTCCTGGGAAATGGCCCGGGAAATTCGGTTTGTCCCGGGAATTTGAATTTCCCGTTTTTTTGCCGCCGGCCGCGGACCTCTAGCAAGGTCTCCGCCGGCCGCCATTTTTAAGAAGACCAGAAGCTGGTCTTCAATAGAGAACCTGTGGCGCCACAGTTCAAAGTCAGCGTGGCAATGACGGCTGCCGCTTGGAGGCCAGGAGATGTAATGTCCTGTCGGGGGAGTCCGTGCAGTGAGTATCTCGGGGCCAGTCTGTGTATGTGGGGGCCAGTCTGTGTATGTGGGGGCCGGTCTGGAGATGTGGGAGGGGGCCAGTCTGGATGTCAGAGGGGCACCAGATGTAAGGAGGGGCTCCGCTGATGGACACAGATGTGAGGAAGGTACCTCTGATGGGGCACCTGATGTAAGGACAGACTCCGCTTGGGACACCTGATGGCATCTGGTGGCAGGCAACGTGGCTAGTGACGCACTCATGGCTCCCACTGATTCTGCATTATGGTGAGTGGAATGATTTCATTTCATATTACAATGTAATAATAGAAATAATGCGCTTCAATCATCCTGACACCATAACAACCGTGGCGCCAGGATGATTGAAGCGCTAACACCAGGTATTTGGAGTATCTTTATCTGCTTATTGTCAAACTCTGGCAAACACATATTGCTATTGTGGTGTAGGATCAGGGGGCTGCTGTCTCTCCTTTTCCTCTCCCCCCGCATTTATCTCAGACTCTAACCACACCCCTTTGAGCCACGCCCCCATGTAAGCCATGCCCACTATTTTACGTAAACCACACCCATATTTTGCAAAGCGCGCTGTATTTTCGCCTTTTTTATATGCCACACCTATTACCGCATGCCCGCCCCCTAATTATAATACAACTCCGCCTACTGCCAAAAAAGTGTCCCGAATTTTTTTTTTACAATGTTGGCAACTATGGCACCGCTATTCCTTCTGGTGAACTGGCAAGCACCAGCGGCCTAGTACACTCTGGTTGTACATCCAGCACTGCAGTAACACTTGGTGTCGTGGCGAGTTCCATAAGTGCAGTTCAAGCTGGCGAGGTGGAAAGCACAAGTAGTGTCCCGCTGGCACCAAGAAGACAAAGACAGACAGGCCCGTCATGCCCATAGTGCCCTTACTGCTGAAAAAATAAAATAAATCATTAATATTCTTAAAAAAATGTAAAAAAAAACATTTGAAAAAAATATTTTTTTTTACCTTGTCAGAAATCCCTGTTGCTAGGCAGTCTTCCTAATCTGCCTTCTTCCTGCTCCTCGGTGATCTTCGGCTTCTCTCCTCGTTGCGTTGTCTTCTGGGTAATGGGGCACGCTGTGTTCTGGGAACTGCGTGTTCCCTAACACAGCACATTCCATTCTCAAAGCGTCGCGCGACTCGCGCAGTAGGAAACGGGCAATAAAGCCGCAAGGCTCCACTGCCTGTTTCCCTTAGTGAGGATGGTGGCGCTGGGACCTAAGAGCCGAGGGACATGTCAACCTCGGCGGCTGACATCGCAGGCGCCTTGGAAAGGTAAGTCTCCTTATTAAAAGACAACAGCAGCTACTTTTTTTTAGCTGCTGACTTTAAAAAAAAAAATTTCAGCTGAAACACCGCTTTAAGATCTTTCTGGGCCTTTCCCTCGAAATGGGCATAGTTAAAGATGAAGTAAAGGCAAAATTTTTTTTTTTAAAGAAAACACACCCTGTAAGGCAAAGGCATAATGACTTTGAGCTAGTATGCATAGCATACCAGCTCATTATGAATAACTTACCTGAGAACGAAGCCCCCAAATCGGTCCTCCGTCTTCATCTTCGCCGCTGCCATGTATCCCGGAGCGACTTCCAGGTCTGTGATTCGCCGGAGCCGCGATGAAGTCACTCCCGCGCACGGCACGACACATGCATGCGCATATCGCCGCGATGCGCCGTAGACAGCGGTGGCTGTCTTCGGGTAAATATCTCCTAAACCGTATAGGTTTAGGAGATATTTCTTGGACCTACAGGTAAGCCTTAATCTAGGCTTACCTGTAGGTCAAAGTTGGTTTTAAGGGTTTTCAACCACTTTAAAATGAGTATGTTGCGGTCATATTGGTCCACTGACCCAATGTACCATATGCCCGTGTTCTCTGCTTCCATGGCCAGGGCAAGATACGAGCAGATTTTGCAGTTTATGCACTTCAATGACAATGAACTCTTTCATCCTCGTGGAGACCCTGAATATGATCGACCCCGAAATTCGGCCCCTCGTAAACCACTTCAACCAACGTTTTGGCCCGTAAGGCCAGACGCTGGTATAAAAAAGCACCTGTTTATTTATTTCAATTGGCCTTGCTGAACACTCATGTGCTATACAGAGCTTCAGGACAGACTGGATCCTTTCTTAAATTCCAGGAAGAGATTGTCAGAGCCCTTCTGTTTCCAGACGGTGCTCCACCTCACCTTCCCAATCCAAATCCAGTAAGCCGGCTGCGTGAGAGGCATTTTCCCCATGTCCTCCCGCATACCCCTACCCAACGAGCCCCCTAAAGAAAATGTCGTGTCTGCAGAAATCGCGGATATAGGCGTGACACCTGTTATTATTGTCCCCGCTGTCCTGACAATCCCGGTCTTTGCATTGGTGAATGTTTTGAACGCTACCATACACTAGTTGAGTATTAGCGTAGGGTACAGCATTGCACAGACTGGGCACACTTTCACAGGGTCTCCCAAGATGCCATCGCATTTTGAGAGACCCATACCGCTGGAGCCATTACAACAGATACAACCATTAAAACAGTTACAGTTACCGTTACAGTTTACAGTTAAAAAAAAAAAAATAGTTGTCGTTTTATTGTTCTCTCTCTCTCTCTCTCTCTATTCTCTCTCTATTGTTCTGCTCTTTTTTACTGTATTCTGTTCTACAATGTTTTATTGTGTTTTATTGTTAACCATTTTTTGTTTTCAGGTACGCCATTCAGCTGCAGCGCGGATTTATTTATCTTGACGGCAACATTGTTTGCTCCCACGATACATAAAGCCGTGACTCCAGCGCTGTCGGAGGTGATTTCACCACCACAGTTAAAAAAAAGAGCAAATATGCCGAAGCATGGGGGCAGAAGGGGTGGAGGAGCGATTTATTCCTAACTTTTGCGGGAGGATGCCCTCATGCTTTGGCATATATAAATGGTGCATGTATGCCCATCATTAGAAGTGGGTGGATGAAGGGAGGTGTTCTAATGGTGGGCATACTCACTAATCAATATCTTTTTTTCGCTCAGCCCATGGGTTGCATGAAAAAAAAAAATTACAATATATGCCCAACGCACAGGTTGCGTTAAAATTTTTTTTATTTTTTACTATGTTTTTTTTTGTATTTGCTTTGCAGGTATGGTAAGTCTTACTGTTATACTGTAATGTTACTTTGTTTTAGTGTTAACCATCATTTGCTCAGCAGGTACGCCATTCAGCTGCAGCGCAGATTTATTAATCTTGACAGCAACAGCGTTTGCTCCCACGATAGATAAAGACGTGACTCCAGCGCTGTCGGAGGTGATTTCACCACCACAGTTAAAAAAAAAAGAGCATATATGTCGAAGCATGGGGGCAGCAGGGGTGGAGGAGCGATTTGCTCCTAACTTTTGCGGGCGGATGCCCCCATGCTTCGGCATATATATATTTTAGGCACAGGTTGCGTTAAAAAATGTTTTATTTTTTACTATGTTTTTTGTATTTGCTTTGCAGGTATGGTAATTCTTAATGTTGTACTGTAATGTTACTTTGTTTTATTGTTAACCATCATTTGATTAGCAGGTACGCCATTCAGCTGCAGCGCGGATTTATTTATCTTGACAGCAACAGCGTTTGCTCCCACAATACATAGCCGTGACTCCAGCGCTGTCGGAGGTGATTTCACCACCACAGTTAAAAAAAAAAGAGCATATATGCCAAAGCATGGGGGCAGCAGGGGTGGAGGAGCGATTTGCTTCTACCTTTTGGGGTGGATGCCCCCATGCTTCGGCATATATAAATGGTGCATGTATGCCCATCATTAGAAGTGGGTGGATGAAGGGAGGTGTTCTAATGGTGGGCATACTCACCGATCAATATCTTTTTTTCGCTCAGCCCACAGGCTGCATGAAAAAAAAATTACAATATATGCCCAACAAGGACCAGCAGCATACTGGTATGTTGCTGGAATTTGAGTGGTTATACCAGAATGATGCCTGCGGGTTTAGGTAACATCTTGGTATCATTCTTTCCAGCCAACGGTCGGTTTTCATGAAAAATCAATCCTAGCGGCTGATTAGCCTCTAGACTGCTTTTACAAGCCCCCCCCCCCCCCCCCCGAACTGTCTTCCATGGTTTTCTCTGGCTCTCCTGTCCCAACAGGGAACCTGAGAATGAAGCCGGTGGTTCTGCCAGCTGACCATAGAGCTGATCAGAGACCGGAATGGCTCCAATCATCTCTATGGTCTAAGAAACCAGAAGCTACGAGCATTTCATGACTTAGATTTCGCCCGGATGTAAACGGCGCCATTGGGAAAGCATTTTATCACACCAATCTTGGTGTGGTTAGATACTTTGAGGGCAGACGAAAAATCTAGGGTCTAATGGACCCCAATTTTTTCAAAAAAGAGTACCTATCACCAGGGCAGGACTTAGGGTGGTGGGGGCCCCTGGGCTTGAGTCACTTTTGGGCCCTACCTTCTATACATTACCGTATTTATCTGCGTATAACACGTGCCGGTGTATAACACGCACTTCAAGTTTAGGAGGGAATTTTAAGGAAAAAAACTTTTCAGGAGAAGTTTAAGGAAAAAACTTACATTTAAATACCCATCAATGCAGCCTTATCAGTGTCCATCTGCAGCCTTGTCCAGTGTCATTGCAGCCTTGTCATTGCAATCTTGAAGTTTCAAAATGGCGCAGCCGAGATACAGAGTTCTGTATATCTCGGCGGCTCTCGGGTCCTCTCGGCGGCTATCTGGTCCTCTCGGCGGCTCTCGGGTCCTCCTGGCGGCTCTCAGGTCCTCTTGGGTCCTCTCGCAGTCCCGAGCAGAGCCAAGAGTAGACGAGTGTACTCGGCTCACAGTCATGCCCTGTCCCTGTGTTATGTCCATCATAGGGCGGGACTAGGCGTGACTATGAGCCGAGTTGAGTGCACTTGGCTATGTATCCCGGCAGGGCCCACGGGGCCCCCTATTGGGCAGGGCCCATGGGCTTGAGCCCAGTCAAGCCCAATGGTAAGTCCAGCCCTGCCTATCACTACCTATTGCAATCATAGGGGATATTTACATTCCCTGAGATAACAATAAAAATGATAAAAAAAATATATAAATGAAAGGAACGGTTTAAAAATAAAATAAGATTTCAAAATAAATAATAAAAAAGTAAATAAAATAAAAAAGCACCTCTGTCCCCCCCTGCTCTTGCACAAAGGCGAACGCAAGCGCCAGTTTGGCATCATATGTAAACAGCAATTGCACATGCATGTGAGGTATCACCGCAAAGGTCAGATCGAGGGCAGTCATTTTAGCAGTAGACCTCCTCCATAAATCTAAAGTGGTAACCTGTAAAGGCGTTTAAAGGCATTTAAAAATGTATGTAGTTTGTCGCCGCTGCACGTTTCTGCGCAATTTTAAAGCATGTTGTGTTTGGTATCCATGTACTCGGCCTAAGATCATCTTTTTTATTTCATCAAACATTTGGGCAATATAGTGTGTTTTAGTGTATTAAAATTGTAAAAAGTGTGTTTTTAAAAAAAAAAAAAGCGTTTGAAAAATCACTGCGCAAATGCTGTGTGAAAAGAAAAATGAAACCGACCATTTTAATCTGTAGGGCCTTAGCTTTAAAAAAATATATAATGTTCGGGGATTCAAAGTAATTTTCTTGCAAAAACAAAATATTTTTTCATGTAAACAAAAAGTGCCAGAAATGGCTTTGTCTTCAAGTGGTTGGAAGAGCGGATGATATGTGACATAAGCTTCTAAATGTTGTGCATAAAATGCCAGGACAGTTCAAAACCCCCTAAATGACCCCATTTCGGAAAGTAGACACCCCAAGCTATTTGCTGTGAGGCATGTCAAATCCATGGAATATTTTATATTTTGACACAAGTTGCGGGAATAAGTTGTCACTAAATGATATATTGCTCAAACATGCCATGGGCATATGTGAAATTGCACCCCAAAATACATTCTGTTGCTTCTCCTGAGTACGGGGATACCACATGTGTGGGACTTTTTGAGAGCCTAGCCGTGTACAGGACCCCAAAACCAAGCACCGCCTTTAGGATTTCTAAGGGTGTAAATTTTTGATTTCACTCCTCACTTCCTATCAGTTTCAGAGGCCTTGGAATGCCCAAATGGCACAAAATCCCCCCAAATGAGCTGAAGCTATTTGCTGAGAGGTATGGTGAGTATTTTGCAGACCTTGCTTTTTGTCACAAAGTTTTGAAAATTGAAAAACGAAAAAGAAAAACATTTATTTTCTTTCTTAATTTTCAAAAACAAATGAGAGCTGCAAAATACTCACCATGGCTCTCAGCAAATAGCTTGGGGTGTCTACTTTCCAAATTGGGGTCATTTGGAGCGGTTTGTGACATCTTAGCATTTTATGGCCTTCAAAACTATGATAGGTAGTGAGGCGTGAAATCAAAAATGTACACCCTTAGAAATCCTGAAGGTGGTGCTTGGATTTCGGGGGCCTCGTATGTGGCTAGGCTCCCAAAAAGTCCCACACATGTGGTATCCCCGTACTCAGGAGAAGCAGCTGAATTTATTTTGGGGTGTAATTCCACATATGCCCATGGCATGTGTGAGCAATATATCATTTAGTGACAACTTTGGGCAAAAAAAAAAAGTTTGTAATTTTCCCGCAACTTGTAGAAAAATATAAAATATTTCATGGACTCAACATGTCTCAGAAAATAGCTTGGGGCGTCTACTTTCCAAAATGGGGTCATTTGGGGGGGGGGGGGGTTTGTGACATCTTAGCATTTCATGGCCTTCAAAACTGTGATAGGTGGTGAGGAGTGAAATCAAAAATCTACGCCCTTAGAAATCCTGAAGGCGGTGCTTGTTTTTTGGGGGCCCTGTAAGCGGCTAGGCTCCCAAAAAGTCCCACACATGGGGTAGCCCTGTACTCAGGAGAAGCAGCAGAATTTTTTTTTTTTTTTGCAAAACCTTTTTTATTAAATTTTTTATTAGCATACTAAATTAGGCCACACAGGGGCCAACCCTTTTCCCACGCAGGGGCAGTTCTTCTGATGCGGCAACATACCGCAACAGGCCACAACATAAACAAACTAATGCAGAATTTATTTTTGGGTGTAATTCCGCATATGCCCATGGCATGTGTGAGCAATATATCATTTAGTGACAACTTTGTGCAAAAAAAAAAAAAAAGTTGGTAATTTTCCCGCAACTTGTGGCAAAATATAAAATATTCCATGGACTCAACATGCCTCTCAGCAAATAGCTTGGGGTGTCTACTTTCTAAAATGGGGTCATTTGGGGGGGGAGGGTTGTACTGCCCTGCCATTTTAGCACCTCAAGAAATAAGATAGGCAGTCATAAACTAAAAGCTGCATAAATTCCAGAAAATGTACCCTAGTTTGTAGACGTGATCAATTTTGCACAAACCAATAAATATACGCTTATTGACTTTTTTTTTTTACCAAAGACATGTGCCTGAATAAATTTTGGCCTAAATCTATGACTAAAATTGAGTTTATTAGATTTTTCTTATAACAAACTAGAAAATAGCATTTTTTTTCAAAGTTTTCGGTCTTTTTACGTTTATATCGCAAAAAATAAAAATCGCAGAGGCAATCAAATGCCCTTAAAAGAAAGCTCTATTTGTGGGTAAAAAAAGGACGCATGACCGCGCAATTACCAGTTTAAGCAGCGCAGTGCCAAATTGTAAAAAGTCCTCTGGTCTTTGACCAGCCAAATGGTCCGGGACTTAAATGGTTAAAAGGACTTTCACAGACACATTTAATTTAATTTTATTTTATTCACTTATGAGAAAGATTTGCATTATTAATGTTGTATCACGATTTTTTATTATTACGTTTATTTGAAGAATGACAATGAATAATGTGTGATATATTTATTTCATATTGTGCTTAAATCTTATCTGTGCTTACAGACCACTAATGCCACGTACACACGATCGGAATTCCGGCCAGAAAAAGACCGATGAGAGCTTTTCATCGGAAAATGCGACCGTGTGTATGCTCCATCGGAATTTAGCTGTCCGAATTTCCGGCAGCCAAAAATTGATAGCATGTTCTCAATTTTCCCGACGGAAAAACTTTCTATCGGTAATTCCGATCGTGTGTATGCAATTCCGACACGCCAAAAATCATGCATGCTCAGATTCAACTACGAGACAGAAGCTATTGGCTACTGGCTATTGAACTTCCTTTTTCTAGTCCCGTCGCACGTGTTGTAAATGATCGGAATTTGATGTGACCGTGTGTAGGCAAGACAGCTTGAGCCGAATTCCGTCGGAATTCCGTCGGGTAAGCCATCAGAGCTTTTTCCAACGAGAATTCCGATCGTGTGTACGCGGCATAAGAATTGTTTTACTAGTGTCTTCCCATCCAGGGCACTTTTGCACTTTATCCTCATTTATTTTATCTTGTGATTACTTTCTATCTATGTTTCCATATCACAAGTATTGGTTTCTCATTTAGAACATTTTTTAAACTTTGGCACATTATCCTTGTACAGCGTAGCACTATCTTTATTTTATCACTGCTGTACTATACATGTGTGGAGGTTTGCAGAAAAATGCAGCCCATTTGACATGATGTGAATAAGCCCTTCTTTAGTATTACAGCTGTGGACGGTGCTGTGGACGGTGCTGTGGACGGTGCTGTGGACGGTGCTGTGGACGGTGCTGTGGACGGTGCTGTGGACGGTGCTGTGGACGTTGCTCATGGGATATCCCTTCACTATATTGGAAGGACTGCTCACTGCCACTGCTGGAAGAATGAGGATACGCAACTTTCTTAAGTGCAGAAACAGGAAAATGTGTGGAAAGAACACGGCTTTGTGATTTTTTTATTAAAAAATAATAAAAATATATATCTTTATGGCTCTTGTCAGTGGATTCATTTGTCCTATTACGAAACTAAAACTATTTAAAGTAATACTAAAGTCGAAATTTTTTTTTTTCATTTAAAAATAACAAATATGTTATACTTACCTGCTCTGTGGAATTGTTTTGCACACAGCAGCCCCCATCCTCCTCTTCTCTGGTCCCCCACAGGCTCTCCTGGCCTCTCCTTCCTGCTGAGAACCCCCACAGCAAGCAGCTTTCTATGGGGGCACCCGAGCTGCTGTTCTGTGTGTCCATTCAGACACGGAGCCGCTTTTCAGCCCCACACCATTTCCACATTGGCTTACTGACCTTGATGGACAGCAGTGGGAGCTAATGGCGCCACGCTGCTGTCTCAGCCAATGAAGAGCCGAGACTCTCATGCAACATCGCTGGATCGAGATGGGCTCAGGTTAGTATTAGGAGGGCTGCTGCACACAGAAGGATTTTTATCTCAATGCATAAAAATAAAAAACCTTCTGACTTTACAACCACTTTTAAGCCTGATTTGCTTATATGCAATGATCAACAGTGATAGATTCCTCTATCTGCACTGCTAGCAAGGTAAGTTTTATAGAACACGTACAGTGATTGTAAACCTCAGATATGAATTATGAATAAAGCATATCCGTCTATAGTGTGTACTTGTCTCAGTTAATCAACATAATCAATCAACATTCTTTTTAATCCTCATGCTGCTAGTCTTAGTAAATAGATAGAAAAGTGTACCATATTTACTTGTTTTAAACTTTTTTTTTTAACCATTTCTTCAGTTACTTCCTGGTTTCTTGCCTAGACAAATGATGTCAGAGTCTTCAGGAGGGGAGGAGAGTTTTTCTCAACTAAGCATACACTCCTGCATTAGGGTTGCCACCTTTTCTTCGAGCCAAACCCGAACATTTTAGTGGCGTTCAGAGTGCAGGGTTCAGGAGTACGTTATGTACAGAGTGCGGGGTTCAGGAGTACGTTATGTACAGAGTGCGGGGTTCAGGAGTACGTTATGTACAGAGTGCGGGGTTCAGGAGTTTATGTACAGAGTGCGGGGTTCATGAGTGCGTTAAGTACATTGACATGCTATATCTTACTATGTACTATCATCATAGGTGTGTACAGCCTCTTGCATTAGGGTGTCCACCCCAAAGTAGGGGAATGGGCACTGCACTTAGTGATTAGGATGTGTCCTGGCACACCCCCTGCACACGCCTAGGAGTATCATTTAGTACAGGTGGATATAACACAAGACTATGACATTGTTTTACAAACATTTAACAAATTGTGGCCTTATATATTTCAACAGCTTATTCAGCAGTTTGTTTGATTAACTTAAAGTGGAGGGCTACCCTAAAAAAAAAATAAAAAAAAATGCATTAATATTCTTTAAAAAAAAAGTATCTTACCAGAAACCCATTGCTAGGCAGTCTTCCTAATCTGCCTTTTCCTACTCCGTGGTGATCTTCGGTCTTCTCTCCTCCTCGTGTTGTCTCCTGGGTAATGGGGCACACTGTGTTCTGGGAACTATGTGTTTCCTAACACAGCGTTATCACATTCACAAAGCGATGCGCGACTCGCGCATGCACAGTAGGAAACGGGCAGTGAAGCTGGATGGCGGCACCGGGACCCAAGAGCCTTGGGCGGCCGACATCGTGGGCGCCCTGGAAAGGTAAGTGTCCTTATTAAAAGTCAGCAGCTACTTTTTTTTTTTTTTTTTTTTTTTTTTTAGCTGCTGACTTTTTTTTTTTTAAATGTCCCTGCTGGAACACCCCTTTAAACAGAATATGTAAATTGTAACTGGCATATGTAAGTTAAAAATTTTGTAACTGACCCAGCAGCCTCTGAAAAATTGCCTTTTGTAATATGTTGAGGGTTTTTTTCTTTTATTTTTTTTTCTTTTAAACAACTTTCAGGCAAGCTTGCAGCCCCCCGGCTCTGAGTACATGCTGCTGCTGGGAAATAGATTGCTTGTTCAGCATAATGCAAAGCAGGTCCAGTTTTCATTCTGCCCTCTAGTGGTGGCAGGGAATGCTTATTAAAGCAATCATATATACTGTATACACATTGGGCCATGTCCTACTACTGAAAAGTGTATTTATATTTGTAAAGGTGGCTCCTTTTTTTTTTTTCCTTTACTTTCTCTAGTCTGCAATAAAGTGTACAAATCTGTACTATTGAAGTGCAGTTGTGCTTAAAAGGATAGCTTTAACATAATTGCGTCCCCCCTACCTCAAATGATTCACACTGCCCTGCTCTACCCCATAGCCAATCAAATTTGCAGCATCGGAAAGTTGCATCAGTTACGCTGGTAAATGATGGTTACAAAAATTACTTTGTATGTACACTACGGCAAGGGTTGGCAAACCTGGAAAGGTATAGATCTACCTGAACAACCTGGAGAAGATCCAAGGTCACAAGGGTGTAGCTTGAGTTGACATATAAGCACCGAATCTGCCCAAAAAAAAGGTAAAAAAAAAAAAAAAATCATCTGGTCCCGATGGCTGGGCTTTACTTTGTCTACACATTCTACCCTGTCATTGGGAGATGACCTGGGAAGCTAGAAGAATGAGCTGGCAATGGTTGCATGCAATGCAGAGTTCAGAGGCCAGTGGGTAGTATTAAGTGTTCAGAGATCAGTAGAGGCATTTTAACCAAGTTCAGTGGTCATTAGTAGTATGTAACGAAAAGTTTAGCGCCAATAAGTATGTAACATGTTAGCAGCATGTCCTCCCCTCTGTCATATGCTGAACTCAGAGCTGTCTGTATTTTAATTGGGAAGAACAGGGGCCCCACACAATCCCCATCACCTGCCCCATAAGCCATTTTCATCAATGAGTAGAGCCACCAGCAAATGAGATTCTGGGCTGAGACCTGCCAGCCAATGTGATCCCTGGGCTGAGAGCCACCAATCAGTGAGGTGCACCAGAGGAACAGGGCATCAGTGGCTAGGATGCAGTGACAACACATTGCTAGAATGTTATCCAGGGAATTGGCAGTCAAGAGGGAGGAAGGATTCGATTCCGTAATCAACATGACATCACATGGCCACCATGGATTAGTTGCTGATCACCACGCTAAAACTTCCAGTCAATTGATTTGAAGAAATATCCAAACATTTCTAGAAATTGTTTGTGTCCCAGGCTCTAATTTTTAAATAGTCATAGCAGAAATAAATGCATGTACATTGCCAGCGATCAATACAGACTTGTGATTCTCGAATATTATTGCCTAAGAATTGCTCAGGATTTACTTTTTTTTTTTTGAAGGCTGTCGGTAAAATGAAGGATATTCATCGTTTTAATAGCGAGGTTTTATGAAGGGCTTTTTTTGCAAGGGCCTCTCATCATCTGGAAATGATCTTTACTTCTTTTGTGTGTTTTTAGAGACCTTTTACACTGCGCTGCCTAGGGCATCAGTGGTAAAGCGGTGCTGTTTTTAGCGCAGTTTTAGCAGTGCTATTCAGTAGCGGGGCGGTCCTTATCCCCGCTAGCAGCCAAAAAGGGTTAAATCGACCCGAAAAATGCTGCTGGTATTGCAGCGCTGCCCCATTGATTTCAATGGGGAGCAGCGGTGAGTTGCTGGCAGAACTTTTTCTGATGTTCTGGGTACATGCTGCAGGAGGATGCCCAGTGTTTTGAAGGCTCTGATGATGATACTCAGCTAGAGGAAGGCAGTATCGTGAGCGCAGAGAGAGGGGATGCTCAAGAAGGACAGCAATCTGGCAGTCATGTTCCACAAGCTGCTGTATACTGCCAGGTTTGCTCCAGTGATGAAGAGGGAGGGGATGATGAGGTCACTGACTCCACGTGAGTGCCTGAGAGGAGGAGGAGGAGGCACATCTCCAACAAGGTAGGATGCCCTCGGGGGGCCAGCTTAGGGGCAGCACACCGACTGAATCACACTGCAGAGCTCCGCCTGTGCAGGGCGCTGCCTCTGCACGTTATTCCAAAAGTTCTTTGGTGTGGGCCTTTTTTGAGACGAGTGCATCAGATCGCACCGCTGCTATTTGCAGCATATGTCTCAAGCGTATCTCGCGTGGCCAAAACATCAGCCGCCTGGGCACCACATGCTTGACCAGACATATGTTGACCTGCCATACATCTCATTGGCAAGCGTACCTTAAAGACCCACATCAAAGAACAAAGCAGACCTCTCCTTGCTCCTCATCAGCTGGGATCTCCAACCCCACTAGATCTTCAGTCCTCTCTGAAACCTGCACTGAGAGGAATGAAGATGTAGAATTAGGTGTGTCACAGCCAAGTGCTTGCGGGCACTCTGCTGGCAGTACACCCACGTCTGATTGTAGCAGGTAAATTTCCCTGCCCCAGCTGCTGGACCGTAGAAAGAAGTTCACTCCCAGCCATCCACATGCCCAGCGGTTGAATGCTAGCTTTCCTAAATTGCTAGCACTTCAACTGCTGCCTTTTCAGTTTATAGACTCGGCCCCCTTCCGTGAGTTTGTGCAATGTGCGGTTCATCAGTGGCAGGTCCCCAAACGCCACTTTTTCTCATGGAAGGCGATTCCGGCTCTCTACCGGCATGTGGAAGGCAATGTCCTTGCCTCGCCGGACATGGCGGTCAGCGGTAAGGTGCATATTACCGCTGACTCATGGTCCAGCAGGCATGGACAGGGACGTTACCTGTCTTTCACGGCCCATTGGGTCACTCTTCTGGCAGCTGTGAAGCATGCAGGACAAGGTGCAGTAGTGTTGGAGGTTGTTCCACCACCACGCCTCCAAAATTCTACTACTGGTTGTGACACACCTCTCTCCTCCACCCCCTCCTCTTCTTCTTCCTCCATGGCCTCTTTCAGTGCTCTGTCCTCTGAACCAGCGGTGCTCCATAGGCGTTCAAGGGGCTACGCAAGTACGCAGGCAAAAAGATGTCATGCCGTGTTGCGCTGGTTTGTTTGGGGGACAGGAGCCACACTGGGGCAGATATTTTGTCAGCTCTGCAGGGGCAGGCCGAGAGGTGGTTGACGCCACGCCAGCTTAAGCCAGGAATGGTGGTTTGAGACAATGGCACCAACCTCCTCTCCGCCCTCCAACAGGGACAACTGACCCATGTGCCCTGTGTGACTCATATCCTTAACCTGGTGGTGCAGCGGTTCTTGGGCAGGTACCCGGGCTTACAGGATGTCCTGAAGCAGGCCAGGAAAGTTTGTGTGCATTTCCGCCGATCATTTAATGCCAGTGCTCGGCTGGCTGAGCTCCAAAAGGAGTTGAACCTGCCCAAGAACCACCTTATATGTGACATGCCCACCAGGGGGAACTCAACGTTGGCCATGCTGCAGCGGCTGCAGACTCAGCAGAGGGCCATCAATGAGTACCTGTGCGACTACAGCACCAGGACAGGGTCAGGGGAGCTCGGTTTTTTCTCACCACGCCAGTCGGGCATGATCAGGGATGCATGCACTGTCCTGTCCCCGTTTGAGGAGGCCACAAGGATGGTGAGCAGTGGCAGTGCATGCATCGGTGACACTGTACCTCTTGTCCACCTGTTGGAGCATACACTGCATGGAATAATGGACGGGGCACTTGAGGCAGAACAGAGGCAGGAAGAGGAGGACTTCTCTTAAACTGAAAAGGCAGCAGTTGAAGTGCTAGCAATTTAGGAAAGCTAGCATTCAACCGCTGGGCATGTGGATGGCTGGGAGTGAACTTCTTTCTACGGTCCAGCAGCTGGGGCAGGGAAATTTACCTGCTACAATCAGACGTGGGTGTACTGCCAGCAGAGTGCCCGCAAGCACTTGGCTGTGACACACCTAATTCTACATCTTCATTCCTCTCAGTGCAGGTTTCAGAGAGGACTGAAGATCTAGTGGGGTTGGAGATCCCAGCTGATGAGGAGCAAGGAGAGGTCTGCTTTGTTCTTTGATGTGGGTCTTTAAGGTACGCTTGCCAATGAGATGTATGGCAGGTCAACATATGTCTGGTCAAGCATGTGGTGCCCAGGCGGCTGATGTTTTGGCCACGCGAGATACGCTTGAGACATATGCTGCAAATAGCAGCGGTGCGATCTGATGCACTCATCTCAAAAAAGGCCCACACCAAAGAACTTTTGGAATAACGTGCAGAGGCAGCGCCCTGCACAGGCGGAGCTCTGCAGTGTGATTCAGTCGGTGTGCTGCCCCTAAGCTGGCCCCCCGAGGGCATCCTGCCTTGTTGGAGATGTGCCTCCTCCTCCTCCTCTCAGGCACCCACGTGGAGTCAGTGACCTCATCATCCCCTCCCTCTTCATCACTGGAGCAAACCTGGCAGTATACAGCAGCTTGTGGAACATGACTGCCAGATTGCTGTCCTTCTTGAGCATCCCCTCTCTCTGCGCTCACGATACTGCCTTCCTCTAGCTGAGTATCATCATCAGAGCCTTCAAAACACTGGGCATCCTCCTGCAGCATGTACCCAACACTGTATTCAAACAGAACAGTTCGGGGGACTCCTCAAGAGGACACGGTGGGTCTAGGGAAGGAGTGACTGATGATGACATTGAGACGAGGGAAGAGGATGCGTTGGCAGCTGCTTTGCTAGTACCCTGAGCCTGGGTGAGAGAGGATGAGGAGGATGAAGAGGGCTTGGTCTTCGGCATGATGCGGCTCAACACATCCAGCTGCTGAAAATAAGGACAAGCGTGTCCCATGGCCACGTGCTGATGACGATGCACCGCGTTCACTGTTCTCTAGACACAGAGCCTGCTTGCCCTCTTTTATTGGCTCGTGCCTGTCTGCCTCTCCTTGTTGGCCTTTCCAGACATGGTAATGGCCTGCAGGGAGATGGGAAAACCAGCAATTGGGTAGTGTATATTGTGCTGGAGGCACACAACACCCACTAACTCCTGCAGATGCCTGTATGATAGAACACCAGCAATAAAGGGTAGATACAGGTGTATACTGTGCTGGAGGCACACAACACCCACTGTCCTGGTTATGCAATAGAGTTTGTCTGCTTACCTGTGTCCATGTGTTCATCTCTAGAGACCAGACGATTCTCACCTGACTGCTTTTGTAATCCCTCCTCTGGCATGGCTCCACCCTAGCTCCTATCAGAGAACTCTATATTAACCTGTGCACTGCAGGCCAACGCTGCTGATCAACCTTTGTGTGTTTGGCTTCCTGTTACCTGCCGTGTGCTCTTCTGTTACCAACTTTGGCATGTCCCTGACTATCCCTATTTGCCTGTGATCCTGACCTTTTGGCGTGAACTCTGCTGTCCTTGTCTGCTTGTGGCCCGACCTTGGCTTTATCCCTCACTATCCCTATCCTCCTGTTGCCTACTGTGGGTGTGAGCTGGGGGACCCTGGGGGTCGCGACCTGGAGCCAGTTGCAGCCCAGGCCATCCTCACCACTAGAGGCTCTGGTGAACACCTGCTGGCTCTTAGACTCCACGCCCCAGGGAATCCTACTCTCTAACCCCGGTGGGATCCGTCGGTGTTCCGGCGGCCATGCCTTCATTATCACCTTGACTCCCATCCGCAGCAGTCAGCCGTAGGGTTCACAACCTTGTGGTGCACTCCTGATCCCTACGGTGTGCATCTGTCACCTGGCCTCTAGGTGGCCTGACACCCACTAACTATTGCAGATGCCTGTATGAGAGAACACCAGCAATAAAGGGTAGATACAGGTGTATACTGTGCTGTGCTGGAGGCACACAACACCCACCAACTCCTGCAGATGCCTTTATTATAGAACACCAGAAATAAAGGGTAGATACAAGTGTATACTGTGCTGGAGGCACACAACACCCACTAACTCCTGCAGATGGCTGTATTAGAGAACACAGCAATAAAGGGTAGATACAGGTGTATATTGTGCTGGGCTGGAGGCACGCAACACCCACTAACTCCTGCAGATGGCTCTATTCGAGAACAGCAATAAAGGGTAGATACAGGTGTATACTGCACTGGAAGCACACAACACCCACTAACTCCTGCAGATGGCTCTTTTAGAGACCAGCAATAAAGGTAGATACAGGTGTATACTGCGCTGGAAGCACACAACACCCACTAACTCCTGCAGATGGCTCAATTAAAGAACAGCAATAAAGGGTAGATACAGGTGTATACCACGCTGGAAGCACACAACACCCACTAACTCCTGCAGATGGCTCAATTAGAGAACAGCAATAAAGGGTAGATACAGGTGTATACTGCGCTGAAGGCACACAACACCCACTAACTCCTGCAGACGCTGAAACACTACACAAGGCCGCCGCGCTGGCAGCCTTATATAGTGACGGGCGTGTACTAAACAGCCTGAGCCTTCTGCCTGGGGCCAATTATGGCTTTCCTCACTGCCGGCGCTGGGATTGGCCAAGCATGTGGGGTCACAGTGCATGCTTGGCCAATCATGATCTAGCAATGCACTGCGATGTCGCAATGCATTGTGGGCCTTGAGTGCCACACGAATTTGGCGCGAACGGCCCACAGAGTTCTGGCTTCGCCGAACGGGCGAACAACCGGTGTTCAACTCGAACATGCGTCCGACTCGAACACCAAGCTCATCCCTAACCACCAAGTGAGGACTATGTGGGGGAGACTGCAAGAGTGAGAGGACATGCTGAGACACTGCCAGCATATGGACCTTGCTGCCCTGCCTACTGGAGTTGTCAAAGGCAACCTAGAGTGAGCAAGCAATCGCTGAACCATAATGATGTGCTGTAATCTCTAGCAACCAATAAGTATGTGGTAATGATGCACACTAACCTATAGCAACCAATCAGTGTTTGGTAATAATGTGCAGTAACTTCTAGCAACCAATCAGTAAGCATGAATGATGTGCAGTTACCTCTAGCAACCAATTGGTGAGCAGTAATGTGCAGTAACCTGTATTAACGATTTGGTGAGCAATAATGATGTGCAGTAACTTCGAGCAACAGATCAGTTAGCAGTAATGATGTGCATTAACTTCTAGCAACTAAGTAGTGAGCCGTAATGTGTGCTCTAACCTCTATCAACCAGTTATTGAGCGGTAATGATTTGCTGTATCTTCTGCTAACCAATCTCAATTGCTGCCTGATCTGCTGTAGTAAACTGTCTAGCTTCTCTCAGAGCAGGTGGAGAGCGAAATTGCATGGAGGATGCCCCAGGGTCCAATTAATATTAACAGCCCTGATAGCGTACAAAGACATTTTATACAATTGTGTAATTCCAACCTTGTGGCAATAGTTTACGGAAGGCCCCCTTTTGGTTTCGGCATTTTGGTGCCTCTGTGCACAAAGCCAGCTCGATTAAAGATATAATTTGAGGAGTTTGGAGTGGAGGAACTCCGGTGGCCCGCACAGAGCCTTGACCTTCACCCTACTGAACCCTTTTGGGATGAACTGCCTTGTCCAACACAAATGGCTGACCTCACAAATGCTGTTTTGGCTGGATGGGTAGAAACTCTCATACACTCCAAAAAACTTGTGGAAAGCCTTCCCAGATGAGTGAAGAATGTTCTAAGCTGTAAAAGTGGAAGGGGACTTTTTATTAATGTCCATGGTTTTAGAACGGGATGTCCAACAAGCTGACATGGTTTTGATGGTCAGGTGTCCACAAACTTTGGCCGTATATTGTATTTAGTTTAAAAGGCACCCATGAACCATTCTATTGATATCAATCAAGCTTTAAGAAGTTCCAGCTTCTCTACCTCCAAATCCCAGGCTGGTTTCTTTTTTTGTGTAAAAGGTATAACTAAAGGCAATTTTTTTTTTTTTAATTCTGGATTTTAGAGGGATTAGAACTCTGTCTGTGCCCCCCGTTAAGGAGAGTCATGCTCTCCGTTTTACTTTCACTGATAATGGTAAACAAGACAAAGAAAATCCCACATTTTGGGTTGTCCCCAGATAAGTAATTGAAGCGAACAGTTCCACTGAGACAACTAGTTCTGGTGACCTGGGGGGTCCTCGAGGAATTATCTTAATTTGCATGGATTTTATCTCACTTCTTGTTTGGCTATAGGACAGGAAGTGAAGGCAAATCTTCCCAGTGGGGCACAGATAGTGTAAAGAAAAAAAAATGGACAGGGGTCATTATCCTCCCTTGCTCTATACAAAATTAAAAATAAGTTTTGCCTACAGTTGTACTTTAAGGGCTTGAGAATGAAATCCCCATATGCCGTTTTCTACCGTTAGCGGGGAAAAGTGCAGGTGCTAATGGGGAAATTACACTGAAGGTGCAGTAAAATGTCAAATCTAGGGAAAGGGACCAGGGATGAAAATCTTGCATCAAGGAAGAGAAGCAGGCGTTTATGGGAAAAGAAGCAAGAGTAGATGAGGAACCTCTACTATTTTACGATGCCTGACAACATTAGATGAGTTTCCCTGAACCCTTCTATATCTAGAATTGTAGGCAGAGCAATACAAAACTCTTCTTGTAAGGGAAAAGTAGTTTAATTCTCAACTAAAAACAAAGCATATTTTATCATTCAGGATAGAATACAGCAAATACAATGTACACTTATATTTACAATTTTATATAGTTTTAGATGACATAATACAACCTAATTATAGACATCCTCTGTGTCATTACCATAATAGATTCTCATACAAAGGATATAAAAATAAACTTTGTTTTCACTGTACAGTAAGGGGAGAATGTGGCTTTCACCAAAACATTCGCTGGTGGGAAATCAATCACTGGCTTTTAAATGTCTATGGATGATTCTCTACCATAATGTTTGGGAAAAGTCATTTAGAAAAAGACCCCTAAATGTTAATCGCAGAGCAGAAAATTCTGATTCAGGCCAATGTGTGAGATTTCAACACAACAGCAAAGAATAAACTTACTGGATCATTTTGATAAAAAATTTGGCATGTATGCGATTTTTACCTTCATTCAAGTTAATGATTGGATGCTACCCATCTTTAGAAAAATAGAGATGTCATTCCTGAACTTCGTTGAACTGGTACTGAACTGGTACTAATAATATTTTGGTATAGTGTTAAACCGCGCTTAGCGTCTAAGAGATACAGTGCTGGCTGCTTTGTACTTGTCAGTAGAAGAGACAACTTGTGCAAAAAAAAAAAAAGTGTAAACAGTGCAGCGCTAAACAATAATCATATTTTATATATATATATATATATATATATATATATATATATATATATATATACACACACACACACACACACACATATATATATATATATAAACACATATATATATAAACACATACACACACACACACATGGTGGGTCAAGTGGTAGAAGTGGTAGTGATATAGACAGGACAGTACACAGACGGATTTCATTTTGGACACCCCAGATGATGTCAGACTAAACATGTCGGGTCTACTGTCCTGTCTAGGTCACTACCACTTGACCTTCCATGCTTTTGATGTTTTGCTGACATGTGAGTGAGTTACCTTTTTAAAATACATTTTTTATCTATGGTTTTACACTGCCGAGTCTTCTCATCAATACTCCATTAGCACATGAATCTAAGGAGAAAGGATAGAAGACTCCAGACTCTGAAAAGCCCTTCAAGTTCAAATACCATTACATTGGCATCGGTGGCTGTCTGTATTTTCTGAAGATTCCACTGAAGTCACCATATTTTGGTGTTGTGACGCCATTGCCTGCTTGACCCATTTGGTATATGCTAAATAGGGTCCAATTGTTCTGGTAAGCCTCCTTATAATTCCATTTGGTGGCAGAAGGTGTTCAGTGACCATTTCTTCACTTGGGTGATCCACTATGATTATTTGAACAACGAACACTTGGACTCGCCTTTTTCAAATATGAACTTTTCACGAGTGTATATATATATACATTTTTGTTCTTCAATGATTTATTTATTTGATTTATATTTAGCGCTGCACTGTTTACACCTACTAATAATATTTGTTGGGCTAGTGGCCTTGAGCGAAGATACTTTATTCAGACATCGAACAACGAGTTGGACTCTGAAAGTACAATTCTGTTTTAATTACTGGTCTAGTGATTAATGCAGAAATACTTATCTCAGATTGTATAAAGGAGGACTGTGCAGTAAATTCTTTATTTGCTCTCCAATTACTGCCTTGTTAGCTACTCCCCTGCCAGAAGCCCGATTTTGTGGGCTTTCCTGTAAGGACTCATTTACAAGTGCTTTGGCTTCAACACACATGGACGGCTAGTTTACACTTGCTTTAAAACAAGGCTTCGGCCAGGTTTTGTTAAAGCTCTCTGAACGCTGTCACTAAATAAAATGGTTAGCTTGCACCTGCTTTTGCTTTTCTTCAAAAATGATAACCCAGGTAGCTTAATTGGTGCTTCACAGCCCCTCCATAGAAGTCTACGGCAAAACTCGCTTGAAGCACCAAGCAAAAGCAGGTGTAAACAGGACTGTAAGCTAACCATTTTATTTAGTGACAGGAGCTTTGACTGGCGTTCAGGAAGCTTTAACATAGCATGTCCAAAGCCATGTTTTGAAGCAAGTGTAAACTAGCTCTTAGGCAGTTTAACCACTTCAGGACCGCCGTATTGCCAATGTACGTGAACACAATGGCACAGGCAGGCACAATCACGTAGATCTACGTGACTGCCTTCCAGCGGGTGGGGGGTCCGATTGGACCCCCTCCCGTTGGATACGACGGTCCGGTTCGCTCCAGGAGCGCTCCGTGATGAGGGGATGGCCATTGGTTTTCGGCCACCCCCTCTGGATCGCTCCTGGCCAATGAGAAGCTTCCTCCCACTGTGTATTGTTTACACAGGAAGGAGGAAGTGATGTCATTCTCCTCGGGGCGGTCTTTTTGACTGGACTACGAGGAGAAGACTAATAGTAAGTGTGCACCAACACTACACTGACATGTAGGTACACACAGGCACACAAACCCCCCCCCCCCCGATCCCCCCCCCGATCGCCCCCCGCCCCCCCTCCCCCCCAGTCACAGTGTCACTGATTGCATTGATCATTTCTTTACTGATCAATGCATTCAGTGTCAGTTGTGACAGTAAAAACTGTCAGGACAGTTAGTGTTAGGTCCAGGGTAGCCCCCTATCACCCCCCAATAAAGATTTAACCCCCTGATTGCCCCTAGAGTTAACCCTTTCACCCCCTTTTGCCAGTGTCACTAAGCGATCATTTTTCTGATCGCTGCATGTGTCGCTAGGTAGCTAGTTATTTTTTTAGGTTCACCGCCAGGTTTTTATATCGCTAGGTACCCCGATATACTACCCAATAATGGTTTTAACCCCCTGATTGCCGCTAGTTAACCCTTTCACCCCCTTTTGCCAGTGTCACTAAGCGATCGTTTTTCTGATCGCTGCATTAGTGTCGCTACAGTCGCTAGGTAGCTAGTTATTTTTTTAGGTTCACCGCCAGGTTTTTATAGCGCTAGGTACCCCGATATACTACCCAATAATGGTTTTAACCCCCTGATTGCCGCTAGTTAACCCTTTCACCCCCTTTTGCCAGTGTCACTAAGCGATCATTTTTCTGATCGCTGCATGTGTCGCTAGGTAGCTAGTTATTTTTTTAGGTTCACCGCCAGGTTTTTATATCGCTAGGTACCCCGATATACTACCCAATAATGGTTTTAACCCCCTGATTTCCGCTAGTTAACCCTTTCACCCCTTTTGCCAGTGTCACTAAGCGATCGTTTTTCTGATCGCTGCATTAGTGTCGCTACAGTCGCTAGGTAGCTAGTTATTTTTTTAGGTTCACCGCCAGGTTTTTATAGCGCTAGGTACCCCGATATACTACCCAATAAAGGTTTTAACCCCCTGATTGCCGCTAGTTAACCCTTTCACCCCCTTTTGCCAGTGTCACTAAGCGATAATTTTTCTGATCGCTGCATTAGTGTCGCTAGGTAGCTAGTTATTTTTTTAGGTTCACCGCCAGGTTTTTATAGCGCTAGGTACCCCGATATACTACCCAATAATGGTTTTAACCCCCTGATTGCTGCTAGTTAACCCTTTCACCCCCTTTCACCAGCGATCACAGTATAAGTGTCACTGGTGACGCTGGTTAGCCAGTTCGTTATTTAGGTTCCCCGTCAGGTTTTTATATAGCGCCAGGGACCCCCATATACTACCTAATAAAAATTTGAACCCCCTGATTGCCCCTAGTTAACCCTTTCACCACTGATCACCGTATAAGTGTTACGGGTGACTCTGGTTAGTTTGTTTTTTATAGCATCAGGGCACCCACCATTTATTACCCAATAAAGGTTTAACCCCCTGATCACCCGGCGGGTGATATCAATTAGGTTTTAGGGTCAGGGTCTGCGTCGCCCCAGGCAGCGCTAGGTTAGTGCCAGTACCGCTAACACCCACACGCAAAGCATACACCTCCCGTAGTGCTATAGAATCTGAACAGATCAATATCTGATCAGATCTATACTAGCGTCCCCAGCAGTTTAGGGTTCCAAAAAAACGCATTGTTAGCGGGATCAGCCCAGATACCTGCTAGCACCTGCGTTTTGCCCCTCTGCCCAGCCCACCCAAGTGCAGTATCGATCGATCACTGTCACTTACAAAACACTAAACACATAACTGCAGCGATCGCAGAGTCAGGCCTGATCCCTGCCATCGCTAACAGGTTTTTTGGTAGCATTTTATATTTAAATCCGGAAGGCAGTGCTTGGTTTTCGGGGTCCCGTGCGCGACTAGACTCCCAAAAATTCCCACACATGTGGTATCCCCGTACTCGGGAGAAGCAGCAGAATGTATTTTGGGGTGTCATTTCACATATGCCCATAGCATGTGTGAGCAATATATCATTTAGTGACAACTTTGTGCAAAAAAAAAAAGTTTGTAATATTCCCGCAACTTGTGGCAAAATATAAAATATTCCATGGACTCAACATGCCTCTCAGTAAATAGCTTGGGGTGTCTACTTTCCAAAATGGGGTCATTTTGGGGGGTTTTGTGCTATTTTGGCATTTTATGGCCTTCGAAACTGTGATAGGTAGTGAGGAGTTAAATCAAAAATTTGCACCCTTAGAAATCCTGAAGGTGGTGATTGGTTTTCGGGGTGCCGTGCGCGACTAGACTTCCAAAAAGTCCCACACATGTGGTATCCCCGTACTCGGGAGAAGTAGCGGAATATATTTTGGGGTGCAATTCCACATATAACCATGGCATGTGTGAGCAATATATCATTTAGTGACAACTTTTTTTTTTTTTTTTTGTCATTATTCAATCCTTTAGGACAAAAAAAATAAATATTCAATGGGCTCAACATACCCATCAGCAATTTCCTTGGGGTGTCTACTTTCCAAAATGGGGTCATTTGGGGGGGATTTGTACTGCCCTGCCATTTTAGCACCTCAAGAAATGAGATCGGCAGTCATAAATTAAATGCTGTGTAAATTCCAGAAAATGTACTCTAGTTTGTAGACGCTATAACTTTTGCGTAAACCAAAAAATATACGCTTATTGACATGTTTTTTACTAAAGACATGTGGCTGAATAAATTTTGCCCTCAATGTATGACTAAAATTTAGTTTATTCGATTTTTCTTATAACAAAAAGAAGAAAATATCTTTTTTTTTCAAAATTTTCGCTCTTTTTCCATTTATATCGCAAAAAAAAAAAATCGCAGAGGCAATCAAATACCATCAAAAGAAAGCTCTATTTGTGGGAAGAAAAGGACGCAAGTTTCGTTTGGGTGCAATATTGCAATTACCAGTTAAAGCAGCGCAGTGCGAAATTGCAAAAAGACCTCTGGTCCTTAAGGTGTTTATTGGTCCGGAGCTGAAGTGGTTAAGCACAGCTCTGTTGCTCCCGCTCCCTATGACTGCACATCTTAGGTACCCTGACTCATCAGCACCATTGCATGGAGTACAGGTAGAGCTTACTTGCTACAATTCCCTCTGCTAGGAGCACCCCCTGTCTGAGCTGGTGTGTTTTTTTCCCTTTGCTGCTCATGCATGTGAAGTGATGATGCCAGAGCTGCCATTAGAAATCATGTGACCTCATACAGCCTACCTGACAGGGCCCTCCTCCCTTCCCCAACTCTGTGCAAATATCTGTACTACTGCTTGCAATATGCAGGGCAGTATATAGAGAACGTGCAGAGGACAGTGAGCAGTAAGAAATGGCAGTGCACAGTGGTGGAGTGTGTGCTATATAGGAGCAAGAATGTGCAGGGCAGTGAGCAACATGCAATGAAAGGGCAGAAAGCAGTAGTAATTACAGGGCCATGCACAGTACCTAGTAGCAGAGCAGAGCACACCATGAGCTGTATGTACTGCCAATGGCAAGGTACTGAGCCCATTATGTAATGGAAGGACAGGGTAGTGCAATTAACAGTATTATTATTATTATTATTATTATACAGGTTTTATATAGCGCCAACAGTTTGCTCAGCGCTTTACAACATCAGGGCAGACATTACATTTACATTACAATTTGGCACAAGAGGAATAAGAGGGCCCTGCTCGTTAGAGCTTACAATCTAAAAATGTAGTGGCAGGGCAGTCAGTGAGCACTATGAATTGGCAGGGCAAGACAGTAAGTGATCAAATATAGTGACAGGGCAAGACAGGGAGCATTATGTAGTGCTAGGGCAGTCAGCACAGTGCAGTGCAACTTAAAGAGGGAGTCCACCCGAAAAAAAAAACATTAAAAGCCAGAACCTAGAACTACTACAGCTGCTGACTTTTAATAAATGAACACTTACCTTTCCTGGAGTCCAGAGATGTCGGCAGCCGAGGTGAGCAATTGCTCGGCTCTCGGCTGCTGCCGGCGCCATTCTCGGCAAGGGAATCAGGAAGTGAAGCGTTGCAGCTTCACTTCCTGGTTCCCTACGGAGCATTCGCAAGCCGCGCAGCGCAATGGGAATGGTCCGCGCTGTCTCTGGGACCCGTGCGTGTCCCAGCAGACAGCGTGCCGGGAAAGGAAGAGGCATAAAATCCTTGGGAGTCTATGCCCGGAAGTGGATGCAAATACCTGTCTTAGACAGGTATCTGCACCCCCCTCCCCCCTGAAAGGTGACAACTGTGGCACCGGAGGGGGGAGGGTTCCGATGAGTGGAAGTTCCACTTTAGGATGGAACTCTGCTTTAAGTGTTGTTTAGAGAGATGAAGTTTTTACATTTCAGACCCAGAGCTGCAAAGGTAAGTGGAAATGATGTCCTTCAGGGTCAAAAGATATTTTGAGGGTGTGAAAATAAATGGCAAACTAAAGTATCAGAATATCAGTTTTCTCTGCTTAGAAGAATAAACCAAAGGATGACCAGTTTCTCTAAGATATGGGGGTTTATTTACTAAAGGCAAATCCATTTTGCACTACAAGTGCACTTGGTAGTGCAATCACTGTAGATCTGAGGGGGACATGTAAGGGAAATAAAAAAACAGCATTTTTGCTTGTACATCATTGGATGATAAAATCGGCAGAGCTTCCCCCATTTCAGATCTAAAGTGACTGCACTTGCAATGCAACCTGAATTTGCCTTTAGTAAATCAACCTCCATAGTCATCTAGCAAACACCAGAGCATAGTAACAATTTGTTTTAGCCCAGGTTCACATTGAGCTGCAGGAATGAAGCTATTTTCACTCCCGCATGTCAGTCCAGATTTCACAGACATCTGTGTGGGTTT
Organism: Lithobates pipiens; assembly: GCF_037356315.1. Taxonomy (NCBI): domain Eukaryota; kingdom Metazoa; phylum Chordata; class Amphibia; order Anura; family Ranidae; genus Lithobates; species Lithobates pipiens. Next base: position 214,392,149 of record NW_027507686.1, on the reverse strand, counting down.
CTGCATAGATGTCAATAGAAATCACACCCCAAAATCGCAAAAAGTAGTACAGGAACTGTTTTTTGAAATCTGTGCGGTGCCGCACCGATTAGGACGGTGCCATTGCTGCCGATTTGACACGTCAAATTTTACCAATGTAAACCAGGGCTTAGGGTCAATTCCCATTGATGTTTGGCAGTATGCATTTCACCACATTACTGCAACACGTATTAGTACAAAATGAATAGTTTTCCTTTAAAACTGCAAGCGTTAACCTGTCATAATGCTTTGCATTAATGCATTACTGTCCCGCATAGTGTGAATGGGCCCTGAAGACTGACATTGCTGAAATTTTCTTCCTGAATCATTTGCCTAGCTGCCATTCTGACTCTCAGGCTTCAGTATCCAGTTTCACCTTTAGGCAAGGTTTCCACTACTGCGACCCCAAAATCATGCGATTTACAGTGCGACTTTGCTATGCGATTTTTGATGTGGCGTCATGCACAAGTTAGAACTATGTGAGGACAAGTTGCACCAAAGTCAGAACAAAGTAGTGCAAAAACCTTTTTTTTGAGTCGTTGTGACTTGAGTCGCACCAATTAGAACAGGGACCATTGAAATACATGGGTTTTAACTTGACATGTGTCAAGTCGCACAACAACTCACAGTAGTGAAAACAGGGCCTAAGTGAAGTTGTCCTTTACTAAATGTACTTTAAGGGGACACCGAGTACGGTTATCTGTAGGAATAAATGAGGCTGCAGCGCATGCATGGGAGGGTTTTACCAAAGGACATTATTCAAAGACCGAGGATCAATATGACAGCCAGGCATCTTTTAGTACAGGTTTCCTTTAAAGTGTACAGAAAGTTACAAGGTCTACTGCCTCACTATTTCTACAAAACCCCCTGAACAGGTGACCTCAGCAGAAAAATGTAACCAACAGCTTTTTAGAATCCAATATAATAAAAATACAATTATAAAGAAATACACGGATAAAACATTTTGATTCTAAAATATATACATCTCATACTGCAAACAATGCAGTTTTCTTTTTTAAATTAAGATTAGAAGAAAAATATACAACTTTCATTTACACAGAAAGGTATTGTCATTTGCTATCACTGTTTTACGTCAATAGTAAATGTTGATGGCCAGAATATACCACTGAGCTGCGGTAACGCACCTCCACAATGCACCCTTCACCTCCAAAACCCGTTTAGCGTTGAGCTGTGTTACTGAAAATGCAGGAGGTATGCTTTTTGATCCATTGTGGTGCATTAAGCGGCCTAATCAATTGAAATGGAGACAAAAGGTGAGCGACAAAACCTAAATCTCCCAGGATGGTGGGAAACAGTTGGGAATTATGGAAGAGATGTCACTGTTAGAGTATCCAAAAAAATATTAGACAATGCTTATAGCTAATCTCTTGCATCTAGTGTATGGACTATTTAACATTGCAACTGTGCATCATAAATATTATAGGAAAGAAATATATGTACTTTAGAAACAAATGCACAAAGCAAATGCTTAGCGCAGGGATCCTCAAACTACGGGCTGCCAGCTGTCGCGCATCCCATGAGGCATTGTAAAACTCTGACATTCACAGACATGACTAGGCATGATGGGAATTGTAGTTTCTGAACAACTGGAGGGCCGTAGTTTGAAGACCCCTGGTTAGCGTTTCAGTCAGTATACGTTTTATAAACTTGCCCCTCAGTATCTATATACAGTATGTACAAAAACCTACATATATAATAGGGGGTTAGCTAAGCTAGGGTGATAAAGCTTAAAGTAAAACTATAGGCAAAACTTTGTTAATTTTGGATAGAGCAAGAAAGGGTTATAAAGACCTGTAAGTTTTATTTTTGTCAACCTTGTCCCATTGGGGGTATTTCCCTTCACTTTCTGCCCCATAGCCCAAACAGGAAGTGAGAGGGAATCCCTGCAAATTAAGGGAATCTATTGGGGACCCCCAGGGGAACCAGAACCTGTGTCCCCATTGGAAGATTTCCCCTCCATTTTCTGGGGATAACCCAAAATTATTTTTTTTTAAACTTTCACTGATAATGGTAAACAGGACAAATGGGGAGGGTGAAAACAGGGGGGCACAGACCGCAGAAAAAAAAAAAACAACCTGACAGATGTTCTAATCCTTCACCCCTCTATCCAAAACCAAAAAAAATGCCTTTAGTTATACGTTAAAGCAATTCTGTTGAGATTTTTTTTTTTTTTTAAAAACAAAGTACCCTCTGCAAAAAAGTGAATTCATATCGATCTCCCCGTAATCTGCCCTGTATTGCAGAGATACAGATGCTTGAAAATTCTGTTCTGTAGTGACACAGGCAGCCAGTGTGAGGTGCCATAGAGCACAGGAAAGGACCAGACATCTGACACTCCTGGAAGTGTTGGATTCTTTGAGCTGCTGTAAAGCTGGCCATACATGGCACAAAATTTGTTCAGTAGATGGCCCTGTCTGTATCTCTCAGTTGGACATCTCTTAATTGAAAAATCAAAGGCGCCGGGGGAAATTTGTCTGCTGAACAGCCCCTGCATCCAATCAGATGCAGACACAGTCCAGGTATTTTGACAGCTGGTGGGGCCAGCTGCCAAAATACAAATATTCGCAACAGGAGATTTGTCCGTCTGCCGCTGTATAGTGTAGATCAGGGATATGCAATGAACGGACCACCAGCTGTTGCAGAACTACAACTCCCATGAGGCATAGCGAGACTCTGACAGCCACAAGCATGACACCCAGAGGCAGAGGTATGATGGAACTTGTAGTTTTGCAACAGCTGGAGGTCCGTTAATTGCATATCTCTGGTGTAGATGAAGGAATCGGTTGGATTTCTTCCATTAAGCCTGTGCACAGGCGGCAGGAAAATGTATGATCTCCCTTCTTTGCAGGGGACACTTTGTTTTTGCAGTAGCTTACACCATAAGTGAAAAAGTGGGTGTGTCTATTAAATAAGGGATGTGGCTAGTATGAACATGGTGGCTTTTTTCATGAATACCAGAAGAATACAATGGGGGTTATTTACAAAAGGCAAATCCACTTTGCACTGCAAGTGCAGTTGCTGTAGATCTGAGGGGAAGCTTTGAAATTAGGCAAAGCTCTGCTGATTTTATCATCCAATCATGTGCAAGCAAAAATGCTGTTTTTTTATTTCCTTGCATGTTTACCTCGGATCGATAATGACCGCACTTGCAATGCACTTTAGTGCAAAGTGGATTTGCCTTTCATGAAGAACCCCCAATGTTTTCTTCCTATAGTGGGCCTTCAATGAGGCTACTTTAAGGAACAATTATAAAGGCTGCTTTGCAATCAAGTGTCACCTGCCAACTATGCTGTGAAAAAAGTTGGGTCCAGTTTATGGAGAATGAGAGGAATCAAAGGATGTTTATACATTGTGCAAAGAAACAAGGTTCGCCCTGTTCGCCCTTGATGTTACGGAAACCGCACATTTAGCAGCTCAAAATTTATAACTACTACATTTTCATGTATACCTTCTATCATAGCTGGCTGTTTGTTCCATCTTTTAGTGATCATTTATAGCAAGTAATGACAGCTGATTTTAGAAACAGGAATATTTTCCCATGGTAGCTTACACCTATCACAATTTGATATGGTAACCGGATAATGCATCATTCTCTGAACTGAGGGTAGACATGTTCTTCAATCTAGATCTGAGCTGGGTCCTTTGTAGCCGTAGGCCCAATAGCAGGTCGTCACTTCCATCTGTGTTACCCAACCGGTGACATCTGCCGGTCAGAATCCATCCATTGCAATCTTTGGCTTCTACTTCTGGCAGTAAAGGTAACTTGCAGTACTATCTCCAAGAATCGTAGTTCGTTAGAAATCTGTAGTTGTTAAGGAGCTCATCCTGGCTCAGCATGCTCAGAAATGGAGAGATTTAATGTAGATATGAGTATTAATAACCATGTACCACCCTCTGGACGTGTGCAGAAATAATGTAGGACAAGGTTTTATGATCTCTCTCTATGATGGCCTGTGTTGATGGGCTTTTGTTTGCATCAGAACGGCCCCTCTTTTATACTTATCAATGGAAATGCATAAGCCGATTGATGCAGCTTAGAAGGAGGTCAACTGCAAATAAACTGCACCTGGCAATAAACTATGAATGATGTGAGAAGGTTTTTAAAATGAATGTTAAATGCAAACACAATGCTCCAGATAGCAAGCTTGCTTTGCCCTTCGACACAAGCCCTTTATTTTATCCTACAAGCTAAATGTTGTAGTAAGCATCTTTACACATATACTGTATATTGGGTAGTAGTATGCACAACATAATTGCGAACCCTAAAGAGGAAGTTCTGCTTTCGACCCTCCCCCTCTTATTTTTGGCACTTTTTTGGTGGGGTGGCTGGGGTGGAGAGAGAGGAGCGGGTACCTGGTCTTGACAGGTACTTGCTCTCCTCACTCCCGGTCGGATCGCTGCAGTGATTCCACTGGAAGTTCTCCCTCCCCTCCCCCTGTTCACAGCCTTCGGTGACATGTCACAGGTCCAAGAAGGCTGCGGGACCATTCACAAAGTGCAGAGCCGCTCATGCATGTGCAGTGTGTAGCCAAGTGGGGTCACAGCCGGCTTCCCAAAGTAAACATGCCAGTGTCGGGAACCCAAAGACTGGTGAAGAACCAGCCCACGTGAGGATGGCACTGAATCCTTGGACAGGTAAGTGTTCTTTTATCAAAAGTCAGTAGTATTTGTAGCTACTGACTTATTTTCAAATGAGGCAAAGATCCTCTGCCAAAAGTCCAGGAAATGGGTCAACTTACTCCCATCAGGTATATTCTGGTGTAAAAAACGACTGTCCAATACCCGTAATAATAAAACCAATTTCATCTCTTAGCTTTAACGATGTCAGCCACCCAAAATGGAAGTTTCGGTGCTTGGAAGATGCTGGAGAATTAAACCAACCAGTGGCAAAAATATGCCACCTCCCCAGTCAGGTGGTTGCACTTCTATTTACTCGGCGTAACATCATCTTTCACATTATACAAAATTATTGCGTAAATACCGTGCGAGCTAAAAAGTTGCAATGATCGCCGTTTTATTCCCTAGGGTGTCTGATAAAAAAACATATAATAATGTTTGGGGGGTTCTGCGTAATTTTCTAGCAAAAAAATTATGATTTTTACATGTAGGAGAGAAGTGCCAGAATAGGCCCGGTATGGAAGTGGTTAATAAAAGGGTAAACAATTTCATTTAATTTAAATTTGTATTACTTCTAAACATTATGCTTCCACCAGGAAGAACCTTCTGAGATAAAATCCCAAGCAGTGTTAGCTGAAAGAAAGAAGAAAGGATTTAATACTCACAGTGAGGTTATTAATTCCTTCAGAAAAAGCCCCTATTTGCTTTACCATCCCCTCTGAATGCTCCATCTGTAAAATCAGTCAGCAGCCTCGTAAATAGGAAGGAAGTTTGACGACTTTACACACAGCACTGAGCTAGTACCCATGCACCACACACAGGACACTACAAAAGAAAAAACTCACACCATCTGTTATGAAAGAAGACAATGAAATTCATGCAGAGAAGACCTGTACAATGTTATTCAATGCAAACGTACATTAACAGTCATATACCATAATACGTCTTTATATATTAGCCTCCTGTAACCCAGGCAGGACTCAGACTAAGGGGGGGGGGAAGGGGGCAGCCCTCTGAGCCTATAAAAGCCTTGTTAAATGGGCAGAAGGATGACCTCATCAGTGTGCTGCTGCTCATTTATTATTCATCTAGCGGGTTGGGGGTGGGTCCCTGACCGACCAGTTATTGTGTACCTGATGCAGACCTAGTTGTGAAATCTGGCAGGGGAGGCTGAATGACAAGACTAAATTAAAAGATATACAAATCTTTTGTCAGTTCAAACCGAATATTGTACATTATAATAAATATATTAATATGTGAATATGTATATGCTGCATTTTCTGTGGAAACTACAAACAGTAAATCTGAAATGTATTTACAGAAAAATAATTAGTATCATAAAAGTGCAGCTCCCTGATTTTAAATCAGAGATTTACCATGGCTTAGCCCAGGGGTCTCCAAACTGCGGCCCGAGGGTCAGATGTGGCCCTTTGCTATCCTTTATCCGGCCCTTGGGGCACTATTCCTCCCACTGGCACCAACAATGGGGCACTATATCTTCAATCGATACCAATGATGGGATATGGTTCCTCCTACTAATAGGGAAAATACTCCTCCTCCTATTGACCACCAACCTTGAGGACATATTTATTCTCACTGATGCTGTGCCGGTGACATTTTCTACCCCCATTGGCCACAATCCGGCCCTCCTCTAGTCTCAAGGACAATAAAGTGGCCCTTTGTTTGAAAAGTTTGGCAACCCTTGGCTTAGCCTATAAGAAGCATGATACACAGAAAAAAAAAGGATGTTGTTTCAGCAAAATAATGGCTTTGAAAATTTCACGGCGCTGTAATCTCTATTTTCCAGTAAATAGGGTCATACCTTTCTGGTTTTGCTGTACTTTGGTTCAGCTATTTCTAGTAATCAGCTTAGCAGTGTTAGAACAATTCATAAAATGCCTAACCCCATGTCTAAAGCTGACTATACACTACACAAACTGATTGTACAATCTATTACATCAGGGGTGTTCAACCCGTGGCCCCGCAGAGTCCTCTGATATGGGCCACAACCTGAAACCAGGGAAGCACATGCCCATGCTCTGGGATAGAGGGTCAGCAAGTCCAGATTGTGATCAACAGGTTCCCGAACCGACATTCTAGAGAATCAAAGTGCATGGAGCCGGCGCCGATAGGGGGCTGCGGAGGGAGCAGGAGTCGCATAAGCTTTTCGGACGCTAGCTGGGCGGGTTTAAAAAAAAAAAAAAGCAAAGTAAATGTTGCCACTCTTGCAAAGCGCTTTTCAGGCGCTGTAGAAGCGCTGCCCATTCATTGCAATGGGCAGGGCATTTTGGGAGCACAAAATACAGAGCTTCCAAACCACCCCAAAGATGCTACTTGCAGGACTTTTCAGAAGCGCACCACCCCAGTTTGAAATGAGACACTGCAATGAATGGGAGGCGGTTTTCAGACGCTTTGCAGAGGCCATTTCTAGAGCTAAAACGCATGACAACGGACCCTGTGTGAAAGTGGCCTTAGTGAAGGCAGTGTTATAGGGGGACAAGACAGTAGGGGCTTGTTTACATTTGCGGTTTGGGGGGCTGGTAATACCTCATAGTTCACTGTGGCTCATTACCAAGTGGAAGTAAACCCATCCATAAAACAGAAATGTAACACTCCCATTGGTTGTGTCCTCAATAGGGGGGTTTACTTACACTTTAAAGTGGAAGTAAACCCTGATGGGTTTACTTCCTCTCTGATTCCCTGCAAAGGTAAAGCATAATGGACTACTATGCATCGCATAATAGTCCATTATGTGTCACTTACCTGACACAGGAGCCAGTGAAGTCACCGCTGTCCCCTTGTGTACAGAGCCTCCATCTTCTTGGTGGGTCTCGCTGCTCATTTGACGGAGCCGCGATGACGTCACTCCCGCGCATGCGAACGGGAGCCGCCACTCCTGGCATATCGCCGTTAACAGCGGCGCGCTCAGTGCGCCTGCCTTTTGGCAAATATCTCCTAAACCGTGTAGGTTTAGGAGATATTTCTTGGACCTACAGGTAAGCCTTAATCTAGGCTTACCTGTAGGTCAAAGTGGGTTGTAAGGGTTTACAACCACTTTAAGTGGCCCTCACTCTACAAAGGGTTGAGCACCCCTGCTTTAGATCTACCATCAACTATGTAGTGCAAGAGCCTGCCTAATTTGATACTAATTGAATAGTTTGCTCAGGTTTGTCCTTGTATTCATTTTGTAACTCAAAAGGAAAAATAAAATTGTATTTTATAGTACATGGACAACTATGGCCACAGAATAATTAAAAGAAAAAAAACAAACATGCAAAAAACATGCTGAAATAAAATCGGTCTTATGAATGAGAAACAGACTGATAACAAAGGACAAATCACATCAAGTGTAAAAATGTAAGTGTATGAAAAAAATGTTATTCAGGATAACCAATTGAGCATTTAACCCTCATTGGTAACCTCACTAGATGAATGAAAACTAGATTCACTTTACAAATTTTACTTTTCTTTTATCAGATCGTTTTTATATTGTAAAATGACAAATTCTTTTAAAATCACACATAAATTATATACAAAAGGCTCAAATTAAGAAGCTTTATACAAGGGTAAGGATAGTTATTTCAAGCCATGTGACTGCATTTTCAAATCGCATTAGTCTCTTAATAAAATAACTATCCTTATCCTGGTGTTTTAGCTTTGTATGTTGAACCTGGAATGAGAATATATGAAATATCTATCTATCTAGATCTATATCTATAGCTATATATCTATATCTATATATCTATATCTATATATATCTATCTATATCTATATCTATATATATATGCACAGTACATACAGTCTGATGATTTGACTTTTCAATAATACCGTCTATTTTCATGTATTCCATCTGGTGTTCCCATTATCTAAAGTTTACTTACCAGATACAAACAGTGTTAATAATTATAATAAATTTCCTCAATGCCAAGTAATTCTAGTGAGCCAAGGTAGGATAACTGCCTCACCCTGTGCGGGGACAACTGGCGTAGCCAACGATGATGTCGGTATAGGACTTGATGAGGTGGGTCTAGTACAGGATTTTAACATCCAGGCCCACTTATCACTATGCGAGTCAAGGTAGGCAGCATTGATAGCAAAAAGCTTAGTGATCAGCACTCCTGCCTTTCGGTACTAGCCTGAACCCAATCTACATGATGGTTTTTAGGTTTGTAAGATATCCTCATGTTGTTCACTTGCATTGGTTGACTCCAAGCGCTGCTATGGTTCCCTCTCAAAAACATAGTGGTAAGTTTAAAGGAAACCTGTTCTGAGAGAAATATTAAGGCTGCATTACTGACCTCCTTTTCTAAATGGCTAGTTTGACCCAGGGACCGCGCTGGACTGATTAAATTGGTTACTGCCATTTTTTTTGTTGGTTCTGCAGAGTGGTGGTGCCAATTCCCAGTTGGAGGTTTGGGCTGTATCTTACTGGTATGACGGAGCCATCGTTTCAGCTTAGGCAAAACTTAAACAAGGAAGGAGGAGCACCTGGTGCACCCCGGGCGCTCCTCCTTTCTCATTTACTACTTCCGCTTGAAAATGGTAGCTTACACGGTTTAATAATCAAAAAAAAATATAGCTGCGCTAAACCTTTTAAAACAAAATTATAAAGTGACATAATCTTTCTAATTTACAAAAAATCTCAAGAACATGCAAAATAGTGCCAAAGTAATGATTTCCAGGCATATAAGCAGTCCAAAGAAAAGGAAAGATGGATAGGATGCTGAATCTTAGTCCGTTTTCGGTGACTCTCAAAACCACCCTTTACACACGTAGCAGGTGCACCCAGAGGAGAAAGAGATTATCCACCACCAAATTAGAGGAGGCTTACCAGCTGTCAAGATCTCTTTTTAAGGAGATCATACGGGCTTGTAAAATGTTACGTTCCTGGTCCCCTCACTGGGCTCTGTTGGTAACACCAATCTATCTGCTCCCTCTTTATGGTATATCTCGTTCCACCACAATCATTTAGTAGGGCAAAGAAAGAAGAAAAGAAGCTCCCATAGCATAATTCCGTAAAGATTTATTAAAATATAAAAAGTAAAGTAACAACTCACGAATTCCCAGCAGAGTATAAGTGTATAGCGTATAAAAAACGAGCCGGCCGGCTCTCTCTTGTTTGCACTGCCCGCCCTTCCTGGTTAACGTGGAAATGCGGTGACGTCAGCACGCATGGGTGAGCGGGGTGCTGACGTCACCGCATTTCCACGTTAACCAGGAAGGGCGGGCAGTGCAAACAAGAGAGAGCCGGCCGGCTCGTTTTTTATACGCTATACGCTTATACTCTGCTGGGAATTCGTGAGTTGTTACTTTACTTTTTATATTTTAATAAATCTTTACGGAATTATGCTATGGGAGCTTCTTTTCTTCTTTCTTTGCCCTACTAAATGATTGTGGTGGAACGAGATATACCATAAAGAGGGAGCAGATAGATTGGTGTTACCAACAGAGCCCAGTGAGGGGACCAGGAAGGTAACATTTTACAAGCCCGTATGATCTCCTTAAAAAGAGATCTTGACAGCTGGTAAGCCTCCTCTAATTTGGTGGTGGATAATCTCTTTCTCCTCTGGGTGCACCTGCTACATGTGTAAAGGGTGGTTTTGAGAGTCACCGAAAACGGACTAAGATTCAGCATCCTATCCATCTTTCCTTTTCTTTGGACTGCTTATATGCCTGGAAATCATTGCTTTGGCACTATTTTGCATGTTCTTGGGATTTTTTGTAAATTAGAAAGATTATGTCACTTTATAATTTTGTTTTATAAGTTTTAGCGCAGCTATATTTTTTTGATTATTGTACATTGTGTGTGTCTCGCATTGGGTTGCAGCAAGAACTTACTATTGTCAGTATTAACACTAATATCAGGTTTTGTTTTATTTACACTTGATTTTTCATGTATATTTTTCTAGCACTTTATTTAGACCAGCGCTGTTTTTCGAAGGTTTTATAGCTTACACGGTTTAACTGACCCACTCATTAAAGAATTGTTCCATGCAAAACTGATAATACAGTGCTTAAGTAGATGCCGCAAACCTGAACATTTTTTCTATCTATTGGGATTCTAGCATCCAGGACATATAAAAAGCCAGAAATGGACTCAAGTCCACCAAGCTCATTAACTTTTAAATGGACAGGTCTGTAGTACTTTTAGTCACCAACACATAACAAGAATAAAAGTATGGTTTAATATCCTTAAAGTGGAACTTCACCCTAACAGGTAAGTTCCACTATGCTCCCTCCCCAACACTTTTTTTGGGGGAAGAGAGCGGGTACCCATTTCTAGCAGCTACTCACTCTCCCTTCTACTCCAATCGCCTAGGCGATCTTCACTGGAAGTTCACCCATCCCTCTCCACCTGCAATCACATCACAAGCTTCTGGTACCAGTGACGTGTCCCAGGAGGCTGTGGGACCAGTCACAGGACAGAGCACGGCTCACGCATGTGCAGAGGTGAGCCGGCTGCAAAACTGCTAGGAATCGCAGCTGGCTTTCCTCAGCAAACATGGAGGGGCCAGGGACCCGAAGACCAGTAACGAATCAGCCTGGGTGAGGACATCGCAGGTTCCCTGGACAGGTAAGTGTCTCTTTATTAAAAGTCAGAAGCTAGAACATTAGCTGCTGACTTAATTTTTTTTAAATGACTAAAGAACCTCTATTTATACACTCAGTCCACGTCAGTGCCTCAAGTAATTAAAGCAAGGTGGTAAGCCTGTGGAAACAATAAAGGATGCCACACACCGCCAGCTCAACAGGTGAAGAAGAATGTGAACAGCCTCAGCATCGGGCTCCTCCTAAACGATACCATTGACGCATTTCGGCCCACCCACCAGAACTTAATCGTAGCGGTGCAATGGGGTAAGCCTGCCTGACAGCCAGTCAACATTTTTCAGTAAAAGAGGTCACCAACTGACATCTCAATCTTTTCTTTCATGCCAGGTTTCCTTTATTAAAGTGGTAGTAAAGTCCATTTGTTTATGTTTTACCTACAGGTAAGCCTATAATCAGGCTTACCTGTAGGTACTGTAAAGGTCTCCTAAATGTGCAATGTTTAGAAGATATTTACTTGTGTAGCAACCAGCGATGTCACCTGAAGGAGTGGCATACCTGTGCTGTTCCTCCAGAGCTCTGTGTCAAAACAGCAGGAGTGATATCATCGCAGCTCAGCCATTCAAAAGGACCGGAGCCCGCGAACACGGAAGGAAAATCGGGTGAAGATGGAAGCCCCATCAGTGGTGAAAGCATGCCACTGGGGGGCTTCATTTTAAAGGTAAGTTTCACACAATGTGCTAGTATTTCGATGCATGTGAACACATTATTACATTACCTTACAGACGTTTCTTTTTTGTTTTTTTACTTCTCCAGTTTACTACCACATTAAAGTTGCTTTCATCTAAAATGAGGTCAAGGACCAATGTGGCTAGTCTAGTCTAAATTACTGCACAGCCTTTAGCCCAACATGAATGGCAGTGCAGGACTGTTGCAAAGAAGTCAACATCCATGACAGCAAACCATCAGAAGATAAAACCAGCTTATACATATAAAGGCCCGTACATACGCATTGTTTTTTGGACGTCAATTGTGATACAATGACTGATCATCCGCAAATCTTACCGTTAGTACGGTGCTTTCGACAGCCGATTTCACTTTTTCGTCAGACAAAAGCTGGATGTGCAGACTATAACATTTTTTGTCGGATATAAAATCAATGGCTGATTTTTGTTTCACTAGTACAGTTTTGGTATAAAAAAAAAAAAAATTGTAAGAGCAAGACTACGCATGCTCAGAAACAAAAGAATACATACAAAACTATTCAACGCGTTACGTCACTTCTGACGTATTCTGTCAAACGCAAATTGACCTCTTCACTTTCGACATGAGACTAGCATGCCAAAATATCGTACATCCGAAAATCAAAGCGCTTGTAGGAGGCTTTAGCCATAACTAGCCCTAGTCATAGCTATTTTTATCATTTGCCGTTAAACCGCATAGAAGGTAATTTTGTTGGTTCATTATAGTAGATGTTGGCTTTTTGGAAAGAAAGTCTACAATTTACATCAAGGGGCAGTATGGTCATGCAACCCACAACACAGGGCCTTTTCCCTTAGTAGGCTCAATAAAAAAAAAGTGCTGCTTGACTAAATTCAGAGTTGAGACATTTCAGGAAAGCATTGCAATATGGCCACTAGATGGAGCTGTTGATCATTTGAAAATAAACAGATTAGACACATTATGGGGATTTCTTTTGATGTCTCAGACATTTGCACAGTATTTTTTTTAAATAAATATATCCCTTTGAGTTGCAAGATTTTCTCCCAACTTCTATTCACAAAATGTTGGCTCCACTCTCTGCGTTTACCATAACCAATAGGACACACAAGCAGTTATTAGTAAGAGATTAAACATACCCACCAAAATGTTGTTAAAAATAATATCTGGAGACAGTTAATCCCTGGAGCCCACTAGGTCCATGTTAGGGTTGCCAACTCAAAATGTATTCATTTTACATGGATTTAAACATTTTCCCACAGACTTTGCATACAACTATCAATTTTAACCTCAAACCAAAATTTGTATAAAATTATAGCTTACCCATCCTTAGAAGTGGTGGCTGCATCAGTTATTTTTCAGAAGAAAAAGCTAAAAACATTCCTAGCAAATACAGAAAATTCCTGTTGACCTTGCCAGAAATGCAATGAGCTTGATGCTTTCAGCAGTGGCGACCCGTGCACTGTGGGCACACGGGCGCTGCCCCCACTATCCATGCGCCGGCCCCTTTTCAGGCTGCCGGATGCATGGATTTGTATGGCGGGGGTGGTACTTTTTGAAGCACCTGATTAGAGCTAGAGGCTCTAATCAGCTTTAAAATAGGGTGGGCTCAGGGCGCAGAGAGTGCGCCTAATTGTGTGATGATAGCAAATTAATTTTCACTATTTCCACAATAACCTTCCTCCCCACCAATCAGGCAGGGCGTCAGACTTGCTTCCTGATTCGCTAAAGCGCCAGGAAATCCTATTGGATGCCTGGCGCTTAGGAAGAGAAGCGGAGGAGACATGCGCTGGAGCGGAGGTCGTCGCTGCTCTGAGAGGTGCTGCTGCAGTGCTATGGCAAGTCCCCTCGGCTCTGTCAGAGCTGCGTGGGGGGGGGGGGCATTGGGGTGCTGCCAGAGCCACATACCCCGCGGGGGGGGGGGTTGGTGGGCACAATTGGCTGCATATGATGGGGGGTTCAGTATTTTTCAGTTCGTTTGCGCTCCCCAAAAGTTTGAGTGAGCTTAAAACAAAGCACAAAGGACCTTCTTTATTGTGTAAACTACTAGTCCCATCATCCCACCATAATGGAGACGAACAAAGGCAAATGAACTAAGTGATAACGAAGGTTGCCTCCATAGATACAATGGAAAAATCAGTGTAGACATTAAGGGACAGAAGTTTGCTATTAGCAGGATCTAGGTGAAAATAAAGGGGAAAAAAAAAAAAGACCACCACAAATGCGGCCACCACATCCAAAATTGGTAAGTTGTAATATGTGACATTTTTGGGTATAAATATGCTTTAACAGACAGACAGTCTATACATTTTGCACAGTTGACCACCCTGAATTTGGAAGGTTTGATTGAACAATATGTATTCACCACAATACATACCAAACAGGTTAGAATGAAGGATTACAATGAAATGAAGCCAGGAGATGGATGGTTTACATAACTTAATAATGTTCATTTATTACATCTTCAGTGATCAATCAATAATCTAGCAGTCTTTTATATACTGTACACGTAACATTTTCATCCGAAAACTCATTTTCTTCCATACTTCTCAGACCTCAATAAAACCCAATCATCATAACACTGCTCAGCGACTATTTACACAGTTCATAATCGTAATCATATTTAAATATTTGCAGTTAAATTAGAATTTTCTTCAGCAGACAACAATGCAGCCTCTGTATAAAATCGGTAAAGTGTCTATGATGCAACTCCAGCGCCAGGCCATGCTCGACATCATATAAAAATATCTCAAATATAGATTTACTTCTTCTACAAAAGCAAAAAGTCTGTCTTTTGGGTGAAGCCATTCTGGTAAAGACGGTTGGGTGGTTACATGGCGATACGTGGTTAAAGACACAGAGGACAATAAGGGGGGGGGATGTATGTAGGGGAGGGGGTGATGCCAAATGCGGATGCCTTTAGATTAGTCTGCCCACCTGCTCCAGTTTGTCAGCCTCTTTTACAGCACTGTTGTTGGGCGCCTTGACTTCGCTTTTCTGGGGGGTGGCATCCACCGGGCACACATAGTCTGTGGAGTCGTCAAATTTCTTCTTGCGGAGATGGCCAAAATTGGACAGTCCAAGCTTCTTTGGCTGAAATAACAATGGTATCAATGATTGAAATGGAAGATTACACTTTGAAAAAAGGCATTGGTATTCTATTGGTTTAGAATAGCTTTGGGAATATGGATGGGTTAGTGTTGGTATATAGCGTGGTAAAGCGGTCTTTTAAAGTGAAAGTGTAGTCAGATATAAAAAAATACTTACATTTAAGCTGGCCATAGATGGAGCAATTTTTTTCTTCCTGCAATCTGGGGTTGCAGGAAATAAATTTGCTAGGATTACCCCATCAACATAGTCAGTGTTGACAGGGGAATCCTTCCCGCTGAGCCATTGTGTTCTCCTTGCAGGGGAAGCCATCCCTGCCAGGAGAGTAAAGTGATTATTGCTGGCGGCTATAACAGTCACTAGCAATAATCACATGTAAAATCCAGCAGGCTGGTTGTATCCAATAAAATAAAATAAAAAATCGATCAACTTGGGTACATTCACCTGCCCATGCATGGTTTGAATCTCACCCGGCCCCTGCTGAAGTGGCCGAGATCTGAACCGTCAATGGCTGGCTTTGGTTGTGTTTTTAATGGTGTATAAAACTGTGGTAAATGGAATATTTAATACTACCCTCAGTAGGCCTTTAAATTAGCCTCTTGGAGCTCACTGCACAGCAAGATTTACCCAGGAGAGATAGGGCCAGCATGGAACAAGGATGAACAAGAGCTATTGACAACCCCCATTCATGCCAAATAGTGTGAATGGAGCAATCTTCCCTGCTGGATATTGTATTATGAAAGCCAGCACCCATGGATGTCAGAATACCCAAACAGTGGCTGCATCTGATTAGATGCAGCAGCTGTCCAGTCAACAATTTTCCACCTGGTTCTTCTGATCAGGTTGAAGGATGTTAAGTGGAGGGTGCCGACAGGGCCACCCATGATTCGAATTTTGGTTAGTTCACTAGGAAATTGGCTTTGTGTTTGGCCAGCTTAAAGTGTCACTAAAAAATAAAAATAAAAACCTATCAAACGCTTTTCCTACTCCCCATGAGATTTGTTTTGTGTATTCTGCAAAAAAATAAAAAAATTAAAAAAAATAGGATGATCCTGCTGTTCTCTCTCTCCCCCTTCTATCCTTGTCCCCAACACAGCTAGGATATTGTAGAGCAGTGTTGGCAGATCTGCACATGATCACGTGACTATAGAAATACACTTGTGGGTATATACACAGTGATAAAGGACAGCCTACTCCCTCCTCCTTAATGCCAACGTGACTATAGAAATAAACTTGTGGGTATATACACAGTGCTTAATCACAGCCCACTCCCTCCTCAATGCCCACTAATCAGCGAAAAACAAAATGGGAGTGGGATATTGCATGTAAATTGATGAAGGCTTCACCTCCCTTTAATTCCAAAACACAAGCTGGAGGGGTGTGACATAGCCTGCGACTGGCAGAAATTCACCCATGTTATTCCAAAAAAATAACACAAAGATTTGATTTTAAATATACATTAGAATGATGATTTAAAATGGTTTATTGATATTATTTCTTTTGACTCCGTATTCCAAAAGCTTTTTTTTTTTTTTTGAACATGTGACCAGTAGTAGAGGACTAGAAACTCCTCCTGCTTATGTTCCCCTGCAGACAGGCTGGGAAATATCTGGGTCATGTGAAAGCTGTATATCACATAGGAAAAGGGTACTTTTTTTATTAAAACAATTACAATGCCGTCATCCATATGCAGAAAGAGAAGGGGCAATGTCACTAGTAAATTGTACAGAACAGAGTTCTAGCTGATTGGATGGGAGTGCACAGGTCCAACCTCATTAGTGTGTTGTTGTCCTTTCACTAGCCAATCATATTCTGGGGCGGTCCTTGACCAAGCTCTATTGCCTTAAGTGCAGTAGAGGGAAGTGAGGTCAGAACCTGGCAGTGTTGTCTGAAGGATTTTTTAATTGGAGAAGTAGCTGCATTTTTTTCGCAGCACACAGGAAACTTCACACTTGCATATTTCCGCTGCGGATTTAGCTGGTTGTCTTCACTTCCAAATTAATTATCCCCATGATGTGGATATATATCGCCAGTAAAACACTACCTCTTAATTCTTAACAAATGTATTCCAATAACCTTTTTTTTCTATAATTAAAAGCAGAGATGCAGCTACATAGCTAAATTCCACTGAGCACTAATGCAAAAAAGCAAACCAATTAGCTTCATTCATGCCAATTTCTTGGAAAAGATTACCCCTGTGTGAGTAGGAAGGCTTTTTTTTTTTACTATACTAATAAACACATCATGAGGACACCATCAATAGTGCAAGCAGGAAAGAGAAATGTTGAAATAAGGGTAAAGCTGGACCGTTTATGCTAATGGGCCCAGTGCTAATTGCTGTGCATGTTACCTAGACTTCTATGCCATTCAAGAAGCACAATGACTTCAATATGTTTTTGTATAACAAGCTCAAATGCTGTTTGCCTGTGGAAAACGCAGTGCTGTGGTTTGTCTCTGAGTATTCTGTAGACAGGCCCTATGTGGTGATCAGCATTAGACAAAATAGAATCCCTTTAATTAGAAAGACACCATGAAATGCAAAGTGGAGTAGCAAAAAAACAAAACAAAAAAACACCTTAGTTATGTCAGATGAATAATAATAATAAAAAAAAAAAAAAAAAATGTACAGAGGGTGCAACCATTTAAGTGTAGAGTATTTATTAGAGGTCGACCGATATGGGTTTTTCTCTGGCCGATGCCGATATTTAGAAATCATGGCGGCCGATAGCCGATATATGATGCCGATTTTTTTGGGCCGATATGTTAGGCCGATTTTATTTTATTTATTTTTTTCCTTTTTTATTTATTTTTTTTTTTTTTAATCCCCCTTGATCTAACACATCTTTCCCACTGGGGCGTTTTTCAGGCGCTTTTGGGCTAAAAATAGCTCCTGTAAAGTGCCTGCAAAATGGCTCCCCTGCAGTCTGTGTGAAAGACAGAGTGCTTTCACACTGAGGCGATGCGCTGGCAGGATCTTAAAAAAAAAAGTCCTGCAAGCAGCACGTTTGGAGTGGTGTATACCGCTCCTCCACCACTCCTGCCCATTGATATGAATGGGCACCACTGCCGAAGCGCATGCAATGCGATTTGGCAGCAGTGCTTCATGGGCGCATTTAACCTCTTCCTTGGCCGCTAGCTGGGTTATATGTGCCCCACTTGCAGCCAAATAGCACCGCTAAAATGATGGTAAAGAGCCGCTAAAACTTGCGTTTTACCATCAACGCCTGCCCGCTCCAGTGTGAAAGCGGCCTTCATAAGTGATACAGAAAATTTCTTACATTTAAACATTTATTAAACAAAACAAACCTCCAATCAGTTTACTTGTATGTATGATTTAGATAAAAAACAAACAAAAAAACAAAACAAAAAAAAAACTATATATTAAATAAAAACAGTCAAAACTTTTGGACAAAAACAAAAAAAAAAAATAGGCTAACTTTACTGTTTTTATTTTATTTTTAAATAGTGTATTTTTTTCCCAAAAAAATGCATTTGAAAAGACCTCTGTGCAAATGCCGTGTGACATAAAATATTGCAACAACTGCTATTTTATTCCCTAGGATCTCTGCTAAAAAAATATATATAATTTTTGGGGGGTCTAAGTGATTTTCTGGCAGAAAAAACAGGATTTTTACTTGTAAGCAACAAGTGTCAGAAAAGATTTAGTCTTTAAATGGTTAAACTGAGAACTTCTACACACAGAGATGACTTCATTCATTCAGAAGTGTAAACATTGTATCATTTTGTTCTTTTCTTGGCAGCCTGCCCAGAGAGGAGGAAAGTTTTTTATGACGACTCAGGCAACTTACACTGACTTCTATTACAGAAGTAATTTCAAAGTCCCGCTGTAGTTCTAAATCGGCTTTTTATCAGCACAATCGGCCGATGCCGATTAATTAAAAAACGGCAAATATCGGCCGGCCGATATATTGGTCGACTTCTAGTATTTATTGCAGAGGGGGTTAAAAGCATAAAATGCACTCCTATACTGTACAAAAGTGTGGTTATGGGCACATCATCAAGCATTGCAAGGGTGACTTGAGATATTAATGCAGCGCCATCTTGAGAAAGGGGTGAATCTGGCCCTGAAATGTGTAGCCACGCCCCCTAGTCTATCATCATCTGCTCCCCCAGAAGTGGACCTGCTGTGCTGACACCCAACCACTCTGTGCTCCAGGCTGGCTCTGCAGTGCATCCTCCAGTGGCAGCCACTTCCTGCAATACTCTGCCCGCTTCCAGGCACTACTCTGCAGTACCCAGCTGCCTACATGGCATGCTCTGCTTTAGAGTGGATGTAAACCCTCACATATACGCAATGAAGTGAACAACCTAAGATGATACACACAGATGAAGCAAATCTCCCTACATAAGTTTTACATGTATATCTGCTGTCTTTCCTTCTCTACATTCTTTTGGAAGTGCAGTGGGTGTGAAGCCTGGGCTTACACTGTGTGAGAGCTGATTGGTGGGAAAGTGACCCCCCTCCCCCATTTAGGAAGAGGAACAAAAACTTCCAGAGATGCAAGCTCTCTGCTTATTTATCTCCAAGTTCCCTCCCCGACACAAAATTTCAAGCTGCTTTTATCTCCAGCGTCAGAGAGTTTGTCAGAAGTTATCATGCCGATAACATAGGAACGGAGCAGCAGAAAGACTTGAGACTTAGAGCTTTGGAGAGAGAAGTAAACACTACAGATTTTATGAAATCGGGGTTTACAACCACTTTTATATCTCGGGTCCCCCTTGTGATGCTCAAGATGATGTGCCAATAACCACACATTTATATGTGAGTGCATTTTATTGTTTTAACCCTTTGTGCAAAAAATATTCTACACTTAGATGGTTGCGCCATCTGTATTTTTTTTCTTTCATTACAGTCTTGTATCTGGAGGATTAACCCAGACTCTGGGCTTAAGAGGAACAGCAAGCCATTGATTTGAGAGTGACTATGTAGGGAGCCATGCAAGTGTTTATTCAGATCACCAAAATATATTATTTCAGAATAATATATTTTGACTTGCTACTATGTGTGTTTTTAAATCTCTTATTTTTAGTCTATTAAACCTGTGTTGTCATTAAATGTATTAAACTGTGTGATTGTAGGTGATTTTTATCTGCCAAATTCCAAAATTTCCCCCGATAACAAGTCGTTAAAAAAATAAATAAACCAAAAGCCAGCTTTGCCTTTCCAACAATACGCATTGTCCCAATGGTCAGTGAGGATGCCTATTATATGTGGAAGGCAACATGAAGGTTGGAAAGAAAGGTCAGATCATGACCATGCTAGGTCTGGTTGACATTTGCAACCCAGGGACTTAAATGGCAATGCATTTTGGCATGACATTCCAGTATCTAGCTTATCAATTACTGCTCATGCATATTGGAAATGTTTTTTTTTCAGCCTGTAAATGCTTCTCTTCTAATACACATATAAACGCCTATGTATGAATGGACACAGACTGAGAGAGGTGATTTTACACTCAGAAAAAGTAACACCAAATGCATGTAAAAGAGGCATTATTTAAACCTTGTGTGCATGAACACTTATAGACAACACAGATACACCCTAATGCTGGGTTTACACTGATGTGATGCATCACATGTGATTCGCACCGCATTTATGTGCAAATGACATGCGATTCCGTGCAGTGAAATTTGAGCCCATCATTTTGTATGGCCTGTATCACACCGCATGAACAACGTGCAGGCACCTTTTTTTTGCCGCGCTGGAAGCAGATCGCATGTATTCATACCCATGCGATCCTATTCAAGCAAGTGAACTGCATTCTAGGACCTGCTTTTGGGGTGTCGTTAACGTTTAACTGACACCTGCAGCAGATCGCATGACAACAGGGCAATTGCTATGCGGCGCAATATGGGAAAATGCAGTGTATTTCCTGCATCACATCAGGCTCGGTTCACACTGATGCAAAGTGGGAGACAAAAAGGAATCGCTGCATTTCCCATATTGCACATATTGTTCATGCAATCTACTGTGGGTGTCAATTGAAAGTTAACGATACCCCAAAAGCAGGTCGCAGAATGCAGTGCAATTGCTAGAACTGGATCACATGGGTATGAACACCCACGCATTCCGACTGCAGTGTGGCGTGATGTGGTGTGAATTGTGCCATACGAAATGATGGTCCCAAACGCACCACACAGAATCGTATACGATTTGCATAGGAATGTGGTGTGACTCACATGCAATGTAATGCATCACATCAGGGTGAATCGAGCCTAAAGCTGAAGTTTAGGTATGGCAATTTTTACATTGCTTGAACGAATGTAAGAATGTGCCATACTTGTGGGATCGCCATGGAAGTTTTACATCTGTGTAGTTGGCACAGCTCATACAGGGATTGGTGCTCACTTCCGAGTTCCGTGCAGCTACCCTGCTACCTACTGAACACAGGGGACAACTCACTTGGCACAGGCACCATTCAAGGAACAGTTTGCATTTTTTAAATGAAAGCAAAGCATTACTCAATTGGACAAGATGGGGATTGAGATGCCACCCCGCACCTCTTCCAATCAGAGAATGGCTTGTATTAATTGAGAACATGCCAAGCATTCCCTTATTGGTGCCTGTGCTAAGCGGGTGACCTCCATACACAATGGAGCCACTTGCCATGAGAACTGGAAGTTAGTTGAGACGGTAGTAGTGACTACTACAGTGTTTTCCAGCTTTCACGTGGATGGGACCCCACAAGTATAGTGTCTTCATACTTACATTATTCCAAGCTGGATCATATGTAACAATATCCATACCTGAAATTCAGCTTTAAACAGAAAAATCCAGAATCACATACATTGAAGTAATGTGCTTTATAATATTAACGGACCCGGACTTTGGCAGTGGTGGACAGAGGCGAGTAGGTTGTGGAATCCATAATCTCTCTTTTTTCCTGTTGAGATTCTGGGCCAATCAGCAAGCTGAAGTTAGTGGCTAGATGTCTCCTGAGTAGCGTCTTCTGCGCTGGAATGTTTAAGAGCATGGCGAGGGTATCCGAATTAAATCGAGGTTCTAGTATCTGTGGAGACAGAACCATCTATTCATCAGCTGAGACTACACCATGAATAATTCATTCATTACTCATTCTCTCATTTTCAGATTCTATTACGGTAACAAATTAAGCCTGCGGTTGGGGCAGACTTGTTAATCAAAGAGAAGTCCCTAGAACATTGGCTGAGATTTTTGTCCTCAGGATAAAACAAAATCTTGATTTTTTTTGAATAATGGAATAACAAGGTCCCAATGGGCAGAACACGTGAGTGCTTTGAATTCCAACAGCACAGGGGGTCTGAATACTTTTTGGCTTCATCCATCTATAGAACACCGGCATCTGGCAAAATAAATATGGGTCCATTTAAAGTATAACTCCAGACAAAAAGATTATTTTTATTTTGAAGGTTTAGAAGCGTTGGTTGTATGTTATTGCTGCGTGTTTCCCCATCAAGGAGATTTCTCAGCATTTCCTTTTCCCCAAGGCATAACTGGAAGTAGGATGAAATATCCCCAAAAACCGGCGGAATCCCAACAGTGACACCTGCTTCGGGGACCACTTTCAGGGGTTTGAACTTATTGGGTCTACTTTTGATTGGGCAAAAACTAACATTTTGGATTCATCATCACGTTCGCAGGTCACATAGTGGGTAAATCTCCCCAGTGCAGACACAAACAGCAATTAAATACTGGTGTAGCGGTGCCCCCGTAGGAGCCACTGAGTGTTGTGGTTCACCTGTCCCCCTGCCCAGCCCGGTGTCTTGTCAAATAGGGTCCTCCATCAGATGCTGTCCCCTGCGTACTGCGCATGCGCAGTACACAGGAACAGAGATTCCGAAAATTGCCGAGGATGAACGGCGCCTGCGCCGTGAGTCCAGGTTCTATCCCCACTATCCAAGTGGACATAGAGTTAGAATAAAAAAGAGCTGAGCGCAGCGAGGCCGAGCCCGAAGCGTGGCGAGTGAAGCTCGCCCGCGAGGGGCCCTCTAAAATTCTCAACCCTATGTCCGCTTGGATGGTGGGGCCACCACCTCCACTCACGGCGCAGGCGCCGTTCAGCTTCGGACTTTTTCCGAAGCTTCGTCTGCTCCGTACTGCGCATGCGCAGTACGGAGCGGACACATATTGATGGCCGGACTCTATTAGGCAGAACACCGGCATTCACTTCTCAGTCACCTTAAGACAATGAGCAGTCCATATGCTTGTTTTTGTTTGTTTTATTAAGGGAATTTAACTTGGATGGGGTGAGGAAAATATGGGATCCCCCAATGAATTGTGTATCAATCAATTGGTGGACTGTATATCAATTAGGACAACTATATACACTTCTCTGTAAAAGTTACCACTTCAGTCTCCTCCAGCACTTTCCTTGCTTGCAGACTATTCCTCTTCCTTCCTCCTGTACAACTCTTAAGCCCCATTTACACCTGAGCGTAGCCTTTTCAGGCAGAAAGTCACGCAATTTTACTGTGATTTTTGCAGCGATCTTGTGCAGGTCAAAAAGTCACCAATGTAAAAAGCAGAAAAACAAACGCCCAAATCCACAAAAAAAAAAAAAAAAAGTTCCAGAACTTGTTTGAGCTTCAGGCATTTTGGAATGGAGATGTGAACCATCTCCATAGAAAAAAAAAAGATTTTTTTCCCCCTCCAGTGTTTTGTAGCTTCAGGCGTCCAGCTACAAAATGCTCAGGTGTTAATGGGATCTTAATCCTCAGGACCAGCTAGCACATGTAAGGTTACGCCTGACAGTGGCTCAGCTAGGCCTCAGCAATAGGGACAGCAGGCCGGGACAGCAGGCCCCTATAGTGTAGCATAAGTAGAAAGTCTTTAGTGCTAGCTGTCCTATTGATGGACTACTACTCCCAGTCAGCCCTCTTCAGGCCTTGCCAGCCCTCATGTCTGCAGCTGCCCAACTCCACTGCCCATGACATTGCCGTCCTCACTACTGGCTCTAAACCCATCTCTGTTTCCCCTCAGTCCTCTCAGGCATGCCTCCCAGTCCTCCTGACTGTACATGCCACTCACCAGCCCTCCTGGCTGCAACCGGCGGTTCCCTCCTAAAGACTTGCCCAGCAGTACTAGCTCCTGCTGTCCTCTTGCTCCTCCTGTGCCTCCTGTCCAGAACCTTCACGTTTTCTTGAAGTTCTCCATCCTGCACCTGAGCCCCTGGCCCAAGGTCACGGGGAACTCCCTCAAAGGCCCCGACAGCCTAGTACTCGATCTCCAGTTCTTCCACCCGACAACTCCTCCCTAGCTGTGCTGACTTTAGGTATTTAAGCAGGTCTGCCCCCTGCCAACCAGGTTGGGGATTGGTCAAGGCTGCTTAGAACACCCCCGGCAGCTTCACCTCTCCTTCTAGAATCCTCTAGAAGGAAGAGGGAGGTCTCAGTGACACTGCCTGCAACTCACCAGCTGCCAACTCTGAGCCACTCCCAGCCCACACAAACCTAAACAAACAGGCCTAGCTTCCGGCTAGGCCGGCCTAAATTTGCCTATACTCACAAAAAGAATCTAGCACCTACCCATGTAGAGGGTGCTACACTGGCATTCAAAGAAGGAGGACAGCAATGATAAGCGTCCTTAATACATGGGAATGGCTGGACATTCTGGGTTGGATTGAATAAAACTACTGGTCAGCATCAAGGAAAAAAAATAAATAAAAAAAACCCACACACACCACAACACAACCCAGTAGCGGCTCATTTAGACGCAGTTGGGGGGGGAAGTAAAAATGCACAGTTGAGTAATTTTTACCCCCCCCCCACTTCCCCATCTTAAGTTGCATAGGCAGCTGACAGGGGTGTTCACTGTGGCTAAAACTATACCCCTCCACCCATGTTCAGCAGGCAGTACCACCACTCATACAGGCAACCATGCACCCACCCTGCAACCATGTACAAATGCATGAATTTACGGGGCAGCAGTGCGGCATTTACAGGGTTACAGATTGCTTTTCAAAGGTGCCGTTCTTGTAAACCTAGCCTATCAGAGAAATACATGAGCTTTTGTCCTGGAAATACTAAGCAATGGCTGCCTCCATGTTATAATAGCCACTAGCGATAATCGTGTAAAAATACGGCAGGCTGGTTGTACCCAAGTTGATCAATTTGGGTGCTTTCAGCCTGTCCATACATGGTTCAGATCTCAGCTGGTTCCTGCTGAACTGGCTGACATTCAGACAGTATTTGCCTGGTTAAGCCCCCCTTCTGAATGTCACGGCTTTATCTCATTGCTCCCAGTGCCAGCATCATGTATCTGTATAAGGGAGTGTGCATCCAGCACATTTGCTGAAAGATTGTTGAAAGATATGTTGGCCATACATAGTTAGTTTTTTTTTGTTCAGCCAGCTTGCACAAATGGGTTGGATGGAGGCATCTCCCCCCTACTGGAACATTGTATTCTGACAGCGGCACCCAGTTCCTGCTAGACCAGATGGATTTTGAATGGTCTCCCCTATAAGACAGGGCTTAGCAGTGCATATTCAGCAAGAATAAGACTACACATGGCTGCGATTTAGGCATGGTGACAACTGACAGAATGATCCATGGCTGTAGGAGCCAAGATGCTGGTGTCCAGCAGCTGACAATGGGGTTGATTTACTAAAGGCAAATAGACTGTGCACTTTGCAGTCGCCCCAGAGGTAAATGAGGTAAAGCTTCACTTTGCAAAGAGTAGCCAATTACATGCAAGGAAAAAAACAAAACACATTTTTACTTGCACATGATTGGATGATGGAAGTTAGCAGAGCTTCTGATCATTTACTAAGCCCTGGAGCAACTGCACTTTGTAAAGTGCACAGTGTATTTGCCTTAGTAAATCAAGCCTGATGTATGCAGGAGATTAAGACACCCATCAGGGAAAACTATTGTGAAGGCATTTGACCTGCAGTAAAAAAAAAAAAAAAAAAAAAAAAAAAAACATGGTGAAGTTTGAATACAGGGTCTCTTTAAAACAGTTTTTCTAAACGGTAAGCAAAAATCAGCTCTTGAAACATATAAAATTTTAATATTGAAAGGTGTTGCTGCACAGATTTATAAAGCAAATAATAAAAAAAAATTCTTACAATTAGTCCTCCGTGAACGCCGCTGCCCCGAAGATTTGGTGCATATTCAGCCAGATCTACAGATCGCAGCCACTCCATGACTCTGTGGTTGGACCATTGAACCACTTCTGACGGGGAGATATTATTCTGTCCAGGTGATAAAGACGCAGACATTAAGGGTTTTGGAAAGGAGTCAGAGCTAAGGATACAAGCCTTATTTCTTAAGTTCAACTTAAAAAAATAAAAACATTTTTGCAGGTTAATGTGCATTTTATATTTTTCTAAAACAGGTGCCTGCAAAGTATTTTATTAGCAGATTGCGGGTGCAATTCCAAGCTTCTACACACCTTCCCTCCAGCTTTCAGCCCGTGCCTCTGTACAGGCTGTCAGCTTGCAAACTGGAGGGAGTATGAATGGACTATGGGTGTACTGGTCAGCACACTCGTGGCTTATTGAAATATCAAGTTCGTCTGCTGTAGTGAAATACAGGACTTGTCGTTTTCTCATTCGCAGATTCCTTTGAATGAATGACGCTTTAAAATGTGACGACGGGTGCGGGAAGAGGAACCCCAGCACACTGTCATGGGGAAGGAGGGAGGTTGCGGAGCATTTTACATAATACACCCTCAGTAGAGGGGTAAACAGTTCCAGAGGTGGACTTAGCCTTTATATAGAGGAGGAGAAGTAATAATTAAAGCAATTTGCCAATTAGCCACTGGAGGCAGCAAACATACAATTTACAATCATAGCTCTATTAAAGTGGCAGATTCTGAAGGACTGATGTCCAAAGGTCCGTAGAGCCTTGGTTGAGAAAGGCTAGTCTAATATAACAGTAAAGAAAACAGCAGAGGGCACTGTCTAAGTGTAGTATATAGGAAAATAAATGATTAAATGTAATATTACAATACACTGAATTTGTATTCATTCAGGCATAATAATAGATCTAAAAGATATTGTACAATCAGAGTGTTAACAGGTAGGGTCAGCTTTAGATTTACAAAAACTATGTAACACAAAGTCCAATCTAGACTAACAATTCAACTCGTATCCAATCAGACAGGCCCTCACCCCAGTTAGCTGTTGGTAGATCTAAAGAGGTTGTACAGTCAGATCGTAATATGTATGGTGAGCTTAAATCGTGGATATGAAATGCCTATAATATGGAAAAAAAATCTATAAAAAGACTATGCATTTCCCCCAAAAGTAATACACCTATCATTTTTTTTTAGCAGCTGATTCAATTACTTATGGAATATGCAGCTTCTTCAACTTTTATTCGTCACATATGTTCCAGTTTAAGTTGGTGCCGTGACTCTGCCCCAGGTTTCCCCGTTTAAGGTCAGCTCATTTCTCTTGCAGTGTCCTATGGAGCTGCTCTTGCATGCAGGGACTGGAATTGGTGTCTCCCTACACTATGTGCACCAGTAGGTAGGTGCATAACCTTGTAGCCTAGGATGGCAAGTCACTCCCCTCCTCCTCCCCACTCCTATCTCCAAACCAGCCGTTCTCAACCTTTTCAACACAGAGGAACCCTTGAAATAGTTCTCTGGTCTTGAGGAACCCCTGCTAAAAATTAGAAATCTACAACTCCTAATACAATAGTGTGATGGTCAGTGGGAAGAATGGTCCTTACACTTGTGGTCATTGGGAAGAATTACCTCCTTACAGATAGCTAAAAAGATCAATGGTGTCAGTGGGAACCTATCTGAGAGGCAGAAATTGCCCAATGCTGAAGGAACCCCTAGTAACCTCTGGAGGAACCCTTGGGTTCCACTGAACCCTGGTTGAGAATCACTGCTCCAAACCAACACACTGGCTCAAGACTGCACTGTCAGCTCATTCCTGTGAAGATGGGAAGCAGCAATGAAAGTTGTAAACTGCAAATGCAGTACTACAATGCATAAGGAAAGTATTCACATCGCTTCCACATTTTGTTATGTCACAACCTTCTTCCAAAATGGAATAAATTCATTATTTTCCCCAAAATTCTACAAACAATACCCCATAATGACGTCATGAAACACATTTGAAATCTTTGCAAATTGATTAAAGATAAAAAACAAAAAAATAAATCTCATGTACATAAGTATTCACAGCCTTTGCCATGGCACTCAAAATTGAGCTCAGGTGCCTCCTGTTTCCACAGCTTTGCCTGTGGTAAATTCAGTTAATTGGACAAGATTTGGAAAGATACACAAACACTTGTCTATATAAGGTCCCACAGTTAACAGTGCATGTCGGAGCACAAACCAAGCCATGAAGTCCAAGTAATGGTCTGTAGATCTCCGAGACAGGATTGTATTGAGGCACAGATCTGGGGAAGGGTACAGAAAACTTTCTGCAGCATTGAAGGTCCCAATGAGCACAGTGGTCTCCATCATCTGTAAATGGAAGAAGTTTGGAACCATCAGGACTCTTCTTAGAGTGGGCTGCCAATCCAAACTGAGCAATCGGGGGAGAAGGGACTTAGTCAGGGAGTTGGCCAAGAACCCGATGGTCACTCTGACAGAGCTCCAGTATTTCTCTGGAGAGATTAGAACCTTCCAGAAGAACCATTTCTGCAGTACTCTACCAATCAGGTCTGTATGGTAGAGTGGCCAGACGGAAGCCACTCAGTAAAAAGGCACATGACAGCCTACCCGGAGTTTGCCAAAAGGCACCTGAAGGACTCTCAGACCATGAGAAACAAAATTCTTTGGTCTGATGAAAGATTGAACTCTTTGGCCTGAATGGCAAGCGTCATGTCTGGAGGAAACCAGGCACCGCTCATCACCTGGCCAATACCATCCCTACAGTGAAGCATGGTGGTGGCAGTGTCATGCTGTGGGGAGGCTTTTTAGCGGCAGGAACTGGGAGACTAGTCAGGATCGAGAGAAAGATGAATACAGCAATGTACAGAGACATCCTTGATGAAAACCTGCTCCAGAGTGCTCTGGACCTCAGACTGAAGGTTTGTCTTCCAACAGGACAACGACCCTAAGCACACAACGAAGATAACAAAGGAGTGGCTATGGGACAACTCTGTGAATGTCCTTGAGTGGCCCAGCGAGAGCCCAGACTTGAACCCGATTGAACATCTCTGGAGAGATCTGAAAATGGCTGTGCACCGACGCTTCTCATCCAACCTGATAGAGCTTGAGAGATCCTGCAAAGGACTGCCCAAAAATAGGTGTGCTAAACTTGTAGCATCATACTCAAAAAGACTTGAGGCTGTAATTGGTGTCAAAGGCGCTTCAAAGTATTGAGCAAAGGCTGTGAATACTTACAATATGTATATGGGATTTTTTCATTATTTTTTTAAAATAAATTTGCAAAGATTTCAAAACAAACTTCTTTCAAGTTGTCATTATTGGGTATTGTTAGTAGAAATTTGGAGGAAAATAATTGAATCCATTTTAGAATAAGGCTGTAACATAACAAAATGTGGAAACAGTGATGCGCTGTGAATACGTTCCAGATGCACTGTATGCATAGTTTTAGCAAATAGCTTACAGGAAAAGTTTATTTTCTTGTGCTCGATGTGTTAACCTTAAAAAAAAAAAAGTCGGACAATTTAATTCTACTTCACTCATACCTCATCAGCAGGCCTCCGGAGATCATTCTAGAACACAGAACAGCAAAATATTACCAAACAGAAATGGGCTCATTTATCAACAAGCATACCCCTTTTATTTGTATAGCACCATCATTTACCACAGTACTTTACAGCAGTATAAATTAAACATACATAGATCGTGGACAATTGAAAATGAGAAAAGCATAGCATATAGTATAGCGACATAGCATAACAATAGCACGGAACATATGGTTTTGTTTTTGGTTCTTCCCACCTGCCCCAGTGTCCCTCTAAAAAGTTATGAATGCCCACGGGTTGTCGAGTCCAGAATCCGAATAGACAGAGAGAGGGGGAGAGAGAGAGAGAGAGAGAGGGGGAGAGAGAGAGAGGGGGGGAGAGAGAGAGAGGGGGGGAGAGAGAGAGGGAGAGAGAGAGAGAGAGGGGGGGAGAGAGAGAGAGAGGGGGGGAGAGAGAGAGAGAGGGGAAGAGAGAGAGAGAGAGAGAGAGAGAGAGGGAGAGGGAGAGAGAGAGGGGGGAGAGGGAGAGAGAGAGGGGGGAGAGGGAGAGAGAGAGGGGGGGGAGAGGGAGAGAGAGGGAGAGATTGAGAGAGGGAGAGAGGAGGAGAGAAAAGAAAGATGTTCCTGCATTGAAGGCATTTGGAGGGTCTAGTGATGTGTGGAATCTGTTATCTGTCAAAAACACTTCTAAAACAGAAACGCTCATGAATGCCGCAAAAGGCGCATAAACACAGCATGTAAAAGTGGCAAAATTGACATTTTTTAAGTCGGTTACTGGCTGTGACTTTCCAGCCTTCAGTAGAGGTTTTAAAACGTCCTTGGGGCCTGGTTACATTTCCAGTCGTGGGCGGTAAAAAAATAGGTGGTTGAGCTGCGTTGAAAATTTGTCTTGCATGAATGAATAAAATTTACCAGTATACGTAGTTTTTTGTCCAGTAAAGTCCATTTGTTCCAAAGTCTAATGTTAAAAGCAACAACATTTTTACGTACT
Organism: Lithobates pipiens; assembly: GCF_037356315.1. NCBI lineage: Eukaryota > Metazoa > Chordata > Amphibia > Anura > Ranidae > Lithobates > Lithobates pipiens. The sequence continues at coordinate 214,361,510 of NW_027507686.1, read as the reverse complement.
TTCGAATTAAATTTGTCAAGTTGACAAGATTGTCATTTGCCAGGTTTGAATGTACTGAGAAATACGGTACAAATTTTCATATGAATGTTCGCAGGAAAGCTCATTTGAATACCTACTAGTGTACTTCCACTTTAAGGGTATGGAAATTCCTCAAATTCTTATGCCGCGTACACACAACCGGACTTTCCGACAGACTAGGTCCAATGGTCTTCCCGACGAAGTTCCGACCAAACAGACTTGCCCACACACAAATGGACCAATGTCCATTAGTTTTTAACGCGATGACGTACGACGGGACTAGAAAAAGAAGTTCAACAGCCAGTAGCCAACAGCTGCCCTTCTGTCACATTTGGTCCGTCGGACCAGCATACAGAAGAACGGTTTTCCCGATAAGAATTGATTCCGTTGGAAAGATTTAAAGCATGTTCTATTTCTAGGTCCACTGGAATTATTTGAAGAAAAATTATAGGAATATCCCCCACATGATCAGAATATCTGACGGAATGATTCCGTCTAACCTTTTCTGCCGGAAAGTCCGGTCCTGTGTACGCGGCATTAGGGTTCCCTGTGCCTTCATGTTGTGGTGACCCCCTCCTTTTTTCTCATTTTTTTCTAGTGATCAAAAATCTCCCACAAGGGGACACAGGCCAGAAAGAATACCCAACAGGGGAGCTATCCCCCCACTGCATCCAAATATAAAAATAAAAAACTGACTGGTGTTGAGTTTAATTAAAGTGCATATTTGTCTCTTGAAACAGAGGCATGTTTCCCCTTTACAACCACATGTTTTACGCCTGAGTCTAAGCTCTTCATTTGCACTCTTGTGACTTTCTACCCATCAGCAGGCATAGGGGGGGCTCAAAGCAATATAAAAAAAATAATAATAAGAAGGAGGGGGTGAAATCCAACATAAGCTTTGCAGGAATAATGATTAAACGAGAAGTACAGCCATAATTTGATTGGCTGTACTTCTCCTGTAGATCACAGAAGTGCCGTTTGTTCTGCTCTCCTGTGACCCGTTTTCAGCAGACAGCGGGCTGAGGACAGATACAGCATCCACCTAGGTAAATATGATTCTGAAATAAAAAGTAAACCCATACTTCTCTTATAAAAGACGTGACCGCTTTCCATAGACAACTTTGCTGGAAGCACAGGGATTTTCCAACTATTCCCCTACAAGATGAAGAATTCCTATTGCTAGACTCTGGTTACTCCAAGACACAGCTGTTCCTTCTTAACTCAATCCATTTGACGTTAATAAATGTCATTTATATTTTGTCCAATGTGATATTAATAAAATTAAATCGGCCTCCGAGTCCACTTTAAATTCTGCTGGCACGACTTCAAGTTTATTTTGCAAGCTCGGAGAGAAGCATTTGAACTTCCTCTTTCACATTTTCTTGCCTGTATGAAGCTCGTTGATTGGATTACCACATGTCTATTTTAGCACTTAAGCCTTGACTTCCCCCCCCCCCCCTCCCCGGAATGGTCCCGTCAGTGGACCAGGCCAGAGCACCTGTCCCCGGATCCCATCAGGAAAGGATCGCTTTCCGTCTCCAGCGCTCAGGTTCCTCATTACAGGTTGCCAGGCAAAATATTTACACTGGCAAGGACAGACCCCTACCGTGCCACAAATAGAACAGACACCCGTTTTCTTCTTCCTGGGCAGGGAATAGTGATAGAGGTCTGATTCTCACAGACTTGTTAAAAAATATAGGCAAAAATATCAGCTGGCTTTACCCAATAAAGTGTTGTAATTCCTAAATACAGAAGCACATATCAACCAATAAGAATGCATCTTGCACTGGGCCAATTATCTTATTTTTTTTAGAACGATGCAATATTATTGCAGTATCAAAATCATGCAAAAAGGTAGAACACTATACATATTTTGCAGCCTAAATAATTTCAAATTCATCGTTACCAATCATAAGGTTCACTTTAAATTGTTGCATTTTAAAACGAAACTGTATTTTACCCATGTAGCTGAAAAAAATTAATAAAAACACTTTAAATTAAACTTATGTGGGAAGCGCAGTGGCTACGTGTTTTTTTTTTTTTTTTAAAGTAGAATTTTATTTTCATACACAACAAAGAAAAACAAGAAAAATAAAAAAAACAAACAGAAAACTGTATATGCAGCGAACATCGCTCAAACCATTGCACAATCTGGTAATCTGGTATACATGTAATGGATATGTGACACATTAAAGGTTAAATGTCTATTCTGCTTAATTGGAACTGATCAATGAACAAAGGGCTCCATTTAGTCTTTCAAGGAGACGGTGGTATGGTACTTTCGGAGCTGACCCAAGAGCCCCAAATCTTAAGGAATTTTTTTGGGCATCCTCCGGCTTCATATGTCAACTTATATAATTTATTGCATGGTTAACGATAGTGATCCAAAAAGCTATAGTGGGTGAGGATTGAAACCAGTGGATGTGGCTACGTGGTTAGCGCTTCCACTTAGCAGCACTGGGGTTGTTGGTTCAAATCCCAACCACCGCACTACCTGCATGGAGTTTGCATGTTCTCCCTGTGCCTCGGTGGGTTTCCTCCCACACTCCATGTTTGGAGGAGGAATGCTGCTTATGACCCCAAGAACACCATTCCCACAGTCAAACATTGAGGTGGAAACATTATGCTTTGGGGTGTTTTTCTGCCAAAGGGACAGAACAACTTCACTGTATCAAAAGGGATGATGGACGGGGCCATGTACGGTCAAAATTTTGGGTGAGAAACTCCTTCCCTCAGCCAGGGCATTGAAAATGGGTCGTGGATGGATATTCCTGCATGATAATAACCCAAAACAGACAGCCAAGCAACAAAGGAGCAGCTCAAGAAGAAGCACATTAAGGTCGTGGAGTGGCCTAGCCAGTCTCCAGACCTTAGACCCCTTTCACACCGAAGCGCTGGTCGTTTTTGAGGTGCTTTAGCAGCGTGCCAATGCAACCTTAAATAAAAATAAAAAAAATCCAAAAACCATCCGTTTTGGAGGTGCTTTTGAAGCACTTTTAAAGGTGCTTCGGAAGCGCTGCCCATTCATTTGAATGGTCAGGGGCATTTTTGGAGTGTTTTTTTTACAGCACTCCAAACCTGCCCCAAAGATGCTGCTTGCAGGATTTTTTCTAACATCTCGCAAGCGCACCGCCCGAGTGTGAAAGCACTCATGCAAATGAATGGGAGGCAGTTTTCAGGCGCTTTTCAGAGGCTATTTCTAGTTCTAAAATGCCTGAAAACTGCCTCATTGTGAAAGGGGTCTTAATCCCATAGAAAATATGTGGAGAGAGCTGAAGGTTCGAGTTACCGAACGTCAGCCTAGAATCCTTAATGACTTGGAGAGGATCTTCAAAGAGGAGTGGGACCAAATCCCTCCTGAGATGTTGCAACCTGGTGGCCAACTTCAAGAAACATCTGACCTCTGATTTACAAGGGTTTTGCCACTAAGTACTAAGTCATGTTTTGCGAAGGGGTCAATGACTTATTTTACTCATTAAAATGCAAATCAATATATAACAACTTTTTTGAAATACACTTTTCAGAATATTTTTGTTTATATTCTGTCTCTCACTGTTAAAATAATCCCACCATTAAAATTATCATTTTTTGGCAGTGGGCAAATGTACAAAATCAGGGTATCAAATACATTTCTCCCTCACTGTAATTGGGTATATATATATATATATATATATATATATATATATATATATATATATATATATATCCCCAGTCTATTGTTTACATGCCCTCCCCCCCCAACAATAGGGAGCGTCATCGCACAGGCAGAGCTCACAGTTCTCCAGCAATGACACCTTGTGGTGGAGAGAAGAGAACTTTTTCAGGGTGGGTGATAACATAAAAACCCAAATCCTCCAAGAATGAACAGATCTTTTAACAATTGAGGTTCACCTTTGGATACATCCAAAGCCAGCAACCTCTAACATTTTTCTGAAAACAGAATTGAACCCAGTCAGCTTACCACAGTTAAGTACTGTAGCATTCTTCCATCCACGCGGGCATCATGGAACTGATCCTTGTATTGCGGCAGTCCAATATCATCGAGCCACCCTGTTGGTGTAAAAAGGAAGCCTCACTAACCCATGAAAACACCCATTATACTCAAAATGTTATTGTCTATACAAGATCTAAGGCACTTACGCGTCACCCACACATGGTCTAGTTGCCCTGATTTGTCCTCCTTTTTTGTGTTGATGGAATTCATAGCTAGCTGAAGTTTCTTTCTGTGCAAGGTATGCTTGATGCCGAGTTCCTTTATTAAGAAAAAAATACTGTAAGCATTCCTTTTATGTGGCTATAATTCTGGTCATATATCAGACTTATTATGTACAGTATATTATGTGAAATATATTACCACTTATCTTTCATTATAATTACATGGAAAGTATAGAGTACTTTCAGTGGCCACATTGAGTCGACTTATTGTTGCTTTGGTTGTTCCCATAAATCATGAACCCATATTAAAAAAATAAATAAATAAAAACGATAATAAAAAAAAAAAAAAAAAACGTACCTGTCTTGCTGTGCATGCTTCCAACCTCTGCTGTTTTGTAGAGCTAAACTGGCCAAAGATTCTTCAGCATCCAACACACTTCTAAAATTTGTAGATTCCTGCATCCTCCACCATGCACTGTGGGTCCACCTTCTACGTCACTGCTGTGTCCCTGCAGAGCTGTAGTAGAAACCACAGCATGTAGATGGGGATGCAAACATCTGACACACTCAGAGTGTTGGATGCAGAAGATTCCTTGGCTGCCGCAGCTCTGCAAGCCATGGCGACAGTATTGTGTTTTTGCGGCTAGCTATCTGTCACTATATCTCAGTAACCCCTGCACAAATTTAGATGAGGGCAAGTGTCATGTGTACAAGACTAACCCGCTAGAACACCCAGGTCAGCCCTCTCAGCCATTGGCTAAGAGCGCTGATTGGGAGCCGATCGGCAGACTTTTTCGCTTTGTTTTTTGTCAGACCAACGCCAGTACACACGGGCCGAATGCTGGCCAGTTTCTATTGAACTGGACAATGTTGTCCAACATTCGGCCATATGTACTAGGCTTTATGTTCTCCTGGTGATCAATCTTCCGTAAAGTAAATATAAAAATCTGTGAAACTTATTTACATTACATTCCTTCTAAATGGTACTTTCTCACCTTTTCTAGGCTCTGAGGTGTGGCGGTTAGTAACGTATGACCTGAATTCACCCATTGTCTTGCAAATATGACGTACTGTCCCCGACCAAAGTCTTCCAGCCAGTTGCAGACCTGCTCATTACTCCACTGAGCAAAAGGAGCGTTATAATCACTGCAAATACAAAGAATAAACGTGTTAATTAGTGTAGGAATATCACAGATGAAAGCAAAAATTTGCCTCGACTTTGAATATTTAAAAATTTGAATATAAATTCCATCTAAAGTCCCACATTGGTGTCTCTCTTTAGAATTCTATACTGTTGTCACTTTTATGCAGAGTACATCGTGCGAAATGCCAGAATCGACGAATCCCAAGCTGAAATTAAGATTGCTGGGAGAAATATCAACAACCTGAGATAGGTAGATGATACCACACTAATGGCAGAAAGTGAAAAAGAACTAAATAGTCCATTAACGAAGGTGAAATACAAGAGCACAAGAGCTGGCTTGAAATTGAGCATTAGGCTGTGTTCACACCATAGCGATGCGGGAACGCCGCAAATCCGCGGCGTTTTCCCGCATCGCATGCCTCCCGCCGGCAGTTCACACTGCCCTATGCGGACTGCTGGGAGTGTCAATGATATGTTAATGACACCCCCAGATCCGTCCGCATATCGCAGTGCGATCTGCACACTCGCACAGGAATCGGATCGCATGGTGTGAACACCCATGCGATCCTATTCTGCTGCGGACCAAAAAAAGGGTCCCGTGCGAGTTTGCTGCGGGAGCGATGCGAATTCAGCCATACTATCTGTATGGCTGAACTCACATCTCTACGGAGATCGGATGTGATTTGCACTGCAGTGCGGTGCGAATCACATCCGGATCTCCCCCCGCAGCAGTGTGAACCCAGCCTTAAAGTGGTTGTAAACCCTTACAAACCACTTTGACCTACAGGTAAGCCTAGATTAAGGCTTACCTGTAGGTCCAAGTAACATCTCCTAAACCTATATGGTTTAGGAGATATTCGCCCGAAAACGGGCACCGCTGTCTACGGCGCATGCGCCGTAGACAGCGGCACGCAGGCGCACTGAGCGCGGCCTTTCCAAGAATGGAGCTGCCGCGCGCGACGACTCCCGTGCGCATGCGCGGGAGTGACGTCATCGCGGCTTCGCCGAATGACAGCGGCGGAGCTGCGAGACCCCACCAACAAGATGGATGCGGTGGACTACAGGGGACAGCGGCAACTTCGCTGGCTCCTGTGTCAGGTAAGTGACACATAATGGGCTACTATGCGATGCATAGTAGTCCATTATGCTTTGCCTTTGCAGGGAATGAAAGAGGAAGTAAACTCATCAGGGCTTACTTCCTCTTTAAGAAAACCAAGATTGTGGCAACTAGTCCCATTACTCCTTGGCAAATAGAAGAAGTCATGGAAAAAGTGACAGATTTTATCTTCCTAGGCTCCATGATCACAGCAGACTATGACTGTAGCCATGAAATTAAGAGACACTTGCTTCTATGAAGGAAAGCAATAGCAAACCTAGACTACATCTTAAAAAGCAGAGACGTCACCTACCAACAAAGTGTAGTACAGTCAAAGCTATGGTATTCCCAGTAGTAAAGTAGGACCATAAGAAAGGCTGACTGTCGAAGAATAAATGCATTTGAACTATGGGGTTGGAGAAGACTATTGAAAGTCCCTTGGATGGCAAGAAGATCAAACCAGTCAGTCAAACAGGCAGGACAGAAACTAAAGATGAAACTCAAATACTTTGGCCACCTAATACGAAGAGGAGACTCATTGGAAAAGACCCTGATGCTGGAAAAACATGGATGGAAAAAAGAGAAGCGGATGACAGAAAACAAGATGAATAGATAGCATCATCGAAACAAGGAACATGAAGTGAAGCAAGCTCCGGGAGGCAGTGGATGACAGAAAAGCCTGGCGCGCTATGGTCCATGAGGTCACAGAGTCAGACATGACTTAACGACTGAACAACTGTTGAAAATACAAAGCAAAATTCTTTAATTTGCAACTACATTTTTATACTTTCTTTGCAGCCTTATTAATTTTAGGTGAAAAGAAAAATACCCAGAATTTTCCTACTGCATGGAGAACAAAGCTATCCACAGGTTTGGACACACCGTATCATTGACAGACACGTGCAGTTCTATATGTAAAAGAAATAGCATGTTGCTGTTCAAAAGCTCAGCAAGCCTATAGGTTTGCTTAATACCCCACATTCAGAAAACATCTAGTATTCTTTTTAAAGGATGCAAGGTGTTCTGTGAATAGAGGTGGCACAAATAATAGTCACAATCTCCCCTCCTTCAACATCTTGCATAGCATGAAAAGAATATGAGACATTTTCTGAATGGAGAAGGTGCAGAGGGAGTGATCCCTTATCACCTTTGTACTTGATGAAGAAGTGTCTCAGCACTGGACATTGGGGCTGAAATAAATGTTTTCTCAACCACACACTTCATTAGTGGCAATTTAATTTTACAGTGCAAATGTCCAAAACTGTTTTTGGTCTGAGGTTTCTGGCTAGTGCCTGCGCCAAGCATTTGTTTTTATGGATTGGCATGTACATACAATATCCTTTTCTCTTAGGGGAAATGCAACTCCTGCTCTCACACTGCACTTGGTATAGAAGGGTAATGGCTACACCCCTCATCATGGACACCCTTACACAGACTTGTATTGCTGAAGAATGGCGGGGGCATAAAAAGGAAAAAATATATAAAATCAGCCCAACTGCTGTAATAGGAAGTTGGAGCCAAGAGGTTGTTAGCCTAGCTTAAAGTATATCTATTTCTGTGACTTCAATTGGGCTTTAAAAGCAGACCTTCACTCTCCCTGCCCACTTTCTATCATCCACCCTTTCCCTTACAACCTTAATTGTATTTATTTACCGTTTATGTTTTTATGGCGAGCACATCACGTATTTTCGCCTAGGAGAAAATTACATATGTAGTGCTCACAGACTCCCGGGATATACTGTACACTATACAGGCATACTCCACTTTTAAGTACACAATGTAGTATATTTACTAAAGCTGGAAAGTGTAAAATCAGGCTCACTTCTGCATATAAACCAATGAGCTTCCAGGTTTTATTATCAAAGCTTAATTGAACAAGCTGGGGTTAGAAGCTCATTGGGTTTTATGCAGAAGTGAGCCTGAATTTGCACTGTATGCCTGTATTGGGACACCTGCCTTTACATGCTCATAAATGTTAATGGCATTCCAGTCTTAGTCCATAGGGTTCAATATCGAGTTGGCCCACCCTTTGCAGCTATAACAGCTTCAGCTCTTCTGGGAATGCTGTCCACAAGGTTTAGGAGTGTGTCTATGGGAATGTTTGACCATTCTTTCAGAAGTGCATTTGTGAGGTCAGGCACTGATGTTGGACGAGAAGTCCTGGCTCGCAGTCTCCGCTCTAATTCATCCCAAAGGTGTTCAATCGGGTTGAGGTCGGGGCTCTGTGCAGGTCAGTCAAGCTCCTCCACGCCAATGTTCCCTTCCGCCGCCGCTCCACCCAGGTCTCCCATCCCATCAGGAGACCCGACCGACCAGCGGACATGTCCACCGGCTGTCTGGAGACCCAAGCAAAGCCGGAATTGGGTTTGATCGGGTCTCTGATGTAGTAACGACGTCACTTCCTGTTTACTAGGCTGCAAACTGTGGCAATTTTTTAAAAAATCCACAGAATTCAAAAACGCTGATTTTGGCGTTTTGAATACTTTGAAGTGCAGAAGAGGGGTTTGGGGTCTTCCACTGTGCAGTGTGTGGGGCTGTGTAAATCACAGTATTGGATGAGCAGGATGAAAAAAATTTTGGCCAGGTAAATAGATCACACAAATGTATATTATCTTTGTATTTAGCTGTCTACCTGTTGATGTCCTTATGTCATTTACCGGTGTTTACCTGTAGACTGAAGAGGACATTCTGTTGCGTGCAGAACTGGAGGCTGCAGCCAAGAGTCACCCGGATCAGTTTAAGCTGTGGTACACTCTGGACCGGACTCCTCAAGGTAAGACCAAGGAGGGTTATTTCATCAAAAATGGACATGCTGTGATGATTTTCAAGGATCAAGTGGATCTTTTGAAGCACTAGTCTACATGTTTTGTAACAATCCCGGTCCATTGCACCACCTAGTTCTTCTCTCCTCTTGTGATGGTGGCAAGTGTCGCAGGTAGGCCACAGAAATACATTGGGGGCTTGTCTGATTTATTTATTTTTGATTGTGGCAAATAAAAATTAATTAGACTTGTCAAACCAACTAGGTACTCCCATCCTCCAAAGTCATGCATCAGTTAAACAGTTTAACCACTTCACGCCCGCTCTATAGCCAAAAGAAGGCTACAGAGCTAACTACCGGGAGGTCATCCCTGGACATCCTCCTGTTTACTTCCCCAATGCGCGCCGCCGCGGGCGTGCATCGGGGAAGTTCTGTGTTGGCCATGTCCCTCGGACACAGCCAATCACAGATCGTGCTAAATGGCCAATCACAGCGGCCATTTAGCACTCGATCAGCCTGTCCAATGAGCGGTGATCCCATATGTAAACATATGAGATCATCTCTCATCGCCGGCTCCCCTCCTCACACAGAGACAGCATGTGAGGAGGGAGAGCTTCCATGCTGCAGCTGCAGCGTCAGTGACAGTGAGTACACACATAGTAAAACACACACACACACACTGTCCGTGCCATGTGTCCCCAGTGCCAACTATCAATGCCACCTGTCCCCAGTGCCATCTAACAGTGTCATCTGTCCCCAGTACCACCTGTCCCCAGTGCCACCTATCCGTGCCATCTGTCCTCAGTGCCACGTGCCACCTGTCCCCAGTGCGACCCGTCCCTAGTGCCACATGTCCCCAGTGCCATCTGTCATCAGTGCCACGTATTAGTGCCATCTGTCATCAATGTCACATCAGTGTCACGTGCCATCTGTGCCACGTATCAGTGCCATCTGCCATCAGTTCCACGTCAGTGTCACGTGTCATTGTCCTGGTGCTCCAGAGCCTTCAAAAGTGTAATAGGTAGTCAACAATTTAGATGTGTAATGTATGCTCCTAGAACACGTGACGGCGCTCCCTGCATGTTGGGTCTCTCTAAGTGGCCAGGCTGTGAAAAAGTCCCACACATGTGGTATTGTAATACTCGGGAGGAGTAGCAGAATGTATTTTGGGGCATTATTTGTGGTATACACATGCCATGTGAGAGAAATAACCTATTACATTGACAATTTTGTGGGAAAAAAATAAAAAACAAAAGAATCTTCATTTTGCAAAGAATTGTGGGAAAAAATGACAACACCAAAAACCTCACCATTCCTCTTACTAAATACCTTGGAATGTCTACTTTCCAAAAAGGGGTCATTTGGGGGGTATTTGTACTTTCCTGGCTTGTTCGGGTCACAAGAAATGAGATAGGCCACCAGTACATCAGATGTGATCATTTTTTTTATGATTTGCACCACAGCTTGTAGACTCTCTAACTTTCACAAAGACCAAATAATATCCACTAATTTGGGTTATTTTTACCAAAGATATGTAGTATAAATTATGGCCAAAATTTATGAAGAAAAATTAATAATTTGCATAATTTTATCACAGAAACAAAATTTTTGTTTTTTTCATTTATAGCGAAAAAAATAAAAAACCCAGAGGTGATCAAATACCACCAAAAGAAAGCTCTATTTGTGGGAAAAAAAGGACAAAAAATTCATTTGGGTACAGTGTTGCATGACTGAGTAATTGTCATTCAAAATGCGAGAGCACCGAAAGCTGAAAATTGATCTGGGCAGGAGGGGTGTTTAAGTGCCCAGTAGGCAAGTGGTAAATGGGTGATAGAGAGCTGCCTTGCTGTTAAACCTTTGAATTACTCTTCAATCTAGAGTCCAGCTTTGTCTGAATTACTTATTTCTTTGGGCCGCATATACGGTATGGTAGTTGACAAACTATGTTCATGTTCAAAAAGTATTATATATGATTTTTCTTTCTTCAGGCTGGAAGTACGGCTCTGGCTTTGTCACGGCAGATATGATTAAGAAGCACTTGCCTTCTCCTTCTGATAACCCACTTGTGCTAATGTGTGGACCCCCTCCCATGATCCAGTTTGCCTGTCAGGACAACCTGACCAAGCTTGGCTACCCTGAAGACAGAAGGTTTGCTTACTAAAAACTCAGCAAACCACGACTGGTGCAACTGTGCCAAACAACCGAATGCTGGCAACTGGGAATACTAAAGATACCTCAAATTTGGCAGATAGCCACATGTTGACCTAAGGCCAATTCCATCCAAAGCTGATAGTTTCTCCTCCCAACAAGCCAGATTAAAGAGCTCACCTTGTCATGGTGGAATGACCCAGTTATTTATTGAATGTTACAGAATTTTCAGGAAAGTGTTAGCTTTGTAACAGCTGCAACAGTTGATTGAAACTGGGAATTCTTATGGTGGTATCTCACCAACGACATCTTAAAAAAAAAAGATGGTATGTAATTCAACTTGCCAGTAATCATGCAAAATGAAAATAACAGTTTTTGGTTGGAGTTGTCCTTTAAAACATATGCAGTAAACTTCATTGGTACTGTAATTTAGGCTTGCATTGTTGCAATAGATTATGATCTATGGGTATTGCACGTACAGACACAATTTCTCCCAATAGAGGATTCCCTTAACAATCAGGTGATTTAAATCAGAAAGATAAAGAAGCTCAAGAGCGGAGTACTCTATCTTATGGGGTTGATCAGGTTGGACCTGTTCATAAGCAAAATAGGGATCTGCATTTTTCATGGAGATCACATTGAAACAGATTGAGGTTGATTTACTAAAACTGAAGAGTGTAAAATCTGGTGTAGCTGTGCGTAGTAACCAATCAGCTTCTAACTCCAGCTTGTTCAATTAAGCTTTGACAAAAAAAATAAAAAAATGGAAGCTGATTGGTTTCTGTGCCCAGCTGCACCAGATTTTTCACTCTCCAGTTTTAGTAAATCAACCCCATTGCACTACAAATGACATAAGATCGCAGTTTAAAGAAGTCAGGCACAATGCAAAAGTTATTTATTCATTTTACATTCCACTATTACCAAGAAATAAGCAGTGACTTTGTAGCATTAATCTAGATACTGACACACTGTGAGGGACAACTCAGGAGGTATACTTCAGCTGTATATTTTTAGAAAATCTCTTTACATTTTATACCTGGAAGTGACTAATATAATTCTAAAATGTGAATTTGTTAACATTTAGGTTGATGTCTTTACATCCTAAAGTTTCAATTATTAAACTGTTATTCTGTACCATGAGTGCTGTGTGAGTACATGTCTAGATCAGCTATTTTCAACAAGGTCCTGTGGAACCCTAGGGTTCCTCCAGAGGTTACTAGGGGTATTTTGAACAGTGGCTAGTTGACCTCCCAAAAGCTTTTTTGTCAAAGCTTAATTGAACAAGCTGAAATTAGAAGCGGATTGGCTACCATGCACAGCAACAGATTTTGCACTCTCCAGTTTTAGCAAATAAACCCCTATGTGTCGCAAGTTGCAGTAGTGTGAACCAAGGCTTATAAAGGGCTTAAATGGTCCCAGGAGCCATGGACAGGGCCCCGGCGATAGGACCTTGGCGATCAGGGGGGGCTGTAATGGTTTCTTGCACCAGGGCCCTGAAGGTTCTAGTTGTGCCTTTGAGCCCAGATCCTCTTCTTCTTGCGTTCCTAACCGACACTTCTGGCCCCTGACCAGTGCCCCCACAGCCAGCAGCTGAGCCGCCACTTTGTATGTCCATTCAGACATGGAGCCGCTGTTGGCCCTGCCCCCTCTCCTCATTGGCTCAATGACTTTGATTGACAGCTGTGGGAGCCAATGGTGCTACTCTGCCGTCTCAGCCAATGAGGAGGGAGAGTCCTGGGCAGCCGAGACACTCCTGCAACATTGCTGGATTGAAGTGGGCTCAGTTAAGAATAAGGGGGTCTGTTGCCCACAGGAGTTTTTTTTTATCTTCATGCAAAGAATGCATAAAGATAAAAAAAAACCTTCTGCCTTTACCACCACTTTAAGTTTTCATTTCTGTCTAGGGGACACACAAAAGAAGATTTACTTACCCAACCCTCCACTCTCAAGGCAGATGGTGTCCTCCCATACTGTGGCAGTAAACTTTTCCTTGGCATCCTCACTTATGATAGAGGGTTGCAGGCCCCGCATTGGTCTTCATGACACCAGAGGACCTTACACAACTAGATTGCAAGGGAGAAGAGGCTGTGGGGGCTGGGGGCCGGTCTAGCGCCCAAATTAGTGTTCCTATTGGACGATTTCTCACATATTACTATTCTGGGGACTACTTGAAATTAGGGATTTTTTTTTCACTTGGTAATAATGGTCACCAGGTGTAATAGAAGGAGATAATCGTCCTAACGGGCAAACAGATAGCAATACAACCCTCACAGTTGTTCCAATTACTCTACTCTTTATCCAAAACTGAAAAACTGTTTCTAAAGAATTACGTAACTTTTCCCAAAATCCGATTATGCAGGTAAGGGGTGCTTATAGATCAAACCAACTGTGCACTTTGAGTAAAGTTGGATAATGCCCCTGTTAACGGTCTATGCCATTTGTCTACCTCCCAGAGTTTGGCTGAAAAACGTCAAGAGATGGTGTCCCCCATCTTGCCTTGTTGCCAAGATGATCTATGCGCATGTATGGTTTGCTGTCTGCTGTGTCACAGCAGAGCTAAGCTCAGAGGTACTGTGACAGGGAAGAGGGAGTGCAGATTTGAACCGGGCAGAGGTGACTTCTGTGAGGGTGAGCCAGTAAAATCAGGGATTATGTTGGCAACGCCCTAGCGAAAAGGCAGGATGTGGAAGACCATCTGACAATGCAGTAGACGGATTTTAGTTCTCAATGGACTATGAGTGAGCTGATAAGCGAGCTCATAGTCCATTCTCCCTTCTTTCAGCTTTTTAATTGGAAGCCCATATATCAGTACAGGCAGAAAGTAGGGGAGAGAGTGTGCAGGAGCCTGATCTTACACCTGCAATTTACTCAGTCTACCGGAACATGGTAAATGCACATTATTTTTGCTGCAAAAATGTGCATTTATTTATTTTTGTAAAAGGTAACTTATTCTTTAATCACAGTGCACGGTTAGTTTTTATTGACAGGTGCCTCTTACCTACATAAGCAGTTTTTTTGGGAATGATAAACTAACCCTTTAAAGGCTAAGTTCACCATTTGCACCATGTTACGCGTTACACCTTTATTTCCAGCCTCCACACACATTGGCAAGCCCAGAACCAGCATATTGGGTGCAGGGCCGGATTAAGAGCATCATGGGCCTGGTGCTGAGGATTTTGATGGGCATTTTTATAGAAATAAATAAAATGAAAACAAAAAATAAATGAAATATTTGAAACAAACCACTCATTCACACTGTATGCGCAAGAGAAGCCATGTGAACGAGTCCTTCATTTTTTAAATGATTTATTACATTTTTTAATTATTTTTTCATTTATTATTATTTGTTGCAGTTTTTCTATTTTTTCCACAATGCTTTTTTGTGGGAATGGAGCAGTGTCAGTACTTCATACACAGGGGGGTCCAGAGCAGGGGGAATCTAATGGACAGTCAGGGGGGCGCAATTACAAGCACCGATCTCCCTCTAGAGGAGGTGAAGTGGCTTTCAGCTGCTTCATGGAGAGCCAAAGAGGGAGACTGTCGTGGTGATGGTGCTTGTGATTGCCCCCCCCGCCACACCGATCACCCCTGACTTTCAGATTCCCCTGTTGCAGGAGGTACAAGGAGCGTCTCATGCAGTGCAGTATCCAAATGGTCAGTCTGTCACTGCTGGGCCTATATTAAGGTAGAGGCCTGGAGCTGCAGCTCCAATAGCCCCTATGTTAATTCAGCCCTACGTGATCGCTGCGCTACATCATACCCCTTCAAAGCCCAGGCTTCTTCTTTTACCTCCTCCATCTGGCACAACTTCTTCCTGAGACTTATAGTACCACCGAGTCTCTCAGTTTAAAATCTCCAGATGGGGACAACATCCTCCGCAAATCCCTGCAGTTCCCAGCAGCTCCCTGGGTGGGCTTTCCCTGGGATATTCTGCCACCAATCCTTGCCCTTCTGCTGTCTGAGTGGTAGGTGGGACCGCCATCCAGCAGCCGTAGAGTCCTCTTTTTGCTCTTCTCTAGCCCAGCAGTAGGGATGAGCTTCGAGTTCGAGTGGAACTCATGTTCTACTCGAACATTGCCTGTTCGCCTGTTCAGCGAACAGTGAACAATTTGGGCTGTTTGCAGCAAATTCGAAAAGCCGGAACACCCTATATAAGTCTATGGGAGAAATCTAAAGTGCTAATTTTAAAGGGTAATATGCAGGTTACTGTCCTAAAAAGTGTTTGGGGACCCGGGTCCTGCCCCAGGGGACATGGATCAATGCAAAAAAAAGTTTTAAAAACGGACGTTTTTTCAGGAGCAGTGATTTTAATAATGATTAAAGTGAAACAATAAAAGTGTAATATTGCTTTAGATTTCGTAGCTGGGGGGTATCTATAGTATGCCTGTGAAGGGGCGCATGTTTCTGGGGCTTAGAACTGTCCCTGCACAAAGTGTAATTTGTGCAGGAAAAAAAGTCTTTTAAAATCACTTGCGGCTATTGTCGGGTCCCGTAATACAGAGAACATTCAATGAGTGTTCTCTGCATTAGCCGACAATTCATTCATTCATTGATAAAAAAAAAAAAAAAAAGCGTGGGGGTTCCCCTAAATTCAATTACCAGGCCCTTCAGGTCTGACATGGATATTAAGGGGAACCCCGTGTCAAATTAAAAAAAAAATTGACGTGGGGGTCCCCCTAAATATCCATAACCAGACCCTTTGGGTCTGATATGGATTTTAAGGGGAACCCCGCATCAAATTAAAAAAAAAATGACATGGGGGTCCCCCTAAAAATCCATATCAGACCCTTTATCCGAGCACGCAACCTGGCAGGCCGCAGGAAAAGAGGGGGGGACGAGAGAGCGGCCCCCCCTCCCTCCTGAACCGTACCAGGCCACATACCCTCAACATTGGGAGGATGCTTTGGGGGTCTGTGACCCCTCAAAGCACCTTGTCCCCATGTTGATGAAGACAAGGGCCTCATCCTCACAACCCTGGCCGTTGGTTGTGAGGGTCTGCGGGCGGGGGGCTTATCAGAATCTGGAAGCCCCCTTTAACAAGGGGACCCCCAGATCCCGGCCCCCCCCTGTTTGAAATGGGAAGGGGGTACAAAAGTACCCCTACCATTTCACAAAGAAAGTGTCAAAATGGTTAAATAAGACAAACACACTTTTGAAAAATTCCTTTATTAAAAATAAAAAAAATAAAAAAAAGATTCCAGCGGTGCTAATCCACTCTTGCTATCCAGCGACGGGTCTCCGGGGTCCAGCGATGGATGATCATATCCAGCGACGGGGGATCT
Source organism: Lithobates pipiens (assembly GCF_037356315.1). Classification (NCBI taxonomy): domain Eukaryota; kingdom Metazoa; phylum Chordata; class Amphibia; order Anura; family Ranidae; genus Lithobates; species Lithobates pipiens. The sequence continues at coordinate 214,344,906 of NW_027507686.1, read as the reverse complement.
CTCAGTCCAGCGCTGTCCATACATCCTTCTTCTGTCTCCACAACGGAGACACTGCAGAGATCCCAGCGCTGACGTTTCTTATATTAGGAGGGCGGGGCCACCGCGCCACCTGACCCCGCCCCTCTGACGCTGGAGAGGGAAGCCAGGGGTTCCCCAGTGACGTGTGGGTGACCCCACCCCCTCTGATGTAACGGAAACCTGAGTTACATCAGAGGGGGCGGGGTCACCCACACGTCACTGGGGAACCCCTGGCTTCCCTCTCCAGCGTCAGAGGGGCGGGGTCAGGTGACGGGTGGCCCCGCCCTCCTAATATAAGAAACGTCAGCGCTGGGATCTCTGCAGTGTCTCCGGAGTTGAGACAGAAGAAGGATGTATGGACAGCGCTGGACTGAGAGATCCCCCGTCGTTGGATATGATCATCCATCGCTGGACCCCGGAGACCCATCGCTGGATAGCAAGAGTGGATTAGCACCGCTGGAATCTTTTTTTTATTTTTTTTATTTTTAATAAAGGAATTTTTCAAAAGTGTGTTTGTCTTATTTAACCATTTTGACACTTTCTTTGTGAAATGGTAGGGGTACTTTTGTACCCCCTTCCCATTTCAAACAGGGGGGGGGGGCGGGATCTGGGGGTCCCCTTGTTAAAGGGGGCTTCCAGATTCTGATAAGCCCCCCGCCCGCAGACCCTCACAACCAACGGCCAGGGTTGTGAGGATGAGGCCTTTGTCTTCATCAACATGGGGACAAGGTGCTTTGAGGGGTCACAGACCCCCAAAGCATCCTCCCAATGTTGAGGGTATGTGGCCTGGTACGGTTCAGGAGGGAGGGGGGGCGCTCTCTCGTCCCCCCCTCTTTTCCTGCGGCCTGCCAGGTTGCGTGCTCGGATAAAGGGTTTGATATGGATTTTTAGGGGGACCCCCACGTCAATTTTTTTTTAATTTGATGCGGGGTTCCCCTAAATATCCATGTCAGACCTGAAGGGCCTGGTAATTGAATTTAGGGGAACCCCCACGCTTTGCTTTTTTTTTTTTTTATCAATGAATGAATGAATTGTCGGCTAATGCAGAGAACACTCATTGAATGTTCTCTGTATTACGGGACCCGACAATAGCCGCAAGTGATTTTAAAAGACTTTTTTTCCTGCACAAATGACACTTTGTGCAGGGACAGTTCTAAGCCCCAGAAACATGCGCCCCTTCACAGGCATACTATAGATACCCCCCAGCTACGAAATTTAAAGGAATATTACACTTTTATTGTTTCACTTTAATCATTATTAAAATCACTGCTCCTGAAAAAACGGCCGTTTTTAAAACTTTTTTTTGCATTGATCCATGTCCCCTGGGGCAGGACCCGGGTCCCCAAACACTTTTTAGGACAGTAACTTGCATATTAGCCTTTAAAATGAGCACTTTAGATTGTGAACGTTCGAGTCCCATAGACTTTAATAGGGTTCTAAAGTTCACACGAAGTTTAGGTCTGTTCGCAGGTTCTGGTGCAAACCGAACAGGGGGGTGTTCGGCTCATCCCTACCCAGCAGCTCTGGCAGGAAGAAGTAGAGAGGTAAGCCGTGTGTGACAACCCATCATGCAGAGGGACAAAGCCCAGGCTTCAAAAGCAGTAATGTATTCAAAAAACACTACAGGGATTTAACCGCTTTAATACCAGGCCTTTTTCTGACACTTGTTGCTTAAAAGTTAAAATCTGTATTTTTTGCTAGAAAATTACAAAGAACCCCAAACATTATATAAATTTTTTAGCAGAGACCCTAAAGAATAAAATGGTGGCCGTTGCAATATTTTATGTCACACTGTATTTGCGCAGCGGTCTTTTAAACACAATTTTTTGGGGGAAAAATATACTTCAATGAATTAAATAAAAAAGAAAAGTTAGCCCATTTTTTTTTTTTGTATAATGTGAAAGATGATGATATGTCAAGTAAATAGATAACTAACATATCAAGCTTTGAAATTGCGCAAACTCGTGAAATGGAGCCAAACTTCGGTACTTAAAAATGTCCATAGGCGACGCTTTAAAAATACATTTTATGGTTACCCATTTAGTGTTCCAGAGGAGGTCTTGTGTTAGAATAATTTCTCTTGCTCTAACAATCGTGGCGTTACCTCACATGTGTGGTTTGGACACTGTTTAAATTTGTGGGCGTGACTTACGTATGCGTTTACTTTGGTGCATGAGCATGTAGGGATGGGGGGGGCTTTAAAAAAAAAAAAAAATTCTCTTATTTTTTTCACTTTAAATTATTATTTTTTTATCAGCAATAGTCACGTGTCAGGTATTTTTTTTTGGAGGGTATGATTAAATAATTGATAAACGCACCGGGGTTAGTAGTCAAGGATTACAGCTTATTGCGAATCATTAGGGTGGAGGTCCTTCAACAACAGAATTTAAATACTCAAAATTGAACCTGAGAGTCAAGAAGAGACCACCCAAATAAGTAGTTCTAAAGTGAGGACCAACTGCAGCGTTTTTGAGGGTTTTTTTTGGGGGGGGGGATCTGGGGTCTATAAGGCCCCAAATCCCTCCTTTGCATTTTAAAGTAGTCAAAACGCCAAGATTGGCGTTTTTGAATGCTAACATTTTTTTTTTAACCACTTTCAGACCGGACCATTTTGCTGGCTTAAGACCAGACCACTTTTTGCGATTCGGCACTACTTCGCTTTAACTGACAATTGCGCGGTCGTGCGACGTGGCTCCCAAACAAAATTGACGTCCTTTTTTTCCCACAAATAGAGCTTTCTTTTGGTGGTATTTAATCACCCCTGCGGTTTTTATTTTTTGCGCTATAAACAAAAATAGAGCGACAATTTTGAAAAAAAAAAACATTATTTTTTAGTTTTTGTTATGATAATTATCCCCCAAAAATGTGTAAAAAAAAAAAATTTTTCCCCTCAGTTTAGGCCGATACGTATTCTTCTACATATTTTTGTTAAAAAAAATCGCAATAATCGATTATTGATTGGTTTGCACAAAATTTATAGCGTTTACAAAATAGGGGATAGTTTTATGGCATTTTTATAAATATTTTTTTTTTTACTAGTAATGGCGGCGATGAGCGATTTTTATTGAGACTGCGACATTATGGCGGACACATCGGACATTTTTGACACATTTTTGGGACCATTGTCGTTTATACAGCAATCACTGCTATACAAATGCACTGATTCCTGTGTAAATGACACTGGCAGTGAAGGGGTTAACCAGTGGGTGGCAGTGTAGGGGTTAAGTGTTCCTAGGGGTGTGTTACTAACTGTGGGGGGCTGGGCTTTGTTTTAGTGAACACTGATCTCTGCTCCAATCACATGGAGCAGAGATCAGCATCACTTGTTGCTAGGCAGAACGGGGAGATGCTGTTTACAACGGCATCTCCTCGTTCAGCCACCCCGTGAGACGATCGTGGGTATGCTCGTGGGTCGGGGACTCACGGGGGTCCCGACTGGCACGCGAGCGCTCTCCGCCCGGCGGCGCGCTCGCTATGGCAGGGCAGCATTTAAAACTGCACGTACCTGTACCCTGGTATGCCTGCCCGTGCCATTCTGCCGACGTATATCGGCGTGCACCGGTCGGGAAGTGGTTAAAGCTGGCGATGTTGGCTGCCGAGTAAAACGGAAGTGTCATTGTGACGCTGCTTCAGTGTCACCATATCTTAAAGTGGTTGTAAACCCTTACAAACCACTTTGACCTACAGGTAAGCCTAGATTAAGGCTTACCTGTAGGTCCAAGAAATATCTCCTAAACCAAAAGACAGGCACCGCGCCGTAAACAGCGGCGCGCAGGCGCACTGAGCGAGCCGCTGTTAACGGCGATATGCCGTGAGTGGCGGCTCCCGTGCGCATGCGCGGGAGTGACGTCATCACGGCTCCGTCGAATGACAGCGCCGGAGCAGCGAGACCCACCGAGAAGATGGAGGCTCCGTACACAAGGGGACAGCGGTGACTTCGCTGGCTCCTGTGTCACGTAAGTGACACATAATGGACTACTATGTGATGCATAGTAGTCCATTATGCTTTACCTTTGCAGGGAATCAAAGAGAAAGTAAACCCATCAGAGTTTACTTCCTCTTTAAGAGACACAATAAAAGCCATATCTGGCTTTGTTTGGGTGTCCAGCCAGCTGGCGGATGTGCCGGCTGGTCGCTGGGGCCTCCCGGTGGGACGGAGAGCCCGGATATAGCGGTGGGAGGGGACATCCTTTCCCTCTACTTGTGATAACAATTGAGCGGCTGCTTAGCTGCATCGGTTGTTATCACAAGAAAGCCGACCGTCACCTCTAAAAAAAACAGTAGCGGGGTGATGCCTGGAGCTGCACATCCCCCCGGTACAACCACTTGTAGCAGAATGACGTACAGGCATGCGATTTTGCATCATGCGGTTAAACTGCAACTACTATAAGTACTTCGATTTGACTTACTATCAGCCTCGTAGGTTGCTGGTCACAGACTGGAGCAACGTGTCCCGTGTTTTCAAATGCAGAACAACATTGAACAGTAAGGTTTCCATTTTATTCTATGAGGCCCATTGTCATGTGAGTGATGTGCCGTCATCCCAGAGAAGTACAGACACTTCTTTGGGGCAGGATTCCGTGTTTTTAGCCCAACAGAAATCAACTGGAGCACCTGAAAAACATACGTAACCTAACAGCCAGTCTCCTCCTCCTCCAAGTATCCTCCTTCCAATTGGCTGAAACAAAAACCCTTACACCTGAACATGTATGAAAAACACAAGTGAAGAAGCCGACACTCACGTGTGCACCGAGCTTTAGCATGTTGTAATTCAGGCAGAACTGACCAATCAGTAGCTGTGTCTAAATAGTAACCATATTTTCTGCAGCAATCATGTGACCAGAGCCTCCGCAGCCCTGGAATGAGCGATTTCCCAAAAAGGATGCAATTAGGCTTTATTAACCGCTTCCGGGCCGTCCCACACATATGTACTGCGGCAGGGCGGCCCTTCAGAGCAAAATCATACCTGTCCTGTACATGATTTTTTTTCTTTGGGTCGGGGCGCCGCCAGTGGACCCGCTGTCTGCTGGGACCCACTGATCGCTCCCGAGGCAGACAGAACGGTGGTCTGCCTATGTGAACAAGGCAGATCGCTGTTCTGTTAGAGGGGAAGATGGAGATCTTGTGTTTCTGCTAATCAGGAAAATGGATCTCTGTCTTCCCCCAGTAAAATCACCTCCCCCACAGTTAGAAAGCATCCCCAAGGAACATGGTTAACTCTTTGATCGCCCCTGATGTTAACCCCTTTTCTGCCAATGTCATTAGTACAGTGACAGTGCATATTTTAACTGCTTGCCGACCAGCCGCTGCAGTTTTACTATGGCAGAATGGCATGGGCAGACAAATCACCTTTTATGTTGCTCCCTCTGGTGGCCACTAGGAGCGCATGTGCCCGCAACTCACCCCCGGAGTCGATGTGAGTGCCCGGTGGTCTCGATTACTCGTAGCATGACGAGAAACGGGATCTGTGTGTGTAAATACTGAGATACGCTTCTCTGATGGGAGACGTGACAGATCGTCTGTTCCTACAAAGTATGAACAGCGATCTGTCATCTCCCCTAGTCTGTCCCCTCCCCCTTTCAGTTAGAACACACACTAGGGAACACAATTAACCCCTTGATCGCCCAATAGTGTTAACCCCCTTCACTGCCAGTGACATTTTTACAGTAATCAATGCATTTATATAGCAATGATCGCTGTATTAATGCCAATGGTCCCAAAAATGTGTCAAAATTGTCCGATGTGTCCACCATGTCGCAGGCCTGATAAAAATCGCAGATTGCCGCCATTACTAGTAAAATAATAATAATGCTATAAATGTGTCCCCTATATAGTAGACGCTATAACTTTTGGGTAAACCAATCAATATACGCTTATTGTGATCTTTATTACCAAAAATATGTAGAGGAATACATATCGGCCTAAACTGAGGACATTTTTTTTTTTTTTTTTAAAAGGGGGATATTTATTATAGCAAAAAGTACAAAATATTGTGTTTTTTTTTTCAAAATAAAAACCGCAGAGATGAAAAGAAAGTTCTATCTGTGGGGGAAAAAGGACGTCAATTTTGTTTGGGTACAGCGTCGCACGCCTGCGCAATTGTCAGTTAAAGCAACTCCGAATCGCAAAAAGTGCTCTGGTCAGGAAAGGGGTAAAATCTTCCGAGGGTGAAGCGGTTAAGCACTGATCGCTGTATTGGTGTCCCCGGTCCCTAAAAAGTGTCCCTTAGCCCCGGTTCACATTGATGCTACTTTGAAATTGCGCTACTTCACTTGAAGCGTGATATCAAAGTAGGAAGGTCGGCGTGATTTCCGGGGCTACTTGATAGACATCAGTGTGGCTTCATGTACAGATGTCTATTGAAGCCGCACCTGAAATCGGCAAAAGTAATTCAGGAACTACTTTTGGAAATCGGTGCGGTGCCACAAAATTGTTGTGGCACCGATTGGAGCAGTGCCATTGCCTCCAATAGGCTGCGACTTGTCATGTGAGTTGGTCTCTCAAATCGCATAACAAATCGCTCCAATGTGGACCTGGGCTTAGTGTCCAATTTGTCCGCCACAATGTTCGCAGTGCCGCTAAAAATCGCTGATCGCTGCCATTACTAGCAAAAAAAATATATAAAAATCCCATTGTTTGTAGAAGGTAGAACTTTTGCGCAAACCAATCAAAATACACGTATTGGGGTTTTTTTTTGGTTTTTTTAAACAGCAGAATACATATTGGCCTAAATTGATGAACAAAATGTTTTATTTTTTTATTTTTATTGGATGTTTTATAGCAGAAAGTAAAACCTTTTTCCCCCCAATTGTCGGTCTTTAATTATAGCGCAAAAAAAGAAAACGCAGAGATCAAATACCACCAAACAGAATCTCTATTTGTGGGGAAAAGGGACATGAATTGTATTTGGGTACAATGTCACACACACTGTGCAATTGGAAGGTGAATAACGCAATGCTGTTTGGCCTGGTCATGAAGGGGGGTAAATCTTCTGGGGCTGAAGAGGTTAATCTTGGTTTCATGTTCTGCTCTATGACTGAGGATCATTTTTATAACATTCCTGTAATGATAAGGTAGAGATCTACATGGAGGGAAGAAGCTTTATTCAGAGAATTCAGAGGAATCCAGTAGTGTGACCTCCATGTGTTATAGTGATGAGGTGTGAGGAGGGGGGATGAGGGGTCTGTGTGAGGAGTAGAGGGGGGGGGGTCTGTCGTAAGTTGTCCCCCCTCTCTCCTACGTACCCACTGAGAAACATCTCCTTCCTCCCTCCAGTCATTCGTGTGACAAGGGGATAGAATGAGAGAGAACGGGCACAGCCTTCCCTCACTGCACAGCGGCGCTCTCTATTGCCATCTGCAGACTGGAGGGAGAAGAACGCCAAATCCTCTCTCCAGCTATCTTCTCCTGTCATCACGTCGGGGCTGTGCGTTGTTACGTCCAGTGCGTGCCGCTTGCTGCGAGGGGGGGGGGGCGGGCGCGTTCGCTCTGATTGGCGGAGGGGGCGGGGGGAGGGCGCGCTTACGCTGATTGGCGGAGGGGGCGGGCGGATAACGGTTATACCGAGCGAGAGACAGCTGACCGGCGCCATTTTAGTCTGTGGATTGGCAGAAGGTGTGTCTTATCGGCTTTCGTCATAGAAGAGACACAGCGCCCTCCAGCGGATTTCTCACAGATTACAGGCACAGCTTTTTCATCGGAGAGATAGTAAGTGTCATTAGAATTGATGCCGCCTTACTATTGGGATCGGGTCCAGTGTCGGGATGTGGGGGGGACACAATAGAGAGCTGGACCGGCTTGTGCTGTAATAATGTGTCAGTGTTTTCTCTTCTCCTTTCTGATGGGATCTGAGCTGCCATTAGAGATCACAGGGGCCCCGAACACCCCACTGACAGGGGCCCCTCCCCCCAGATCTAATCTTTACCCCCATGCAGTGTTTGTGTCGCCCCCCCCGATCTGCCTGGGCTGCATCCAAGCAATATGTACAGAGCTGCCTGTGAGACAGGAGATGACATGGAGCTGATATCGGGGATTGTAAGATCTGCTCGGTGTGTGACACTGTCATGTATTGTAATGTGACTGCATGGGGGGGAGGAGCTGTCAGAATTCAGAGGTGATGTCAGGGGTGGGCGGGACAGAGTAGCTATTGAGCGCCAGCCGATGGGATGGGGTCGGGGCGGGCCCCTTTGTGTATGTGGCTCAGCCCCCTTTCTGAAGCAGCCGAATAATTGGCTGGTGTTAGCCGCTCGCTCCCGCCCACCCCTGACATCACCACTGAATTCTGACAGCTCCTCCCCCCCTGCATTACAATACATGACGGTGTCACGCTCTGAGCGGCTCTTACAAGCCCCAATATCTGCTCAATGTGACCCCCCCTCTCCTCTGTCAGTGCTTCCAACCAGTGCTGCCAATCCGTGCTTCCAATCATTGCCACCTGTCAGTGCCAATCAGTGCTTCCAATCATTGCCACCTGTCAGTGCCAGTCAGTGCTGCCAATCAGTGCCAGTGCCACCAGTCCGTGCCAGTCAGTAAAAAACAGTGCCACCTGTCAGTGCCAATCAGCTTCAACCAATGCCACCTATTAGTGCCCATCAGTGCCAAACAGTACCACCTATCAGTGCCAATCAGTGCTTCCAATCATTGCCACCTGTCAGTGCCCATCAGTACTTCCAATCACTGCTTGTAATCAGTGCCATCTGTCAGTGCTGCTTATCAGTGCCCTTCAGTGCTGCCAATCAGTGCCGCCTATCAGTGCTCATCAGTGTTGATTAGCAGTGCTGTCAATTAGTGCCCATCAGTGCTGCCAATCAGTGCCAGTAAATGCTGCCAATCAGTGCTTCCTATAAGTGCCATTGGTGCTGCCAGTGCCACCTATCATTGCCAATCAGGGCCCATCAGTGTTGCCTATCAGTGCTGCCAATCAGTACCCATCAGTGGTGCCTATTAGTGCCCATCAGTGCACTGAGTACAGGCATGGGGAGATGAACTCAGCAACCAGGCACATTTTCTATGGGGGGGGGCGTGGCCTGGTGGGGCACAACTGAAATCTGTTGATGTTTATTAATGCCACCTGTCGATCTTTAGTATAATAGCTCGTCACCACACTACTATTTACAATAAACTACCGGAGGCAAAATAAAAAAGTGTCAGGGAAAGGTCTGCCGCTAAGCACTGTTATGTGTTCCCACACCACAAAAAAAAAGTGCAGCACTAACTTACTAATCAATAACTGACCAATAATGGTAGCGCCCTCCAATGTACGGAAATCTCAATAACCTTGAATATTAGCACAATACCGGTCTCTATGATACGTAACTTCACATATAATACACATCAACCTGAAAATAAGACATCAATTAAAAACGTGGCAGGCATGGTGGAAACCCCTCCTATAGATATTTGGCCTACAGATTAACCTCAAGTGCAACAACTTTTTAGTTGGGAGGTTCCCACCATTATTGCACTTTGAAATTGTTCTTTTTTAGATTGTTACACTTAATTTTATATGTTTTAGTTACTATTATAATGTGAATTTTTGCACTGCCATTGCCATTGCCATGTCTTTATGGGCCTTGCTTTGTGGTGTGCAGTCATATTAGAACAAGAAGGGGTCATCCCCAAACTGTCCCCACAAAGTTGGGAGTATCAAATTGTCCAAAATGTCTTGGTATGCTGAGGCCTTAAGAGTTCCCTTCACTGGAACTAAGGGGCCAAGCCCAACCCCTGAAAAACACCCCCCCCCCCATGATTCCCCCTCCACCAAACGATTTGGACCAGTGCACAAAGCAAGGTCCATAAAGACATGGGTGAGTGAGTTTGGGGTGGAGGAACTTGACTGGCCTGCACAGAGTCCTGACCTCAACCCAACAGAACACCTTTGTGATGAAATAGAGTGGAGACTTGAGCCAGGCCTTCTCGTCCAACATCAGTGCCTGACCTCACAAATGCGCTTCTGGAAGAATGGTCAAACATTCCCATAGACACAACCCAAACCTTGTGCACAGCCTTCCCAGAAGAGTTGAAGCTGTTATAGCTGCAAAGGATGGGCCAGCCCAATATTGAACCCTACAAACTAATACTGGGATGCCATTTAAGTTCATATATATATATACACACACACAAGCATGTGTATTTGAGCTTTGGGGTGCACACCCTAATGCAATAGGCTGCACACGCCTATGGACAGCAGGTAGGAGAAGCTGTCATAAGGACATAATAGTAAGGCACTGAGGTATAGTAACAAAGTATAACCTAAACTGAATTAGTAAAAATACAAAATTGACTTTATTATATATCAAATGATAAATGTAATGTAACCAGGGGGGACTGGCCATGCCTTAGGGGCCCCATGAGAGTCTCCTGGGTTGGTATCTTCATTGGGTCACCATTTGCCCACTGTAAGTCTCCCCTCTCCTATGACAGCTAATGTGTTTGTATCCGGCTTGGACCGGACGTCGTCCTTAAGGCTGGGTTCACACTATAGCGATGCGGGAATGCCGCGAATCCGCGGCGTTTTACCGCATCACACACCTCCCGCCGGCAGTTCACACTGCCCTATGCGGACGGCTGGGAGTGTCAATGATATGTTAATGACACCCCCAGTTCCGTCCGCATATCGTAGTGCGATCTGCAGACTCGCACAGGAATCGGATCGCATGGTGTGAACACCCATGCGATCCGATTCTGTTGCGGACCAAAAAAAGGGTCCCGTGCGAGTTTGCTGCGGGAGCGATGCGAATTCAGCCATACTATCTGTATGGCTGAACTCGCATCGCTACGGAGATCGGATGTTGATTTGCACTGCAGTGCGGTGCGAATCACATCCGGATCTCCCCCCGCAGCAGTGTGAACCCGGCCTAAGGGCCGGTTCACACTTGTGTGATGGCAGACATCGCATGTAATTCGCAGCGCACGGCTGTTCACATTACATGCGATGTCAGACAAACACATGTATGGCAGATATTGCATCCGTATTCGGTGCAAACACGCACAGGACCCTTTTTTCAGTTCGGACCAGAATCGGTTCGGATGTGTGTTCACACATATGCAATCTGATTCATGTCCAAACTGTCAGTCGCAGTGCGATATGCGAGCTGAAATGGGGGTGTCGTTAACATATAATGACACTCCCCCAGCAGTTCTCATATGGCAGTGTGGACTGCTGTGCGATGCGGGAACACGCAGTTAATTCCAGGGTTCTCACATCGCACAAGTGTGAACTCGGCCCTATGTCACAGATTTCCATGTGGTGGGCGGCCGAGTCGGCCAGTGTTTACCGTTGCTAGGATACAAGGGACTGCATAGAGCATGCGCGGTCACAGTGATCCTTTCTGGTTGGACCAAAAGCAGCTTGCCTGCTGACATAGATGCCACCCCCTGCTGCCTCTCACGCACTGCTGATTGCTTTGAATAGGTATCTACAATATGTGTTTACTCCACAGTGATCACACACACTACCCAATGGGGGCAAAGAGATCCCTGCCAGGGGGCACACACTACTAGGGTTGCCACATCATCCCTTTAATTCAGGACACATATTAATTACACAGGTTATGAGGCTGATTTAATGCAGATAAGGCACCAAGTGAGTTTAATTACCATCTTAATCAGCCACGGAACCTGTGTAATTAATGCGTGTCCTGGATTAAAAGGATGATGTGGCAACCCTACACACTACCCAATGGGGGCACAGGTATCCCTGCAAGGGGACACAGAGATCCCCACCAGGGGGCACACACACTACCAAGTGGGGACACAGAGATCCCCGCCTGGGGACACACACGCTACTAAGTGGGGGGGGTAGAGAGATCCCTGATGGGGGCGCACACTACCCAATGGTATCACAGAGATCCGTGCCAGGGGGTCACACACTACCCATTGGGGGCACAGAGTTCCCCCTTTTCCACTGAATCCACAGAGTTCCCCTTTTCCACTGAATCCACAGAGTTCCCTTACACTGTAAGGGGGAACTCTGGGGACTCTAACATAAGGGATGCTCTGGGAACCCAGATTTAAGGGGGAACACTGAATACTCTGATGCATGGTGAGGACTCTGATGTAAGGGGCAACACAGTGACCTCTGGTGTAAAGGGGAACTGTGATATAAGGGGTGCTCTGAGAACCCTGATTTACCTTTGTGTACTCACTCAGAGGCAGGAGAGAGAAGGGGGAGACTTCAATCACAGACAGGGACGGATGGCGAGCTCACTCACCAATTGACAGTCTGAGGTACAGCCACTGGGGATTGGAGTGTGGGCAGACACATAGGAGTAAGGCAGGAGGAAGAGGAGCAGATGGAGCCCTCTCTCCTATCCCATCTGTATGGGGGGAACTGTTAGTGCTGGCTTTGGGCAGTGTGAAAGGGAGTGTAACAGACACTTTCAGCTTGGAAAACTGCAGTCAACAACCCTCCTGGGAGGCCATAGTCCAGTCTGAATAATGTGTCCGGGTTTTAGGCAGTTTGAAACCTGGACACATGATTCCTAACCCGAACTGTCCGGGTGAATCCCGGACGGGTGGCAACCCTAGTGCAATGCCACAGGCATCATTCAGTCGCCGTGATCGTTAGAGCGAGAGCAATAATTCTAGCCCTAGACCTCCTCTGTAACTCAAAACGTAACCAGTAAAAAAATGGGTGGCGAGTGGTTAAAGGAGAAGTACAGCCAAAGCTGGTTTTGCACTCCTGTGACACGTCACAGAAGTCGGTCCAGGAAAATCCGCGTCATCACTACAATGGAAGTCAGGATCTGCCTGGACCAACACTCGGATCAGCCTATCAGTGAGCCGCTGAGAGCCTGAGTCGGCCACTCCACCCCCTCCACAGCCCAGCGCTCCAGTGAGCGAGGAGGGGGCAGAATGGAGAGCTGTGACTGACAGTCTGCAGCTCTCTGCTCATGGAGCTGTCTGAACTGAGGGATCGACAGTATTCATTTCTCCATGTAGAGGGGCCGGGGGACAGATGTAGCATCCACCTAGGTAAGTAGGATACTGGATAAAACACCAGCATAGGGGACAAGAGAAGTGGTACTGTGCAGGTTCCACATATACAGACTGACGTGACGTCACACCCCTACTGCCCGTGTCTCTTCAGCTCCGAGAGACGCGGCCAGGAGCAGGGGGCGGGCGCATGCGCGCAGCGTCACTGGTTGCTGGGGAAACCCGCGGTCCCAGCAAAGCAGTGATTGCTGTCGCTTGCTACACTGGCGGCATGGCGGTCCGGACTCGGACCACGGGCCGCCATTTAATGACGGCTGTCCTTAACCAAAAGACAGGCACTGCGCCGTAGACAGCGGCACGCAGGCGCACTGAGCGCACCGCTGTTAACGGCGATATGCCGTGAGTGGCGGCTCCCGTGCGCATGCGCGGGAGTGACGTCATCACGGCTCCGTTGAATGACAGCGCCGGAGCAGCGAGACCCACCAAGAAGATGGAGGCTCCGTACACAAGGGGACAGCGGTGACTTCGCTGGCTCCCGTGTCAGGTAAGTGACACATAATGGATTACTATGTGATTCATAGTAGTCCGTTATGCTTTACCTTTGCAGGGAATCAAAGAGGACGTAAACCCTAAGAGACACAATAAAAGCCAATTCTATCTTTGTTTGGGTGTCCAGCCAGCTGGCGGATGTGCTGGCTGGTCGCTGGGGCCTCCCGGTGGGACGGAGAGCCCGGATATAGCGGTGGGAGGGGACATCCTCTCCCACTACTTGTGATAACAATTGAGCGGCTGCTTAGCTGCATCGGTTGTTATCACAAGAAAGCCGACCGTCACCCTAAAAAAAAACAGTAGCGGGGTGATGCCTGGAGCTGCATATCCCCCGGTACAACCACTTGTAGCAGAATGACGTACAGGCATGCGATTTTGCATCAAGCGGTTAAACTGCAACTACTATAAGTACTTCCATTTGACTTACTATCAGCCTCGTAGGTTGCTGGTCACAGACTGGAGCAACGTGTCCCGTGTTTCCAAATGCAGAACAACATTGAACAGTAAGGTTTCCATTTTATTCTATGAGGCTCATTGTCATGTGAGTGATGTGCCGTCATCCCAGAGAAGTACAGACACTTCTTTGGGGCAGGATTCCGTGTTTTTAGCCCAACAGAAATCAACTGGAGCACCTGAAAAACATACGTAACCTAACAGCCAGTCTCCTCCTCCTCCAAGTATCCTCCTTCCAATTGGCTGAAACAAAAACCCTTACACCTGAACATGTATGAAAAACACAAGTGAAGAAGCCGACACTCACGTGTGCACCGAGCTTTAGCATGTTGTAATTCAGGCAGAACTGACCAATCAGTAGCTGTGTCTAAATAGTAACCATATTTTCTGCAGCAATCATGTGACCAGAGTCTCCGCAGCCCTGGAATGAGCGATTTCCCAAAAGGATGCAATTAGGCTTTATTAACCGCTTCCGGGCCGTCCCACACATATGTACTGCGGCAGGGCGGCCCTTCAGAGCAAAATCATACCTGTCCTGTACATGATTTATTTTCTTTGGGTCGGGGCGCCGCCAGTGGACCCGCTGTCTGCTGGGACCCACTGATCGCTCCTGAGGCAGACAGAACGGCGGTCTGCCTATGTGAACAAGGCAGATCGCTGTTCTGTTAGAGGGGAAGATGGAGATCTTGTGTTTCTGCTAATCAGGAAAATGGATCTCTGTCTTCCCCCAGTAAAATCACCTCCCCCCACAGTTAGAAAGCATCCCCAAGGAACATGGTTAACCCTTTGATCGCCCCTGATGTTAACCCCTTTTCTGCCAATGTCTTTAGTACAGTGACAGTGCATATTTTAACTGCTTGCCGACCAGCCGCTGCAGTTTTACTGTGGCTGAATGGCATGGGCAGACAAATCACCTTTTATGTTGCTCCCTCTGGTGGCCACTAGGAGCGCATGTGCCCGCAACTCGCCCCCGGAGTCGATGTGAGTGCCTGGTGGTCTCGATTGCTCGTAGCATGACGAGAAACGGGATCTCTGTGTGTAAACACTGAGATCCGCTTCTCTGATGGGAGACGTGACAGATCGTCTGTTCCTACAAAGTATGAACAGCGATCTGTCATCTCCCCTAGTCTGTCCCCTCCCCCTTTCAGTTAGAACACACACTAGGGAACACAATTAACCCCTTGATCGCCCAATAGTGTTAACCCCCTTCACTGCCAGTGACATTTTTACAGTAATCAATGCATTTATATAGCAATGATCGCTGTATTAATGCCAATGGTCCCAAAAATGTGTCAAAATTGTCCGATGTGTCCACCATGTCGCAGGCCTGATAAAAATCGCAGATTGCCACCATTACTAGTAAAATAATAATAATGCTATAAATGTGTCCCCTATATAGTAGACGCTATAACTTTTGGGTAAACCAATCAATATACGCTTATTATGATCTTTATTACCAAAAATATGTAGAGGAATACATATCGGCCTAAACTGAGGAAATTTTTTTTTTTAAAAAAGGGGGATATTTATTATAGCAAAAAGTACAAAATATTGTTTTGTTTTTTCAAAATAAAAACCGCAGAGATGAAAAGAAAGTTCTATCTGTGGGGAAAAAAGGACGTCAATTTTGTTTGGGTACAGCGTCGCACGCCTGCGCAATTGTCAGTTAAAGCGACTCCGAATCGCAAAAGGTGCTCTGGTCAGGAAGGGGGTAAAATCTTCCGAGGGTGAAGCGGTTAAGCACTGATCACTGTATTGGTGTCCCCGGTCCCTAAAAAGTGTCCCTTAGGCCGGGTTCACACCGCTGCGATGCGGGAACGCCGCGAATCCGCAGCGTTTTCCCGCATCGCATTACTCCCCCCGGCAGTTCACACTGCCCTATGCGGACGGCTGGGAGTGTCAATGATATGTTAATGACACCCCAGATCCGTCCGCATATCGCAGTGCGATCTGCCGACTCGCACAGGAATCGGATCGCATGGTGTGAACCCCCATGCAATCCGATTCTGTTGCGGACCAAAAAAAGGGTCCCGTGCGAGTTTCCTGCGGGAGCGATGCGAATTCAGCCATACTATCTGTATGGCTGTACTCGCATCTTTACGGAGATCGGATGTGATTTGCACTGCAGTGCGGTGCGAATCACATCCGGATCTCCCCCCCGCAGCAGTGTGAACCCGGCCTTAGCCCCGGTTCACATTGCTGCTACTTTGAAATTGCGCTACTTCACTTGAAGCGTGATATCAAAGTAGGAAGGTCGGCGTGGTTTCTGGGGCTACTTGATAGACATCAGTGCGACTTCATGTACAGATGTCTATTGAAGCCGCACCTGAAATCGGCAAAAGTAATTCAGGAACTACTTTTGGAAATCGCTGCGGCGCCACAAAATTGTTGTAGCTCCGATTGGAGCAGTGCCATTGCCTCCAATAGGCTGCGACTTGTCATGTGAGTTGATCTCTCAAATCGCATAACAAATCGCTCCAATGTGGACCTGGGCTTAGTGTCCAATTTGTCCGCCACAATGTTCGCAGTTCTGCTAAAAATCGCTGATCGCTGCCATTACTAGTAAAAAAAAAATATAAAAATCCCATCGTTTGTAGAAGGTAGAACTTTTGCGCAAACCAATCAAAATACACGTATTGGGGTTTTTTTTGGTTTTTTTAAACAGCAGAATACATATTGGCCTAAATTGATGAACAAAATGTTTTATTTTTTTATTTTTATTGGATGTTTTATAGCAGAAAGTAAAACCTTTTTCCCCCCAATTGTCGGTCTTTAATTATAGCGCAAAAAAAGAAAACGCAGAGATCAAATACCACCAAACAGAATCTCTATTTGTGGGGAAAAGGGACATGAATTGTATTTGGGTACAATGTCACACACACTGGTCATGAAGGGGGGTAAATCTTCTGGGGCTGAAGAGGTTAATCTTGGTTTCATGTTCTGCTCTATGACTGAGGATCATTTTAACATTCCTGTAATGATAAGGTAGAGATCTACATGGAGGGAAGAAGCTTTATTCTGAGAATTCGTCTCTTATAACACAGAGCAATCCAGTGGTGTGACCTCCATGTGTTATAGTGATGAGGTGTGAGGAGGGGGGATGAGGGGTCTGTGTGAGGAGTAGAGGGGGGGGTCTGTGATAAGTTGTCCCCCCCTCTCCTACGTACCCACTGAGGAACATCTCCTTCCTCCCTCCGGTCATTCGTGTGACAAGGGGATAGAATGAGAGAGAACGGGCACAGCCTTCCCTCACTGCACAGCGGCGCTCTCTATTGCCATCTGCAGACTGGAGGGAGAAGAACGCCAAATCCTCTCTCCAGCTATCTTCTCCTGTCATCACGTCGGGGCTGTGCGCTGTTACGTCCAGTGCGTGCCGCTTGCTGCGAGGGGGGGGGGGCGGGCGCGTTCGCTCTGATTGGCGGAGGGGGCGGGGGAGGGCGCGCTTACGCTGATTGGCGGAGGGGGCGGGCGGATAACGGTTATACCGAGCGAGAGACAGCTGACCGGCGCCATTTTAGTCTGTGGATTGGCAGAAGTGTGTCTTATCGGCTTTCGTCATAGAAGACACAGCGCCCTCCAGCGGATTTCTCACAGATTACAGGCACAGCTTTTTCATCGGAGAGATAGTAAGTGTCATTAGAATTGAAGCCGCCTTACTATTGGGATCGGGTCCAGTGTCGGGATGTGGTGGGGGGGGGGGGCAATAGAGAGCTGGACTGGACCGGCTTGTGCTGTAATAATGTGTCAGTGTTTTCTCTTCTCCTTTCTGATGGGATCTGAGCTGCCATTAGAGATCACAGGGGCCCCGAACACCCCACTGACAGGGGCCCCTCCCCCCAGATCTAATCTTTACCCCCATGCAGTGTTTGTGCCCCCCCCCCCCCCCCCCCCCCCCCCCCCGATCTGCCTGGGCTACATCCAAGCAATATGTACAGAGCTGCCTGTGAGACAGGAGATGACATGGAGCTGATATCGGGGATTGTAAGATCTGCTCGGTGTGTGACACTGTCATGTATTGTAATGTGACTGCATGGGGGGGGGGAGGAGCTGTCAGAATTCAGAGGTGATGTCAGGGTGGGCGGACAGAGTAGCTATTGAGCGCCAGCCGATGGGGTCGGGGCGGGCCCCTTTGTGTATGTGGCTCAGCCCCCTTTCTGAAGCAGCCGAATAATTGGCTGGTGTTAGCCGCTCGCTCCCGCCCACCCTGACATCACCACTGAATTCTGACAGCTCCTCCCCCCCTGCATGCAGTTACATTACAATACATGACGGTGTCACGCTCTGAGCGGCTCTTACAAGCCCCAATATCTGCTCAATGTGACCCCCCCCCTCTCCTCTGTCAGTGCTTCCAACCAGTGCTGCCAATCATTGCCACCTGTGAGTGCCAATCAGTGCCAGTGCCACCAGTCCGTGCCAGTCAGTAAAAAAACAGTGCCACCTGTCAGTGCCAATCAGCTTCAACCAATGCCACCTATTAGTGTCCATCAGTGCCAAACAGTACCACCTATCAGTGCCAATCAGTGCTTCCAATCATTGCCACCTGTCATTGCCCATCAGTACTTCCCAATCACTGCTTGTAGTCAGTGCTGCTTATCAGTGCCCATCAGTGCTGCCAATCAGTGCTCATCAGTGTTGATTAGCAGTGCTGTCAATTAGTGCCCATCAGTGCTGCCAATCAGTGCCAGTAAATGCTGCCAATCAGTGCTTCCTATAAGTGCCAATTGGTGCTGCCAGTGCCACCTATCATTGCCAATCAGGGCCCATCAGTGTTGCCTATCAGTGCTGCCAATCAGTACCCATCAGTGGTGCCTATTAGTGCCCATCAGTGGTGCCCATCAGTACACTGAGTACAGGCATGGGAGATGAACTCAGCAACCAGGCACATTTTCTATGGGGGGGGGCGGGCGTGGCTTGGTGGGGCACAACTGAAATCTGTTGATGTTTATTAATGCCACCTGCCGATCTTTAGTATAATAGCTCGTCACCACACTACTATTTACAATAAACTACCGGAGGCAAAATAAAAAAGTGTCAGGAAAGGTCTGCCGCTAAGCACTGTTATGTGTTCCCACACCACAAAAAAAGTGCAGCACTAACTTACTAATTAATAACGGACCAATAATGGTAGCGCCCTCCAATGTACGGAAATATCAATAACCTTGAATATTAGCACATTACCGGTCTCTATGATACGTAACTTCACATATAATACACATCAACCTGAAAATAAGACATCAATTAAAAATGTAGCAGGGATGGTGGAAACCACTCCTATAGATATTTGGCCTACAAATTAACCTCAAGTGCAACAACTTTTTAGTTGGGAGGTTCCCACCATTATTGCACTTTGAAATTGTTCTTTTTTAGATTGTTACACTTAATTTTATATGTTTTAGTTACTATTATAATGTGAATTTTTGCACTGCCATTGCCATGTCTTTATGGGCCTTGCTTTGTGGTGTGCAGTCATATTAGAACAAGAAGGGGTCATCCCCAAACTGTCCCCACAAAGTTGGGAGTATCAAATTGTCCAAAATGTCTTGGTATGTTGAGGCCTTAAGAGTTCCCTTCACTGGAACTAAGGGGCCAAGCCCAACCCCTGAAAAACAACCCCCCCCATGATTCCCCCTCCCACAAACGATTTGGACCAGTGCACAAAGCAAGGTCCATAAAGACATGGGTGAGTGAGTTTGGGGTGGAGGAACTTGACTGGCCTGCACAGAGTCCTGACCTCAACCCAACAGAACACCTTTGAGATGAAATAGAGTGGAGACTTGAGCCAGGCCTTCTCGTCCAACATCAGTGCCTGACCTCACAAATGCACTTCTGGAAGAATGGTCAAACATTCCCATAGACACAGCCCAAACTTTGTGCACAGCCTTCCCAGAAGAGTTGAAGCTGTTATAGCTGCAAAGGATGGGCCAGCCCAATATTGAACCCTACAAACTAATACTGGGATGCCATTTAAGTTCATATATATATATATATATATATATATATATATATATATATATATATATATATATATATATATATATATATACACATATATATATATATACATATATACACACACACACACAAGCATGTGTATTTGAGCTTTGGGGTGCACACCCTAATGCAATAGGCTGCACACGCCTATGGACAGCAGGTAGGAGAAGCTGCCATAAGGACATAATAGTAAGGCACTGAGCTATAGTAACAAAGTATAACCTAAACTGAATTAGTAAAAATACAAAATGTACTTTATTATATATCAAATGATAAATGTAATGTAACCAGGGGGGACTGGCCATGCCTTAGGGGCCCCATGAGAGTCTCCTGGGTTGGTATCTTTATTGGGTCACCATTTGCCCGCTGTAAGTCTCCCCTCTCCTATGACAGCTCCTGTGTTTGTATCCGGCTCGGACCGGACGGGCGTCCTTAAAGTGGTTGTAAACCCTTACAACACACTTTGACCTACAGGTAAGCCTAGATTAAGGCTTACCTGTAGGTCCAAGAAATATCTCCTAAACCTATACGGTTTAGGAGATATTTGCCCGAAGACAGCCACCGCTGTCTACGGCGCATGCGCCGTAGACAGCGGCGCACTGAGCGCGGCATTTCCAAGAACGGAGCTGCCGCGCGTGTCGGCTCCCGTGCGCATGCGCGGGAGTTACGTCATCGCGGCTTCGCCGAATGACAGCAGCGGACCTGCGAGACCCCACCGACAACATGGATGCTCCGGACTACAGGGGACAGCGGTGACATCGCTGGCTCCTGTGTCAGATAAGTGACACATAATGGACTACTATGCGATGCATAGTAGTCTATTATGCTTTGCCTTTGCAGGGAATGAAAGAGGAAGTAAACTCATCAGGGTTTACTTCCTCTTTAAGGGCGGGTTCACACTTGTGTGATGGCAGACATCGCATGTAATTCGCAGCGCACGGCTGTTCACATTACATGCGATGTCTGTGCGGTGCAATGTCAGACATACACATAGTATGGAAGATATTGACCCTTTTTTCAGTTTGGACCAGAATCGGATCGGATGTGTGTTTACAGATATGCAATCTGATTCATGTCCGAACTGTCAGTTCGCAGTGCGATATGCGAGCTGAAATGGGGGTGTCGTTAACATATAATGACACTCCCCCAGCAGTTCTCATAGTTTCATAGTTAGTAAGGTTGAATAAAGACACCAGTCCATCCAGTTCAACCTGAGTGAGTGTCTACCCCTATCCCTGTACATTGCACACTCACATTGGTCCCTACCCTCAAGGAGCCCACAATCTAAGGTCCCCATTCATATACTAGGGCCAATTTTGGACAGAAGCCAATTAACCTACCTGCATGTCTTTGGAGTGTGGGAGGAAACCGGGGCACCCGGAGGAAACCCACGCAGGCACAGGGAGAACATGCAAACTCCAGGCAGGTAGTGTCTTGGTTGGGATTTGAACCAGCGACCCTTTTTACTGCTAGGTGAGAGTGCTAACCACTACACCACTGTGCCTCATATGACAGTGTGAACTGCCGTGCGTTCCGGGTGCGATGCGGGAACACGCAGTTAATTCGCAGGGTTCTCACATCGCACAAGTGTGAACTCGGCCCTATGTCACAGATTTCCACGTAGTGGGCGGCCGGGCCGGCCAGTGTTTACCGTTGCTAGGATACAAGGGACTGCATAGAGCATGCGCGGTCACAGTGATCCTTTCAGGCTGGACCAAAAGCAGCTTGCCTGCTGACATAGATGCCACCCCCTGCTGCCTCTCACGCACTGCTGATTGCTTTGAATAGGTATCTACAATATGTGTTTACTCCACAGTGATCACACACACTACCCAATGGGGGCAAAGAGATCCCTGCCAGGGGGGCACACACTACCCACTGAATCCACAGGGTCCCCCCTTTTCCTCTGAATCCACAGAGTCCCCCCTTTTCCTCTGAATCCACAGAGTCCCCCCTTTTCCTCTGAATCCACAGAGTCCCCCCTTTTCCTCTGAATCCACAGAGTCCCCCCTTTTCCTCTGAATCCACAGAGTCCCCCCTTTTCCTCTGAATCCACAGAGTCCCCCCTTTTCCTCTGAATCCACAGAGTCCCCCCTTTTCCTCTGAATCCACAGAGTCCCCCCTTTTCCTCTGAATCCACAGAGTTCCCTTACACTGTAAGGGGAACTCTGGGGACTCTGATGTAAGGGAGAACTCTGGGGACTCTGATGTAAGGGAGAACTCTGGGGACTCTGATGTAAGGGAGAACTCTGGGGACTCTGATGTAAGGGGCAACACAAGGGGCAACCTCTGGTGTAAAGGGGAACTATGATATGAGGGGTGCTCTGAGAACCCTGATTTACCTTTGTGTACTCACTCAGAGGCAGGAAAGAGAAGGGGGAGACTTCAGTCACAGACAGGGACGGATGGTGAGCTGACTCACCCCTTGACAGTCAGCACCTCTCATCCAGATGTATCTGAGGCTGCTGGACTTAATATTCCCGGCCCCCCACTTTCCTTTTCTGAGGTACAGCACTGTGGATTGGAGTGTGGGCAGACACATAGGAGTAAGGGCAGGAGGAAGAGGAGCAGATGGAGCCCTCTCTCCTATCCCATCTGTATGGGGGGGGGGGGGGAACTGTTAGTGCTGGCTTTGGGCAGTGTGAAAGGGAGTGTAACAGACACTTTCAGCTTGGAAAACTGCAGTCAACAACCCTGCTGGGAGGCCATAGTCCAGTCTGAATAATGTGTCCGGGTTTTAGGCAGTTTGAAACCTGGACACATGATTCCTAACCCGAACTGTCCGGGTGAATCCCGGACGGGTGGCAACCCTAGTGCAATGCCACAGGCATCATTCAGTCGCCGTGATCGTTAGAGCGAGAGCAATAATTCTAGCCCTAGACCTCCTCTGTAACTCAAAACGTAACCAGCAAAAAAATGGGTGGCGAGTGGTTAAAGGAGAAGTACAGCCAAAGCTGGTTTTGCACTCCTGTGACACGTCACAGAAGTCAGTCCAGGAATCCGCGTCATCACTACAATGGAAGTCAGGATCTGCCTGGACCAACACCCGGATCAGCCTATCAGTGGGCCGCTGAGAGCCTGAGTCGGCCACTCCACCCCCTCCACAGCCCAGCGCTCCAGTGAGCGAGGAGGGGGGCAGAGCGGAGAGCTGTGACTGACAGTCTGCAGTTCTCTGCTCATGGAGCTGTCAGAACCGAGGGATCGACAGTATTCGATCGCTCAGTTCTACATGTAGAGGGGCCGGGGGACAGATGCAGCATCCACTGATGAGTTTACTTCCTCTTTGATTCCCTGCAAAGGTAAAGCATAATGGACTACTATGCATCGCATAGTAGTCCATTATGTGTCACTTACCTGACACAGGAGCCAGCGATGTCACCGCTGTCCCCTGTAGTCCGGCATATCCATCTTCTCGGTGGGTCTCGTTGCTCCGCCGCTGTCATTCGGCGAAGCCGCAATGACGTCACTCCCGCGCATGCGCACGGGAGCCGACACGAGCGGAATATCGCCGTTGACGGGTGCCGCGCTCGTGGTGCCTGTGCGGTGTAGACAGCGGTGCCTGTCTTTCGGCAAATATCGGTTTAGGAGATATTTCTTGGACCTACAGGTAAGCCTTAATCTAGGCTTACCCATAGGTCAAAGTGTGTTGGAAGGGTTTATAACCACTTTAATTGGCTTCTGTCCAAAATTAGTAACTATGTTAGCGTTTTTTATTCAAATATATTGCTAATGTATTATTATTGTATATATTACTATTAATATTAAACATTCTTAGTTTTTTTTTTTTCAGTCACCACCACCATGCCACGAGCTTCACGACGTCGGTCCCGTGGAGGGCGATCCCGTCAGGAGGGAGGAGAGGATCCAGTTGCTCACAGGACACGAGGACGACTTCGGAGGAGACGGGAGGAGGCAGCAAACCGAAGCCCTTCTCCCGCAGACAGGCATGCTGGACACCACCCAGCACCACCGAGACCACCGGCAGAGCCTATCTGTTCCATCTGCCTCTGTGAGTATAATGCAGAGGAGACCAGAAGAATATCATGTTCTCATACATTTCATTCTAACTGTATCAACAGATGGCTTCAGCAGAGTCCCACCTGCCCCGTGTGCCAAGCATTTATAGCACCGTCTGACGACATCATCCTGAACATCGATGCTTACCTGAGGTTCCTTCGGGATAGAGGAAGCTGAATGTCTGTCCAGTAATGTAGAACCTTTCTCTGTTTACATGCCTCCAGAACACCATGGGGTAATGTACAGAATACCGATATGTATGTGTTTTATATTTCCTACATATGATAGATCATGTATGGAAAAAACATATACTTCAGACAATTAAAACCGAAAAGGGAGGCCCTTCACCCCGACTCGGCCTCTAGATCGCGGGTGGAGGCTCCTAGATACTTTCGAAAAGGAGGCCCTTCAGCCCGACGCGGTCTCTAGATCGTGGGTGGAGGCTCCTAGACACTTACCAACGAAAGGGAGGCTCTTCACCCCGACGCGGTCTCTAGATCGTGGGTGGAGGCTCCTAGATACCATCGAAAGGGAGGCCCTTTAACCCGAGGCGGTATCTAGATCGTGGCTGGAGACCCCTAGACACCTACCATCGAAAGGGAGGCCCATCACCCCGACGCGGCCTCTAGATCGCGGGTGGAGGCTCCCAGACACTTACCAACGAAAGGGAGGCCCTTCACCCCGATGCGGTCTCTAGATCGTGGGTGGAGGCTCCCAGACACTTACCAACGAAAGGGAGGCCCTTCACCCCGACGCGGTCTCTAGGTCGTGGGTGGAGGCTCCTAGATACCTACCATCGAAAGGGAGGCCCCTTACCCAGACGCGGCCTCTAGATCGCGGTTGGAGGCTCCTAGATACCTACCATCAAAAGGGAGGCCCTTTAACCCGATGCGGTATCTAGATCGTGGCTGGAGGCCCCTAGACACCTACCATCAAAAGGGAGGCCCATCACCCCGACGCGGCCTCTAGATCGTGGGTGGAGGCTCCTAGATACCTACCATCGAAAGGGAGGCCCTTCACCCAGACGCGGCCTCTAGATCGCGGGTGGAGGCTCCTAGATACTTTCGAAAAGGAGGCCCTTCAGCCCGGCACCATCTCTAGATCGCGGGTGGAGGCTCCCAGACACTTACCACCAAAAGGGAGGCCCTTCACCCCCACGTGGTCTCTAGATCGCGGGTGGAGGCTCCCAGACACTTACCAACGAAAGGGAGGCCCTTCACCCTGACGTGGTCTCTAGATCGTGGGTAAAGGCTCCCAGACACTTACCAACGAAAGGGAGGCCCTTCACCCCGACGCGGCCTCTAGATCACGGGTGGAGGCTCCCAGGCAATGTCTGTCTGGTAATGTGCCACCTTTCTCTTTTTACATGCCTCCAGAACACCATGGGGTAATGTACAGAATACCGATATGTATGTGTTTTATATTTCCTACATATGATAGATCATGTATGGAAAAAACATATACGTCAGACAATTAACACCGAAAGGGAGGCCCTTCACCCCGACGCGGTCCCTAGATCGTGGGTGGAGGCTTCTAGACACCTACCATCGAAAGGGAGGCCCTTTACCCCGACGCGGTCTCTAGATCGTGGCTGGAGGCTCCCAGACACTTACCAACGAAAGGGAGGCTCTTCACCCCGACGCGGCCTCTAGATCGCGGGTGGAGGCTCCCAGACACTTACCAACGAAAGGGAGGCCCTTCACCCCGACTCGACCTCTAGATCGCGGGTGGAGGCTCCTAGATACTTTCGAAAAGGAGGCTCTTCACCCCGACGCGGCCTCTAGATCGCGGGTGGAGGCTCCCAGACACTTACCAACGAAAGGGAGGCTCTTCACCCCGACACGGCCTCAAGATCGCGGGTGGAGGCTCCCAGACACTTACCAAAGAAAGGGAGGCCCTTCACCCCGACGCGGCCTCTAGATCGCGGTTGGAGGCTCCTAGATACCTACCATCAAAAGGGAGGCCCTTCACCCCGACGCGGTCTCTAGATCGTGGGTGGAGGCTCCTAGACCCCTACCATCGAAAGGGAGGCCCTTCACCCTGACGTGGTCTCTAGATCGTGGGTGGAGGCTCCCAGACACTTACCAACGAAAGGGAGGCCCTTCACCCCGACGCGGCCTCTAGATCGTGGGTGGAGGCTCCTAGATACCTACCATCGAAAGGGAGGCCCTTCACCCTGACGTGGTCTCTAGATCGCGGGTAGACGCTCCCAGACACTTACCAACGAAAGGGAGGCTCTTCAACCCGACGCGGCCTCTAGATCGCGGGTGGAGGCTCCCAGACACTTACCAACGAAAGGGAGGCCCTTCACCCCGACGCGGCCTCTAGATCACGGGTGGAGGCTCCCAGACACTTACCAACGAAAGGGAGGCCCTTCACCCCGACGCGGCCTCTAGATCGTGGGTGGAGGCTCCTAGATACCTACCATCGAAAGGGAGGCCCTTCACCCCGACGCGGCCTCTAGATCACGGGTGGAGGCTCCCAGGCGATGTCTGTCTGGTAATGTACCACCTTTCTCTTTTTACATGCCTCCAGAACACCGTGGGGTAATGTACAGAATACCGATATGTATGTGTTTTATATTTCCTACATATGATAGATAATGTATGGAAAAAACATATACTTCAGACAATTAACACCGAAAGGGAGGCCCTTTACCCCGACGCGGTCTCTAGATCGCGGGTGGAGTGTCCCAGACACTTACCAACGAAAGGGAGGCCCTTCACCCCGACGCGATCTCTAGATCGTGGGTGGAGGCTCCCAGACACTTACCAACGAAAGGGAGGCTCTTCACCCCGACGCGGCCTCTAGATCGCGGGTGGAGGCTCCCAGACACTTACCAACGAAAGGGAGGCCCTTCACCCCGGTCTCGGCCTCTAGATCGCGGGTGGAGGCTCCTAGATACTTTCGAAAAGGAGGCCCTTCAGCCCGACGCGGCCTCTAGATCGCGGTTGCAGGCTCCTAGATACCTACCATCAAAAGGGAGGCCCTTCACCCCGACTCGGTCTCTAGATCGTGGGTGGAGGCTCCTAGATACCATCGAAAGGGAGGCCCTTTAACCCGACGCGGTCTCTAGATCGTGGCTGGAGGCTCCTAGACACCTACCATCGAAAGGGAGGCTCTTCACCCCGACGCGGCCTCTAGATCGCGGGTGGAGGCTCCCAGACACTTGCCAACGAAAGGGAGGCCCTTCACCCCGACTCGGCCTCTAGATCGCGGGTGGAGGCTCCTAGATACTTTCGAAAAGGAGGCCCTTCAGCCCGACGCGGCCTCTAGATCGCGGGTGGAGGCTCCTAGACACCTACCATCGAAAGGGAGGCTCATCACCCCGACGCGGTCTCTAGATCGCGGGTGGAGGCTCCCAGACACTTACCAACGAAAGGGAGGCCCTTCACCCCGACTCGGCCTCTAGATCGTGGGTGGAGGCTCCTAGATACTTTCGAAAAGGAGGCCCTTCAGCCCGACGCGGTCTCTAGATCGTGGCTGGAGGCTCCTAGACACCTACCATCGAAAGGGAGGCCCATCACCCCGACGCGGCCTCTAGATCGCGGGTGGAGGCTCCCAGACACTTACCAACGAAAGGGAGGCCCTTACCCCCGACTCGGCCTCTAGATCGCGGGTGGAGGCTCCTAGATACTTTCGAAAAGGAGGCCCTTCAGCCCGACGCGGTCTCTAGATCGTGGCTGGAGGCTCCTAGACACCTACCATCGAAAGGGAGGCCCTTCACCCCGACTCGGCCTCTAGATCGCGGGTGGAGGCTCCTGGATACTTTCGAAAAGGAGGCCCTTCACCCCGACGCAGCCTCTAGATCGCGGGTGGAGGCTCCCAGACACTTACCAACAAAAGGGAGGCCCTTCACCCCGACGCGGCCTCTAGATCGCGGGTGGAGGCTCCTAGATACTTTCGAAAAGGAGGCCCTTCAGCCCGGCACCATCTCTAGATCGCGGGTGGAGGCTCCCAGACACTTACCACCAAAAGGGAGGCCCTTCACCCCGACGTGGTCTCTAGATCGCGGGTGGAGGCTCCCAGACACTTACCAACGAAAGGGAGGCTCTTCACCCCGACGCGGCCTCTAGATCGCGGGTGGAGGCTCCCAGACACTTACCAACGAAAGGGAGGCCCTTCACCCCGACGCGGCCTCTAGATCGCGGTTGGAGGCTCCTAGATACCTACCATCAAAAGGGAGGCCCTTCACCTCGACGCGGTCTCTAGATCGTGGGTGGAGGCTCCTAGATACCATCGAAAAGGAGGCCCTTCAGCCCGGCACCATCTCTAGATCGCGGGTGGAGGCTCCCAGACACTTACCACCAAAAGGGAGGCCCTTCACCCCGACGTGGTCTCTAGATCGCGGGTGGAGGCTCCCAGACACTTACCAACGAAAGGGAGGCTCTTCACCCCGACGCGGCCTCTAGATCGCGGGTGGAGGCTCCCAGACACTTACCAACGAAAGGGAGGCCCTTCACCCCGACGCGGCCTCTAGATCGTGGGTGGAGGCTCCTAGATACCTACCATCGAAAGGGAGGCCCTTCACCCTGACGCGGTCTCTAGATCGTGGGTGGAGGCTTCTAGACACCTACCATCGAAAGGGAGGCCCTTCACCCCGACGCGGTCTCTAGATCGCGGGTGGAGGCTCCTAGACACTTACCAACGAAAGGGAGGCTCTTCACCCCGACGCGGTCTCTAGATCGTGGGTGGAGGCTCCTAGATACCATCGAAAGGGAGGCCCTTTAACCCGAGGCGGTATCTAGATCGTGGCTGGAGACCCCTAGACACCTACCATCGAAAGGGAGGCCCATCACCCCGACGCGGCCTCTAGATCGCGGGTGGAGGCTCCCAGACACTTACCAACGAAAGGGAGGCCCTTCACCCCGATGCGGTCTCTAGATCGTGGGTGGAGGCTCCCAGACACTTACCAACGAAAGGGAGGCCCTTCACCCCGACGCGGTCTCTAGGTCGTGGGTGGAGGCTCCTAGATACCTACCATCGAAAGGGAGGCCCTTCACCCAGACGCGGCCTCTAGATCGCGGTTGGAGGCTCCTAGATACCTACCATCAAAAGGGAGGCCCTTTAACCCGATGCGGTATCTAGATCGTGGCTGGAGGCCCCTAGACACCTACCATCAAAAGGGAGGCCCATCACCCCGACGCGGCCTCTAGATCGCGGGTGGAGGCTCCTAGATACCTACCATCGAAAGCGAGGTCCTTCACCCAGACGCGGCCTCTAGATCGCGGGTGGAGGCTCCTAGATACTTTCGAAAAGGAGGCCCTTCAGCCCGGCACCATCTCTAGATCGCGGGTGGAGGCTCCCAGACACTTACCACCAAAAGGGAGGCCCTTCACCCCGACGTGGTCTCTAGATCGCGGGTGGAGGCTCCCAGACACTTACCAACGAAAGGGAGGCCCTTCACCCTGACGTGGTCTCTAGATCGTGGGTAAAGGCTCCCAGACACTTACCAACGAAAGGGAGGCCCTTCACCCCGACGCGGCCTCTAGATCACGGGTGGAGGCTCCCAGGCAATGTCTGTCTGGTAATGTGCCACCTTTCTCTTTTTACATGCCTCCAGAACACCATGGGGTAATGTACAGAATACCGATATGTATGTGTTTTATATTTCCTACATATGATAGATCATGTATGGAAAAAACATATACTTCAGACAATTAACACCGAAAGGGAGGCCCTTCACCCCGACGCGGTCCCTAGATCGTGGGTGGAGGCTTCTAGACACCTACCATCGAAAGGGAGGCCCTTTACCCCGACGCGGTCTCTAGATCGTGGCTGGAGGCTCCCAGACACTTACCAACGAAAGGGAGGCTCTTCACCCCGACGCGGCCTCTAGATCGCGGGTGGAGGCTCCCAGACACTTACCAACGAAAGGGAGGCTCTTCAACCCGACGCGGCCTCTAGATCGCGGGTGGAGGCTCCCAGACACTTACCAACGAAAGGGAGGCCCTTCACCCCGACTCGGCCTCTAAATCGTGGGTGGAGACTCCTAGATACTTTCGAAAAGGAGGCTCTTCAGCCCGACGCGGTCTCTAGATGGTGGCTGGAGGCTCCCAGACACTTACCAACAAAAGGGAGGCCCTTCACCCCGACGCGGCCTCTAGATCGCGGGTGGAGGCTCCCAGACACTTACCAACGAAAGGGAGGCTCTTCAACCCGACGCGGCCTCTAGATCGCGGGTGGAGGCTCCCAGACACTTACCATCGAAAGGGAGGCCCTTCACCCCGACGCGGCCTCTAGATCACGGGTGGAGGCTCCTAGATACCTACCATCGAAAGGGAGGCCCTTCACCCCGACGCGGCCTCTAGATCGTGGGTGGAGGCTCCTAGATACCTACCATCGAAAGGGAGGCCCTTCACCCCGGTCTCGGCCTCTAGATCGCGGGTGGAGGCTCCTAGATACTTTCGAAAAGGAGGCCCTTCAGCCCGACGCGGCCTCTAGATCGCGGTTGCAGGCTCCTAGATACCTACCATCAAAAGGGAGGCCCTTCACCCCGACTCGGTCTCTAGATCGTGGGTGGAGGCTCCTAGATACCATCGAAAGGGAGGCCCTTTAACCCGACGCGGTCTCTAGATCGTGGCTGGAGGCTCCCAGACACTTGCCAACGAAAGGGAGGCCCTTCACCCCGACTCGGCCTCTAGATCGCGGGTGGAGGCTCCTAGATACTTTCGAAAAGGAGGCCCTTCAGCCCGACGCGGCCTCTAGATCGCGGGTGGAGGCTCCTAGACACCTACCATCGAAAGGGAGGCCCTTCACCCTGACTTGGTCTCTAGATCGCGGGTAGAGGCTCCCAGACACTTACCAACGACAGGGAGGCCCTTCACCCCGACGCGGCCTCTAGATCACGGGTGGAGGCTCCCAGGCAATGTCTGTCTGGTAATGTACCACCTTTCTCTCTTTACATGCCTCCAGAACACCATGGGGTAATGTACAGAATACCGATATGTATGTGTTTTATATTTCCTACATATGATAGACAATGTATGGAAAAAACATATACTTCAGACACTTACCAACGAAAGGGAGGCCCTTTACCCCGACGCGGTCTCTAGATCGCGGGTGGAGTCTCCCAGACACTTACCAACGAAAGGGAGGCCCTTCACTCTGACGCGGTCTCTAGATCGTGGGTGGAGGCTCCCAGACACTTACCAACGAAAGGGAGGCTCTTCACCCCGACTCGGCCTCTAGATCGCGGGTGGAGGCTCCTAGATACTTTCGAAAAGGAGGCCCTTTAGCCCGACGCGGCCTCTAGATCGCGGGTGGAGGCTCCCAGACACTTACCAACGAAAGGGAGGACCTTCACCCCGACGCGGTCTCTAGATCGTGGCTGGAGGCTCCTAGACACTTACCATCAAAAGGGAGGCCCTTTAACCCGACGCGGTCTCTAGATCGTGGCTGGAGGCTCCCAGACACTTACCAACGAAAGGGAGGCTCTTCACCCCGACTCGGCCTCTAGATAGCGGGTGGAGGCTCCTAGATACTTTCGAAAAGGAGGCCCTTTAGCCCGACGCGGCCTCTAGATCGCGGTTGGAGGCTCCTAGATACCTACCATCAAAAGGGAGGCCCTTTAACCCGACGCGGTCTCTAGATCGTGGCTGGAGGCTCCCAGACACTTACCAACGAAAGGGAGGCTCTTCACCCCGACTCGGCCTCTAGATCGCGGGTGGAGGCTCCTAGATACTTTCGAAAAGGAGGCCCTTTAGCCCGACGCTGCCTCTAGATCGCGGTTGGAGGCTCCTAGATACCTACCATCAAAAGGGAGGCCCTTCACCTCGACGCGGTCTCTAGATCGTGGGTGGAGGCTCCTAGATACCATCGAAAGGGAGGCCCTTTAACCCGACGCGGTCTCTTGATAGCGGGTGGAGGCTCCTAGATACTTTCGAAAAGGAGGCCCTTTAGCCCGACGCGGCCTCTAGATCGCGGTTGGAGGCTCCTAGATACCTACCATCAAAAGGGAGGCCCTTTAACCCGACGCGGTCTCTAGATCGTGGCTGGAGGCTCCCAGACACTTACCAACGAAAGGGAGGCTCTTCACCCCGACTCGGCCTCTAGATCGCGGGTGGAGGCTCCTAGATACTTTCGAAAAGGAGGCCCTTTAGCCCGACGCTGCCTCTAGATCGCGGTTGGAGGCTCCTAGATACCTACCATCAAAAGGGAGGCCCTTCACCTCGACGCGGTCTCTAGATCGTGGGTGGAGGCTCCTAGATACCATCGAAAGGGAGGCCCTTTAACCCGACGCGGTCTCTTGATCGTGGCTGGAGGCTCCTAGACACTTACCAACGAAAGGGAGGCTCTTCACCCCGACGCGGCCTCTAGATCGCGGGTGGAGGCTCCTAGATACTTTCGAGAAGGAGGCCCTTCAGCCCGACACGGCCTCTAGATCGCGGGTGGAGGCTCCCAGACACTTACCAACGAACGGGAGGCCCTTCACCCCGACGCGGCCTCTAGATCGCGGTTGGAGGCTCCTAGATACCTACCATCAAAAGGGAGGCCCTTCACCTCGACGCGGTCTCTAGATCGTGGGTGGAGGCTCCTAGATACCATCGAAAGGGAGGCCCTTTAACCCGACGCGGTCTCTAGATCGTGGCTGGAGGCTCCTAGACACCTACCATCGAAAGGGAGGCCCATCACCCCGACGCGGTCTCTAGATCGTGGGTGGAGGCTCCCAGGCAATGTCTGTCCGGTAATGTACAACTTTCTCTTTTACATGCCTCCAGAACACCATGGGGTAATGTACAGAATACAGATATGTATGTGTTTTATATTTCTGCATATGATAGATCATGTATGGAAAAACATATACTTCAGACAATTAACACCGAAAGGAGGCCCTTTACCCCGACGCGGTCTCTAGATCGTGGCTGGAGGCTCCTAGACACTTACCATCGAAAAGGAGGCCCTTCAGCCCGACGCGGTCTCTAGATCGCGGGTGGAGGCTCCCAGACACTTACCAACGAAAGGGAGGCCCTTCACCCCGACGCGGCCTCTAGATCACGGGTGGAGGCTCCCAGGCAATGTCTGTCTGGTAATGTACCACCTTTCTCTTTTTACATGCCTCCAGAACACCATGGGGTAATGTACAGAATACCCGATATGTATGTGTTTTATATTTCCTACATATGATAGATAATGTATGGAAAAAACATATACTTCAGACAATTAACACCGAAAGGGAGGCCCTTTACCCCGACGCGGTCTCTAGATCGTGGTGGAGGCTCCTAGATACCTACCATCGAAAGGGAGGCCTTTCCCCCCGACGCGGTCTCTAGATCGTGGCTGGAGGCTCCCAGACACTTACCAACGAAAGGGAGGCTCTTCACCCCGACGCGGCCTCTAGATCACGGGTGGAGGCTCCCAGACACTTACCAACGAAATGGAGGCCCTTCACCCCGACGCAGCCTCTAGATCGCGGGTGGAGGCTCCTAGATACTTTCGAAAAGGAGGCCCTTCAGCCCGGCACCATCTCTAGATCGCGGGTGGAGGCTCCCAGACACTTACCACCAAAAGGGAGGCCCTTCACCCCGACGTGGTCTCTAGATCGCGGGTGGAGGCTCCCAGACACTTACCAATGAAAGGGAGGCTCTTCACCCGACGCGGCCTCTAGATCATGGGTGGAGGCTCCCAGGCAATGTCTGTCTGGTAATGTACCACCTTCCTCTTTTACATGCCTCCAGAACACCATGGGTAATGTACAGAACACCGATATGTATGTGTTTTATATTTCCTACATATGATAGATAATGTAAGGAAAAAACATATACTTCAGACAATTAACACCGAAAGGGAGGCCCTTCACCCCGACGCGGGTCTCTAGATCGTGGGTGGAGGCTCCTAGATACTTCGAAAAGGAGGCCCTTCAGCCCGACGTGGCCTCTAGATCGCAGGTGGAGGCTCCCAGACACTTACCAACGAAAGGGAGGCTCTTCACCCTGACACGGCCTCTAGATCGCGGGTGGAGGCTCCCAGACACTTACCAACGAAAGGGAGGCCCTTCACCCCGACGCGGCCTCTAGATCGCGGTTGCAGGCTCCTAGATACCTACCATCAAAAGGGAGGCCCTTCACCCCGACGCGGTCTCTAGATCGTGGGTGGAGGCTCCTAGATACCATCGAAAGGGAGGCCCTTTAACCCGACGCGGTCTCTAGATTGTGGCTGGAGGCTCCTAGACACCTACCATCGAAAGGGAGGCTCTTCACCCCGACGCGGCCTCTAGATCGCGGGTGGAGGCTCCCAGACACTTACCAACGAAAGGGAGGCCCTTCACCCCGACGTGGCCTCTAGATCGCGGGTGGAGGCTCCTAGATACCTACCATCAAAAGGGAGGCCCTTCACCCCGACGCGGTCTCTAGATCGTGGGTGGAGGCTCCTAGATACCATCGAAAGGGAGGCCCTTTAACCCGACGCGGTCTCTAGATCGTGGCTGGAGGCTCCTAGACACCTACCATCGAAAGGGAGGCCCATCACCCCGACGCGGTCCCTAGATCGTGGGTGGAGGCTCCCAGGCAATGTCTGTCCGGTAATGTACAACTTTCTCTTTTTACATGCCTCCAGAACACCGTGGGGTAATGTACAGAATACCGATATGTATGTGTTTTATATTTCCTGCATATGATAGATCATGTATGGAAAAAACATATACTTCAGACAATTAACACCGAAAGGGAGGCCCTTTACCCCGACGCAGTCTCTAGATCGTGGCTGGAGGCTCCTCGACACTTATCATCGAAAGGGAGGCCCTTTAACCCGACGCGGTCTCTAGATCGTGGCTGGAGGCTCCTAGACACTTACCATCGAAAAGGAGGCCCTTCAGCCCGACGCGGTCTCTAGATCCCGGGTGGAGTCTCCCAGACACTTACCAACGAAAGGGAGGCCCTTCACCCCGACGCAGTCTCTAGATCGTGGCTGGAGGCTCCTAGACACTTACCATTGAAAGGGAGGCCCTTTAACCCGACGCGGTCTCTAGATCGTGGCTGGAGGCTCCTAGACACTTACCATCGAAAAGGAGGCCCTTCAGCCCGACGCGGTCTCTAGATCGCGGGTGGAGGTTCCCAGACACTTACCAACGAAAGGGAGGCCCTTCACCCCGACGCGACCTCTAGATCTCGGGTGGAGGCTCCCAGGCAATGTCTGTCTGGTAATGTACCACCTTTCTCTTTTTACATGCCTCCAGAACACCATGGGGTAATGTACAGAATACCGATATGTATGTGTTTTATATTTCCTACATATGATAGATAATGTATGGAAAAAACATATACTTCAGACAATTAACACCGAAAGGGAGGCCCTTTAACCCGACGCGGTCTCTAGATCGTGGGTGGAGGCTCCCAGACACTTACCAACGAAAGGGAGGCCCTTCACCCCGACGCGGCCTTTAGATCGCGGGTGGAGGCTCCTAGATACTTTCGAAAAGGAGGCCCTTCAGCCCGGCACCATCTCTAGATCACAGGTGGAGGCTCCCAGACACTTACCACCAAAAGGGAGGCCCTTCACCCCGACGTGGTCTCTAGATCGCGGGTGGAGGCTCCCAGACACTTACCAACGAAAGGGAGGCTCTTCACCCCGACGTGGCCTCTAGATCGCGGTTGGAGGCTCCTAGATACCTACCATCAAAAGGGAGGCCCTTCACCCCTATGCGGTCTCTAGACTTGGGCACTGCCCACGGGCCACTGGGTCAGTAGGCGGCTGATTTTATGATATTAAAGCGGTAGTAATTTTTCGCTAACATTACTACTTTTTTAAAGGCCCTGAGGTATGTTACGCCATAATGTACTAGTATGCACAGCATATTAGCACATTAGGGTACACTTACCTGTCAGGCTGAGCCCTCCAGTGCTGCACTATGATCAATCTGATGGGTTCTTGGCGCTTCCATCTTCACCCAGTCTTCCTTCCGGGTTCTGTGCCTTTGTTCACTTGCCTTGGCTGGGCTGTGTTTCTGTCACTTCCACGCATGCTCATGTGCATTCTCTCTCTCTCTCTCTCTCTCTCTCTCTCTCTCTCCTCCTCTCTCTCTCTCTCTCTCTCTCTCTCTCTCTCTCTCTCTCTCTCTCTCTCTCTCTCTCTCTCTCTCTCTCTCCTCTCTCTCTCTCTCTCTCTCTCTCTCTCTCTCTCTCTCTCTCTCTCTCTCTCTCTCTCTCTCTCTCTCTCTCTCTCTCTCTCTCTCTCTCTCTCTCTCTCTCTCTCTCTCTCTCTCTCTCTCTCTCTCTCTCTCTCTCTCTCTCTCTCTCTCTCTCTCTCTCTCTCTCTTCTCTCTCTCTCTCTCTCTCTCTCTCTCTCTCTCTCTCCTCTCTCTCTCTCTCTCTCTCCTCTCTCTCTCTCTCTCTCTCTCTCTCTCTCTCTCTCTCTCTCTCTCTCTCTCTCTCTCTCTCTCTCTCTCTCTCTCTCTCTCTCTCTCTCTCTCTCTCTCTCTCTCTCTCTCTCTCTCTCTCTCTCTCTCTCTCTCTCTCTCTCTCTCTCTCTCTCTCTCTCTCTCTCTCTCTCTCTCTCTCATACTCCTTGTTACTATTTCCTGGATTATTACTGACCTCGGCATGCTTCCTGATTTTGTACCTCACTGCCAGCACGTTACCAGACCCTTGCTCGTCCTTGACTACGCACCTGCTATTCGTTCTGTACCTCGTTGCCAGCCAGTTGCCGACTTGCTTGTTCCAGACGTGCAGTGTTTCCTTTACGCCTGCTTGGCTTCCGCTGTATTCCTCCGTGATCGACCTACACCTCTTCCTCCGTGAGGACCCAGCATCTCCAGGCCTTCAACTTCAATCTGCAGGCACCTGCACCCTTTCGCTGTCTTCACGCTCCCTGTTCTCACCTCCAGGGTGTGGAGACCGGAACTGTGCAAGAGCCACCCTCAACAGTCTGACTCCGCTACAAGGTACGTGACACTTGGATATACAAGTCGCCGCCTACTAGTTACAGGGCAAAGAAACTGTTCGCTCGTAAGGTGCAAAAGATATAATATAAAACATAATTTAAAGCCAAAAAATATTTTATTCAAAACCCGAAGGGTTTGGACGGAAAAAGCATAAAAAGAAATCTATAAACCATCTATAGAAGATAGCCCCAAAAAAACGATAACGCAACACTATGGGTTAAACCAGCCTATGTTGATCGCGTCATTTTCTTGAAGACCAATCTCAAATACTGCATCGTGGCCATCTTGCTGGAGTCACACCTAGCTGTCATAAAATCTGGTGTCAGCAAGGTATGTCCTATACAGATATCGGGCCGGTATCGCCGAAGTGAACCACATACCGATATCTGAGGGCCTGCAACTACCTAGAAAAGATTTTTTTAGGCAGTACTTTATCTTTTGCTCACAAAGTTGCTGTACCGTATGCTTTTAACCAGTTGCCGACTGCCACACAATGATGTACGTCGGCAGGAATGGCACGGGCAGGCATATTGGCGTACCTGTACATCCATGCCCACCCGCAGGTGGGGGGCCCGATCAGGCCCCCCCCCCGGTGCCTGCGGCGGTCGGAATCCATTCAGGAGCGATCGATGATGAGGGGAGGCCATTCATTCCTGGCCACCCCTTCGAGATCACTCCTGAGGAATAGAATGCTTCCTCTGCTCCTGTAATGTAAACAGGAGCAGCGGAAGTGATGTAATCTCTCCTCATGTCAGTCTTTTTCGTTCCGGCGATAAGGAGAGAAGATCTATGTGAGTTCCACCAACACTACACAGTACAGTAGAATACGCAGGCACACTATTCACCCCCGATCACCCCCCTGCACCCTCTGTCACAGTGACACCAATAGCAGTTTTTTTTATTGATTATTGCATTGGTGTCATTTGTGAATGCAATAACTGTTAGGGCAGTTAGGGTTAGCCCCCTTTAGGTCTAAGGTACCCCCCCTAATAAAGGTTTAACCCTGAGATCACCAGTGTTACTAAATGATCGTTTTTCTGATCACTGTATTAGTGTCACAGGTGACGCTAGTTAGGCAGGTAAGTATTTAGGTTCGCCGTCAGCTTTTTATAGCATCAGGTATCCCCATATACTACCTAATAAAGGTTTTAACCCCCAGATTGCCCCCTAGTTAACCCTTTCACCATTGATCACCGTATAACTGTTATGGGTGACGCTGGTTAGTTACTTTGTTTTTTATAGTGTCAGGGCACCCGCCATTTATTACCCAATAAAGGTTTAACCCCCTGATCACCCGGCGAGGTTTTGGTTTTAGGTTTTAAGGTCTGCGTCGCCCCAGGCAGCGTCAGATTAGTGCCAGTACCACTAACACCCATGCATGCAGCATACACCTCCCTTAGTGGTATAGTATCTGAACAGATCAGTATCTATACTATACTAGTCTATATCTATACTAGTGTCCCCAGCAGTTTAGGGTTCCCAAAAACGCAGTGTTAGCGGGATCAGCCCAGATACCTGCAAGCACCTGCGTTTTGCCCCTCCGCCCAGCCCAGCCCACCTAAGTGCTGTATTGATCGATCACTATCACTTACAAAACACTAAACACACATAACTGCAGCGTTCGCAGAGTCATGCCTGATCCCTGTGATCGCTAACAGTTTTTTTTTGGTAGCATTTTGAAACAGTCGCTGACAGTCTAGGTGCTTTTTTACCCGTGAGTCTCACTAGTGTACCACTAAATTTAGAGCCCAAAATGGCAAATCGAAGGTACACTAGTGAAGAGGCCTACACATTTCTGAGCATGACAGATAGTGAAGAGGAAGTCACTCATCTGTCAGATTCAGGCTCAGAATATGATCCTGTAGACGACAGCGGCTCCATAACAGATCCCAATCTTCTGTTGTTGAGGTGCAAGAACCGCAGGGCTCTCGTATGGAGCAGAGAAGTACTAGCACCGCATAGTTGCCAACTGTCCCGAATTTCCTGGGACATTCCCGGGATTAGGACATTTGTCCCAAATTAATTTTGTCCTGGGAAATGTCCCGGGAAATTCGGTTTGTCCCGGGAATTTGAATTTCCCGTTTTTTGCCGCCAGCCGCGGACCTCTAGCAATGTCTCCGCCGGCCGCCATTTTTAAGAAGACCAAAAGCTTGTCTTCAATAGAGAACCTGTGGCGCCGGTGTGTGAAGAGCAGTGGGCGGCGCCACAGTTCAAAGTCAGCGTGGCAATGACGGCTGCCGCTTGGAGGCCAGGAGATGTAATGTCCTGTCGGGGGAGTCCGTGCAGTGAGTATCTCGGGGCCAGTCTGTGTATGTGGGGGCCGGTCTGTGTATGTGGGGGCCGGTCTGTGGATGTGGGGGGCCAGTCTGGATGTCACAGGGGCACCAGATGTAAGGAGGGGCTCCGCTGATGGACACAGATGTGAGGAAGGTACCTCTGATGGGGCACCTGATGTATGGACAGACTCCGCTTGGGACACCTGATGGCATCTGGTGGCAGGCAACGTGGCTAGTGATGCGCTCATGGCTCCCACTGATTCGGCATTATGGTGAGTTGAATGATTTCATTTCATATTACAATGTAATAATAGAAATAATGCGCTTCAATCATCCTGACACCATAAAAATCATGGCGCCGGGATGATTGAAGCGCTAACACCAGGTATTTGGAGTATCTTTATCTGCCGATTGTCAAACTCTGGCAAACACATTTTGCTATTGTGGTGTAGGATCGGGGGGCTTCTGTCTCTCCTTTCCCTCTCCCCCCGCATTCATCTCAGACTCTAACCACACCCCTTTGAGCCATGCCCCCATGTAAGCCACGGCCACTATTTTACGTAAACCACACCCCTATTTTGCAAAGCGCGCCGTGGCGAGTCCCATAAGTGCAGTTCAAGCTGGCGAGGTGGCAAGCACAAGTAGTGTCCCGCTGACACCAAGAAGACAAAGACAGGCCCGTTGTGCCCATAGTGCCCTTACTGCTAAAAAAAAAAAAAAATCATTAATATAATTTAAAAAAATGTAAAAAAACAATTAGAAAAAAAATTTTTTTTTTACCTTGTCAGAAATCCCTGTTGCTAGGCAGTCTTCCTAATCTGCCTTCTTCCTGCTCCTTGGTGATCTTCGTCTTCTCTCCTCGTTGCGTTGTCTTCTGGGTAATGGGGCACGCTGTGTTCTGGGAACTGCGTGTTCCCTAACACAGCACATTCCATTCACAAAGCATCGCGCGACTCGCGCAGTAGGAAACGGGCAATGAAGCCGCAAGGCTCCACTGCCTGTTTCTCTTAGTGAGGATGGTGGCGCTGGGACCTGAGAGCCGAGGGACATGTCAGCCTCGGCGGCTGACATCGCAGGTACCCTGGAAAGGTAAGTCTCCTTATTAAAAGACAACAGCAGCTACTTTTTTTTTAGCTGCTGACTTAAAAAAAAAAAAAATTTCAGCTGAAACACCGCATTAAGATCTTTCTGGGCCTTTCCCTCGCAATGGGCATAGTTAAAGAGGAAGTAAAGACAAAATTTTTTTTTTTAAAGAAAACACACCCTGTAAGGCAAAGGCATAATGAGCTAGTATGCATAGCATACTAGCTCATTATGAATAACTTTCCTGAGAAGCGGTCCTCCGTCTTCCTCTTCGCCGCTGCCATGTATCCCGGAGCGACTTCCGGGTCTCGTGGCTCCGGCGCTGTGAATCGCCGGAGCCGCGATGACATCACTCCCGCGCATGCGCACGGGAGCCGACGCTTGCGGCATATCGCCGCGATCTGCGGCCTGCCCAGTGCGCCTGCGCGCCGCTGTCTACGGCGCATGCGCCGTAGACAGTGGTGGCTGTCTTCGGGTAAATATCTCCTAAACCGTACAGGTTTAGGAGATATTTCTTGGACCTACAGGTAAGCCTTAATCTAGGGTTATCTGTAGGTCAAAGTTGGTTGTAAGGGTTTACAACCACTTTAAAATGAGTATGTTGCAGTCATATTGGTCCACTGACCCAATGTACCATATGCCCGTGTTCTCTGCTTCC
Organism: Lithobates pipiens; assembly: GCF_037356315.1. Taxonomy (NCBI): domain Eukaryota; kingdom Metazoa; phylum Chordata; class Amphibia; order Anura; family Ranidae; genus Lithobates; species Lithobates pipiens. Next base: position 214,304,048 of record NW_027507686.1, on the reverse strand, counting down.
ATGGCCAGGGCAAGATACGAGCAGATTTTGCAGTTTATGCACTAAAATGACAATGAACTCTGTCATCCTCGTGGAGACCCTGAATATGATCGACTCTACAAAATTCGGCCCCTTGTAAACCACTTCAACCAACGTTTTGGCCGCAAGGCCAGACCCTGGTACAAAAAAGCGTCTGTTTATTTATTTCAATTGGCTTTGCTGAACGCTCATGTGCTATACAGAGCTTCAGGACAGACTGGATCCTTCCTTAAATTCCAGGAAGAGATTGTCAGAGCCCTTCTGTTTCCAGACGGTGCTCCACCTCACCTTCCCAATCCAAATCCAGTAAGCCGGCTGCGTGAGAGGCATTTTCCCCATGTTCTCCCGCGTGCCCCTACCCAACGAGCCCCCCCAAAGAAAATGTTGTATCTGCAGAAATCGCGGCTATAGGCGTGACACCTGTTATTATTGTCCCCGCTGTCCTGACAATCCCGGTCTTTGCATTGGTGAATGTTTTGAACGGTACCATACACTAGTTGAGTATTAGCGTAGGGTACAGCATTGCACAGACTAGGCACACTTTCACAGGGTCTCCCAAGATGCCATCGCATTTTGAGAGACCCATACCGCTGGAGCCGTTACAACAGATACAACCATTAGAACCGTTACAGTTACAAAAAATTGTGTAAAAAAAAATAAATAAAAATAAATAAATAAATAAATAAATAAAATAGTTGTTGTTTTATTGTTCTCTCTCTCTCTCTCTCTCTCTCTCTCTATTCTCTCTTTATTGTTCTGCTCTTTTTTACTGTATTCTGTTCTACGTTTTATTGTTAACCATTTTTTGTTTTCAGGTAAGCCATTCAGCTGCAGCGCGGATTTATTTATCTTGACAGCAACAGTGTTTGCTCCCACGATACATAAAGCCGTGACTCCAGCGCTGTCGGAGGTGATTTCACCACCACAGTTAAAAAAAAAAAGGAGCATATATGCCGAAGCATGGGGGCAGAAGGGGTGGAGGAGCGATTTACTCCTAACTTTTGCGGGAGAATGCCCCCATGCTTTGGCATATATATATTTTAGGCACAGGTTGCGTTAAAAAATGTTTTATTTTTTACTATGTTTTTTGTATTTGCTTTGCAGGTATGGTATGGTAAGGTCTTACTGTTATACTGTAATGTTACTTTGTTTTATTGTTAACCATCATTTGATCAGCAGGTACGCCATTCAGCTGCAGCGTGGATTTATTTATCTTGACAGCAACAGCGTTTGCTACCACGATACATAAAGCTGTGACTCCAGCGCTGTCGGAGGTGATTTCACCACCACGGTTAAAAAAAAAAGAGCATATATGTCGAAGCATGGGGGCAGCAGGGGTGGAGGAGCGATTTGCTCCTACCTTTTGGGGTGGATGCCCCCATGCTTCGGCATATATAAATGGTGCATGTATGCCCATCATTAGAAGTGGGTGGATGAAGGGAGGTGTTCTAATGGTGGGCATACTCACCGATTAATATCTTTTTTTCGCTCAGCCCATGGGCTGCATGAAAAAAAATATTACAATATATGCCCAACAAGGACCAGCAACGTACTGGTATGTTGCTGGAATTTGAGTGGTTATACCAGAATGATGCCTGCGGGTTTAGGTAACATCTTGGTATCATTCTTTCCAGCCAGCGGTCGGCTTTCATGAAAAATCAATCCTAGCGGCTGATTAGCCTCTAGACTGCTTTTACAAGCAGTGGGAGGGAATCCCCCCCCCCCAACCGTCTTCCATGGTTTTCTCTGGCTCTCCTGTCCCAACAGGGAACCTGAGAATGAAGCCGGTGGTTCTGCCAGTTGACCATAGAGCTGATCAGAGACTGGAATGGCTCCAATCATCTCTATGGTCTAAGAAACCAGAAGCTACGAGCATTTTATGACTTAGATTTTGCCGGATGTAAACAGCGCCATTGGGAAAGCATTTTATCACACCAATCTTGGTGTGGTTAGGTGCTTTGAGGGCAGACAAAAAATCTAGGGTCTAATGGACCCCAATTTTTTTAAAAAAAGTACCTATCACCAGGGCAGGACTTAGGGTGGTGGGGGCCCCTGGGCTTGAGTCACTTTCAGGCCCTACCTTCTATACATTACCATATTTATCGGCGTATAACACGTGCCGGTGTATAACGCACACCTCAAGTTTAGGAGGGAATTTTAAGGAAAAAAACTTTTAGGAGAGAAGTTTAAGGAAAAAACTTACATTTAAATACCAATCAATGCAGCCTTATCAGTGTGCATCTGCAGCCTTGTCCAGTGTCTTTGCAGCCTTGCCATTGCAGTCTTGAAGTTTCAAAATGGCGCAGCCGAGATACAGAGATCTGTGTATCTCGGCGGCCCTCAGGTCCTCTCAGCGGCTATCTGGTCCTCTCTTGGCGGCTCTCGGGTCCTCTTGGCGGCTCTCAGGTCCTCTTGGGTCCTCTCGCAGTCCCGAGCAGAGCCAAGAGTAGACGAGTGTACTCGGCTCGGCTCACAGTCATGCCCTGTCCCTGTGTTATGTCCATCATAGGGCGGGACTGGGCGTGACTGTGAGCCGAGTTGAGTGCACTTGGCTATGTATCCCGGCAGGGGCCATGGGGCCACCTATTGGGCCCAGTCAAGCCCAATGGTAAGTCCAGCCCTGCCTATCACTACCTATTGCAATCATAGGGGATATTTACATTCCCTGAGATAACAATAAAAATGATAAAAAAAATATATAAATGAAAGGAACGGTTTAAAAATAAGATTGCAAAATAAATAATAAAAAAGTAAATAAAATAATAAAGCACCTCTGTCTCCCCACCACTCTTGGACAAGGCAAGCGCCGGTTTGGCATCATATGTAAACAGCAATTGCACATGCATGTGAGGTATCATCACGAAGGTCAGATCGAGGGCAGTCATTTTAGCAGTAGACCTCCTCCGTAAATCTAAAGTGGTAACCTGTAAAGGCGTTTAAAGGCATTTAAAAATGTATGTAGTTTGTTGCCGCTTGTCATGGTTATGCAGTGATCTTCCTGTGTTTGCTTACCTCCCCTCATGTCTTCAGACTCAGAGGCCAGCCACTTCCACCTGGTGGTTTTTATAACCTCTCCTCTAAGCATGGCTCCACCCCAAGTTTCCTGTTTCCTGCCGTGTGCTCTTCTACTGGTTTCCGTTACCGACTTTGGCGTGTTTTGAATATCCCTGTTTGCCTGTGATCCTGACCTTTTGTCGTGTCCCCGACTATTCTTGTCTGCTTGTGGCCCCGACCTTGGCTTTGTCCCTCACCATCCCTATCCTCCTGTTGCCTACTGTGGGTGTGAGCTGGGGCACCCTGGGGGTCGCGACCTGGAGCCAGTTGCGGCCAAGTCCATCCTCACCACCAGAGGCGCTGGTGAACACCTGCTGGCTCTTAGACTCCGCGCCCCAGGGAATCTTACGCTCTAACCCCAGTGGGATCTGTCCCCCGTCTGCAGCAGTCAGCCGTAGGGTCCACAACCTTGCGGTGCACTCCTGATCCTACAGTGTGCACCTGTCACCTCACCTCAAGGTGACCTGACACCGCTGCGCAATTTTAAAGCATGTTGTGTTTGGTATCCATGTACTCGGCCTAAGATCATCTTTTTTATTTCATCAAACATTTGGGCAATATAGTGTGTTTTAGTGTATTAAAATTTTAAAAAGTGTGTTTTAAAAAAAAAAAAAGCGTTTGAAAGATCACTGCGCAAATGCTGTGTGAAAAGAAAAATGAAACACTGACCATTTTAATCTGTAGGGCCTTAGCTTTAAAAAAAATATATAATGTTTGGGGATTCAAAGTAATTTTCTTGCAAAAACTAAATATTTTTTCATGTAAACAAAAAGTGCAAGAAAGGGCTTTGTCTTCAAGTGGTTAGAAGAGTGGATTATGTGTGACATAAGCTTCTAAATGTTGTGCATAAAATGCCAGGACAGTTCAAAACCCCCTAAATTACCCCATTTCGGAAAGTAGACACCCCAAGCTATTTGCTGTGAGGCATGTCAAATCCATGGAATATTTTATATTTTGACACAAGTTGCGGGAATAAGTTGTCACTAAATGATATATTGCTCAAACATGCCATGGGCATATGTGAAATTACACCCCAAAATACATTCTGTAGCTTCTTCTGTGTACGAGGATACCACATGTGTGAGACTTTTTGGGAGCCTAGCCGTGTACAGGACCCCAAAACCAAGCATCGCCTTCAGGATTTCTAAGGGTGTAAATTTTTGATTTCACTCCTCACTACCTATCACAGTTTCAGAGGCCTTGGAATTCCCAAATGGCACAAAATCCCCCCAAATGAGCTGAAGCTTTTTGCTGCGAGGTATGGTGAGTATTTTGCAGACCTTGCTTTTTGTCACAAAGTTTTGAAAATTGAAAAACGAAAAAGAAAAACATTTATTTTCTTTCTTAATTTTCAAAAACAAATGAGAGCTGCTAAATACTCTCAGCAAATAGCTTGGGGTGTCTACTTTCCAAATTGGGGTAATTTGGAGCGGTTTGTGACATCTTAGCATTTTATGGCCTTCAAAACTATGATAGGTAGTGAGGCGTGAAATCAAAAATTTACGCCCTTAGAAATCCTGAAGGTGCTGCTTGGATTTCAGGGCCTCGTATGTGGCTAGGCTCCCAAAAAGTCCCACACATGTGGTATCCCCATACTCAGGAGAAGCAGCTGAATTTATTTTGGGGTGTAATTCCACATATGCCCACAGCATGTGTGAGCAATATATAATTTAGTGACAACTTTGGGCAAAAAAAAAAAGTTTGTAATTTTCCCGCAACTTGTAGAAAAATATAAAATATTCCATGGACTCAACATGTCTCAAAATAGCTTGGGGCGTCTACTTTCCAAAATGGGGTCATTTGGGGGGGTTGTGACATCTTAGCATTTCATGGCCTTCAAAACTGTGATAGGTGGTGAGGAGTGAAATCAAAAATCTACGCCCTCAGAAATCCTGAAGGCGGTGCTTGTTTTTTGGGGGCCCTGTAAGTGGCTAGGCTCCCAAAAAGTCCCACACATGGGGTAGCCCCGTACTCAGGAGAAGCAGCAGAATTTTTTATTTTTTTTTGCAAAACCTTTTTTATTAAATTTTTTATTAGCATACTAAATTAGCCCACACAGGGGCCAACCCGTTTCCCACACAGGGACAGTTCTTCTGATGCGGCAACATACCACAACAGGGCACAACATACAACATAAACAAACTAATGCAGAATTTATTTTTGGGTGTAATTCCCCATATGCCCATGGCATGTGTGAGCAATATATCATTTAGTGACAACTTTGTGCAAAAAAAAAAAAAGTTGGTAATTTTCCTGCAACTTGTGGCAAAATATAAAATATTCCATGGACTCAACATGCCTCTCAGCAAATAGCTTGGGGCGTCTACTTTCCAAAATGGGGTCATGGGGGGGGGGTTGTACTGCCCTGCCATTTTAGCACCTCAAGAAATAAGAAAGGCAGTCATAAACTAAAAGCTGCATAAATTCCAGAAAATGTACCCTAGTTTGTAGACGTGATCAATTTTGTGCAAACCAATAAATATACGCTTATTGACTTTTTTTTTACCAAAGACATGTGCCTGAATACATTTTGGCCTAAATCTATGACTAAAATTGAGTTTATTAGATTTTTCTTATAACAAACTAGAAAATAGCATTTTTTTTCTAAATTTTCGGTCTTTTTACGTTTATATCGCAAAAAATAAAAATCGCAGAGGCAATCAAATGCCTTTAAAAGAAAGCTCTATTTGTGGGGAAAAAAGGACGCATGACCGTGCAATTACCAGTTTAAGCAGCGCAGTGCCAAATTGTAAAAAGTCCTCTGGTCTTTGACCAGCCAAATGGTCCGGGACTTAAGTGGTTAAAAGGACTTTCACAGACACATTTAATTTAATTTAATTTTATTCACTTATGAGAAAGATTAGCATTATTAATGTTGTATCACGATTTTTTATTACGTTTATTTGAAGAATGACAATGAATAATGTGTGATATATTTATTTCATATTGTGCTTAAATCTTATCTGTGCTTACAGACCACTAATGCCACGTACACACGATCGGAATTCCGGCCAGAAAAAGACCGATGAGAGCTTTTCATCGGAAAATGCGACCGTGTGTATGCTCCATCGGAATTTAGCTGTCCGAATTTCCGCCAGCCAAAAATTGATAGCATGTTCTCAATTTTCCCGACGGAAAAACTTTCTATCGGTAATTCCGATCGTGTGTATGCAATTCCGACACGGTAAAAATCACGCATGCTCAGATTCAACTACGAGACAGAAGCTATTGGCTACTGGCTATTGAACTTCCTTTTTCTAGTCCCGTCGTACGTGTTGTAAATGATCGGAATTAGATGTGACCGTGTGTAGGCAAGACAGCTTGAGCCGAATTCCGTCGGAATTCCGTCGGGTAAGCCATCAGAGCTTTTTCCAACGAGAATTCCGATCGTGTGTACGCGGCATAAGAATTGTTTTACTAGTGTCTTCCCATCCAGGGCACTTTTGCACTTTATCCTCATTTATTTTATCTTGTGATTACTTTCTATCTATGTTTCCATATCACAAGTATTGGTTTCTCATTTAGAGCACTTTTGCACTTTTTTTTAAACTTTGGCACATTATCCTTGTACAGCGTAGCACTATCTTTATTTTATCACTGCTGTACTATACATGTGTGGAGGTTTGCAGCAAAATGCAGCCCATTTGACATGATGTGAATAAGCCCTTCTTTAGTATTACAGCCCTGGACGGTGCTGTGGACGGTGCTGTGGACGGTGCTGTGGACGGTGCTGTGGACGGTGCTCATGGGATATCCCTTCACTATATTGGAAGGACTGCTCACTGCCACTGCTGGAAGAATGAGGATACGCAACTTAAGTGCGGAAACAGGAAAATGTGTGGAAAGAACACGGCTTTGTGATTTTTATTAAAAAATAATAAAAATATATATCTTTATAGCTCTTGTCAGTGGATTCATTTGTCCTATTACGAAACTAAAACTATTTAAAGTAATACTAAAGTCTCAATTTTTTTTTCATTTAAAAATAACAAATATGTTATACTTACCTGCTCTGTGGAATTGTTTTGCACACAGCAGCCCCCATCCTCCTCTCCTCTGGTCCCCCACAGGCTCTCCTGGCCCCTCCTTCCTGCTGAGAACCCCCACAGCAAGCAGCTTTCTATGGGGGCACCCGAGCTGCTGTTCTGTGTGTCCATTCAGACACTGAGCTGCTTTTCAGCCCCACACCATTTCCACATTGGCTTACTGACCTTGATGGACAGCAATGGGGGCTAATGGCGCCACGCTGCTGTCTCAGCCAATGAAGAGCCAAGACTCTCATGCAACATCGCTGGATCGAGATGGGCTCAGGTTAGTATTAGGGGGGCTGCTGCACACAGAAGGATTTTTATCTCAATGCATAAAAATAAAAAACCTTCTGACTTTACAACCACTTTAAACCTGATTTGCTTATAATGATCAACAGTGATAGATTCCTCTATCTGCACTGCTAGCAAGGTAAGTTTTATAGAACACGTACAGTGATTGTAAACCTCAGATATGAAATATGAATAAAGCATATCCGTCTATAGTGTGTACTTGTCTCAGTTAATCAACATAATCAATCAACATTATTTTTAATCCTCATGCTGCTAGTCTTAGTAAATAGATAGAAAAGTGTACCATATTTACTTGTTTTAAACTTTTTTTACTTCCTGGTTTCTTGCCTAGAAAAATGATGTCAGAGTCTTCAGGAGGGGAGGAGAGTTTTCTCAACTAAGCATACACTCCTGCATTAGGGTTGCCACCTTTTCTTCGAGCCAAACCCGAACATTTTAGTGGCGTTCAGAGTACGGGGTTCAGGAGTACGTTATGTTCAGAGTGCGGGGTTCAGGAGTATGTTATGTTCAGAGTGCGGGGTTCAGGAGTATGTTATGTACAGAGTGCGGGGTTCAGGAATTTGTTATGTTCAGAGTACGGGGTTCAGGAGGGCGTTATGTACGGGGTTCAGGAGTGCGTTATGTACAGAGTACGGGGTTCATGAGTGCGTTAAGTACATTGACATGCTATATCTTACTATGTACTATCATCATAGGTGTGTACAGCCTCTTGCATTAGGGTGTCCACCCCAAAGTAGGGGAATGGGCACTGCACGTAGTGATTAGGATGTGTCCTGGCACACCCCCTGCACATGCCTAGGAGTATCATTTAGTACAGGTGGATATAACACAAGACTATGACATTGTTTTACAAACATTTAACAAATTGTGGCCTTATATATTTCAACAGCTTATTCAGCAGTTTGTTTAACCACCTTCAGACCGGACCATTTTGCTGGTAAATGACCAGAGGTCTTTTTACACTTTTGGCACTGCGCTGCTTTAACTGGTAATTGCGCGGTCATGCAATGTTGTACCCAAACAAAATTTGCGTCCTTTTCTTCCCACAAATAGAGCTTTCTTTTGATGGTATTTGATTGCCTCTGCGATTTTTATTTTTTGCGATATAAACGTAAAAAGACCGCAAATTTTGAAAAAAAATGATATTTTCTACTTTTTGTTATTAGAAAAATCCAATAAACTCAATTTTAGTCATACATTTAGGCCAAAATGTATTCAGCCACATGTCTTTGGTAAAAAAAAAGGCAATAATTGTATATTTATTGGTTTGCGCAAAAGTTGTCACATCTACAAACTAAGGTACGTTTTCTGGAATTTACGCAGCTTTTAGTTTACGACTGCCTATCTCATTTCTTGAGGTGCTAAAATGGCAGGGCAGTACAAAACCCCCCCAAATGACCCCATTTTGGAAAGTAGACACCCTGAGGAAATTGATAAGTGGCATGTTGAGCCCATTGAATATTTTATTTTTTTGCCTCAAGCGATTGAATAATGACAAAAAAAAATTTTTTTTTTTTTTTTTTACACAAAGTTGTCACTAAATGATATATTGCTCACACATGCTATGGGCATATGTGAAATGACACCCCAAAATAAATTCTGCTGCTTCTCCTGAGTATGGGGATACCACATATGTGGGACTTTTTGGGAGCCTAGCCGCGTACGGGGGCCCCGAAAACCAAGCACCGCCTTCAGGCTTTCTAAGGGCGTTACAGTTTTGAAGGCCATAAAATGCCAAGATGGCACAAACCCCCCACAAATGACCCCATTTTAGAAAGTAGACACCCCAAGCTATTTGCTGAGAGGCATGTTGAGTCCATGGAATATTTTATATTTTGCCACAAGTTGCGGGAAAATTACATACTTTTTTATTTTTTTTTCACAAAGTTGTCACTAAATGATATATTGCTCACGCATGCCATGGGCATATGTGAAATGACACCCCAAAATAAATTCTGCTGCTTCTCCTGAGTACGGGGATACCACATATGTGGGACTTTTTGGGAGCCTAGCCGCGTACGGGGCCCCGAAAGCCAAGAACCGCCTTCAGGTTTTCTAAGGGCGTAAATATTTGACTTCACTCCTCACTACCTATTACAGTTTTGAAGGCCATAAAATGCCAAGATGGCACAAAACCCCCACAAATGACCCCATTTTAGAAAGTAGACACCCCAAGCTATTTGCTGAGAGGCATGTTGAGTCCATGGAATATTTTATATTTTGCCACAAGTTGCGGGAAAATTACAAACTTTTTTTTTTTTTCACAAAGTTGTCACTAAATGATATATTGCTCACGCATGCCATGGGCATATGTGAAATTACACCCCAAAATAAATTCTGCTGCTTCTCCTGAGTACGGGGATACCACATATGTGGGACTTTTTGGGAGCCTAGCTTCGTACGGGGCCCCCGAAAACCAAGCACCGCCTTCAGGCTTTCTAAGGGCGTTACAGTTTTGAAGGCCATAAAATGCCAAGATGGCACAAACCCCCCCCCAAATGACCCCATTTTGGAAAGTAGACACCCCTAAATTTAGGGGTACACTAGTGAGACTAGGTAATAAATGGCGGGTGCCCTGAAACTATAAAAAAAATAACTAACCAATCAGCGTCACCTGTAACAGTTATATGGTGATCACTGGTGAAAGGGTTAACTAGGGGGCAATCAGGGGGCTTTATGCGGTAGTATATGGGGGTCCCTGGCGCTATAAAAAGCTGCGGCGAACCTAAATACCTACCTGCCTAACTAGCGTCACCTGTGACACTAATACAGCGATCAGAAAAACGATCGCTTATTAGGCTGGGTTCACACTGGAGCGATGCGGGAACGCCACAAACCCGCGGCGGGTTCCCGCATCGCATGCCTCCCGGCGGCAGTTCACACTGCCCTATGCGAACTGCTGGGAGTGTCAGTGAAATGTTAATGACACCCCCAGATCAGTTCGCATATCGCAGTGCGATCTGCAAACTCGGATCGCATGGTGTGAACACCCATGCGATCCGATTCTGCTGCGGACCAAAAAAAGGGTCCCGTGCGAGTTTGCGGCGGGTGCGGCGGGTGCGACACGAATTCAGCCATACTATCTGTATGGCTGAACTCGAATCGCACAGAGATCGGATGTGATTTGCACTGCAGTGCGGTGCGAATCACATCCGTTCTCATAAACCGCTGCAATGTGAACCCAGCCTTAGTGACACTGGCGACGGGGGGTGATCACGGGGTTAAACCTTTATTGGGGGGGTTAGGGGGGTACCTTAGAACTAAAGGGGGCTAACCCTAACTGCCCTAACAGTTATTACAGTCACAAATGACACCCGCCGGGTGATCAGGGGGTTAAACCTTTATTAGGTAATAAATGGCGGGTGCCCTGAAACTATAAAAAAATAACTAACCAACCAGCGTCACCTGTAACAGTTATATGGTGATCACTGGTGAAAGGGTTAACTAGGGGGCAATCAGGGGGCTTTATGCGGTAGTATATGGGGGTCCCTGGCGCTATAAAAAGCTGCGGCGAACCTAAATACCTACCTGCCTAACTAGCGTCACCTGTGACACTAATACGGCGATCAGAAAAATGATCGCTTATTAGGCTGGGTTCACACTGGAGCGATGCGGAAACGCCATGAATCCGCGGCGGGTTCCCGCATCGCATGCCTCCCGGCGGCAGTTCACACTGCCCTATGCGAACTGCTGGGAGTGTCAGTGAAATGTTACTGACACCCCCAGATCAGTTCGCATATCGCAGTGCGATCTGCAAACTCAGATCGCATGGTGTGAACACCCATGCGATCCGATTCTGCTGCGGGCCAAAAAAAGGGTCCCGTGCGAATTTGCGGCGGGTGTGGCGGGTGCGGCGAATGGCTGAACTCGAATCGCACAGAGATCGGATGTGATTTGCACTGCAGTGCGGTGCGAATCACATTCGTTCTCATAAACCGCTGCAATGTGAACCCTGCCTTAGTGACACTGGCGACGGGGGGTGATCACGGGGTTAAACCTTTATTGGGGGGGTTAGGGGGGCACATTAGAACTAAAGGGGGCTAACCCTAACTGCCCTAACAGTTATTACAGTCACAAATGACACCAATGCAAAAAAAAAAAAAAAGCAATTGGTGTCACTGTGACTGGGGGGGCAGGGGTAATTGGGGGGTGATCGGGGGGTAAAGGGGGGGTGTGAGTGTGCCTGGCATGTTCTACTGTGTAGTGTAGTGCTTGTGCAACTCACCGATGCTCTCTCCTCGGTGCCGGAACGAAAACTACCGACACGGAGGAGAGAATACATCACTTCCTCTCCTGTGTTTACATTACAGGAGAGGAAGTGATGTCACCGGACAATTTCATTCGCCGGGAGCGATCGCGAGGGGGTGGCCATGAATGAATGGCCGTCCCCTCGTCCGGGATCGCTCCCGAACGAATACCGACCGCCGCAGGCACCGGGCGGGGGCCCGATCGGGCCCCCGACCCGCGGGAGGCAAGGGACGTACATGTAAGCCCTTATGCCTGCCCGTGCCATTCTGCTGACGTACATCGGCGTGCGGCGGTCGGCAAGTGGTTAAGTTAATCAAAGTGGAGGGCTACCCTAAAAAAAAATTAAAAAAATGCATTAATATTCTTAAAAAAAATGTATCTCACCAGAAACCCGTTGCTAGGCAGTCTTCCTAATCTGCCTTTTCCTTCTCCGTGGTGATCTTCGGTCTTCTCTCCTCCTCGTGTTGTCTCCTGGGTAATGGGGCACACTGTTCTGGGAACTATGTGCTTCCTAACACAGCGTATCCCATTCACAAAGCGCTGCGCGACTCGCGCATGCGCAGTAGGAAACGGGCAGTGAAGCTGTTTCCCTTAGTGAGGATGGCGGCACCGGGACCCAAGAGCCTTGGGTGGCCGACATCGTGGGCGCCCTGGAAAGGTAAGTGTCCTTATTAAAAGTCAGCAGCTACTTTTTTTTTTAAATGTCTGGAACACCCCTTTAAACAGAATATGTAAATTGTAACTGGCATAGGTAAATTAAAAATTTTGTAATTGACCCAGCAGCCTCTGAAAAATTGCCTTTTGTAATATGTTGAGGGTTTTTTTCTTTTATTTTTTTTTATCTTTTAAACAACTTTCAGGCAAGCTTGCAGCCCCCCGGCTCTGAGTACATGCTGCTGCTGCTGGGAAATAGATTGCTTGTTCAGCATAATGCAAAGCAGGTCCAGTTTTCATTCTGCCCTCTAGTGGTGGCAGGGAATGCTTATTAAAGCAATCATATATACTGTATACACATTGGGCCATGTCCTACTACTGAAAAGCGTATTTATATTTGTAAAGGTGGCTCCTTTTTTTTTTCCCTTTACTTTCTCTAGTCTGCAATAAAGTGTACAAATCTGTACTATTGAAGTGCAGTTGTGCTTAAAAGGATAGCTTTAACATAATTGCGTCCCCCCTACCTCAAATGATTCACACTGCCCTGGTCTACCCCATAGCCAGTCAAATTTGAACCCCCGGAAAGTTGTATCAGTTACTCTGGTAAATGATGGTTACAAAAATTACTTTGTATGTACACTACGGCAAGGGTTGGCAAACCTGCAAAGGTATAGATCTACCTGAACAACCTGGAGAAGATCCAAGGTCACAAGGGTGTAGCTTGAGTTGACATATAAGCACAGAATCTGCCCAAAAAAAAAAAATCTGGTCCCGATGGCTGGGCTTTACTTTGTCTACACATTCTACCCTGTCATTGGGAGATGACCTGGGAAGCTAGAAGAATGAACTGGCAACGGTTGCATGCAATGCAGAGTTCAGTGGCCAGTGGGTAGTATTAAGTGTTCAGAGATCAGTAGAGGTATTTTAACCAAGTTCAGTGGTCATTAGTAGGATGTCACGAAAAGTTTAGCGCCCATTAGTATGTAACATGGTAGCAGCATGTCCTCCCCTCTGTCATATGCTGAACTCAGAGCTGTCTGTATTTTAATTGGGAAGAACAGGGGCCCCACACACTCCCCATCACCTGCCCCATAAGCCATTTTCATCAATGAGTAGAGCCACCAGCAAATGAGATTCTGGGCTGAGACCTGCCAGCCAATGTGATCCCTAGGCTGAGAGCCACCAATCAGTGAGGTGCACCAGAGGAACAGGGCATCAGTGGCTAGGGTGTAGTGACAACACATTGCTAGAATGGTATCCAGGGAATTGGCAGTCAAGAGGGAGGAAGGATTCGATTCCGTAATCAACATGACATCACATGGCCACCATGGATTAGTTGCTGATCACCACGCTAAAACTTCCAGTCAATTGATTTTAAGAAATATCCAAACAGTTCTAGAAATTGTTTGTGTCCCAGGCTCTAATTTTTAAATTGTCATAGCAGAAATAAATGCATGTACATTGCCAGCGATCAATACAGACTTGTGATTCTCGAATATTATTGCCTAAGAATTGCTCAGGATTTACTTTTTTTTGAAGGCTGTCGGTAAAATGTAGGATATTCATCGTTTTAATAGCGAGGTTTTATGAAGGGCTTTTTTTTTGCAAGGGCCTCTCATCATCTGGAAATGATCTTTGCTTCTTTTGTGTGTTTTTAGAGCCCTTTCACACTGCACTGCCTAGGTCATCAGTGGTAAAGCGGTGCTGTTTTTAGTGCAGTTTTAGCAGTGCTATTTGGTAGTGGGGCGGTCTTAATCCCCGCTAGCAGCCAAAAAGGGTTAAATCCACCCGAAAAACGCTGCTGGTATTGCAGCGCTGCCCCATTGATTTCAATGGGGAGCAGCGGTGAGTTCACCACTCAAAGAAGCTGCTGGCAGAACTTTTTCTGATGTTCTGCCAGCGCACCGCTCCAGTGTGAAAGCCCTCGGGTTTGAATAGAATCCTTTGATCCTGTTCTCCAGGCGGACTGGAATGTCCTGGGATAAGATATGATTCAGGCCTTTCTGAAAAATTATCCTTGAAAAGATTTTGCCTGGTTTGAGCAAGGAAAGCAGTGAGGGGGTAGAGATTTAAACAATTTTTTGCCCATTTGAAATCACCAATTTAAACCTGCAGGTCTGGGACATTTATAAGGGCTGAGTTTTGGCTTAGAAATTGAAGCCTGGGTAGCGCATTGAGGTGCTCTGTGCTTTGAGGAAGTAGAAGCTCCTAAGGAAGGAGATTTTGGATCTCAGTGGAAAGAGAACCTTTTCTCATGTGACATCTTTGATGACTTTGTCAAGTGCCTCACCAAAGGGACATTCTCAAAAGACATACGTGTGAGGCATCTTTTACAGGCAGCTTCAGCTGATTAGGCTTTGAGCTACAACATTTTGCTCACATGTACAAAAATCAGAGCCATTCTGGAAATTTGTGTCAAAACTTGTTCTATGGCATCCACACAAAAGAAAGTAATTGCTCAGGTAAGGTACAGTTGTGGAATAGTGTATCGTGTTGGTCGTCATTGCCCCAAATTACAGCAAAGAGAGCTCTTAAGAACCTCACATCTTCCAAAAGATGTTTATGACGGGGTCTACAACCAGAAAAGATTAATTGTTTTTCCACTGGATAGAACTTGGAAATGATTTATAGGTCTCAGTACCCAAAGGGCCTGGCGTGATGGAGGAAAATCAAGTGGGGCGATGTCACGGTTTTTGCGCACAGACTTGAGCATACCACCATCATTGCGCAACATGTTTTACATATTATAAACCCATTCAAACAGCATACCTTTTGCACTCACATTAAAAAGTGCACATCAGCTTATTCCTTTTTTGTTGTTGATTCTTATGTACAAAAGAGATTTGTCCTTGAATTAAGGTACCTTTCTTTTATTTTATTGAAATTTTATATACACATAGCAGAGGTATTCACGCACGGTTAATTGTATCTATATAGAAGCACAAAAGCATGGCTTATGTTGGTAATGTTTTCTACAAAATCATCAGCTGGTCGATGTCTGGGGAATTCTGAGCCCAACGACAAAAGATTATTTCTTCTTCTCCCCTGCTCTCAATACATGCCACAGATTGGACTTTTTCCTTGTTTATCACTTTGCTTTATCGATGACTCCACACTCTTCCATAGGTAACACTCTTTGGTCAGACCATGCTCCGACGTTCCTTTCTCTGAACCTACCAGATCTCCCTACACCGCATTGGTCTGGCTACTGAATGATAACTGGGGAGATTGCTAGCCAGAGCATTGCGCTCTAGGCTCCCTATGACTTCTATTGCATCCATTCCGACTTCAAAAGGGAATATTACTCATGACCCCCAACTGACCTCTAGTGCTCTCCATGATTTCTATGTGAATCTCTAATATCTCTACTAACTTATATGGAACCTGCAACTTTTCCAAAGTCCGTCAATATGTTCTAGACACCCCATTTCCTATCATCCCCTGAACTTTTTGAAGACATTGAGCAAGACCTTTGCAGTGAAAGAGATACAGGGAGCCATCTCATCTCTGGTGTGTGGAAAAAGCCCAAGGCCAGACGGTCTGACACTGTAATTCTATAAAACCTCAGACTCCCTTTCCCTGTTAATGACCAAAGCCTTCGATCATCGCCATTCAACCCTTGCCGTCACAGCTTATAGAAGCCCATATCTCAGTTATACCTAAGCACAACAAAGACCACACTTATTGTGGTAACAGTCACCCCATTTCTTTGATGAACATCGATCTGCATCTATATTCCTAAGATCATCGCAATGTGGCTCATGCCTAGTCTACTATCTCACTTACTCTGAGACCAGGCAGGCTTTACCTTGGGATATGAGGCCTGTGACAATGTAGTGAAAACTCTTACGCTCATAAAATATGCCTAAAGGAATTACATCCCCTGCTGCCTGCTTTCATAGATACCAAAAAGGCATTTGATAGGGTGGAGTGGTATTTTTTTTTTAAGAAACTCTACTACAACTAGGTCTAGGCCCAGGACTCCTGAAAAGATTAATGGCCTTATGCTGTCGCCTCTATGCTCAAGTTTGGACAAATGATACAGTCCCACTGCATGACAAGGCAAAATGCCTTGTTTCTGGAATGTCCAGTTTACTCCACTGCACACAGTACTTTTTTTTTCAACAATCCACCACCTTGTACAGTACAGTGGTCAATTGAACTTTATGAAATGCCAGGGTGACATTTCAATAAAGTTTGATTAGGAAAAAAAAAAAGAACACAGCTATGAATAAAAAATGATACAAAAACATCCTCTGAGAGCAACTTCTCCCAACCATCCAAAAACGGTTTGGTGACGAACAATATCTTTTCCAGCATGGTGGAGCACCTTGCCATAAGGCAAAAGTGATAACCAAGTGGCTTGGGGAACAAAACATCAACATTTTGGCTCCATGACCAGGAAACTTCCCAGACCTTAATCCCATTGAAAACTTGTGGTCAATCCTAAAGAGGCGGGTGAACAAAACCCCCCCAAAAAAATTCTGAAAATGGGCTGCCATCAGTCAGGATGGGGCCCAGAAGTTGATTGACAGCATACCAGGGCGAATTGCTGAGGTCTTGAAAAAGAAGGGTCAACACTGCAAAATATTGACTCTTTGCATAAACTTAGAGAAGTCCAGCCTGAGCTCATTTGGCTGGGCTTCTCCTATGGGTCACAGAAGTGCAAACGTTTTGCACTCCTGTTACCCATTTTCAGCAGAGAGTGGTCTGAAGTCTGCTGTCTGCGAACGCCACTGGAATCAGTCCACACACCGTGTCATCACAATAAAGTCTGTATCCGCCATATGCCTGGACTGATGCCTATCTCAGCCTTTCAACAAGACGCTGAGAGCCTGAGATGGCCTGATGACTGATAGGCAACAGCTCTCTGCTCAGGGAGCTGAGAGAACCAAGCCATCAGTGGTGTTCGATCGCTTGCTTCTCAGTGCAGAGATGGCAAGGGACCAATGCTGTATCCACCTAGGTAAGTATGAATAGGGGGGAAAAAAAAAACCTTCACTTCTCTTTTAATGTAATTGTCTATAAAAGCCTTTGACACAGTGGATAAAAAAAGTCTACACACCCCTGTTAAAATGTCAGGTTTCTGTGATGATGATGCAGGACAGGCCAGTAGCTCAATTGCATACTGTGCAAGCTCTGGCCAGTGATCCATCCTCAAGACCCAGTAAGCCAGAGGATTTTCGGTGGGAAAGGTGTCCAAGTCTGACCTTGCCCCTAGGTATTCCTGCACCATGTAATTCAGACGCTGGTGATGGTTGCTGGAACCGATCATACCTTGGGGCTGCGGACTAAAAAATTGTCTGAACGCATCGGTCAGTTGGCCACCTTCTCCACCGCTCCTTCTGACCGAAGCCTCAGCAACACGTTGTCCAGGACCAGGAGTTTGTAATCTCCCAGTCTCTGGGAATGAGTTGCACATACCTTTCTGCAAGGCCTCCCAGGGATGCCTCCTCCTCCTCCTCCTCCTCCTCCTCCTCCTCCTCCTCCTCCATTATTCCACGCAGCGTATGCTACAACAGACAGTTTCACTGATGCATGCACTGTCACTGATCATGCTATACTGGCGTGGTGAGGAAAAAAAACGATCTCCCCCTGTCCCTGTCCTGGTGCCGTAGTCACACAGGTACTCATTGATGGCCCTCTGCTGCATGTGCAGCCGCTGCAGCATGGCCAAAGTTGAGTTCCACCTGGGGGGCATGTCACATATAAGGCGGTTCTTGAGCAGGTTCAACTCCTTTTGGAGCTCAGCCAGCCGAGCACTGGCATTAAATGATCGGCAGAAATGCACACAGACTTTCCTGACCTGCTTCATCACTGGAGCAAACCTGGCAGTATGCTGCAGCTTGTGGAACATGACTGCCAGATTGCTGTCCTTCTTGAGCATCCCCTCTCTCTGCGCTAATGCTACTGCCTTCCTCTAGCTGAGTATCATCATCAGAGCCTACAAAACACTGGGCATCCTCCTGGAGCATGTACCAAACACTGTGCTCAAACAGTTCGGGGGACTCCTCAGGAGGACATGGTGGGTCTAGTGAAGGAGTGACTGATGATGACATTGAGATGAAGGAAGAGGATGCGTTGGCAGCTGCTTTGCTAGTATCCTGAGCCTGGGTAAGAGAGGATGAGGAGGATGAAGAGGGCTTGGTCATCCACTCTACCAAGTCTTCGGCATGATGCGGCTCAACACGTCCAGCTGTCCCATGGCCACGTGCTGACGACGATGCACCACGTTCACGACCAACACTGTTGTCTCTAGACACAGAGCCTGCTTGCCCTCTTTTATTGGCTCGTGGCTGTCTGCCTGTCCTTGTTGGCCTTCCAGACATGGTAATGGCCTGCAGGGAGACGAGAAAAACAGTAATTGGGTAGTGTATATTGTGCTGGAGGCACACAACACCCACTAACTCCTGCAGATGCCTGTATGATAGAACACCAGCAATAAAGGGTAGATACAGGTGTATACTGTGCTGGAGGCACACAACACCCACTAACTACTGCAGATGCCTGTATGAGAGAACACCAGCAATAAAGGGTAGATACAGGTGTATACTGTGCTGTGCTGGAGGCACACAACACCCACTAACTCCTGCAGATGGCTCTATTTGAGAACAGCAATAAAGGGTAGATACAGGTGTATATTGAGCTGAAGGCTGTATTAGAGAACACCAGCAATAAAGGGTAGATACAGGTGTATATTGTGCTGTGCTAGAGGCACACAACACCCACTAACTCCTGCAGATGCCTTTATTATAGAACACCAGCAATCAAATGGTAGATACAGGTGTATTCTGTGCTGTGCTGGAGGCACACAACACCCACTAACTCCTGCAGATGGCTGTCTTAGAGAACACCAGCAATAAAGGGTAGATACAGGGGTATATTGTGCTGGGCTGGAGGCACGCAACACCCACTAACTCCTGCAAATGGCTCTATTAGAGAACAGCAATAAAGGTAGATACAGGTGTATACTGCGCTGGAAGCACACAACCACTAACTCCTGCAGATGGCTCTATTAGAGAACAGCAATAAAGGAAGATACAGGTGTATACTGCACTGGAGGCACACAACACCCACTAACTCCTGCAGATGGCTCAATTAGAGAACAACAATAAAGGGTAGATACAGGGGTATATTGTGCTGGGCTGGAGGCACGCAACACCCACTAACTCCTGCAAATGGCTCTATTAGAGAAGAGCAATAAAGGTAGATACAGGTGTATACTGCGCTGGAAGCACACAACAACCACTAACTCCTGCAGATGGCTCTATTAGAGAACAGCAATAAAGGAAGATACAGGTGTATACTGCACTGGAGGCACACAACACCCACTAACTCCTGCAGATGGCTCAATTAGAGAACAACAATAAAGGGTAGATACAGGTATATACTGAGCTGAAGGCACACAACACCCACTAACTCCTGCAGATGCCGAAACACTACACAAGGCCGCTGCGCTGGCGGCCTTATATAGTGTGGGGAGTGTACTAAACAGCCTGAGCTATAATTGGCCACAGGCATTCTGCCTGTGGCCAATTATGGCTCTCCTCGCTGCCAGCGGGGTCACAGTGCATGCTTGGCCAATCATGAGCCACCAATGCACTGCGATGGTGCAGTGCATTGTGGGCCGTGAGCGCCACGCGAATTTGGCGCGAATGGCCCACAGAGTTCTGGCTTCGCCGAACGGGCAAACAGCCAGTGTTCGAGTCGAACATGCGTTTGACTCAATCACCAAGCTCATCTCTAGCCACCAAGTGAGGACTATGTGGGGGAGACTGCAAGAGTGAGAGGACATGCTGAGACACTGCCAGCATATGGACCTTGCTGCCCTGCCTACTGGAGTTGTCACAGGCAACCCAGAGTAAGCAACCAATCGGTGAGCCATAATGATGTGCTGTAATCTCTAGCAACCAATAAGTATGTGGTAATGATGCACACCAACTCATAGCAACCAATCAGTGTTTGGTAATAATGTGCAGTAACTTCTAGCAACCAATCAGTGAGCATGAATGATGTGCGGTTACCTCCAGCAACCAATAGGTGAGCAGTAATGTGCAGTACACTTCTCAGAAGGTGATGAAATAAAGGAAAATTAACAAAATAATAAAATAATAAAGACAAACTGCCAAAAATCACCTTGTGGCGCTAAATAAGCGCAATAACGCTAGATATCAGTGTACTAAAGTGTCCTACTGGACTCCGTGAATGATAAACACAAGTGCATGAATATAATACACATTGAAGTAAATAGTGATAAAATCACAATCAAAAATCACATATGGGTGATAGCAATCAGAAGATCGCGTAAACATAAAATAAATGAAAAAATTTGTAAAATACGTGAAAACAATTATATAAAGCAAATAAGTGAAGCAAAATAAAAAGTGCTCTCATAAACAATGTGCAGTCCCAAAGAAATGTGGTCTCACAAATCCAATATTCAATCAGACATATTCAATGTAATAATGAAATGATGATCACAGTAGTTCAAAAACTCCTTCTCCAGTGAAAATTCTATAAAGTGTCCATAAACGCAAGCCTCCACCACACCTTCAGTGTTCGTGCCCCCCTCGTTTAGAACACTCACCAACAGTATTGCCCAGCACTCTCGTGTCGGGCAGAAACGCTTATAGTGAATACAGATGGTAACTGTTCCTCCAGCCAACTCTTGTGCCAAACTCCGCAGCAGAGGTTAATGGGTTAATATCTCAGAGTTACCTCAAGGAGACAAAAGAGACTTCCCATAGTGCAAGATTGCAAAGATAATTTTAATCTCACTAGAAAAATCGCTAAAAATCACACTCACATGAATCAAATTAAAAACAGGCACTTCAAATAGACATTCCACTGGTCAATCAGGAGATCCTTTACTCTTAGGCATTGGTGAGCACATCGGAAGCTAGTCCAGTTGATATCAAAAAGCACAAACTCTATAACAAGGCAGCTGTGCGGTACCTGACAGCAGACAACCCAGTTTGAAAGCAGCGCCAAATCGTGATAATCAATCCTTCAGTAAGTATGTGCTCCTTCCTCTGCCTTCTCTCTACCTAATACTGTGTAAGCTGGTCGCCGTATAGCCACGCCCCCGAGCGCTGTGATGATATACTAGAAGGGAGGCTTTTATAGTGTATCTTGAGTCTTAGTAATGTGCAGTAACCTGTATTAACCATTTGGGGAGCAATAGTGATGTGCAGTAACCTCGAGCAACAGATGAGTTAGCAGTAATGATGTGCATTAACTTCTAGCAACTAAGTAGTGAGCCGTAATGTGTGCCCAGTTATTGAGCGGTAATGATTTGCTGTATCTTCTGTTAACCAATCTCAATTACTGCCTGATCTGCTGTAGTAAACTGTCTAGCTGCTCTCAGAGCAGGTGGAGAGCGAAATTACATGGAGGATGCCCAAGGGTCCAATTAATATTAATAGCCCTGATAGTGTATAAAGACATTTTATTAATTGTGTAATTCCAACCTTGTGGCAAGTTTACAGAAGGCCCCCTTTTGGTTTCGGCATGTTGGTGCCTCTGTGCACAAAGCCAGCTCGATTAAAGATATAATTTGAGGAGTTTGGAGTGGAGGAACTCCAGTGGCCCGCACAGAGCCTTGACCTTCACCCTACTGAACCCTTTTGGGATGAACTGTCTTCTTGTCCGACACAAATGGACTGACCTCACAAATGCTCTTTTGGCTGAATGGGTACAAATTCTCATACACTCCAAAAAACTTGTGGAAAGCCTTCCCAGATGAGTGAAGAAGGTTCTAAGCTGTAAAGGTGGAAGGGGACATTTTATTAATGCCCATGGTTTTAGAACGGGATGTCCAACAAGCTGACATGGTTTTGATGGTCAGGTGTCCACAAACTTTGGCCGTATATTGTATTTAGTTTAAAAGGCACCCATGAATCATTCTATTGATATCAATCAAGCTTTAAGAAGTTCCAGCTTCTCTACCTCCAAATCCCAGGCTGGTTTCTTTTTTTGTGTAAAAGGTATAACTAAAGGCAATTTTTTTTTTCTTTTTTTTAATTCTGGATTTTAGATGGATTAGAACTCTGTCTGTGCCCCCCGTTAAGGAGAGTCATGCTCTCTGTTTTACTTTCACTGATAATGGTAAACAAGACAAAGAAAATCCCACATTTTGGGTTGTCTCCAGATAAGTAATTGAAGCAAACACTTCCACTGAGACAACTAGTTCTGGTGACCCGGGGGGTCCTTGAGGAATTCTCCTAATTTGCATGGATTTTATCTCACTTCTTGTTTGGCTATAGGACAGGAAGTGAAGGGAAATCTTCCCAGTGGGGCACAGATAGTGTAAAGAAAAAAAAATGGACAGGGGTCATTATCCTCCCTTGCTCTATCCAAAATTAAAAATAAATTTTGCCTATAGTTTTACTTTAAGGGTTTGAGAATGAAATCCCCATATGCCATTTTCTACCGTTAGCGGGGAAAAGTGCAGGTGCTGATGGGGAAATTACACTGAAGGTGCAGTAAAATGTCAAATCTAGGGAAAGGGACCGGGGATGAAAATCTTGCATCAAGGAAGAGAAGCAGGCGTTTATGGGAAAAGAAGCAAGAGTAGATGAGGAACCGCTACTATTTTACGAAGCCTGAGAACGTTAGATGAGTTTCCCTGAACCCTTCTACATCTAGCATTGTAGGCAGCGCAATACAAAACTCTTATTGTAAGGGAAAAGTAGTTTAATTCTCAACAAAAAACAAAGCATATTTTATCATTCAGGATAGAATACAGCAAATACAATGTACACTTAAATTTACAATTTTATATAGTTTTAGATGACATAATACAACCTAATTATAGACACCCTCTGTGTCATTACCATAATAGATTCTCATACAAAGGATATAAAAATAAACTTTGTTTTCACTGTACAGTAAGGGGAGAATGTGGCTTTCACCAAAACATTCGCTGGTGGGAAATCAATCACTGGCATTTAAATGTCTATGGATGATTCTCTACCATAATGTTTGGGAAAAGTCATTTAGAAAAAGACCCCTAAATGTTATCGCAGAGCAGAAAATTCTGATTCGGACCAATGTGTGAGATTTCAACCTAACAGCAAAGAGTAAACTTACTGGAACATTTTGATAAAAATTTTGGCATGTATGCGGTTTTTACCTTCATTCAAGTTAATGATTGGATGCTACCCATCTTTACAAAAATATTATAGAGATGTCATTCCTGAACTTTGTTGAACTGGTACTACCGTAATAATATTTTGGTATATTGTTAAACCGCGCTTAGCGTCTAAGCCCTTGTACACACGGTCGGAGATTCCGACACCCAAATCCGTCGGATTTTGTCCGAAACTGTTGCATACACACGGTCGGACAAAGTTGTCGGAAAATCCGACGTGATTACGTTATTTAGTTATGACGGGACTACGTTCACGCTAGTAGCCAATAGCTTTGGTGTAGGAATTTGATCTGAGCATGCGTGGCACTTTGTCCGATCGGAATTCTCTACACATGATCGGAGTATGTCCGATCGGAGCATTTTATCGGAAAATGTTACCAAAAAGTTGGAAAACTTGGTCCATCGGATACTCCGAAGGGAACAGTCCGATGTAGACCACACACAGTCGGAATAACGGTCCAATCGGACACATTCCGTCGGAATCTCTGACCATGTGTACAAGGGCTAA
Source organism: Lithobates pipiens (assembly GCF_037356315.1). NCBI lineage: Eukaryota > Metazoa > Chordata > Amphibia > Anura > Ranidae > Lithobates > Lithobates pipiens. The sequence goes on along the minus strand of NW_027507686.1, from coordinate 214,280,074 downwards.
GAGATACAGTGCTGGCTGCTTTGTACTTGTCAGTAGAAGAGACAACTTGTGCAAAAAAAAAGTGTAAACAGTGCAGCGCTAAACAATAAATCATTATATATATATATATATATATATATATATATATATATATATATATATACACACACATACACACATACATACATACACACACACACACACACACACACACACACACACACACACACACACACACACACACACACACACACACACTCATGAAAAGTTCATATTGGAAAGAGTCCAAGTGTTCATTGTTCAAATAATGATCACTCAAGTGAAAAAGAAATTGCCACTGTGAAAACCTTCTGTCACTAAATGGAATATAAGGAGGCTTACCGGAACAATTGGACCCTATTTAGCATATAGTCATAGACTGAGTATAGCCTCAAATACAATAATATACGTAATACATATAACAGTACCATCATCCCAATTGATAATTGTCAAGAATTGGGAATTCTAAGGATATTGGGGCAGTTGCTGAGGCTGCTCCCTTGATATCCACACCCAAAAATGTTTGTTGAGGGGACTATTGCGGTACTAAATAAATCATAAAAAACTTTGTTATAAAAAAAATTACATTTAGCATATACCAAATTGATCAATAATTCAGTAAAACATCAAAAGCATGGCGGGTCAAGTGGTAGTGACATAGACGGGACAGTATACCGACGGATTTAATTTCGGACACACCAGATGGTGTCTGAGACTTAACATGTCGGGTCTACTGTCCTGTCTATGCCACTACCACTTGACCTTCCATGCTTTTGATGTTTTACTGACATGTGAGTGATCTACCTTTTTAAAATACATTTTTATCTATGGTTTTAGACTGTCGAGTCTTCTCATCAATACTCCATTAGCACATGAATCTAAGGAGAAAGGATAGAAGACTCCAGATTCTGAAAAGCCCTACAAGTTCAAATACCATTACATTGGCTTCGGTGGCTGTCTGTATTTTCTCAAGATTCCACTGAAGTCTCCATATTTAGGTGTTGTGACGCCATTGCCTGCTTGACCCATTTGGTATATGCTAAATAGGGTCCAATTGTTCTGGTAAGCCTCCTTATAATTCCATTTGGTGGCAGAAGGTGTTCAGTGAGCATTTCTTTTTCACTTGGGTGATCGACTAATCATTATTTGAACAACGAACACTTGGACTCGCCTTTTTCAAATATGAACTTTTCATGAGTATATATAAATAAATGTATATATATATATATATATATATATATATATATATATATATATATATATATATATATATTTTTTTTTTTGTTCTTCAATGATTTATTTATATGATTTATATTTAGTGCTGCACTATTTACACCTACTAATAATATTTGTTGGGCTAGTGGCCTTGAGTGAAGATACTTTATTCAGACATCGAACAGCGAGTTGGACTCAGTCTGAAAGTACAATTCTGTTTTAATTACTGGTCTAGTGATTAATGCAGAAATACTTATCTCAGATTGTATAAAGGAGGATTGTGCAGTAAATTCTTTATTTTCTCTCCAATTATTGCCTTGTTAGCTACTCCCCTGGAAAAGCCCGATTTTGTGGGCTTTCCTGTAAGGACTCATTTACAAGTGCTTTGGCTTCAACACACATGGACGGCTAGTTTACACTTGCTTTAAAACAAGGCTTCGGCCAGGCTTTGTTAAAGCTCTCTGAACGCTGTCACTAAATAAAATGGTTAGCTTACACCTGCTTTTGCTTTTCTTCAAAAATGATACCCCATGTAGCTTAATTGGTGCTTCACAGCACCTCCATAGAAGTCTATGGCAAAACTCGCTTGAAGCACCAAGCAAAGGCAGGTGTAAGGACTGTAAGCTAACCATTTTATTTAGTGACAGGAGCTTTGACTGGCATTCAGGGAGCTTTAACATAGCATGTCCAAAGCCATGTTTTGAAGCAAGTGTAAACTAGCTCTTAGGCAGTTTAAGCACAGCTCTGTTGCTCCTGCTCCCTATGACTGCACATCTTACGTACCCCGACTCATCAGCACCAGTGCATGGAGTACAGGTAGAGCTTACTTGCTCCAATTCCCTCTGCTAGGAGCACCCCCTATCTGAGCTGGTGTGTAGTTGTTTTTTCTTTTTTTTTCCTTTGCTGCTCATGCATGTGAAGTGATGATGCCAGAGCTGCCATTAGAAATCATGTGACCTCATACAACCTACCTGACAGGGCCCTCCTCTCTTCCCCAACTCTGTGCAAATATCTGTACTACTGTTTGCAATATGCAGGGCAGTATATAGAGAATGTGCAGAGGACAGTGAGCAGTAAGAAATGGCAGTGCACAGCGGTGGAGTGTGTGCTATATAGGAACAAGAATGTGCAGGGCAGTGAGTAACATGCAATGAAAGGGCAGAAAGCAGTAGTAATTAAGTACAGGGCCACGCACAGTACCTAGTAGCAGAGCAGAGCACATCATGAGCTGTATGTACTGCCAATGGCAAGGTACTGAGCCCATTATGTAATGGAAGGACAGGGTAGTGCAATTATCAGTATGTAGTGGCAGGGCAGTCAGTGAGCAGTATGAATTGGCAGAATAAGACAATGAGCAGTATGTAGCGGCATGGCAATACAGTAAGTGATCAAATATAGTGACAGGGCAAGACAGTGAGCATTATGTGGTGCTAGGGCAGTCAGTTAGCACAGTGCAGTGCAACTTAAGTGTTGTTTAGAGAGATAAAATTTTGACATTTCAGACCTAGAGCTGCAAAGGTAAGTGGAAATGATGTCCTTCAGGGTCAAAAGATATTTTGAGGGTTTGAAAATAAATGGCAAACTAAAGTATCAGAGTATCAGTTTCACGGAGTATCAGTTTTCTCTGCTTAGAAGAATAAGCCAAAGGATGACCAGTTTCTCTAAGATATGGGGGTTTATTTACTAAAGGCAAATCCATTTTGCACTACAAGTGGACTTGGAAGTGCAATTACTGTAGATCTGAGGGGGACATGCAAGGAAAATAAAAAAATAGCATAGAGTTTCCCCCCATTTCAGATCTAAAGCGACTGCACTTCCAATGCAACCTGAATTATCCTTTAGTACAGGGGTGCCCAACCAGTGGCCCGCAGAGCCCTCTGATGTGGCCCGCGACCTCCTTCTGTGGGATAGCAGATTGACAAGCCCAGATCATGGGTTGCAGACCTGCCATCAAAGAGCATCTGTGTTGTTAATGAAGCCTGCAAAGCAAACAGCTGTGGAGCAGAGCTGTATACGCTGATGCTTCCTGTATAGCGCCATCTCTTGCCATAGGCAGAGTGATACCAAATGCACTCTGCCAGGGACAGCAACAGCTGGCGATACCTGAAAGGAAGACTGTTCTTAAAGGTCAGTTTATTACTAAAATTGCAGTGTATATATGGGCATATCGGCGCAGTGGTTACTGGGCTGCTTTCGAACTGATCTGCAGGTGCAGTGCACCTTCAGGTTACCTGCACTGAGGCATAGACTTCTATTACCTGCGGGTTTGGTGAGCTTTCATAAAGTGCACCACACCTGCAGGATATAATAGAAGTCTATGGCAAAGTGTAGCTAACCCACAGGACAGACACAGGTGCACTGCACTGCATTAGTGTGAAAGGCCCTTTTCACACAATCAGTACAACTCAATCTAACCCTCCATTCACCTCTATGAAATGGAAGATGTAAACGGATTTGTGTCCTTTTTATACCCGCCTACCTCCAATCTGATTCGCTAAAAACAAAAAAGCAAAAGGGGATCAATCCCCTTCCATCAGGGCGTATCGGAGGACCCATAGAGTAGAGTGGGCTGTGTCCGGTCTGCACGGACCTGTCATCCGCCTGCTCTGCTCATTGTGGCCCGTGACCGGTTACAAAGTCGCTTAAGTGGCCCTCCCACTTCAAAAGGTTGGGCACCCCTGCTTTAGTAAATCAACCTCCATAGTCATCTAGCAAACACCAGAGCATAGTAACAATTTGTTTTATCCCAGGTTCACATTGAGTTGGGAATGAAGCCATTTTCACTCCCGCATGTCAGTCCAGATTTCACATATATCTGTGTGGGTTTCTGCACAGATGTCAATGGAAATCACACCCCAAAATCGCAAACAGATAGTACAGGAACTCCTTTTTGAAATCCGTGCAGTGCCGCACCGATTAGGACGGTGCCATTGCTGCCGATTTGACATGTCAAATTTCACCAATGTGAACCAGGGCTTAGGGTCAATTCCCATTGATGTTTTGGCAGTATGCATTTCACCACATTACTGCAACACACATTAGTACAAAATGAATAGTTTGCCTTTAAAACTGCAAGCTTTAACCTGTGATAATACTTTGCATTAATACATTGCTGTCCCGCATAGTGTGAATGGGCCCTGAAGACTGACATAGCTGAAATTTTCTTCCTGAATCATTTGCCTAGCTGCCATTCTGACTCTCAGGCTTCAGTATCGTCCAATTTCACCTTTAGGCAAGGTTTCCACTACTGCGACCCCAAAATCATGCGATTTACAGTGCGACTTTGCTATGCGATTTTTGATGTGGTGTCATGCACCGGTTAGAACCATGTGAGGACAAGTTGCACCAAAGTCAGAACAAAGTGCAAAAACCTTTTTTTTGGAGTCGTTGCGACTTGAGTCGCACCAATTAGAACAGGGACCATTGAAATATATGGATTTTAACTTGACATGTGTCAAGTCGCCCAACAACTCACAGTAGTGAAAACAGGGCCTAAGTGAAGTTGTCCTTTACTAAATGTACTTTAAGGGGACACCGAGTACGGTTATCAGTAGGAATAAAAGAGGCTGCAGCACATGCATGGGAGGGTTTACCAAAGGACATTAAGTGCATTGGAAATTATTCAAAGACCGAGGATCAATATGACAGCCAGGCATCTTTTAGTACAGGTTTCCTTTAAAGCGTACAGAAAGTTACAAGGTCTACTGCCTCACTATTTCTACAAAACCCCCTGAACAGGTGACCTCAGCAGAAAAATGTAACCAACAGCTTTTTAGAATCCAATATAATAAAAATACAATTATAAAGAAATACACGGATAAAACATTTTGATTCTAAAATATATACATCTCATACTGCAAACAATACAGTTTTCTTTTTTAAATTAAGATTAGAAGAAAAATATACAACTTTCATTTACACAGAAAGGTATTGTCATTTGCTATCACTGTTTTACGTCAATAGTAAATGTTGATGGACCGAATATACCACTGAGCCGTGGTAACGCACCTCCACAATGCACCCTTCACCTCCAAAACCTTTTTAGCGTTGAGCTGTGTTACTGAAAATGCAGCAGGTATGCTTTTTGATCCATTGTGGTGCATTAAGCGGCCTAATCAATTGAAAGGAGACAAAAGGTGAGCAACAAAACCTAAATCTCCCAGGATGCTGGGAAAAGAGTTGGGAATTATGGAAGAGATGTCACTGTTAGAGTATCCCAAAAAATATTAGACAACGCTTATAGCTAATCTCTTACATCTAGTGTATGGACTATTTAACATTGCAACTGTGCATCATAAATATTATAGGCATAGGAAACACATATATGTACTTTAGAAACAAATGCGCAAAGCAAATGCTTAGCGCCGTGATCCTCAAACTACGGGCCTCCAGCTGTTGTGGAGCTACGCACCCCATGAGGCATTGTAAAACTCTGACATTCACAGACATGACTAGGCATGATGGGAATTGTAGTTTCTGAACAGCAGGAGGGCCGTAGTTTGAAGGCCCCTGGTTAGCGTTTCAGTCAGTATAAGTTTTATAAACTTGCCCCCCAGTATCTATATACAGTATGTACAAAAACCTACATATATATATATAAAAGGGGCATAGCTAAGCTAGGGTGACATCACATTTTCAGCAACAACTACCGTCCAGAGGAAAGCTTAAAGTAAAACTATAGGCAAAACTTTGTTAATTTTGGATAGAGCAAGAAAGGGTTATAAGACCTGCAAGGTTTATTTTTGTCATCCTTGTCCCATTGGGGGTATTTCCCTTCACTTTCTACCCCATAGCCCAAACAGGAAGTGAGAGGGAATCCCTGCAAATTAAGGGAATCTATTGGGGACCCCCGGGGGAACCAAAACCTGTGTCCCCATTGGAAGATTTCCCCTCTATTTTCTGGGGATAACACAAAATTATTATTTTTTTTAAACTTTCACTGATAATGGTAAATAGGACAAATGGGGAGGGTGAAAACAGGGGGGCACAGACCGCAGAAAAAAAAAAACAACCTGACAGATGTTCTAATCCTTCTCCCCTCTATCCAAAACCAAAAAAAAAATGCCTTTCGTTATACGTTAAAGCAATTCTGTTGAGAATTTTTTTTTTTTTTAAACAAAGTACCCTCTGCAAAAAAGTGAATTCATATCTCCCCGTAATCTGCACTGTATTGCAGAGATACAGATGCTTGAAGATTCTGTTCTGTAGTGACACAGGCAGCCAGTGGGAGGTGCCATAGAGCACAGGAAAGGACCAGGCATCTGACACTCCTGGAAGTGTTGGATTCTTTGAGCTGCTGTAAAGCTGGCCATACATGGCACAACATTTGTTCAGTAGATGGCCTCATCTGTACCTCTCTGTTGGACATCTCTTAATTAAAAAATCAAAGGAGCCAGGGGGAAATTTGTCTGCTGAACAGCACCTGCATCCAATCAGATGCAGACACTGTACAGGTATTTTGACAGCTGGTGGGGCCAGATGTAAAAATACAAATATTCGCAATGGGAGATTTACCCGTCTGCCGCTGTTAGTGTAGATCAGGGATATGCAATGAACGTACCTCCAGCTGTTGCAGAACTACAACTCCCATGAGGCATAGCGAGACCCTGACGGCCACAAACATGACACCCAGAGGTAGAGGTATGATGGAACTTATAGTTTTGCAACAGCTGGAGGTCCGCTAATTGCATATCTCTGGTGTAGATGAAGGAATCGGTTGGATTTCTTCCATTAACCTCCCTGGCGGTATGATTCATTCTGGTTTTAGGTGCTGAAAGCGGTACAATTATTTTGCATGGAAATTTGGCGTTTTAGATTGTAGTCCTGTAATTCTTAGGAATAACTCACATAAATTTGTTCAAACCAGAGTCTAGCAGACATCCCGGGTATGATAAAGTTTATAATAAATAATAAAAATTATTCAATAATGTAATCAAATCCTAAAACACTGAAAAAGGGACACTTTCTGGTTGCTATGGACAATCTCCAAATTCCAGACAGAAAAAACAGTATTTATAATATAAAAGTGCATGCAGGGCACTGCACAGACCACTAGAGACAAAGGGGGTGTGTAATTTTTAATACAGTACCGTAATCTGTAAGATTACGGTACTGTGTGTGTTTTGTGTACTTTACTTTTTTGAATTTGGCGCCGATCTCCGTTCCCGTGCGCCGTAGAGTCGCAGGGAACGGAGCTCGGCGGCATTCGGGCACTGTGAATCGAGCGGAGGACAGCTCGATCACACAGCGAGGAGGACATCGCTGGATCCAGGGGACAAGGTAAGTAACTTCTCAGTGTCCTCCTTGTATCCAGTGATGCGATCCCGAGTCTGGCTCTGGGTTACCGCTTGTGGAACTAAAATCCCAACCCGAGCCAGACTCGGGATCACCGCTAGGGAGGTTAAGCCTGTGCACAGGCGGCAGGAAAATGTATGATCTCCCTTTTTTTTTGCAGTAGCTTACACCATAAGTGAAAAAGTGGTTGTGTCTATTAAATAAGGGACGTGGCTAGTATGAAAATGGTGGCTTTTTTCATGAATACCAGAAGAATACAATGGGGGTTATTTAAAAAAGGCAAATCCACTTTTCACTGCAAGTGCAGTCGCTGTAGATCTGAGGGGAAGCTTTGAAATTAGGCAAAGCTCTGCTGATTTTATCATCCAATCATGTGCAAGCAAAAATGCTGTTTTTTAAATTTTCCTTGCATGTTTACCTCGGATCTATAATGACTGCACTTGCAATGCACTTTGCACTAAAGTGGATTTGCCTTTGATAAATAACCCCCAATGTTTTCTTCCTATAGTGGGCCTTCAATGAGGCTACTTTAAGGAACAATTATAAAGGCTGCTTTGCAATCAAGTGTCACCTGCCAACTATGCTGTGAAAAAAGCTGGGTCCAGTCTATGGAGAATGAGAGGAATCAAAGGATGTTTATACATTGTGCAAAAAAACATGGTGCTCCCTTGATGTTAGGGAGACCACACATTTAGCAGCTCAAAATGTATAACTACTACATTTTCATGTATACCTTCTATCATAGCTGACTGTTTGTTCCATATTTTAGTGATCATTTATAGGAAGTAATGACAGTTGATTTTAGAAAAAGGAATATTTTCCCATGGTAGCTTACACCTATCACAATTTGATATGGTAACAGGATAATGCATCATTCTCTGAACTGAGGGTAGACATGTTCTTCAATCTAGATCTGAGCTGGGTCCTTTGTAGCCATAGGCCCAGTAGCAGGTCGTCACTTCCATCTGTGTTACCCAACCGGTGACATCTGCCGGTCAGAATCCATCCATTGCAATCTTTGGCTTCTAATTCTGGCAGTAAAGGTAACTTGCAGTGCTATCTCCAAGAATCGTAGTTCGTTAGAAATCTGTAGTTGTTAAGGAGCTCATCCTGGCTCAGCATGCTCTGAAATGGAGAGATTTAATGTAGATATGAGTATTAATAACCATGTACAACCCTCTGGACGTGTGCAGAACAGAAATAATGTAGGACAAGGTTTTATGATCTCTATGATGGCCTGTGTTGATGGGCTTTTGTTTGCATCAGAACGGCCCCTCTTTTATACTTATCAATGGAAATGCATAAGCCGATTGATGCAGCTTAGAAGGAGGTCAACTGCAAATAAACTGCACCTGGCAATAAACTATGAATGATGTGAGAAGGTTTTTAAAATGAATGTTAAATGCAAACACAATGCTCCAGATAGCAAGCTTGCTTTGCCCTTCGACACAAGCCCTTTATTTTATCCTACAAGCTAAATGTTGTAGTAAGCATCTTTACACATATACTGTATATTGGGTAGTAGTATGCACAACATAATTGCGAACCCTAAAGAGGAAGTTCTGCTTTCGACCCTCCCCCTCTTATTTTTGGCACTTTTTTGGTGGGGTGGCTGGGGTGGAGAGAGAGGAGCAGGTACCTGGTCTTGACAGGTACTTGCTCTCCTCACTCCCGGTCGGATCGCTGCAGTGATTCCACTGGAAGTTCTCCCTCCCCTCCCCCTGTTCACAGCCTTCGGTGACACGTCACAGGTCCAAGAAGGCTGCGGGACCATTCACAAAGTGCAGAGCCACTCATGCATGTGCAGTGTGTAGCCAAGTGGGGTCACAGCCGGCTTCCCAAAGTAAACATGCCAGTGTCGGGAACCCAAAGACTGGTGAAGAACCAGCCCACGTGAGGATGGCACTGAATCCTTGGACAGGTAAGTGTTCTTTTATCAAAAGCCAGTAGTATTTGTAGCTACTGACTTATTTTCAAATGAGGCAAAGATCCTCTGCCAAAAGTCCAGGAAATGGGTCAACTTACTCCCATCAGGTATATTCTGGTGTAAAAAACGACTGTCCAATACCCATAATAATAAAACCAATTTCATCTCTTAGCTTTAACGATGTCAGCCACCCAAAATGGAAGTTTCGGTGCTTGGAAGATGCTGGAGAATTAAACCAACCAGTGGCAAAAATATGCCATCTCCCCAGTCAGGTGGTTGCACTTGTGGCAGCGGCTTCTATTTACTCGGCGTAACATCATCTTTCACATTATACAAAATTATTGCGTAAATACCGTGCGAGCTAAAAAGTTGCAATGATCGCCGTTTTATTCCCTAGCGTGTCTGATAAAAAAAACATATAATAATGTTTGGGGGGTTCTGCGTAATTTTCTAGCAAAAAAATTATGATTTTTACATGTAGGAGAGAAGTGCCAGAATAGGCCCGGTATGGAAGTGGTTAATAAAAGGGTAAACAATTTCATTTAATTTAAATTTGTATTACTTCTAAACATTATGCTTCCACCAGGAAGAACCTTCTGAGATAAAATCCCAAGCAGTGTTAGCTGAAAGAAAGAAGAAAGGATTTAATACTCACAGTGAGGTTATTAATTCCTTCAGAAAAAGCCCCTATTTGCTTTACCATCCCCTCTGAATGCTCCATCTGTAAAATCAGTCAGCAGCCTCGTAAATAGGAAGGAAGTTTGACGACTTTACACACAGCACTGAGCTAGTACCCATGCACCACACACAGGACACTACAAAAGAAAAAACTCACACCATCTGTACAATGTTATTCAATGCAAATGTACATTAACAGTCATATACCAGAATACGTCTTTATACATTAGCCTCCTGTAACCCAGGCAGGACTCAGACTAACGGGGGGAAGGGGGCAGCCCTCTGAGCCTATAAAAGCCTTGTTAAATGGGCAGAAGGATGACCTCATCAGTGTGCTGCTGCTCATTTATTATTCATCTAGCGGGTTGGGGGTGGGTCCCTGACCGACCAGTTATTGTGTACCTGATGCAGACCTAGTTGTGAAATCTGGCAGGGGAGGCTGAATGACAAGACGAAATTAAAAGATATACAAATCTTTTGTCAGTTCAAACCGAATATTGTACATTATAATAAATATATTAATATGTGAATATGTATATGCTGCATTTTCTGTGGAAACTACAAACAGTAAATCTGAAATGTATTTACAGAAAAATAATTAGTATCATAAAAGTGCAGCTCCCTGATTTTAAATCAGAGATTTACCATGGCTTAGCCCAGGGGTCTCCAAACTGCGGCCCGAGGGTCAGATGTGGCCCTTTGCTATCCTTTATCCGGCCCTTGGGGCACTATTCCTCCCACTGGCACCAACAATGGGGCACTATATCTTCAATCGATACCAATGATGGGATATGGTTCCTCCTACTAATAGGGGAAATACTCCTCCTCCTATTGACCACCAACCTTGAGGACATATTTATTCTCACTGATGCTGTGCCGGTGACATTTTCTACCCCCATTGGCCACAATCCGGCCCTCCTCTAGTCTCAAGGACAATAAAGTGGCCCTTTGTTTGAAAAGTTTGGCAACCGTTGGCTTAGCCTATAAGAAGCATGATACACAGAAAAAAAAAGGATGTTGTTTCAGCAAAATAATGGCTTTGAAAATCTCACGGCGCTGTAATCTCTATTTTCCAGTAAATAGGGTCATACCTTTCTGGTTTTGCTGTACTTTGGTTCAGCTATTTCTAGTAATCAGCTTAGCAGTGTTAGAACAATTCATAAAATGCCTAACCCCATGTCTAAAGCTGACTATACACTACACAAACTGATTGTACAATCTATTACATCAGGGGTGTTCAACCCGTGGCCCCGCAGAGTCCTCTGATATGGGCCACAACCTGAAACCAGGGAAGCACATGCCCATGCTCTGGGATAGAGGGTCAGCAAGTCCAGATTGTGATCAACAGGTTCCCGAACCGACATTCTAGAGAATCAAAGTGCATGGAGCCGGCGCCGATAGGGGGCTGCGGAGGGAGCAGGAGTCGCATAAGCTTTTCGGACGCTAGCTGGACGGTTTAAAAAAAAAAAAAAGTAAAGTAAAAGTTGCCACTCTTGCAAAGCGCTTTTCAGGCGCTGTAGAAGCGCTGCCCATTCATTGCAATGGGCAGGGCATTTTGGGAGCACAAAATACAGCGCTTCCAAACCACCCCAAAGATGCTACTTGCAGGACTTTTCAGAAGCGCACCACCCCAGTTTGAAATGAGACACTGCAATGAATGGGAGGCGGTTTTCAGACGCTTTGCAGAGGCCATTTCTAGAGCTAAAACGCATGACAACGGACCCTGTGTGAAAGTGGCCTTAGTGAAGGCAGTGTTATAGGGGGACAAGACAGTAGGGGCTTGTTTACATTTGCGGTTTGGGGGGCTGGTAATACCTCATAGTTCACTGTGGCTCATTACCAAGTGGAAGTAAACCCATCCATAAAACAGAAATGTAACACTCCCATTGGTTGTGTCCTCAATAGGGGGGTTTACTTACACTTTAAAGTGGAAGTAAACCCTGATGGGTTTACTTCCTCTCTGATTCCCTGCAAAGGTAAAGCATAATGGACTACTATGCATCGCATAATAGTCCATTATGTGTCACTTACCTGACACAGGAGCCAGTGAAGTCACCGCTGTCCCCTTGTGTACAGAGCCTCCATCTTCTTGGTGGGTCTCGCTGCTCATTTGACGGAGCCGCGATGACGTCACTCCCGCGCATGCGAACGGGAGCCGCCACTCCTGGCATATCGCCGTTAACAGCGGCGCGCTCAGTGCGCCTGCCTTTTGGCAAATATCTCCTAAACCGTGTAGGTTTAGGAGATATTTCTTGGACCTACAGGTAAGCCTTAATCTAGGCTTACCTGTAGGTCAAAGTGGGTTGTAAGGGTTTACAACCACTTTAAGTGGCCCTCACTCTACAAAGGGTTGAGCACCCCTGCTTTAGATCTACCATCAACTATGTAGTGCAAGAGCCTGCCTAATTTGATACTAATTGAATAGTTTGCTCAGGTTTGTCCTTTGTGGCAGCACGCAGGTAAAATCACCTGGTTGTATTCAGGATGGGAAATATGTGTGTCCTAGATTCAGGCTTTATGCAGACTTTTACAATTAGAGGGGAAGAGTTAATGAGCCCAGCTGTAGTAAGTGGGCTCATTAAGACCTCTACAAAAAACCCCAGCATGCATAGGGAGATGCTCCATCCTGGAACCAGTTTTGTGTGTATAGACTGGGGAGTCTGAGATCTGTTCTGTGCGGTGAGTTAACGCCTCTGTGGCAAACCCCTACAATAGAGACAGGGACTGGGGCAGCACAAGGCTGCACCCAGTTGTTAGACAGGGAGTCTACGTGTGTAGTTAGAGGTCAAGCTGACCAGGATTTATTTTCTTGTTTTATTTTGTTTGGCTGTTATATGTATCACTGCATGTAGCCTAAATAAACCGGATCTTTTGTTTTTTGCACCTACACCGCTGTCTGCTGTGCCTGACTTTGTGTTGTGAACCCATCCAGGGGGTCACACACACCCGCTACCGAGCGAACCCCCTCACACCTTGTATTCATTTTGTAACTCAAAAGGAAAAATAAAATTGTATTTTATAGTACATGGACAACTATGGTCACAGAATAATTAAAAGAAAAAAAACAAACATGCAAAAAACATGCTGAAATAAAATCGGTCTTATGAATGAGAAACAGACTGATAACAAAGGACAAATCACATCAAGTGTAAAAATGTAAGTGTATGAAAAAGAATGTTATTCAGGATAACCAATTGAGCATTTAACCCTCATTGGTAACCTCACTAGATGAATGAAAACTAGATTCACTTTACAAATTTTACTTTTCTTTTATCAGATCGTTTTTATATTGTAAAATGACAAATTCTTTTAAAATCACACATAAATTTATATACAAAAGGCTCAAATTAAGAAGCTTTATACAAGGGTAAGGATAGTTATTTCAAGCCATGTGACTGCATTTTCAAATCGCATTAGTCTCTTAATAAAATAACTATCCTTATCCTGGTGTTTTAGCTTTGTATGTTGAACCTGGAATGAGAATATATGAAATATCTATCTAGATCTATATCTATATCTATATATATCTATCTATATCTATATCTATATATATATGCGCAGTACATACAGTCTGATGATTTGACTTTTCAATAATACCATCTATTTTCATGTATTCCATCTGGTGTTCCCATTATCTAAAGTTTACTTACCAGATACAAACAGTGTTAATAATTATAATAAATTTCCTCAATGCCAAGTAATTCTAGTGAGCCAAGGTAGGATAACTGCCTCACCCTGTGCGGGGACAACTGGCGTAGCCAACAATGATGTCGGTATAGGACTTGATGAGGTGGGTCTAGTACAGGATTTTAACATCCAGGCCCACTTATCACTATGCGAGTCAAGGTAGGCAGCATTGATAGCAAAAAGCTTAGTGATCAGCACTCCTGCCTTTCGGTACTAGCCTGAACCCAATCTACATGATGGTTTTTAGATTTGTAAGATATCCTCATGTTGTTCACTTGCATTGGTTGACTCCAAGCGCTGCTATGGTTCCCTCTCAAAAACATAGTGGTAAGTTTAAAGGAAACCTGTTCTGAGAGAAATATTAAGGCTGCATTACTGACCTCCTTTTCTAAATGGCTAGTTTGACCCAGGGACCGCGCTGGACTGATTAAATTGGTTACTGCCATTTTTTTTGTTGGTTCTGCAGAGTGGTGGTGCCAATTCCCAGTTGGAGGTTTGGGCTGTATCTTACTGGTATGACGGAGCCATCGTTTCAGCTTAGGCAAAACTTAAACAAGGAAGGAGGAGCACCTGGTGCACCCCGGGCGCTCCTCCTTTCTCATTTACTACTTCCGCTTGAAAATGGTAGCTTACACGGTTTAATAATCAAAAAAAAATATAGCTGCGCTAAACCTTTTAAAACAAAATTATAAAGTGACATAATCTTTCTAATTTACAAAAAATCCCAAGAACATGCAAAATAGTGCCAAAGTAATGATTTCCAGGCATATAAGCAGTCCAAAGAAAAGGAAAGATGGATAGGATGCTGAATCTTAGTCCGTTTTCGGTGACTCTCAAAACCACCCTTTACACACGTAGCAGGTGCACCCAGAGGAGAAAGAGATTATCCACCACCAAATTAGAGGAGGCTTACCAGCTGTCAAGATCTCTTTTTAAGGAGATCATACGGGCTTGTAAAATGTTACGTTCCTGGTCCCCTCACTGGGCTCTGTTGGTAACACCAATCTATCTGCTCCCTCTTTATGGTATATCTCGTTCCACCACAATCATTTAGTAGGGCAAAGAAAGAAGAAAAGAAGCTCCCATAGCATAATTCCGTAAAGATTTATTAAAATATAAAAAGTAAAGTAACAACTCACGAATTCCCAGCAGAGTATAAGCGTATAGCGTATAAAAAACGAGCCGGCCGGCTCTCTCTTGTTTGCACTGCCCGCCCTTCCTGGTTAATGTGGAAATGCGGTGACGTCAGCACGCCGCTCACCCATGCGTGCTGACGTCACCGCATTTCCACGTTAACCAGGAAGGGCGGGCAGTGCAAACAAGAGAGAGCCGGCCGGCTCGTTTTTTATACGCTATACACTTATACTCTGCTGGGAATTCGTGAGTTGTTACTTTACTTTTTATATTTTAATAAATCTTTACGGAATTATGCTATGGGAGCTTCTTTTCTTCTTTCTTTGCCCTACTAAATGATTGTGGTGGAACGAGATATACCATAAAGAGGGAGCAGATAGATTGGTGTTACCAACAGAGCCCAGTGAGGGGACCAGGAACGTAACATTTTACAAGCCCGTATGATCTCCTTAAAAAGAGATCTTGACAGCTGGTAAGCCTCCTCTAATTTGGTGGTGGATAATCTCTTTCTCCTCTGGGTGCACCTGCTACGTGTGTAAAGGGTGGTTTTGAGAGTCACCGAAAACGGACTAAGATTCAGCATCCTATCCATCTTTCCTTTTCTTTGGACTGCTTATATGCCTGGAAATCATTACTTTGGCACTATTTTGCATGTTCTTGGGATTTTTTGTAAATTAGAAAGATTATGTCACTTTATAATTTTGTTTTATAAGTTTTAGCGCAGCTATATTTTTTTGATTATTGTATATTGTGTGTGTCTCGCATTGGGTTGCAGCAAGAACTTACTATTGTCAGTATTAACACTAATATCAGGTTTTGTTTTATTTACACTTGATTTTTCATGTATATTTTTCTAGCACTTTATTTAGACCAGCGCTGTTTTTCGAAGGTTTTATAGCTTACACGGTTTAACTGACCCACTCACTAAAGAATTGTTCCATGCAAAACTGATAATACAGTGCTTAAGTAGATGCCGCAAACCTGAACATTTTTTCTATCTATTGGGATTCTAGCATCCAGGACATATAAAAAGCCAGAAATGGACTCAAGTCCACCAAGCTCATTAACTTTTGAGTGGACAGGTCTGTAGTACTTTTAGTCACCAACACATAACAAGAATAAAAGTATGGTTTAATATCCTTAAAGTGGAACTTCACCCTAACAGGTAAGTTCCACTATGCTCCCTCCCCAACACTTTTTTTGGGGGAAGAGAGCGGGTACCCATTTCTAGCAGGTACTCACTCTCCCTTCTACTTCAATCGCCTAGGCGATCTTCACTGGAAGTTCACCCATCCCTCTCCACCTGCAATCACATCACAAGCTTCTGGTACCAGTGACGTGTCCCAGGAGGCTGTGGGACCAGTCACAGGACAGAGCACGGCTCACGCATGTGCAGAGGTGAGCCGGCTGCAAAACTGCTAGGAATCGCAGCTGGCTTTCCTCAGCAAACATGGAGGGGCCAGGGACCCGAAGACCAGTAAAGAATCAGCCTGGGTGAGGACATCGCAGGTTCCCTGGACAGGTAAGTGTCTCTTTATTAAAAGTCAGAAGCTAGAACATTAGCTGCTGACTTAATTTTTTTTAAATGACTAAAGAACCTCTATTTATACACTCAGTCCACGTCAGTGCCTCAAGTAATTAAAGCAAGGTGGTAAGCCTGTGGAAACAATAAAGGATGCCACACACCGCCAGCTCAACAGGTGAAGAAGAATGTGAACAGCCTCAGCATCGGGCTCCTCCTAAACGATACCATTGACGCATTTCGGCCCACCCACCAGAACTTAATCGTAGCGGTGCAATGGGGTAAGCCTGCCTGACAGCCAGTCAACATTTTTCAGTAAAAGAGGTCACCAACTGACATCTCAATCTTTTCTTTCATGCCAGGTTTCCTTTATTAAAGTGGTAGTAAAGTCCATTTGTTTATGTTTTACCTACAGGTAAGCCTATAATCAGGCTTACCTGTAGGTACTGTAAAGGTCTCCTAAATGTGCAATGTTTAGGAGATATTTACTTGTGTAGCAGCCAGCGATGTCACCTGAAGGAGTGGTATACCTGTGCTGTTCCTCCAGAGCTCTGTGTCAAAACAGCAGGAGTGATATCATCGCAGCTCAGCCATTCAAAAGGACCGGAGCCCGCGAACACGGAAGGAAAATCGGGTGAAGATGGAAGCCCCATCAGTGGTGAAAGCATGCCACTGGGGGGCTTCATTTTAAAGGTAAGTTTCACACAATGTGCTAGTATTTCGATGCATGTGAACACATTATTACATTACCTTACAGACGTTTCTTTTTTGTTTTTTTACTTCTCCAGTTTACTACCACATTAAAGTTTCTTTCATCTAAAATGAGGTCAAGGACCAATGTGGCTAGTCTAGTCTAAATTACTGCACAGCCTTTAGCCCAACATGAATGGCAGTGCAGGACTGTTGCAAAGAAGTCAACATCCATGACAGCAAACCATCAGAAGATAAAACCAGCTTATACATATAAAGGCCCGTACATACGCATTGTTTTTTGGACGTCAATTGTGATACAATGACTGATCATCCGCAAATCTTACCGTTAGTACGGTGCTTTCGACAGCCGATTTCACTTTTTCGTCAGACAAAAGCTGGATGTGCAGACTATAACATTTTTTGTCGGATATAAAATCAACGGCTGATTTTTGTTTCACTAGTACAGTTTTGGTATAAAAAAAAAAAATTGTAAGAGCAAGACTACGCATGCTCAGAAACAAAAGAATACATACAAAACTATTCAACGCGTTACGTCACTTCTGACGTATTCTGTCAAACGCAAATTGACCTCTTCACTTTCGACATGAGACTAGCATGCCAAAATATCGTACATCTGAAAATCAAAGCGCTTGTAGGAGGCTTTAGCCATAACTAGCCCTAGTCATAGCTATTTTTATCATTTGCCGTTAAACCGCATAGAAGGTAATTTTGTTGGTTCATTATAGTAGATGTTGGCTTTTTGGAAAGAAAGTCTACAATTTACATCAAGGGGCAGTATGGTCATGCAACCCACAACACAGGGCCTTTTCCCTTAGTAGGCTCAATAAAAAAAAAGTGCTGCTTGACTAAATTCAGAGTTGAGACATTTCAGGAAAGCATTGCAATATGGCCACTAGATGGAGCTGTTGATCATTTGAAAATAAACAGATTAGACACATTATGGGGATTTCTTTTGATGTCTCAGACATTTGCACAGTATTTTTTTTAAATAAATATATCCCTTTGAGTTGCAAGATTTTCTCCCAACTTCTATTCACAAAATGTTGGCTCCACTCTCTGCGTTTACCATAACCAATAGGACACACAAGCAGTTATTAGTAAGAGATTAAACATACCCACCAAAATGTTGTTAAAAATAATATCTGGAGACAGTTAATCCCTGGAGCCCACTAGGTCCATGTTAGGGTTGCCAACTCAAAATGTATTCATTTTACATGGATTTAAAAATTTTCCCACAGACTTTGCATACAACTATCAATTTTAACCTCAAACCAAAATTTGTATAAAATTATAGCTTACCCATCCTTAGAAGTGGTGGCTGCATCAGTTATTTTTCAGAAGAAAAAGCTAAAAACATTCCTAGCAAATACAGAAAATTCCTGTTGACCTTGCCAGAAATGCAATGAGCTTGATGCTTTCAGCAGTGGCGACCCGTGCACTGTGGGCACACGGGCGCTGCCCCCACTATCCATGCGCCGGCCCCTTTTCAGGCTGCCGGATGCATGGATTTGTATGGCGGGGGGTGGTACTTTTTGAAGCACCTGATTAGAGCTAGAGGCTCTAATCAGCTTCAAAATAGGGTGGGCTCAGGGCGCAGAGAGTGCGCCTAATTGTGTGATGATAGCAAATTAATTTTCACTATTTCCACAATAACCTTCCTCCCCACCAATCAGGCAGGGCGTCAGACTTGCTTCCTGATTCGCTAAAGCGCCAGGAAATCCTATTGGATGCCTGGCGCTTAGGAAGAGAAGCGGAGGAGACATGCGCTGGAGCGGAGGTCGTCGCTGCTCTGAGAGGTGCTGCTGCAGTGCTATGGCAAGTCCCCTCGGCTCTGTCAGAGCTGCGTGGGGGGGGGGGCATTGGGGTGCTGCCAGAGCCACATACCCCGCGGGGGGGGGGGGTTGGTGGGCACAATTGGCTGCATATGATGGGGGGTTCAGTATTTTTCAGTTCGTTTGCGCTCCCCAAAAGTTTGAGTGAGCTTAAAACAAAGCACAAAGGACCTTCTTTATTGTGTAAACTACTAGTCCCATCATCCCACCATAATGGAGACGAACAAAGGCAAATGAACTAAGTGATAACGAAGGTTGTCTCCATAGATACAATGGAAAAATCAGTGTAGACATTAAGGGACAGAAGTTTGCTATTAGCAGGATCTAGGTGAAAGTAAAGGGGAAAAAAAAAGACCACCACAAATGCGGCCACCACATCCAAAATTGGTAAGTTGTAATATGTGACATTTTTGGGTATAAATATGCTTTAACAGACAGACAGTCTATACATTTTGCACAGTTGACCACCCTGAATTTGGAAGGTTTGATTGAACAATATGTATTCACCACAATACATACCAAACAGGTTAGAATGAAGGATTACAATGAAATGAAGCCAGGAGATGGATGGTTTACATAACTTAATAATGTTCATTTATTACATCTTCAGTGATCAATCAATAATCTAGCAGTCTTTTATATACTGTACACGTAACATTTTCATCCGAAAACTCATTTTCTTCCATACTTCTCAGACCTCAATAAAACCCAATCATCATAACACTGCTCAGCGACTATTTACACAGTTCATAATCTTAATCATATTTAAATATTTGCAGTTAAATTAGAATTTTCTTCAGCAGACAACAATGCAGCCTCTGTATAAAATCGGTAAAGTGTCTATGATGCAACTCCAGCGCCAGGCCATGCTCGACATCATATAAAAATATCTCAAATATAGATTTACTTCTTCTACAAAAGCAAAAAGTCTGTCTTTTGGGTGAAGCCATTCTGGTAAAGACGGTTGGGTGGTTACATGGCGATACGTGGTTAAAGACACAGAGGACAATAAGGGGGGGGGGGATGTATGTAGGGGAGGGGGTGATGCCAAATGCGGATGCCTTTAGATTAGTCTGCCCACCTGCTCCAGTTTGTCAGCCTCTTTTACAGCACTGTTGTTGGGCGCCTTGACTTCGCTTTTCTGGGGGGTGGCATCCACCGGGCACACATAGTCTGTGGAGTCGTCAAATTTCTTCTTGCGGAGATGGCCAAAATTGGACAGTCCAAGCTTCTTTGGCTGAAATAACAATGGTATCAATGATTGAAATGGAAGATTACACTTTGAAAAAAGGCATTGGTATTCTATTGGTTTAGAATAGCTTTGGGAATATGGATGGGTTAGTGTTGGTATATAGCGTGGTAAAGCGGTCTTTTAAAGTGAAAGTGTAGTCAGATATAAAAAAATACTTACATTTAAGCTGGCCATAGATGGAGCAATTTTTTTCTTCCTGCAACCTGGGGTTGCAGGAAATAAATTTGCTAGGATTACCCCATCAACATAGTCAGTGTTGACAGGGGAATCCCTCCCGCTGAACCATTGTGTTCTCCTTGCAGGGGAAGCCATCCCTGCCAGGAGAGTAAAGTGATTATTGCTGGCGGCTATAACAGTCACTAGCAATAATCACATGTAAAATCCAGCAGGCTGGTTGTACCCAATAAAATAAAATAAAAAATCGATCAACTTGGGTACATTCACCTGCCCATGCATGGTTTGAATCTCACCCGGCCCCTGCTGAAGTGGCCGAGATCTGAACCGTCAATGGCTGGCTTTGGTTGTGTTTTTAATGGTGTATAAAACTGTGGTAAATGGAATATTTAATACTACCCTCAGTAGGCCTTTAGATTAGCCTCTTGGAGCTCACTGCACAGCAAGATTTACCCAGGAGAGATAGGGCCAGCATGGAACAAGGATGAACAAGAGCTATTGACAACCCCCATTCATGCTAAATAGTGTGAATGGAGCAATCTTCCCTGCTGGATATTGTATTATGAAATCCAGCACCCATGGATGTCAGAATACCCAAACAGTGGCTGCATCTGATTAGATGCAGCAGCTGTCCAGTCAACAATTTTCCACCTGGTTCTTCTGATCAGGTTGAAGGATGTTAAGTGGAGGGTGCCAACAGGGCCACCCATGATTCGAATTTTGGTTAGTTCACTAGGAAATTGGCTTTGTGTTTGGCCAGCTTAAAGTGTCACTAAAAAATAAAAATAAAAACCTATCAAACGCTTTTCCTACTCCCCATGAGATTTGTTTTGTGTATTCTGCAAAAAAAATAAAAAAATAAAAAAAAATAGGATGATCCTGCTGTTCTCTCTCTCCCCCTTCTATCCTTGTCCCCAACACAGCTAGGATATTGTAGAGCAGTGTTGGCAGATCTGCACATGATCACGTGACTATAGAAATACACTTGTGGGTATATACACAGTGATAAAGGACAGCCTACTCCCTGCTCCTTAATGCCAACGTGACTATAGAAATAAACTTGTGGGTATATACACAGTGCTTAATCACAGCCCACTCCCTCCTCAATGCCCACTAATCAGCGAAAAACAAAATGGGAGTGGGATATTGCATGTAAATTGATGAAGGCTTCACCTCCCTTTAATTCCAAAACACAAGCTGGAGGGGTGTGACATAGCCTGCGACTGGCAGAAATCCACCCATGTTATTCCAAAAAAATAACACAAAGATTTGATTTTAAATATACATTAGAATGATGATTTAAAATGGTTTATTGATATTATTTCTTTTGACTCCGTATTCCAAAAGCTTTTTTTTTTTTTTGAACATGTGACCAGTAGTAGAGGACTAGAAACTCCTCCTGCTTATGTTCCCCTGCAGACAGGCTGGGAAATATCTGGGTCATGTGAAAGCTGTATATCACATAGGAAAAGGGTACTTTTTTTATTAAAACAATTACAATGTCGTCATCCATATGCAGAAAGAGAAGGGGCAATGTCAATTAAACAGTGGGCCTTTAGAATAATTAAGACAATGACACTAGTAAATTGTACAGAACAGAGTTCTAGCTGATTGGATGGGAGTGCACAGGTCCAACCTCATTAGTGTGTTGTTGTCCTTTCACTAGCCAATCATATTCTGGGGCGGTCCTTGACCAAGCTCTATTGCCTTAAGTGCAGTAGAGGGAAGTGAGGTCAGAACCTGGCAGTGTTGTCTGAAGGATTTTTTAATTGGAGAAGTAGCTGCATTTTTTTCGCAGCACACAGGAAACTTCACACTTGCATATTTCCGCTGCGGATTTAGCTGGTTGTCTTCACTTCCAAATTAATTATCCCCATGATGTGGATATATATCGCCAGTAAAACACTACCTCTTAATTCTTAACAAATGTATTCCAATAACCTTTTTTTTCTATAATTAAAAGCAGAGATGCAGCTACATAGCTAAATTCCACTGAGCACTAATGCAAAAAAGCAAACCAATTAGCTTCATTCATGCCAATTTCTTGGAAAAGATTACCCCTGTGTGAGTAGAAAGGCTTTTTTTTTTACTACACTAATAAACACATCATGAGGACACCATCAATAGTGCAAGCAGGAAAGAGAAATGTTGAAATAAGGGTAAAGCTTGACCGTTTATGCTAATGGGCCCAGTGCTAATTGCTGTGCATGTTACCTAGACTTCTATGCCATTCAAGAAGCACAATGACTTCAATATGTTTTTGTATAACAAGCTCAAATGCTGTTTGCCTGTGGAAAACGCAGTGCTGTGGTGTGTCTCTGAGTATTCAGTAGACAGGCCCTATGTGGTGATCAGCATTAGACAAAATAGAATCCCTTTAATTAGAAAGACACCATGAAATGCAAAGTGGAGTAGCAAAAAAACAAAACAAAAAAACACCTTAGTTATGTCAGATGAATAATAATAATAATAATAAAAAAAAAAAAAATGTACAGAGGGTGCAACCATTTAAGTGTAGAGTATTTATTAGAGGTCGACCGATATGGGTTTTTCTCTGGCCGATGCCGATATTTAGAAATCATGGCGGCCGATATATGATGCCGATTTTTTTGGGCCGATATGTTAGGCCGATTTTATTTTATTTATTTTTTTCCTTTTTTATTTATTTATTTATTTTTTTAATCCCCCTTGATCTAACACATCTTTCCCACTGGGGCGTTTTTCAGGCGCTTTTGGGCTAAAAATAGCTCCTGTAAAGTGCCTGCAAAATGGCTCCCCTGCAGTCTGTGTGAAAGACAGAGTGCTTTCACACTGAGGCGATGCGCTGGCAGGATCTTAAAAAAAAAAGTCCTGCAAGCAGCACGTTTGGAGTGGTGTATACCGCTCCTCCACCACTCCTGCCCATTGATATGAATGGGCACCACTGCCGAAGCGCATGCAATGCGATTTGGCAGCAGTGCTTCATGGGCGCATTTAACCTCTTCCTTGGCCGCTAGCTGGGTTATATGTGCCCCACTTGCAGCCAAATAGCACCGCTAAAATGATGGTAAAGAGCCGCTAAAACTTGCGTTTTACCATCAACGCCTGCCCGCTCCAGTGTGAAAGCGGCCTTCATAAGTGATACAGAAAATTTCTTACATTTAAACATTTATTAAACAAAACAAACCTCCAATCAGTTTACTTGTATGTATGATTTAGATAAAAAACAAACAAAAAAAAACTATATATTAAATAAAAACAGGTAGTCAAAACTTTTGGACGAAAAAAAAAAATGGGCTAACTTTACTGTTTTTATTTTATTTTTAAATAGTGTATTTTTTTCCCAAAAAAATGCATTTGAAAAGACCTCTGTGCAAATGCCGTGTGACATAAAATATTGCAACAACCGCTATTTTATTCCCTAGGATCTCTGCTAAAAAAATATATATAATTTTTGGGGGGTCTAAGTGATTTTCTGGCAGAAAAAACAGGATTTTTACTTGTAAGCAACAAGTGTCAGAAAAGATTTAGTCTTTAAATGGTTAAACTGAGAACTTCTACACACAGAGATGACTTCATTCATTCAGAAGTGTAAACATTGTATCATTTTGTTCTTTTCTTGGCAGCCTGCCCAGAGAGGAGGAAAGTTTTCTATGACAACTCAGGCAACTTACACTGACTTCTATTACAGAAGTAATTTCAAAGTCCCGCTGTAGTTCTAAATCGGCTTTTTATCAGCACAATCGGCCGATGCCGATTAATTAAAAACCGGCAAATATCGGCCGGCCGATATATTGGTCGACTTCTAGTATTTATTGCAGAGGGGGTTAAAAGCATAAAATGCACTCCTATACTGTACAAAAGTGTGGTTTTGGGCACATCATCAAGCATTGCAAGGGTGACTTGAGATATTAATGCAGCGCCATCTTGAGAAAGGGGTGAATCTGGCCCTGAAATGTGTAGCCACGCCCCCTAGTCTATCATCATCTGCTCCCCCAGAAGTGGACCTGCTGTGCTGACACCCAACCACTCTGTGCTCCAGGCTGGCTCTGCAGTGCATCCTCCAGTGGCAGCCACTTCCTGCAATACTCTGCCCGCTTCCAGGCACCACTCTGCATTACCCAGCTGCCTACTTGGCATGCTCTGCTTTAGAGTGGATGTAAACCCTCACATATACGCAATGAAGTGAACAACCTACACACAGATGAAGCAAATCTCCCTACATAAGTTTTACATGTATATCTGCTGTCTTTCCTTCTCTACATTCTTTTGGAAGTGCAGTGGGTGTGAAGTCTGGGCTTACACTGTGTGAGAGCTGATTGGTGGGAAAGTGACCCCCCCTCCCCCATTTAGGAAGAGGAACAAAAACTTCCAGAGATGCAAGCTCTCTGCTTATTTATCTCCAAGTTCCCTCCCCGACACAAAATTTCAAGCTGCTTTTATCTCCAGCGTCAGAGAGTTTGTCAGAAGTTATCATGCCGATAACATAGGAACGGAGCAGCAGAAAGACTTGAGACTAAGGCCGCGTACACACGGGCGGACTGTCCGCCCAACTAGGTTCGTCAAACAGTTTGACAAACAGTCCGTTCAAAATTAGCATGAACGGACTTGACCACACACGACGAACGAACAGTCCGCTGAAAACTTGCGCGATGACGTGAACGGCACGTACGACGGGACGAGAAATTCAACGTCCAATACACTGCAATGCAACCTTTGCCGTGTAAATCCTTTCTGAGCATGCGCGAAACTTAGTTTGACAAACAAGCCTACACACGAGCGGACTGTCTGCTCAAACCAAGTTTCAGCGGACTGTCTAACGGGAATTTCGAAAAACTTTGTTCGTCAGACTGTCCGCTGAAACTGTCCGCTGAAGCCCACACACGAGCGGACTGTCCGCTGAAACACTGTTCAGCGGACAAAGTTGGGCGAACAGTCCGCCCGTGTGTACGCAGCCTTAGAGCTTTGGAGAGAGAAGTAAACACTACAGATTTTATGAAATCGGGGTTTACAACCACTTTTATATCTCGGGTCCCCCTTGTGATGCTCAAGATGATGTGCCAATAACCACACATTTATATGTGAGTGCATTTTATTGTTTTAACCCTTTGTGCAAAAAATATTCTACACTTAGATGGTTGCGCCATCTGTATTTTTTTTCTTTCATTACAGTCTTGTATCTGGAGGATTAACCCAGACTCTGGGCTTAAGAGGAACAGCAAGCCATTGATTTGAGAGTGACTATGTAGGGAGCCATGCAAGTGTTTATTCAGATCACCAAAATATATTATTTCAGAATAATATATTTTGACTTGCTACTATGTGTGTTTTTAAATCTCTTATTTTTAGTCTATTAAACCTGTGTTGTCATTAAATGTATTAAACTGTGTGATTGTAGGTGATTTTTATCTGCCAAATTCCAAAATTTCCCCCAATAACAAGTCGTTAAAAAAATAAATAAACCAAAAGCCAGCTTTGCCTTTCCAACAATACGCATTGTCCCAATGGTCAGTGAGGATGCCCATTATATGTGGAAGGCAACATGAAGGTTGGAAAGAAAGGTCAGATCATGACCATGCTGGGTCTGGTTGACATTTGCAACCCAGGGACTTAAATGGCAATGCATTTTGGCATGACATTCCAGTATCTAGCTTATCAATTACTGCTCATGCATATTGGAAATGTTTTTTTTTCAGCCTGTAAATGCTTCTCTTCTAATACACATATAAACGCCTATGTATGAATGGACACAGACTGAGAGAGGTGATTTTACACTCAGAAAAAGTAACACCAAATGCATGTAAAAGAGGCATTATTTAAACCTTGTGTGCATGAACACTTATAGACAACACAGATATACCATAATGGTGGGTTTACACTGATGTGATGCATCATATGTGATTCGCACCGCATTTATGTGCAAATAACATGCGATTCCGTGCAGTGAAATTTGAGCCCATCATTTTGTATGGCCTGTATCACACCGCATGAACAAGGTGCAGGCACCTTTTTTTTTGCCGCGCTGGAAGCAGATTGCATGTATTCATACCCATGCGATCCTATTCAAGCAAGTGAACTGCATTCTAGGACCTGCTTTTGGGGTGTCGTTAACGTTTAACTGACACCTGCAGCAGATCGCATGACAACAGGGCAATTGCTATGCAGCGCAATTTGGTAAAATGCAGTGTATTTCCTGCATCACATCAGGCTCGGTTCACACTGATGCAAAGTGGGAGACAAAAAGGAATCGCTGCATTTCCCATATTGCACATATTGTTCATGCAATCTGCTGTGGGTGTCAATTGAAAGTTAACGATACCCCAAAAGCAGGTCGCAGAATGCAGTGCAATTGCTAGAACTGGATCACATGGGTATGAACACCCACGCATTCCGACTGCAGTGTGGCGTGATGTGGTGTGAATTGTGCCATACGAAATGATGGTCCCAAACGCACCACACAGAATCGTATACGATTTGCATAGGAATGTGGTGTGACTCACATGCAATGTAATGCATCACATCAGGGTGAATCGAGCCTAAAGCTGAAGTTTAGGTATGGCAATTTTTACATTGCTTGAACGAATGTAAGAATGTGCCATACTTGTGGGATCGCCATGGAAGTTTTACATCTGTGTAGTTGGCACAGCTCATACAGGGATTGGTGCTCACTTCCGAGTTCCGTGCAGCTACCCTGCTACCTACTGAACACAGGGGGCGACTCACTTGGCACAGGCACCATTCAAGGAACAGTTTGCATTTTTTAAATGAAAGCAAAGCATTACTCAATTGGACAAGATGGGGATTGAGATGCCACCCCGCACCTCTTCCAATCAGAGAATGGCTTGTATTAATTGAGAACATGCCAAGCATTCCCTTATTGGTGCCTGTGCTAAGCGGGTGACCTCCATACACAATGGAGCCACGTGCCATGAGAACTGGAAGTTAGTTGAGACGGTAGTAGTGACTACTACAGTGTTTTCCAGCTTTCACGTGGACGGGACCCCACAAGTATAGTGTCTTCATACTTACATTATTCCAAGCTGGATCATATGTAACAATATCCATACCTGAAATTCAGCTTTAAACAGAAAAATCCAGAATCACATACATTGAAGTACTGCGCTTTATAATATTAACGCACCCGGACTTTGGCAGTGGTGGACAGAGGCGAGTAGGTTGTGGAATCCATAATCTCTCTTTTTTCCTGTTGAGCTTCTGGGCCAATCAGCAAGCTGAAGTTAGTGGCTAGATGTCTCCTGAGTAGCGTCTTCTGCGCCGGAATGTTTAAGAGCATGGCGAGGGTATCCGAATTAAATCGAGGTTCTAGTATCTGTGGAGACAGAACCATCTATTCATCAGCTGAGACTACGCCATGAATAATTCATTCATTACTCATTCTCTCATTTTCAGATTCTATTAACAAATTAAGCCTGCGGTTGGGGCAGACTTGTTAATCAAAGAGAAGTCCCTAGAACATTGGCTGAGATTTTTGTCCTCAGGATAAAACAAAATCTTGATTTTTTTTGAATAATGGAATAACAAGGTCCCAATGGGCAGAACACGTGAGTGCTATGAATTCCAACAGCACAGGGGGTCTGAATACTTTTTGGCTTCATCCATCTATAGAACACCGGCATCTGGCAAAATAAATATGGGTCCATTTAAAGTATAACTCCAGACAAAAAGATTATTTTTATTTTGAAGGTTTAGAAGCGTTGGTTGGATGTTATTGCTGCGTGTTTCCCCATCAAGGAGATTTCTCAGCATTTCCTTTTCCCCAAGGCATAACTGGAAGTAGGATGAAATATCCCCAAAAACCGGCGGAATCCCAACAGTGACACCTGCTTCGGGGACCACTTTCAGGGGTTTGAACTTATTGGGTCTACTTTTGATTGGGCAAAAACTAACATTTTGGATTCATCATCACGTTCGCAGGTCACATAGTGGGTAAATCTCCCCAGTGCAGACACAAACAGCAATTAAATACTGGTGTAGCGGTGCCCCCGTAGGAGCCACTGAGTGTTGTGGTTCACCTGTCATCCTGCCCAGCCCGGCATTCACTTCTCGGTCACCTTAAGACAATGAGCAGTCCATATGCTTGTTTTTGTTTGTTTTATTAAGGGAATTTAACTTGGATGGGGTGAGGAAAATATGGGATCCCCCAATGAATTGTGTATCAATCAATTGGAGGACTGTATATCAATTAGGACAACTATATACACTTCTCTGTAAAAGTTACCACTTCAGTCTCCTCCAGCACTTTCCTTGCTTGCAAACTATTCCTCTTCCTTCCTCTTGTACAACTCTTAAGCCCCATTTACACCTGAGCGTAGCCTTTTCAGGCAGAAAGTCACGCAATTTTACTGTGATTTTTGCAGCGATCTTGTGCAGGTCAAAAAGTCACCAATGTAAAAAGCAGAAAAACAAACGCCCAAATCCACAAAAAAAAAAAAAGTTCCAGAACTTGTTTGAGCTTCAGGCATTTTGGAATGGATATGTGAACCATCTCCATAGAAAAAAAAATGATTTTTTTCCCCCTCCAGTGTTTTGTAGCTTCAGGCGTCCAGCTACAAAATGCTCAGGTGTTAATGAGATCTTAATCCTCAGGACCAGCTAGCACATGTAAGGTTACGCCTGACAGTGGCTCAGCTAGGCCTCAGCAATAGGGACAGCAGGCCGGGACAGCAGGCCCCTATAGTGTAGCATAAGTAGAAAGTCTTTAGTGCTAGCTGTCCTATTGATGGACTACTACTCCCAGTCAGCCCTCTTCAGGCCTTGCCAGCCCTCATGTCTGCAGCTGCCCAACTCCACTGCCCATGACATTGCCGTCCTTACTACTGGCTCTAAACCCATCTCTGTTTCCCCTCAGTCCTCTCAGGCATGCCTCCCAGTCCTCCTGACTGTACATGCCACTCACCAGCCCTCCTGGCTGCAACCGGTGGTTCCCTCCTAAAGACTTGCCCAGCAGTACTAGCTCCTGCTGTCCTCTTGCTCCTCCTGTGCCTCCTGTCCAGAACCTTCACGTTTTCTTGAAGTTCTCCATCCTGCACCTGAGCCCCTGGCCCAAGGTCACGGGGAACTCCCTCAAAGGCCCCGACAGCCTAGTACTCGATCTCCAGTTCTTCCACCCGACAACTCCTCCCTAGCTGTGCTGACTTTAGGTATTTAAGCAGGTCTGCCCCCTGCCAACCAGGTTGGGGATTGGTCAAGGCTGCTTAGAACACCCCCGGCAGCTCCACCTCTCCTTCTAGAATCCTCTAGAAGGAAGAGGGAGGTCTCAGTGACACTGCCTGCAACTCACCAGCTGCCAACTCTGAGCCACTCCCAGCCCACACAAACCTAAACAAACAGGCCTAGCTTCCGGCTAGGCCGGCCTAAATTTGCCTATACTCACAAAAAGAATCTAGCACCTACCCATGTAGAGGGTGCTACACTGGCATTCAAAGAAGAAGGACAGCAATGATAAGCGTCCTTAATACATGGGAATGGCTGGACATTCTGGGTTGGATTGAATAAAACTACTGGTCAGCATCAAGGAAAAAAAATAAATAAAAAAACCCCACACACACCACAACACAACCCAGTAGTGGCTCATTTAGACGCAGTTGGGGGGGGGAAAGTAAAAATGCACAGTTGAGTAATTTTTACCCCCCCCCCACTGCCCCATCTTAAGTTGCATAGGCAGCTGACAGGGGTGTTCACTGTGGCTAAAACTATACCCCTCCACCCATGTTCAGCAGGCAGTACCACCACTCATACAGGCAACCATGCACCCACCCTGCAACCATGTACAAATGCATGAATTTACGGGGCAGCAGTGCGGCATTTACAGGGTTAAGTCCTCAGATTGCTTTTCAAAGGTGCCGTTCTTGTAAACCTAGCCTATCAGAGAAATACATGAGCTTTTGTCCTGGAAATACTAAGCAATGGCTGCCTCCATGTTATAATAGCCACTAGCGATAATCGTTTAAAAATACGGCAGGCTGGTTGTACCCAAGTTGATCAATTTGGGTGCTTTCAGCCTGTCCATACATGGTTCAGATCTCAGCTGGTTCCTGCTGAACTGGCTGACATTCAGACAGTATTTGCCTGGTTAAGCCCCCCTTCTGAATGTCACAGCTTTATCTCATTGCTCCCAGTGCCAGCATCATGTATCTGTATAAGGGAGTGTGCATCCAGCACATTTGCTGAAAGATTGTTGAAAGATATGTTGGCCATACATAGTTAGTTTTTTTTTGTTCAGCCAGCTTGCACAAATGGGTTGGATGGAGGCATCTCCCCCCTACTGGAACATTGTATTCTGACAGCGGCACCCAGTTCCTGCTAGACCAGATGGATTTTGAATGGTCTCCCCTATAAGACAGGGCTTAGCAGTGCATATTCAGCAAGAATAAGACTACACATGGCTGCGATTTAGGCATGGTGACAACTGACAGAATGATCCATGGCTGTAGGAGCCAAGATGCTGGTGTCCAGCAGCTGACAATGGGGTTGATTTACTAAAGGCAAATAGACTGTGCACTTTGCAGTCGCCCCAGAGGTAAATGAGGTAAAGCTTCACTTTGCAAAGAGTAGCCAATTACATGCAAGGAAAAAAACAAAACACATTTTTACTTGCACATGATTGGATGATGGAAGTTAGCAGAGCATCTGATCATTTACTAAGCTCTGGAGCAACTGCACTTTGTAAAGTGCACAGTGTATTTGCCTTAGTAAATCAAGCCTGATGTATGCAGGAGATTAAGACACCCATCAGGGAAAACTATTGTGAAGGCATTTGACCTGCAGTTAAAAAAAAAAAAAAAAAACATGGTGAAGCTTGAATACAGGGTCTCTTTAAAACAGTTTTTCTAAACGGTAAGCAAAAATTTGAATATTGAAAGGTGTTGCTGCACAGATTTATAAAGCAAATAAAAAAAAAAATTCTTACAATTAGTCCTCCGTGAACGCCGCTGCCCCGAAGATTTGGTGCGTATTCAGCCAGATCTACAGATCGCAGCCACTCCATGACTCTGTGGTTGGACCATTGAACCACTTCTGACGGGGAGATATTATTCTGTCCAGGTGATAAAGACGCAGACATTAAGGGTTTTGGAAAGGAGTCAGAGCTAAGGATACAAGCCTTATTTCTTAAGTTCAACTTAAAAAAATAAAAACATTTTGCAGGTTAATGTGCATTTTATATTTTTCTAAAACAGGTGCCTGCAAAGTATTTTATTAGCAGATCGCGGGTGCAATTCCAAGCTTCTACACACCTTCCCTCCAGCTTTCAGCCCGTGCCTCTGTACAGGCTGTCAGCTTGCAAACTGGAGGGAGTATGAATGGACTATGGGTGTACTGATCAGCACACTCGTGGCTTATTGAAATATCAAGTTCGTCTGCTGTAGTGAAATACAGGACTTGTCGTTTTCTCATTCGCAGATTCCTTTGAATGAATGACGCTTTAAAATGTGACGACGGGTGCGGGAAGAGGAACCCCAGCACACTGTCATGGGGAAGGAGGGAGGTTGCGGAGCATTTTACATAATACACCCTCAGTAGAGGGGTAAACAGTTCCAGAGGTGGACTTAGCCTTTATATAGAGGAGGAGAAGTAATAATTAAAGCAATTTGCCAATTAGCCACTGGAGGCAGCAAACATACAATTTACAATCATAGCTCTATTAAAGTGGCAGATTCTGAAGGACTGATGTCCAAAGGTCCGTAGAGCCTTGGTTGAGAAAGGCTAGTCTAATATAACAGTAAAGAAAACAGCAGAGGGCACTGTCTAAGTGTAGTATATAGGAAAATAAATGATTAAATGTAATATTACAATACACTGAATTTGTATTCATTCAGGCATAATAATAGATCTAAAAGATATTGTACAATCAGAGTGTAACAGGTAGGGTCAGCTTTAGATTTACAAAAACTATGTAACACAAAGTCCAATCTAGACTAACAATTCAACTCGTATCCAATCAGACAGGCCCTCACCCCAGTTAGCTGTTGGTAGATCTAAAGAGGTTGTACAGTCAGATCGTAATATGTATGGTGAGCTTAAATCGTGGATATGAAATGCCTATAATATGGAAAAAAAATCTATAAAAAGACTATGCATTTCCCCCAAAAGTAATACACCTATAATTTTTTTTTAGCAGCTGATTCAATTACTTATGGAATATGCAGCTTCTTCAACTTTTATTCGTCACATATGTTCCAGTTTAAGTTGGTGCCGTGACTCTGCCCCAGGTTTCCCCGTTTAAGGTCAGCTCATTTCTCTTGCAGTGTCCTATGGAGCTGCTCTTGCATGCAGGGACTGGAATTGGTGTCTCCCTACACTATGTGCACCAGTAGGTAGGTGCATAACCTTGTAGCCTAGGATGGCAAGTCACTCCCCTCCTCCTCCCCACTCCTATCTCCAAACCAGCCGTTCTCAACCTTTTCAACACAGAGGAACCCTTGAAATAGTTCTCTGGTCTTGAGGAACCCCTGCTAAAAATTAGAAATCTACAACTCCTAATACAATAGTGTGATGGTCAGTGGGAAGAATGGTCCTTACACTTGTGGTCATTGGGAAGAATTACCTCCTTACAGATAGCTAAAAAGATCAATGGTGTCAGTGGGAACCTATCTGAGAGGCAGAAATTGCCCAATGCTGAAGGAACCCCTAGTAACCTCTGGAGGAACCCTTGGGTTCCACTGAACCCTGGTTGAGAATCACTGCTCCAAACCAACACACTGGCTCAAGACTGCACTGTCAGCTCATTCCTGTGAAGATGGGAAGCAGCAATGAAAGTTGTAAACTGCAAATGCAGTACTACAATGCATAAGGAAAGTATTCACATCGCTTCCACATTTTGTTATGTCACAACCTTCTTCCAAAATGGAATAAATTCATTATTTTCCCCAAAATTCTACAAACAATACCCCATAATGACGTCATGAAACACATTTGAAATCTTTGCAAATTGATTAAAGATAAAAAACAAAAAAATAAATCTCATGTACATAAGTATTCACAGCCTTTGCCATGTCACTCAAAATTGAGCTCAGGTGCCTCCTGTTTCCACAGCTTTGCCTGTGTTAAATTCAGTTAATTGGACAAGATTTGGAAAGATACACAAACACTTGTCTATATAAGGTCCCACAGTTAACAGTGCATGTCGGAGCACAAACCAAGCCATGAAGTCCAAGTAATGGTCTGTAGATCTCCGAGACAGGATTGTATTGAGGCACAGATCTGGGGAAGGGTACAGAAAACTTTCTGCAGCATTGAAGGTCCCAATGAGCACAGTGGTCTCCATCATCTGTAAATGGAAGAAGTTTGGAACCATCAGGACTCTTCTTAGAGTGGGCTGCCAATCCAAACTGAGCAATCGGGGGAGAAGGGACTTAGTCAGGGAGTTGGCCAAGAACCCGATGGTCACTCTGACAGAGCTCCAGTATTTCTCTGGAGAGATTAGAACCTTCCAGAAGAACCATTTCTGCAGTACTCTACCAATCAGGTCTGTATGGTAGAGTGGCCAGACGGAAGCCACTCAGTAAAAAGGCACATGACAGCCTACCCGGAGTTTGCCAAAAGGCACCTGAAGGACTCTCAGACCATGAGAAACAAAATTCTTTGGTCTGATGAAAGATTGAACTCTTTGGCCTGAATGGCAAGCGTCATGTCTGGAGGAAACCAGGCACCGCTCATCACCTGGCCAATACCATCCCTACAGTGAAGCATGGTGGTGGCAGTGTCATGCTGTGGGGAGGCTTTTTAGCGGCAGGAACTGGGAGACTAGTCAGGATCGAGAGAAAGATGAATACAGCAATGTACAGAGACATCCTTGATGAAAACCTGCTCCAGAGTGCTCTGGACCTCAGACTGAAGGTTTGTCTTCCAACAGGACAACGACCCTAAGCACACAACGAAGATAACAAAGGAGTGGCTATGGGACAACTCTGTGAATGTCCTTGAGTGGCCCAGCGAGAGCCCAGACTTGAACCCGATTGAACATCTCTGGAGAGATCTGAAAATGGCTGTGCACCGACGCTTCTCATCCAACCTGATAGAGCTTGAGAGATCCTGCAAAGGACTGCCCAAAAATAGGTGTGCTAAACTTGTAGCATCATACTCAAAAAGACTTGAGGCTGTAATTGGTGTCAAAGGCAATTCAAAGTATTGAGCAAAGGCTGTGAATACTTACAATATGTATATGGGATTTTTTCATTATTTTTTTAAAATAAATTTGCAAAGATTTCAAAACAAACTTCTTTCAAGTTGTCATTATTGGGTATTGTTAGTAGAAATTTGGAGGAAAATAATTGAATCCATTTTAGAATAAGGCTGTAACATAACAAAATGTGGAAACAGTGATGCGCTGTGAATACGTTCCAGATGCACTGTATGCATAGTTTTAGCAAATAGCTTACAGGAAAAGTTTATTTTCTTGTGCTCGATGTGTTAACCTTAAAAAAAAAAAAGTCGGACAATTTAATTCTACTTCACTCATACCTCATCAGCAGGCCTCCGGAGATCATTCTAGAACACAGAACAGCAAAATATTACCAAACAGAAATGGGCTCATTTATCAACAAGCATACCCCTTTTATTTGTATAGCACCATCATTTACCACAGTACTTTACAGCAGTATAAATTAAACATACATAGATCGTGGACAATTGAAAATGAGAAAAGCATAGCATATAGTATAGCGACATAGCATAACAATAGCACGGAACATATGGTTTTGTTTTTGGTTCTTCCCATCTGCCCCAGTGTCCCTCTAAAAAGTTATGAATGCCCACGGGTTGTCGAGTCCAGAATCCGAATAGACAGAGAGAGGGGGGAGAGAGAGAGAGGGGGAGAGAGAGAGAGGGGGAGAGAGAGAGAGGGAGGGGGGGAGAGAGAGAGAGAGGGAGAGGGAGAGGGAGAGGGAGAGAGAGAGGGGGGAGAGGGAGAGAGAGAGAGGGGGGGGAGAGGGAGAGAGATTGAGAGAGGGAGAGAGGAGGAGAGAAAAGAAAGATGTTCCTGCATTGAAGGCATTTGGAGGGTCTAGTGATGTGTGGAATCTGTTATCTGTCAAAAACACTTCTAAAACAGAAACGCTCATGAATGCCGCAAAAGGCGCATAAACACAGCATGTAAAAGTGGCAAAATTGACATTTTTTAAGTCGGTTACTGGCTGTGACTTTCCAGCCTTCAGTAGAGGTTTTAAAACGTCCTTGGGGCCTGGTTACATTTCCAGTCGTGGGCGGTAAAAAAATAGGTGGTTGAGCTGCGTTGAAAATTTGTCTTGCATGAATGAATAAAATTTACCAGTATACGTAGTTTTTTGTCCAGTAAAGTCCATTTGTTCCAAAGTCTAATGTTAAAAGCAACAACATTTTTACGTACTTTCGAATTAAATTTGTCAAGTTGACAAGATTGTCATTTGCCAGGTTTGAATGTACTGAGAAATACGGTACAAATTTTCATATGAATGTTCGCAGGAAAGCTCATTTGAATACCTACTAGTGTACTTCTACTTTAAGGGTATGGAAATTCCTCAAATTCTTATGCCGCATACACACAACCGGACTTTCCGACAGACTAGGTCCAATGGTCTTCCCGACGAAGTTCCGACCAAACAGACTTGCCCACACACAAATGGACCAATGTCCATTAGTTTTTAACGCAATGACGTACGACGGGACTAGAAAAAGAAGTTCAACAGCCAGTAGCCAACAGCTGCCCTTCTGTCACATTTGGTCCGTCGGACCAGCATACAGAAGAAAGGTTTTCCCGATAAGAATTGATTCCGTTGGAAAGATTTAAAGCATGTTCTATTTCTAGGTCCACTGGAATTATTTGAAGAAAAATTATAGGAATATCCCCCACATGATCAGAATATCTGACGGAATGATTCCGTCTAACCTTTTCTGCCGGAAAGTCCGGTCCAGGAAAGCCCGGAGCGAAAAAGAAATAAAATGAAGAAATAGCGTAGGGCTGGGCATGACAGTGTTAACAGGGTGCAGAAGTGCGAGGGGGCTTGCATAATTGGAGGAGCTTGGGGAGGAGGGGACAGGAGAGTAAAAAGGAGCTGGCCCCTCCCCCAGGTATCAGTTCAGCGTACAGGAGCGAGCTTGGAGGAGCCTGGTGGGGCCTTTATGTGGTCTGGCCCGGCAGCACGGAAGGCAGGTTGGCGGCGAGACGATGGAGGAGTGGCAGTCGAGGTGAGCGGGCGACATGTGCTGGGGCCATGCATGTGGGCAGCACAGTGCCGCTGGAGCCCCTCTCCCTGGATTTTCCCATAGCCGTCTCCAGGCTGGATGAGTGCCGCTCCCGGTGCACGGATGGGGGATCCTAACCCCCCCCCCACCGGCGCTCTGCGACGGGGGGGCTTCGGGAGCGGTGTGGTGCAGGGCGGTGTGGGAGCCCTCGGTTCGGCTCTCCGGGAGCACGTGGGCTCCGCCGCTTGCGGGAAGGTGGCGGGGGCGGAGCTCTGGTGGAGAACATGGCCGGCGGCCGTTCGCTCTCCAGAGGCCGCCACGCGGATTACACGCCCTCCCCTGCCCGCGTTGCACACGGCTGAGGGATCCTTACCCCCCCTGCGGCATTCGGCGACGGGGGCTCCGGGGACGGTGGGGAGGACAGCGCTTGACCGGAGCACGTGGGCTCCGCCGCTGGTGGGGCTTTCGCTCTCTGGTGGCCGGCACGGGGGTTGCACGTCCCCCCCCCACGACGACCGGTGGTAGGGGGGCGATCTGGGGGACATGGTCGGTTTTGCTCCCCCCCCCCCACTGCAGCGAGTGGAACACGCGGGCTCCCTCAACCCCCCCCCCCCCTGGCAGTGAGTCGGCAGGGGGGGCGGAGCTCGGCACCGACGAATTTAATAGCATGATGCATCCTGCTGTGGACATCAGGCCTGCGTTGCCCTGGCCGGTGGCTCTCTTCGCACGGTTTCAGTGGTATCTGCGGCTGGGGACAGGGGTGCCCCCCCCCCTCCATTGCTCGGACATGCACAGGCAGGACGACCGGTGGTAGGGGGGCGATCTGGGGGACATGGACAGTTTTGCACCCCCCCCACAATGCAGCGAGTGGAACACGCGGGCTCCCTCAACCCCCCCCTGGCAGTGAGTCGGCAGGGGGGGGCGGAGCTCGGCACCGACGAATTTCGTTGCATGATGCATCCTGCTGTGGACATCAGGCCTGAATTGCCCTGGCCGGTGGCTCTCTTCGCACGGTTTCAGTGGTATCTGCGGCTGGGGACAGGGGTGCCCCCCCCCCTCCATTGCTCGGACATGCACAGGCAAGGCGATGGATTTCCGGTGGGTGGATCCGGCACGGGAAGGCGGTGGCAGCAGCCGCGCGGATCCTCGGTATCCTGGGATACTTCCCCAGGAGGGCTGGCGATCGCGGAGGACGGTTGGAGCGGCATTCGCTGGGGTGGCTTGGTCGGAAGAGGAGGAGGAGCCCCAGAGACGAGCGGCGGGATCTTCGGCTGGTGGGACTCGCACCAGGCTGCTGGGTAAATCCGGTGGCGATTTTTCTATTTTATGGCGGGTTGAGGGTTAGCAGGGGGGATCGGTGTGGGTGGGCCCAGGCCACGGCATTAGAGACAGGACCCGCGGTCAGGTTTTGCGTGGGGGTTTTTTCACCGGTTTCTTTTGGCCCACGTTCACGCCGGTGCCGGGGTGGATACGGGAGTCGGGGGGTTTCCGGGTAGATGGCACGGGTGGCACGGCAGTTATATGATTTACGTCGAGGGGGTGAACAGGGCGGCTAGTGCACAAGGGGCTGGGGGGTTTTAGCTGCCTCTGACCTAAGAGGCAGGGTAGGTGCTGGTGCAGGTCCTCAAAAAGCGGACCTTCTCCCGGGTTCTGGGGTCAGCGGCGGAAGGTGGGGACTGGGGCACTGTACCTGGGGGCTTTTGGACGTGTGGCTAGACAGCTGGGGTCCGGGGAACTGGGAACATGGTGTGGGAATGCGGCGGTACGGGAGGAGCGGGAGTATTTTCCTTGCTTAGTCCTGGTTTTAGATATTGGGGTGCAGTTTTCCCCTGTACGGGGGCGGGGGTCCACATGGGAAGGACGGGAGGGCCAGGCCCCTCGGGAGTGGGGAGGTCTTGCCCTGCCTGGGGGGACTGTAGTGGGTGGGGCCCAGAGGAGGTAGGGGTGCCCCTTACTACCTGGGTGAAGGATGGTGGGTCTGCGCACATCTGAGTTTGTGTTCCCCTTTCTGGCTGGGGTGGGTCTGGTACAAAAATGAAAAAAAAATAAAATAAAAAAAAAGATGTACAAATGAACATTGACTAAAAAATATGGTCGAAAGGGGACAGTGGGCTTCTAGTCGGGTTTCGGGCGTGGGGGAGCCCAAAAAAAAAAAAAATAAATATATATATATATATATATATATATATATATATATATATATATATATAGGGCCGGACCTATCGGTGGCGGGGTGGTCCAATCCTCTTTGTACGAATGGGTCTCCTTTTCCTATCTGTAATACCGCGGTGGGTGGGGCGCATCTGAGTTGGGGTGGCCCTTCCTGACTGGGGTAAAGTAGTGGGTGTTGACTGCTTTGGGGGTGGGGGTTTTCCTTTCTAACGGTTATGAACCGGTGGGTTGCGGCCAGTCTGAGGCACGGGGGGCCCCTTCCTGATTTAAGAAGGAGGGGGGGTTGGGGCCCGCCGGTGTCAGGGGTTCGGTCTTTTCCTTCTTGCCTTGGGGGAAATAAGGGGGGTTGGGCCCAGCGGAGGTATGGGTGCCCCTTCTGAGTTGAGGAGGATGGTGGGTTGGACACGTCGGGGGGCGGGGTCCTTGTTTCCCTGGGAAGTGCTGGACCGGTGGGGGTCAGGGGGGGGACTGGGGCCCGTCGGTGGTATGGTTGTCCCTTCCTGCCTGTTGGAAGATATGTTGGTTGGGCCCATCGGTGGTTGGGTGTCCCTTCATTACTGGGGAAAGGTTGGTGGGGCCCATCGGAGTCGTGGGTGGCCCTTCCTAATGGTGGAGAAAGGTGGTTGGGGCCCATCGGAATTATGGGGGGCCCATCCTGCCTGTTGGAAGATATGTTGGTTGGGCCCATCGGTGGTTGGGTGTCCCTTCATTACTGGGGAAAGGTTGGTGGGGCCCGTCGGAATCGTGGGTGGCCCTTCCTAGTGGTGGAGAAAGGTGGTTGGGGCCCATCGGAATTATGGGTGGCCCATCCTGACGCTGTACAAATGTTGGTGGGGGCCCATCGAAGGTATGAGTGTCCCTTTCAAAGTGTTGAAAATGTTGGTTGGGCCCATCGGAGGTATGGGAGTCCCTTCCTGACATTACGGTGGTGGCATTGGGGCTTCCAGTGTCTGGCGAGTACGTACATAGTTCATTTTACTGACGCGTTGGTAACATGGAGGTGTGCGGTAAGTATTGGGTAAGTACGCAGGTGGTGAATTTTACGGTGGCGTGGGTGACGTCGGGGTGTCGGTAAGTATTTTGTGAGTGGTTATTGCTATAAGCACGGATGTGTAGGACTGCATAGAGTTAGGGCGTCAGGCTAGGTGGTTTTTAGTGGTTGGGCACGGCCGGTTTTTGGGTTATTTGGTGTTGACGGAAATGCAGGTCTGGGCGGGTGGCCGACAGCATGAGCGGTGGGTTTTTCCCCATGGGCCAGTGGGGGGGGTTCCATTCGCATGTAGTTAAATACGTCGGTGGGATACATGTGGTGCATCGATGGGTATGGCATCCAGTGGTGCTGGCCCAGGAAGTTGGGGTGAGTATGTGGGGTTTTCTGTCATGCGTTTCCACGTAGACGTCATTAAAGGGGATGTGGGTTACCACAGGTTGCAGTCTAATGTCAGCTGGGGGTTGGGATGTTCGGTTCGGTCCTTTGGGGTTGTGGGATTTGTAGTCCTTGTTTGGGGGCGCTGTCCGCCTCTCGAGGGTGGGAGCCCAGGGCATAAGCTGGGTTTGGCTTGCGTTGGGTAGGTATCCCGGGAATGGGGCCTCTATGCCGCAGCTCCCAGTAGGTTATTTATCCCGCATGACGGGGTTGGATCCCGGTAAGTTGGGTTGGGCGGGCCACTAAGGCAATTAGTATCGGTACTTTACCTCGCCCTTTCGGGGTTTTGGTGGGCATGTCTGTCATCGGTGCTTCAAGCAGCGTTGTGACAGTGGGGCCCAAGGCAGGGTCTGGCATGGTGCGGGGGTTTTTTGCGGACCCGGAGTCGGTGGGTGGTATGTTTTTTCTTCGACATCACAGGTTTACTGATGCTTCATTGCTAGACCAGCGCATAGAGGGGATCGACTCTCGTTGCTCCAGGACACGTAGCACACTGTGTCGTTTTCGGATTTGCCGGAATTCAGTTCCGTATTATTTATTTACTTTCAGCTCCCTTGGTTTTGGTGGGTTTTATCGGTAAGGAGTTTCCTCCTTCCCGAGGGAAGGTTTCTCTCGGTAGCCTCCGTTCGGGCGGACGGGTTCGGCGCCTGGGTCAGCCCTTCTGGGAGGGTCCAGTGAGGGGAAGGCTCAATGGGGGCGCAAGTTGGAACGGTGAGCCCAAAGGTGGGGAATCGTGGGTCTCAGTTGCTACGTTGGGACGGTTTCGCTACGTCCAGATTTTGGGCAGTTTCGGCTATAACAATTAGGGGGTGTCAGGTGTCGAGACACATCATGGACTAGCAGGGACACATTTGTGTTGGTGACTTCTGTATGTGGCGGCCCGATGTAACTAACAGGGGGGGGCCTCTGGGAACTGGGTGTCACATGTCAGTGGTAATCATGTGTGCTACAAGTCTATTTGGGACTGGACTAGGGCCATGGCGGTGGATTCGGGCACGTCCGCAGGGCTTTCTTGGGGGACGTTGGCGGTGGGCCCTACATCAATGGTCGGTCGATTTGGTGATGGGCCGATCGGTAGAGGGTATGCCACTTCATGGGGTGGTCAGCTGGTGCTGGGTTTGGACTGGCAAGGTTGGTCAGTGGGCAGCTGGAGGTGCGGTCACGGTGACGGAGTGACCCCCATGCTGGGGGGTCCCATATGTGGTCTTGGGTTTTCCGGTGGCATATAGACATGGTTGGGGTTGGAGGGGCACTCAAGGGTAAGGTTTTCCCCTTGTGTGCTGTGGCGGGTGTTGGTCTTTGCAGGTGAATGAAGAAACCTCGGATAAGGAGAGTCCGGGACGGATGGTGGTATGGTTCCCGATGGTGGTATTCCAGCTAACAGTGGTTTAACTGGAATTTGGTTAACGGGTGCTGCGGTCAGTTGGTCGTCTCCGAGCCAGTATGTCGGCGAGAGGCCTATTATCAGATTTAAAAGGTACCGCAGTGCATTATTATTATTAAATGGATGGTATGTGGAGTGCATGCAAAGACCAATGCAAATATCAGATGTTGATGGTTATGTTCATTTAAATTGATGGTTTTAATAAAGGGGCTGCTACGGCCAAAGTTTACTCCAACCTGGTGTGGTCTCTATTAATGGGAAGAATGGTAAAAGGGGCTGTAGCAAGCATTGGTCAGACAGTATGTAAGCACAGTACATCTGTTATACAATAGTCAAGGAAAGCCCGGAGCGAAAAAGAAATAAAATGAAGAAATAGCGTAGGGCTGGGCATGACAGTGTTAACAGGGTGCAGAAGTGCGAGGGGGCTTGCATAATTGGAGGAGCTTGGGGAGGAGGGGACAGGAGAGTAAAAAGGAGCTGGCCCCTCCCCCAGGTATCAGTTCAGCGTACAGGAGCGAGCTTCCCACCCACCCTCCCTGTTTTGCTTTCTTTGATAAATTTGTCTTCTTTTTTCTAATAGGTTGGTTTGTTCTCTGGAAGTCGTGGTAGCTGGCGGGTGTTGGTCTTTGCAGGTGAATGAAGAAACCTCGGATAAGGAGAGTCCGGGACGGATGGTGGTATGGTTCCCGATGGTGGTATTCCAGCTAACAGTGGTTTAACTGGAATTTGGTTAACGGGTGCTGCGGTCAGTTGGTCGTCTCCGAGCCAGTATGTCGGCGAGAGGCCTATTATCAGATTTAAAAGGTACCGCAGTGCATTATTATTATTAAATGGATGGTATGTGGAGTGCATGCAAAGACCAATGCAAATATCAGATGTTGATGGTTATGTTCATTTAAATTGATGGTTTTAATAAAGGGGCTGCTACGGCCAAAGTTTACTCCAACCTGGTGTGGTCTCTATTAATGGGAAGAATGGTAAAAGGGGCTGTAGCAAGCATTGGTCAGACAGTATGTAAGCACAGTACATCTGTTATACAATAGTCATGTGTACGCGGCATTAGGGTTCCCTGTGCCTTCATGTTGTGGTGACCCCCTCCTTTTTTCTCATTTTTTTCTAGTGATCAAAAATCTCCCACAAGGGGACACAGGCCGGAATGAATACCCAACAGGGGAGCTATCCCCCCACTGCATCCAAATATAGAAATAAAAAACTGACTGGTGTTGAGTTTAATTAAGGTGCATATTTGTCTCTTGAAACAGATGCATGTTTCCCCTTTACAACCACATGTTTTACGCCTGAGTCTATGCTCTTCATTTGCACTCTTGTGACTTTCTACCCATCAGCAGGCATAGGGGGGCTCAAAGCAATATAAAAAAAATAATAATAAGAAGGAGGGGGTGAAATCCAACATAAGCTTTGCAGGAATAATGATTAAACGAGAAGTACAGCCATAATTTGATTGGCTGTACTTCTCCTGTAGATCACAGAAGTGCCGTTTGTTCTGCTCTCCTGTGACCCGTTTTCAGCAGACAGCGGGCTGAGGACAGATACAGCATCCACCTAGGTAAATATGATTCTGAAATAAAAAGTAAACCCATACTTCTCTTATAAAAGACATGACCGCTTTCCATAGACAACTTTGCTGGAAGAACAGGGATTTTCCAACTATTCCGCTACAAGATGAAGAATTCCTATTGCTAGACTCTGGTTACTCCAAGACACAGCTGTTCCTTCTTAACTCAATCCATTTGACGTTAATAAATGTCATTTATATTTTGTCCAATGTGATATTAATAAAATTAAATCGGCCTCCGAGTCCACTTTAAATTCTGCTGGCACGACTTCAAGTTTATTTTGCAAGCTCGGAGAGAAGCATTTGAACTTCCTCTTTCACATTTTCTTGCCTGTATGAAGCTCGTTGATTGGATTACCACATGTCTATTTTAGCACTTAAGCCTTGACTTCCTCCCCCCCCCCCCTCCCCGGAATGGTCCCGTCAGTGGACCAGGCCAGAGCACCTGTCCCCGGATCCCATCAGGAAAGGATCGCTTTCCGTCTCCAGCGCTCAGGTTCCTCATTACAGGTTGCCAGGCAAAATATTTACACTGGCAAGGACAGACCCCTACCGTGCCACAAATAGAACAGACACCCGTTTTCTTCTTCCTGGGCAGGGAATAGTGATAGAGGTCTGATTCTCACAGACTTGTTAAAAAATATAGGCAAAAATATCAGCTGGCTTTACCCAATAAAGTGTTGTAATTCCTAAATACAGAAGCACATATCAACCAATAAGAATGCATCTTGCACTGGGCCAATTATCTTATTTTTTTTAGAACGATGCAATATTATTGCAGTATCAAAATCATGCAAAAAGGTAGAACACTATACATATTTTGCAGCCTAAATAATTTCTAATTCATCGTTACCAATCATAAGGTTCACCCATGTAGCTGAAAAAAATTAATAAAAACACTTTAAATTAAACTTATGTGGGAAGCGCAGTGGCTACGTGTTTTTTTTTTTTTTTGTTTTTTAAAGTAGAATTTTATTTTCATACACAACAAAGAAAAACAAGAAAAATAAAAAAAACAAACAGAAAACTGTATATGCAGCGAACATCGCTCAAACCATTGCACAATCTGGTAATCTGGTATACATGTAATGGATATGTGACACATTAAAGGTTAAATGTCTGTTCTGCTTAATTGGAACTGATCAATGAACAAAGGGCTCCATTTAGTCTTTCAAGGAGACGGTGGTATGGTACTTTCGGAGCTGACCCAAGAGCCCCAAATCCTAAGGAATTTTTTTGGGCATCCTCCGGCTTCATATGTCAACTTATATAATTTATTGTATGGTTAACGATAGTGATCCAAAAAGCTATAGTGGGTGAGGATTGAAACCAGTGGATGTGGCTACGTGGTTAGCGCTTCCACTTAGCAGCACTGGGGTTGTTGGTTCAAATCCCAACCACGGCACTACCTGCATGGAGTTTGCATGTTCTCCCTGTGCCTCGGTGGGTTTCCTCCCACACTCCATGTTTGGAGGAGGAATGCTGCTTATGACCCCAAGAACACCATTCCCACAGTCAAACATTGAGGTGGAAACATTATGCTTTG
Source organism: Lithobates pipiens (assembly GCF_037356315.1). Taxonomy (NCBI): domain Eukaryota; kingdom Metazoa; phylum Chordata; class Amphibia; order Anura; family Ranidae; genus Lithobates; species Lithobates pipiens. Next base: position 214,235,365 of record NW_027507686.1, on the reverse strand, counting down.
GGGTGTTTTTCTGCCAAAGGGACAGAACAACTTCACTGTACGGTCAAAATTTTGGGTGAGAAACTCCTTCCCTCAGCCAGGGCATTGAAAATGGGTCGTGGATGGATATTCCTGCATGATAATAACCCAAAACAGACAGCCAAGCAACAAAGGAGCAGCTCAAGAAGAAGCACATTAAGGTCGTGGAGTGGCCTAGCCAGTCTCCAGACCTTAGACCCCTTTCACACCGAAGCGCTGGTCGTTTTTGAGGTGCTTTAGCAGCGTGCCAATGCAACCTTAAATAAAAATAAAAAAAATCCAAAAACCATCCGTTTTGGAGGTGCTTTTGAAGCACTTTTAAAGGTGCTTCGGAAGCGCTGCCCATTCATTTCAATGGTCAGGGGCATTTTTGGAGTGTTTTTTTTACAGCACTCCAAACCTGCCCCAAAGATGCTGCTTGCAGGATTTTTTCTAACATCTCGCAAGCGCACCGCCCGAGTGTGAAAGCACTCATGCAAATGAATGGGAGGCAGTTTTCAGGCGCTTTTCAGAGGCTATTTCTAGTTCTAAAATGCCTGAAAACTGCCTCATTGTGAAAGGGGTCTTAATCCCATAGAAAATATGTGGAGAGAGCTGAAGGTTCGAGTTACCGAACGTCAGCCTAGAATCCTTAATGACTTGGAGAGGATCTTCAAAGAGGAGTGGGACCAAATCCCTCCTGAGATGTTGCAACCTGGTGGCCAACTTCAAGAAACATCTGACCTCTGATTTACAAGGGTTTTGCCACTAAGTACTAAGTCATGTTTTGCGAAGGGGTCAATGACTTATTTTACTCATTAAAATGCAAATCAATATATAACAACTTTTTTGAAATACACTTTTCAGAATATTTTTGTTTATATTCTGTCTCTCACTGTTAAAATAATCCCACCATTAAAATTATCATTTTTTGGCAGTGGGCAAATGTACAAAATCAGGGTATCAAATACATTTCTCCCTCACTGTAATTGGGTATATATATATATATATATATATATATATATATATATATATATATATATATATATATATATATATATATACACACACATATATATATATATATATATATACACACACACATATATATATATATACCGTATATACTCGAGTATAGGCCGACCCGAATATAAGCCGAGGCCCCCAATTTACCCCCAAAAAACTGGAAAACGTATTGACTCGTGTATAAGCCGAGGGTGAGACATGGCTGTCCATCCCTGTGTGTCCGTCCATCCCTGTGTGTGTGTCCGTCCATCCATCCCTGTGTGTGTGTCCATCCATCCCTGTGTGTGTATCCATCCATCCATCCATCCCTGTGTGTGTGTGTGTGTGTGTGTGTATCCATCCATCCATCCCTGTGTGTGTGTGTGTATCCATCCATCCATCCATCCATCCGTGTGTGTGTGTGTGTGTGTGTGTGTGTGTGTCCATCCATCCATCCATCCCTGTGTGTGTGTCCGTGCAGCCTTGTGTGTGTGTCCAGCCTACCTGTGTCCCGAGCCTCCGTCCCGAGCCTCCTCCGTCCCGTGCCTCCTCCGTCCCGAGCCTCCTCCGTCCCGAGCCTCCTCCGTCCCGTGCCTCCTCCGTCCCGAGCCTCCTCCGTCCCGTGCCTCCTCCGTCCCGTGCCTCCTCCGTCCCGTCGTGTCGATGGATCGCCGCTCCAGGATCGCCGCTCTTCTCGGCGGCCATTCTACAATTCAAAAGCCGCGCCTCCGCCTCCGCCTGTGATAGGCGGAACACTCAATTTCCCAGCAGCCTGTGTTCCGCCTATCACGGACATCGTCTCATCCTCGTCCGTAGTACGAGGATGAGCGGATGTCCGTGATAGGCGGAACACTGACTGCTGGGAAATTCAGTGTTCCGCCTATCACAGGCGGAGGCGGAGAAGGAGGCGCGGCTTTTGAATTTTAATGTCCGCCGTCTGTCTGCTCGATACGCTGATCAAGCAGTCAGACAGCGGTGACTCGAGTATAAGCCGAGGGGGCACTTTCAGCCTCAAAAAAGAGGCTGAAAATCTCGGCTTATACTCGAGTATATACGGTATATCCCCAGTCTATTGTTTACATGCCCTCCCCCCCCAACAATAGGGAGCGTCATCGCACAGGCAGAGCTCACAGTTCTCCAGCAATGACACCTTGTGGTGGAGAGAAGAGAACTTTTTCAGGGTGGGTGATAACATAAAAACCCAAATCCTCCAAGAATGAACAGATCTTTTAACAATTGAGGTTCACCTTTGGATACATCCAAAGCCAGCAACCTCTAACATTTTTCTGAAAACAGAATTGAACCCAGTCAGCTTACCACAGTTAAGTACTGTAGCATTCTTCCATCCACGCGGGCATCATGGAACTGATCCTTGTATTGCGGCAGTCCAATATCATCGAGCCACCCTGTTGGTGTAAAAAGGAAGCCTCACTAACCCATGAAAACACCCATTATACTCAAAATGTTATTGTCTATACAAGATCTAAGGCACTTACGCGTCACCCACACATGGTCTAGTTGCCCTGATTTGTCCTCCTTTTTTGTGTTGATGGAATTCATAGCTAGCTGAAGTTTCTTTCTGTGCAAGGTATGCTTGATGCCGAGTTCCTTTATTAAGAAAAAAATACTGTAAGCATTCCTTTTATGTGGCTATAATTCTGGTCATATATCAGACTTATTATGTACAGTATATTATGTGAAATATATTACCACTTATCTTTCATTATAATTACATGGAAAGTATAGAGTACTTTCAGTGGCCACATTGAGTCGACTTATTGTTGCTTTGGTTGTTCCCATAAATCATGAACCCATATTAAAAAAATAAATAAATAAAAACGATAATAAAAAAAAAAAAAAACGTACCTGTCTTGCTGTGCATGCTTCCAACCTTTGCTATTTTGTAGAGCTAAACTGGCCAAAGATTCTTCAGCATCCAACACTTCTAAAATTTGTAGATTCCTGCATCCTCCACCATGCACTGTGGGTCCACCTTCTACGTCACTGCTGTGTCCCTGCAGAGCTGTAGTAGAAACCACAGCATGTAGATGGGGATGCAAACATCTGACACACTCAGAGTGTTGGATGCAGAAGATTCCTTGGCTGCCGCAGCTCTGCAAGCCATGGCGACAGTATTGTGTTTTTGCGGCTAGCTATCTGTCACTATATCTCAGCAACCCCTGCACAAATTTAGATGAGGGCAAGTGTCATGTGTACAAGACTAACCCGTTAAAATACGAAGAGGAGACTCATTGGAAAAGACCCTGATGCTGGAAAAACATGGATGGAAAAAAGAGAAGGAGGATGACAGAAAACAAGATGAATAGATAGCATCATCGAAACAAGGAACATGAAGTGAAGCAGGCTCCGGGAGGCAGTGGAGGACAGAAAAGCCTGGCGCGCTATGGTCCATGAGGTCACAGAGTCAGACACGACTTAACGACTGAACAACTGTTGTAAATACAAAGCAAAATTCTTTAATTTGCAACTAAATTTTTATACTTTCTTTGCAGCCTTATTAATTTTAGGTGAAAAGAAAAATACCCAGAATTTTCCTACTGCATGGAGAACAAAGCTATCCACAGGTTTGGACACACCGTATCATTGACAGACATGTGCAGTTCTATATGTAAAAGAAATAGCATGTTGCTGTTCAAAAGCTCAGCAAGCCTATAGGTTTGCTTAATACCCCACATTCAGAAAACATCTAGTATTCTTTTTAAAGGATGCAAGGTGTTCTGTGAATAGAGGTGGCACAAATAATAGTCACAATCTCCCCTCCTTCAACATCTTGCATAGCATGAAAAGAATATGAGACATTTTCTGAATGGAGAAGGTGCAGAGGGAGTGATCCCTTATCACCTTTGTACTTGATGAAGAAGTGTCTCAGCACTGGACATTGGGGCTGAAATAAAGGTTTTCTCAACCACATACTTCATTAGTGGCAATTTAATTTTACAGTGCAAATGTCCAAAACTGTTTTTGGTCTGAGGTTTCTGGCTAGTGCCTGCGCCAAGCATTTGTTTTTATGGATTGGCATGTACATACAATATCCTTTTCTCTTAGGGGAAATGCAACTCCTGCTCTCACACTGCACTTGGTATAGAAGGGTAATGGCTACACCCCTCATCATGGACACCCTTACACAGACTTGTATTGCTGAAGAATGGCGGGGGCATAAAAAGGAAAAAATATATAAAATCAGCCCAACTGCTGTAATAGGAAGTTGGAGCCAAGAGGTTGTTAGCCTAGCTTAAAGTATATCTATTTCTGTGACTTCAATTGGGCTTTAAAAGCAGACCTTCACTCTCCCTGCCCACTTTCTATCATCCACCCTTTCCCTTACAACCTTAATTGTATTTATTTACCGTTTATGTTTTTATGGCGAGCACATCACGTATTTTCGCCTAGGAGAAAATTACATATGTAGTGCTCACAGACTCCCGGGATATACTGTACACTATACAGGCATACTCCACTTTTAAGTACACAATGTAGTATATTTACTAAAGCTGGAAAGTGTAAAATCAGGCTCACTTCTGCATATAAACCAATGAGCTTCCAGGTTTTATTATCAAAGCTTAATTGAACAAGCTGGGGTTAGAAGCTCATTGGGTTTTATGCAGAAGTGAGCCTGAATTTGCACTGTATGCCTGTATTGGGACACCTGCCTTTACATGCTCATAAATGTTAATGGCATTCCAGTCTTAGTCCATAGGGTTCAATATCGAGTTGGCCCACCCTTTGCAGCTATAACAGCTTCAGCTCTTCTGGGAATGCTGTCCACAAGGTTTAGGAGTGTGTCTATGGGAATGTTTGACCATTCTTTCAGAAGTGCATTTGTGAGGTCAGGCACTGATGTTGGACGAGAAGTCCTGGCTCGCAGTCTCCGCTCTAATTCATCCCAAAGGTGTTCAATCGGGTTGAGGTCGGGGCTCTGTGCAGGTCAGTCAAGCTCCTCCACGCCAATGTTCCCTTCCGCCGCCGCTCCACCCAGGTCTCCCATCCCATCAGGAGACCCGACCGACCAGCGGACATGTCCACCGGCTGTCTGGAGACCCAAGCAAAGCCGGAATTGGGTTTGATCGGGTCTCTGATGTAGTAACGACGTCACTTCCTGTTTACTAGGCTGCAAACTGTGGCAATTTTTTAAAAAATCCACAGCATTCAAAAACGCTGATTTTGGCGTTTTGAATACTTTGAAGTGCAGAAGAGGGGTTTGGGGTCTTCCACTGTGCAGTGTGTGGGGCTGTGTAAATCACAGTATTGGATGAGCAGAATGAAAAAAATGTTGGCCAGGTAAATAGATCACACAAATGTATATTATCTTTGTATTTAGCTGTCTACCTGTTGATGTCCTTATGTCATTTACCGGTGTTTACCTGTAGACTGAAGAGGACATTCTGTTGCGTGCAGAACTGGAGGCTGCAGCCAAGAGTCACCCGGATCAGTTTAAGCTGTGGTACACTCTGGACCGGACTCCTCAAGGTAAGACCAAGGAGGGTTATTTCATCAAAAATGGACATGCTGTGATGATTTTCAAGGATCAAGTGGATCTTTTGAAGCACTAGTCTACATGTTTTGTAACAATCCCGGTCCATTGCACCACCTAGTTCTTCTCTCCTCTTGTGATGGTGGCAAGTGTCGCAGGTAGGCCACAGAAATACATTGGGGGCTCGTCTGATTTATTTATTTTTGATTGTGGCAAATAAAAATTAATTAGACTTGTCAAACCAACTAGGTACTCCCATCCTCCAAAGTCATGCATCAGTTAAACAGTTTAACCACTTCACGCCCGCTCTATAGCCAAAAGAAGGCTACAGAGCTAACTACCGGGAGGTCATCCCTGGACATCCTCCTGTTTACTTCCCCAATGCGCGCCGCCGCGGGCGTGCATCGGGGAAGTTCTGTGTTGGCCATGTCCCTCGGACACAGCCAATCACAGATCGTGCTAAATGGCCAATCACAGCGGCCATTTAGCACTCGATCAGCCTGTCCAATGAGCGGTGATCCCATATGTAAACATATGAGATCATCTCTCATCGCCGGCTCCCCTCCTCACACAGAGACAGCATGTGAGGAGGGAGAGCTTCCATGCTGCAGCTGCAGCGTCAGTGACAGTGAGTACACACATAGTAAAACACACACACACACACTGTCCGTGCCATGTGTCCCCAGTGCCAACTATCAATGCCACCTGTCCCCAGTGCCATCTAACAGTGTCATCTGTCCCCAGTACCACCTGTCCCCAGTGCCACCTATCCGTGCCACCTGTCCTCAGTGCCACCTGTCCCCAGTGCGACCCGTCCCTAGTGCCACATGTCCCCAGTGCCATCTGTCATCAGTGCCACGTATTAGTGCCATCTGTCATCAGTGTCACATCAGTGTCACGTGCCATCTGTGCCACGTATCAGTGCCATCTGCCATCAGTTCCACGTCAGTGTCACGTGTCATTGTCCTGGTGCTCCAGAGCCTTCAAAAGTGTAATAGGTAGTCAACAAGTTAGATGTGTAATGTATGCTCCTAGAACACGTGACGGCGCTCCCTGCATGTTGGGTCTCTCTAAGTGGCCAGGCTGTGAAAAAGTCCCACACATGTGGTATTGTAATACTCGGGAGGAGTAGCAGAATGTATTTTGGGGCATTATTTGTGGTATACACATGCCATGTGAGAGAAATGACCTATTACAAAGACAATTTTGTGGGAAAAAAATAAAAAACAAAAGAATCTTCATTTTGCAAAGAATTTTTTCATTTATAGCGAAAAAAATAAAAAACCCAGAGGTGATCAAATACCACCAAAAGAAAGCTCTATTTGTGGGAAAAAAAGGACAAAAAATTCATTTGGGTACAGTGTTGCATGACTGAGTAATTGTTATTCAAAATGCGAGAGCACCGAAAGCTGAAAATTGATCTGGGCAGGAGGGGTGTTTAAGTGCCCAGTAGGCAAGTGGTAAATGGGTGATAGAGAGCTGCCTTGCTGTTAAACCTTTGAATTACTCTTCAATCTAGAGTCCAGCTTTGTCTGAATTACTTTGGGCCGCATATACGGTATGGTAGTTGACAAACTATGTTCATGTTCAAAAAGTATTATATATGATTTTTCTTTCTTCAGGCTGGAAGTACGGCTCTGGCTTTGTCACGGCAGATATGATTAAGAAGCACTTGCCTTCTCCTTCTGATAACCCACTTGTGCTAATGTGTGGACCCCCTCCCATGATCCAGTTTGCCTGTCAGGACAACCTGACCAAGCTTGGCTACCCTGAAGACAGAAGGTTCGCCTACTAAAAACTCAACAAACCACCACTGGTGCTACTGTGCCAAACAACCGAATGCTGGCAACTGGGAATACTAAAGATACCTCAAATTTGGCAGATAGCCACATGTTGACCTAAGGCCAATTCCATCCAAAGCTGATAGTTTCTCCTCCCAACAAGCCAGATTAAAGAGCTCACCTTGTCATGGTGGAATGACCCAGTTATTTATTGAATGTTACAGAATTTTCAGGAAAGTGTTAGCTTTGTAACAGCTGCAACAGTTGATTGAAACTGGGAATTCTTATGGTGGTATCTCACCAACGACATCTTAAAAAAAAAGGTGGTATGTAATTCAACTTGCCAGTAATCATGCAAAATGAAAATAACAGTTTTTGGTTGGAGTTGTCCTTTAAAACATATGCAGTAAACTTCATTGGTACTGTAATTTAGGCTTGCATTGTTGCAATAGATTATGATCTATGGGTATTGCACGTACAGACACAATTTCTCCCAATAGAGGATTCCCTTAACAATCAGTTGATTTAAATCAGAAAGATAAAGAAGCTCAAGAGCGGAGTACTCTATCTTATGGGGTTGATCAGGTTGGACCTGTTCATAAGCAAAATAGGGATCTGCATTTTTCATGGAGATCACATTGAAACAGATTGAGATTGATTTACTAAAACTGAAGAGTGTAAAATCTGGTGTAGCTGTGCGTAGTAACCAATCAGCTTCTAACTCCAGCTTGTTCAATTAAGCTTTGACAAAAAAAATTAAAAAATGGAAGCTGATGGTTTCTTGTGCACAGCTGCACCAGATTTTTCACTCTCCAGTTTTAGTAAATCAACCCCATTGCACTACAAATGACATAAGATCGCAGTTTAAAGAAGTCAGGCACAATGCAAAAGTTATTTATTCATTTTACATTCCACTATTACCAAGAAATCAGCAGTGACTTTGTAGCATTAATCTAGATACTGACACACTGTGAGGGACAACTCAGGAGGTATACTTCAGCTGTATATTTTTAGAAAATCTCTTTACATTTTATACCTGGAAGTGACTAATATAATTCTAAAATGTGAATTTGTTAACATTTTGGTTGATGTCTTTACATCCTAAAGTTTCAATTATTAAACTGTTATTCTGTGCCATGAGTGCTGTGTGAGTACATGTCTAGATCAGCTATTTTCAAACAGGGTCCTATGGAACACTAGGGTTCCTCCAGAGGTTACTAGGGGTATTTTGAACAGTGGCTAGTTGACCTCCCAAAAGCTTTTTTGTCAAAGCTTAATTGAACAAGCTGAAATTAGAAGCGGATTGGCTACCATGCACAGCAACAGATTTTGCACTCTCCAGTTTTAGCAAATAAACCCCTATGTGTCGCAAATTGCAGTAGTGTGAACCAAGGCTTATAAAGGGCTTAAATGGTCCCAGGAGCCATGGACAGGGCCCCGGCGATAGGACCTTGGCGATAAGGGGGGGCTGTAATGGTTTCTTGCACCAGGGCCCTGAAGGTTCTAGTTGTGCCTTTGAGCCCAGATCCTCCTCTTCTTGCGTTCCTAACCGGCACTTCTGGCCCCTGACCAGTGCCCCCACAGCCAGCAGCTGGCTATGGGGGCACCCGAGCTGAGCCACCACTTTGTATGTCCATTCAGACATGGAGCCGCTGTTGGCCCTGCCCCCTCTCCTCATTGGCTCAATAACTTTGATTGACAGCTGTGGGAGCCAATGGTGCTACTCTGCCGTCTCAGCCAATGAGGAGGGAGAGTCCTGGGCAGCCGAGACACTCCTGCAACATTGCTGGATTGAAGTGGGCTCAGTTAAGAATAAGGGGGTCTGTTGCCCACAGGAGTTTTTTTTATCTTCATGCAAAGAATGCATGAAGATAAAAAAAAACCTTCTGCCTTTACCACCACTTTAAGTTTTCATTTCTGTCCAGGGGACACACAAAAGAAGATTTACTTACCCAACCCTCCACTCTCAAGGCAGATGGTGTCCTCCCATACTGTGGCAGTAAACTTTTCCTTGGCATCCTCACTTATGATAGAGGGTTGCAGGCCCCGCATTGGTCTTCATGACACCAGAGGACCTTACACAACTAGAGTGCAAGGGAGAAGAGGCTGTGGGGGCTGGGGCCGGTCTAGCACCCAAATTAGTGTTCCTATTGGACGATTTCTCACATATTACTATTCTGGGGACTACTTGAAATTCGGGATTTTTTTTTCACTTGGTAATAATGGTCACCGGGTGTAATAGAAGGGGATAATCGTCCTAACGAGCAGACAGATAGCAATACAACCCTCACAGTTGTTCCAATTACTCTACTCTTTATCCAAAACTGAAAAACTGTTTCTAAAGAATTACGTAACTTTTCCCAAAATCTGATTATGCAGGTAAGGGGTGCTTATAGATCAAACCAACTGTGCACTTTGAGTAAAGTTGGATAATGCCCCTGTTATAGGTCTATGCCATTTGTCTACCTCCCAGAGTTTGGCTGAAAAACGTCAAGAGATGGTGTCCCCCATCTTGCCTTGTTGCCAAGATGATCTATGCGCATGTATGGTTTGCTGTCTGCTGTGTCACAGCAGAGCTAAGCTCAGAGGTACTGTGACAGGGAAGAGGGAGTGCAGATTTGAACCGGGCAGAGGTGACTTCTGTGAGGGTGAGCCAGTAAAATCAGGGATTATGTTGGCAACGCCCTAGCGAAAAGGCAGGATGTGGAAGACCATCTGACAATGCAGTAGACGGATTTTAGTTCTCAATGGACTATGAGTGAGCTGATAAGCGAGCTCATAGTCCATTCTCCCTTCTTTCAGCTTTTTAATTGGAAGCCCATATATCAGTACAGGCAGAAAGTAGGGGAGAGAGTGTGCAGGAGCCTGATCTTACACCTGCAATTTACTCAGTCTACCGGAAAACATGGTAAATGCACATTATTTTTGCTGCAAAAATGTGCATTTATTTATTTTTGTAAAAGGTAACTTATTCTTTAATCACAGTGCACGGTTAGTTTTTATTGACAGGTGCCTCTTACCTACATAAGCAGTTTTTTTGGGAATGATAAACTAACCCTTTAAAGGCTAAGTTCACCATTTGCACCATGTTACGCGTTACACCTGTATTTCCAGCCTCCACACACATTGGCAAACCCAGAACCAGCATATTGGGTGCAGGGCCGGATTAAGAGCATCATGGGCCTGGTGCTGAGGATTTTGATGGGCATTTTTATAGAAATAAATAAAATGAAAACAAAAAATAAATGAAATATTTGAAACAAACCACTCATTCACACTGTATGCGCAAGAGAAGCCATGTGAACGAGTCCTTCATTTTTTAAATGATTTATTACATTTTTTAATTATTTTTTAATTTATTATTATTTGTTGCAGTTTTTCTATTTTTTCCACAATGCTTTTTTGTGGGAATGGAGCAGTGTCAGTACTTCATACACAGGGGGGTCCAGAGCAGGGGGAATCTAATGGACAGTCTGGGGTGATCAGTGCAGGGGGGCGCAATTACAAGCACCGATCTCCCTCTAGAGGAGGTGAAGTGGCTTTCAGCTGCTTCATGGAGAGCCAAAGAGGGAGACTGTCGTGGTGATGGTGCTTGTGATTGCCCCCCCCGCCACACCGATCACCCCTGACTTTCAGATTCCCCTGTTGCAGGAGGTACAAGGAGCGTCTCATGCAGTGCAGTATCCAAATGGTCAGTCTGTCACTGCTGGGCCTATATTAAGGTAGAGGCCTGGAGCTGCAGCTCCAATAGCCCCTATGTTAATTCAGCCCTACGTGATCGCTGCGCTACATGATGCCCCTTCAAAGCCCAGGCTTCTTCTTTTACCTCCTCCATCTGGCACAACTTCTTCCTGAGACTTATAGTACCACCGAGTCTCTCAGTTTAAAATCTCCAGATGGGGACAACATCCTCCGCAAATCCCTGCAGTTCCCAGCAGCTCCCTGGGTGGGCTTTCCCTGGGATATTCTGCCACCAATCCTTGCCCTTCTGCTGTCTGAGTGGTAGGTGGGACCGCCATCCAGCAGCCGTAGAGTCCTCTTTTTGCTCTTCTCTAGCCCAGCAGTAGGGATGAGCTTTGAGTTCGAGTGGAACTCATGTTCTATTCGAACATTGCCTGTTCGCCTGTTCAGCGAACAGTGAACAATTTGGGCTGTTTGCAGCAAATTCGAAAAGCCGGAACACCCTATATAAGTCTATGGGAGAAATCTAAAGTGCTAATTTTAAAGGGTAATATGCAGGTTACTGTCCTAAAAAGTGTTTGGGGACCCGGGTCCTGCCCCAGGGGACATGGATCAATGCAAAAAAAAGTTTTAAAAATGGCCGTTTTTTCAGGAGCAGTGATTTTAATAATGATTAAAGTGAAACAATAAAAGTGTAATATTGCTTTAGATTTCGTAGCTGGGGGGTATCTATAGTATGCCTGTGAAGGGGCGCATGTTTCTGGGGCTTAGAACTGTCCCTGCACAAAGTGTCATTTGTGCAGGAAAAAAAGTCTTTTAAAATCACTTGCGGCTATTGTCGGGTCCCGTAATACAGAGAACATTCAATGAGTGTTCTCTGCATTAGCCGACAATTCATTCATTCATTGATAAAAAAAAAAAAAAAAAGCGTGGGGGTTCCCCTAAATTCAATTACCAGGCCCTTCAGGTCTGACATGGATATTAAGGGGAACCCCGTGTCAAATTAAAAAAAAAATTGACGTGGGGGTCCCCCTAAATATCCATAACCAGACCCTTCGGGTCTGATATGGATTTTAAGGGGAACCCCGCATCAAATTTAAAAAAAAAATGACGTGGGGGTCCCCCTAAAAATCCATATCAGACCCTTTATCCGAGCACGCAACCTGGCAGGCCGCAGGAAAAGAGGGGGGGACGAGAGAGCGGCCCCCCCTCCCTCCTGAACCGTACCAGGCCACATACCCTCAACATTGGGAGGATGCTTTGGGGGTCTGTGACCCCTCAAAGCACCTTGTCCCCATGTTGATGAAGACAAGGGCCTCATCCTCACAACCCTGGCCGTTGGTTGTGAGGGTCTGCGGGCGGGGGGCTTATCAGAATCTGGAAGCCCCCTTTAACAAGGGGACCCCCAGATCCCGCCCCCCCCTGTTTGAAATGGGAAGGGGGTACAAAAGTACCCCTACCATTTCACAAAGAAAGTGTCAAAATGGTTAAATAAGACAAACACACTTTTGAAAAATTCCTTTATTAAAAATAAAAAAAATAAAAAAAAGATTCCAGCGGTGCTAATCCACTCTTGCTATCCAGCGACGGGTCTCCGGGGTCCAGCGATGGATGATCATATCCAGCGACGGGGGATCTCTCAGTCCAGCGCTGTCCATACATCCTTCTTCTGTCTCCACAACGGAGACACTGCAGAGATCCCAGCGCTGACGTTTCTTATATTAGGAGGGCGGGGCCACCGCGCCACCTGACCCCGCCCCTCTGACGCTGGAGAGGGAAGCCAGGGGTTCCCCAGTGACGTGTGGGTGACCCCACCCCCTCTGATGTAACGGAAACCTGAGTTACATCAGAGGGGGCGGGGTCACCCACACGTCACTGGGGAACCCCTGGCTTCCCTCTCCAGCGTCAGAGGGGCGGGGTCAGGTGACGGGTGGCCCCGCCCTCCTAATATAAGAAACGTCAGCGCTGGGATCTCTGCAGTGTCTCCGGAGTGGAGACAGAAGAAGGATGTATGGACAGCGCTGGACTGAGAGATCCCCCGTCGCTGGATATGATCATCCATCGCTGGACCCCGGAGACCCATCGCTGGATAGCAAGAGTGGATTAGCACCGCTGGAATCTTTTTTTTATTTTTTTTATTTTTAATAAAGGAATTTTTCAAAAGTGTGTTTGTCTTATTTAACCATTTTGACACTTTCTTTGTGAAATGGTAGGGGTACTTTTGTACCCCCTTCCCATTTCAAACAGGGGGGGGGCCGGGATCTGGGGGTCCCCTTGTTAAAGGGGGCTTCCAGATTCTGATAAGCCCCCCGCCCGCAGACCCTCACAACCAACGGCCAGGGTTGTGAGGATGAGGCCTTTGTCTTCATCAACATGGGGACAAGGTGCTTTGAGGGGTCACAGACCCCCAAAGCATCCTCCCAATGTTGAGGGTATGTGGCCTGGTACGGTTCAGGAGGGAGGGGGGGCGCTCTCTCGTCCCCCCCTCTTTTCCTGCGGCCTGCCAGGTTGCGTGCTCGGATAAAGGGTTTGATATGGATTTTTAGGGGGACCCCCACGTCAATTTTTTTTTAATTTGATGCGGGGTTCCCCTTAAAATCCATATCAGACCTGAAGGGTCTGGTTATGGATATTTAGGGGGACCCCCACGTCAATTTTTTTTTTAAATTTGACACGGGGTTCCCCTTAATATCCATGTCAGACCTGAAGGGCCTGGTAATTGAATTTAGGGGAACCCCCACGCTTTGCTTTTTTTTTTTTTTTTATCAATGAATGAATGAATTGTCGGCTAATGCAGAGAACACTCATTGAATGTTCTCTGTATTACGGGACCCGACAATAGCCGCAAGTGATTTTAAAAGACTTTTTTTCCTGCACAAATGACACTTTGTGCAGGGACAGTTCTAAGCCCCAGAAACATGCGCCCCTTCACAGGCATACTATAGATACCCCCCAGCTACGAAATTTAAATGAATATTACACTTTTATTGTTTCACTTTAATCATTATTAAAATCACTGCTCCTGAAAAAACTGCCGTTTTTAAAACTTTTTTTTGCATTGATCCATGTCCCCTGGGGCAGGACCCGGGTCCCCAAACACTTTTTAGGACAGTAACTTGCATATTAGCCTTTAAAATGAGCACTTTAGATTGTGAACGTTCGAGTCCCATAGACTTTAATAGGGTTCTAAAGTTCACAAGAAGTTTAGGTCTGTTCGCAGGTTCTGGTGCAAACCGAACAGGGGGGTGTTCGGCTCATCCCTACCCAGCAGCTCTGGCAGGAAGAAGTAGAGAGGTAAGCCGTGTGTGACAACCCATCATGCAGAGGGACAAAGCCCAGGCTTCAAAAGCAGTAATGTATTCAAAAAACACTACAGGGATTTAACCGCTTTAATACCAGGCCTTTTTCTGACACTTGTTGCTTAAAAGTTAAAATCTGTATTTTTTGCTAGAAAATTACAAAGAACCCCAAACATTATATACATTTTTTAGCAGAGACCCTAAAGAATAAAATGGTGGCCGTTGCAATATTTTATGTCACACTGTATTTGCGCAGCGGTCTTTTAAACACAATTTTTTGGGGGAAAAATATACTTCAATGAATTAAATAAAAAAGAAAAGTTAGCCCATTTTTTTTTTTGTATAATGTGAAAGATGATGATATGTCAAGTAAATAGATAACTAACATATCAAGCTTTGAAATTGCGCAAACTCGTGAAATGGAGCCAAACTTCGGTACTTAAAAATGTCCATAGGCGACGCTTTAAAAATACATTTTATGGTTACCCATTTAGTGTTCCAGAGGAGGTCTTGTGTTAGAATAATTTCTCTTGCTCTAACAATCGTGGCGTTACCTCACATGTGTGGTTTGGACACTGTTTAAATTTGTGGGCGTGACTTACGTAAGCGTTTACTTTGGTGCATGAGCATGTAGGGATGGGGGGGGCTTTAAAAAAAAAAAAAAATTCTCTTATTTTTTTCACTTTAAATTATTATTTTTTTATCAGCAATAGTCACGTGTCAGGTATTTTTTTTTGGAGGGTATGATTAAATAATTGATAAACGCACCGGGGTTAGTAGTCAAGGATTACAGCTTATTGCGAATCATTAGGGTGGAGGTCCTTCAACAACAGAATTTAAATACTCAAAATTGAACCTGAGAGTCAAGAAGAGACCACCCAAATAAGTAGTTCTAAAGTGAGGACCAACTGCAGCGTTTTTGAGGGGTTTTTTTGGGGGGGGGGGGATCTGGGGTCTATAAGGCCCCAAATCCCTCCTTTGCATTTTAAAGTAGTCAAAACGCCAAGATTGGCGTTTTTGAATGCTAACATTTTTTTTTTAACCACTTTCAGACCGGACCATTTTGCTGGCTTAAGACCAGACCACTTTTTGCGATTCGGCACTACTTCGCTTTAACTGACAATTGCGTGGTCGTGCGACGTGGCTCCCAAACAAAATTGACGTCCTTTTTTTCCCACAAATAGAGCTTTCTTTTGGTGGTATTTAATCACCCCTGCGGTTTTTATTTTTTGCGCTATAAACAAAAATAGAGCGACAATTTTGAAAAAAAAAACATTATTTTTTAGTTTTTGTTATGATAATTATCCCCCAAAAATGTGTAAAAAAAAAAAAAATTTCCCCTCAGTTTAGGCCGATACATATTCTTCTACATATTTTTGTTAAAAAAATCGCAATAATCGATTATTGATTGGTTTGCACAAAATTTATAGCGTTTACAAAATAGGGGATAGTTTTATGGCATTTTTATAAATATTTTTTTTTTTACTAGTAATGGCGGCGATGAGCGATTTTTATTGAGACTGCGACATTATGGCGGACACATCGGACATTTTTGACACATTTTTGGGACCATTGTCATTTATACAGCAATCACTGCTATACAAATGCACTGATTCCTGTGTAAATGACACTGGCAGTGAAGGGGTTAACCAGTGGGTGGCAGTGTAGGGGTTAAGTGTTCCTAGGGGTGTGTTACTAACTGTGGGGGGCTGGGCTTTGTTTTAGTGAACACTGATCTCTGCTCAAATCACATGGAGCAGAGATCAGCATCACTTGTTGCTAGGCAGAACGGGGAGATGCTGTTTACAACGGCATCTCCTCGTTCAGCCACCCCGTGAGACGATCGTGGGTATGCCCGTGGCGATTGAGTCCACGGGACCCGCGACCGGACTCACGGGGGCCCCGACTGGCACGCGAGCGCTCTCCGCCCGGCGCTCGCTATGGCAGGGCAGCATTTAAAACTGCACGTACCTGTACCCTGGTATGCCTGCCCGTGCCATTCTGCCGACGTACATCGGCGTGCACCGGTCGGGAAGTGGTTAAAGCTGGCGATGTTGGCTGCCGAGTAAAACGGAAGTGTCATTGTGACGCTGCTTCAGTGTCACCATATCTTAAAGTGGTTGTAAACCCTTACAAACCACTTTGACCTACAGGTAAGCCTAGATTAAGGCTTACCTGTAGGTCCAAGAAATATCTCCTAAACCAAAAGACAGGCACCGCGCCGTAAACAGCGGCGCGCAGGCGCACTGAGCGAGCCGCTGTTAACGGCGATATGCCGTGAGTGGCGGCTCCCGTGCGCATGCGCGGGAGTGACGTCATCACGGCTCCGTCGAATGACAGCGCCGGAGCAGCGAGACCCACCGAGAAGATGGAGGCTCCGTACACAAGGGGACAGCGGTGACTTCGCTGGCTCCTGTGTCACGTAAGTGACACATAATGGACTACTATGTGATGCATAGTAGTCCATTATGCTTTACCTTTGCAGGGAATCAAAGAGAAAGTAAACCCATCAGAGTTTACTTCCTCTTTAAGAGACACAATAAAAGCCATATCTGGCTTTGTTTGGGTGTCCAGCCAGCTGGCGGATGTGCCGGCTGGTCGCTGGGGCCTCCCGGTGGGACGGAGAGCCCGGATATAGCGGTGGGAGGGGACATCCTTTCCCTCTACTTGTGATAACAATTGAGCGGCTGCTTAGCTGCATCGGTTGTTATCACAAGAAAGCCGACCGTCACCTCTAAAAAAAACAGTAGCGGGGTGATGCCTGGAGCTGCACATCCCCCGGTACAACCACTTGTAGCAGAATGACGTACAGGCATGTGATTTTGCATCATGCGGTTAAACTGCAACTACTATAAGTACTTCGATTTGACTTACTATCAGCCTCGTAGGTTGCTGGTCACAGACTGGAGCAACGTGTCTCATGTTTCCAAATGCAGAAAACATTGAACAGTAAGGTTTCCATTTTATTCTATGAGGCCCATTGTCATGTGAGTGATGTGCCGTCATCCCAGAGAAGTACAGACACTTCTTTGGGGCAGGATTCCGTGTTTTTAGCCCAACAGAAATCAACTGGAGCACCTGAAAAACATACGTAACCTAACAGCCAGTCTCCTCCTCCTCCAAGTATCCTCCTTCCAATTGGCTGAAACAAAAACCCTTACACCTGAACATGTATGAAAAACACAAGTGAAGAAGCCGACACTCACGTGTGCACCGAGCTTTAGCATGTTGTAATTCAGGCAGAACTGACCAATCAGTAGCTGTGTCTAAATAGTAACCATATTTTCTGCAGCAATCATGTGACCAGAGTCTCTGCAGCCCTGGAATGAGCGATTTCCCAAAAAGGATGCGATTAGGCTTTATTAACCGCTTCCGGGCCGTCCCACACATATGTACTGCGGCAGGGCGGCCCTTCAGAGCAAAATCATACCTGTCCTGTACATGATTTTTTTTCTTTGGGTCGGGGCGCCGCCAGTGGACCCACTGTCTGCTGGGACCCACTGATCGCTCCCGAGGCAGACAGAACGGCGGTCTGCCTATGTGAACAAGGCAGATCGCTGTTCTGTTAGAGGGGAAGATGGAGATCTTGTGTTTCTGCTAATCAGGAAAATGGATCTCTGTCTTCCCCCAGTAAAATCACCTCCCCCACAGTTAGAAAGCATCCCCAAGGAACATGGTTAACTCTTTGATCGCCCCTGATGTTAACCCCTTTTCTGCCAATGTCATTAGTACAGTGACAGTGCATATTTTAACTGCTTGCCGACCAGCCGCTGCAGTTTTACTATGGCAGAATGGCATGGGCAGACAAATCACCTTTTATGTTGCTCCCTCTGGTGGCCACTAGGAGCGCATGTGCCCGCAACTCGCCCCCGGAGTCGATGTGAGTGCCCGGTGGTCTCGATTGCTCGTAGCATGACGAGAAACGGGATCTGTGTGTGTAAATACTGAGATCCGCTTCTCTGATGGGAGACGTGACAGATCGTCTGTTCGTACAAAGTATGAACAGCGATCTGTTATCTCCCCTAGTCTGTCCCCTCCCCCTTTCAGTTAGAACACACACTAGGGAACACAATTAACCCCTTGATCGCCCAATAGTGTTAACCCCCTTCACTGCCAGTGACATTTTTACAGTAATCAATGCATTTATATAGCAATGATCGCTGTATTAATGCCAATGGTCCCAAAAATGTGTCAAAATTGTCCGATGTGTCCACCATGTCGCAGTGCTGATAAAAATCGCAGATTGCCGCCATTACTAGTAAAATAATAATAATGCTATAAATGTGTCCCCTATATAGTAGACGCTATAACTTTTGGGTAAACCAATCAATATACGCTTATTGTGATCTTTATTACCAAAAATATGTAGAGGAATACATATCGGCCTAAACTGAGGAAATTTTTTTTTTTTTTTTTAAAAGGGGGATATTTATTATAGCAAAAAGTACAAAATATTGTGTTTTTTTTTTCAAAATAAAAACCGCAGAGATGAAAAGAAAGTTCTATCTGTGGGGAAAAAAGGACGTCAATTTTGTTTGGGTACAGCGTCGCACGCCTGCGCAATTGTCAGTTAAAGCGACTCTGAATCGCAAAAAGTGCTCTGGTCAGGAAAGGGGTAAAATCTTCCGAGGGTGAAGCGGTTAAGCACTGATCGCTGTATTGGTGTCCCCGGTCCCTAAAAAGTGTCCCTTAGCCCCGGTTCACATTGATGCTACTTTGAAATTGCGCTACTTCACTTGAAGCGTGATATCAAAGTAGGAAGGTCGGCGTGATTTCCGGGGCTACTTGATAGACATCAGTGCGACTTCATGTACAGATGTCTATTGAAGCCGCACCTGAAATCGGCAAAAGTAATTCAGGAACTACTTTTGGAAATCGGTGCGGCGCCACAAAATTGTTGTGGCACCGATTGGAGCAGTGCCATTGCCTCCAATAGGCTGCGACTTGTCATGTGAGTTGGTCTCTCAAATGGCTCCAATGTGGACCTGGGCTTAGTGTCCAATTTGTCCGCCACAATGTTCGCAGTTCTGCTAAAAATCGCTGATCGCTGCCATTACTAGTAAAAAAAATATAGAAAAATCCCATAGTTTGTAGAAGGTATAACTTTTGCGCAAACCAATCAAAATACACGTATTGGGGTTTTTTTTTGGTTTTTTTAAACAGCAGAATACATATTGGCCTAAATTGATGAACAAAATGTTTTATTTTTTTATTTTTATTGAATGTTTTATAGCAGAAAGTAAAACCTTTTTCCCCCCAATTGTCGGTCTTTAATTATAGCGCAAAAAAAGAAAACGCAGAGATCAAATACCACCAAACAGAATCTCTATTTGTGGGGAAAAGGGACATGAATTGTATTTGGGTACAATGTCACACACACTGGTCATGAAGGGGGGTAAATCTTCTGGGGCTGAAGAGGTTAATCTTGGTTTCATGTTCTGTTCTATGACTGAGGATCATTTTTATAACATTCCTGTAATGATAAGGTAGAGATCTACATGGAGGGAAGAAGCTTTATTCTGAGAATTCGTCTCTTATAACACAGAGCAATCCAGTGGTGTGACCTCCATGTGTTATAGAGATGAGGTGTGAGGAGAGGGGGTGAGGGGGGTGTGTGAGGAGTAGAGGGGGGGGGTCTGTGGTAAGTTGTCCCCCCTCTCTCCTACGAGTACGTACCCACTGAGGAACATCTCCTTCCTCCCTCCAGTCATTCGTGTGACAAGGGGATAGAATGAGAGAGAACGGGCACAGCCTTCCCTCACTGCACAGCGGCGCTCTCTATTGCCATCTGCAGACTGGAGGGAGAAGAACGCCAAATCCTCTCTCCAGCTGTCTTCTCCTGTCATCACGTCGGGGCTGTGCGTTGTTACGTCCAGTGCGTGCCGCTTGCTGCGAGGGGGGGGCGGGCGCGTTCGCTCTGATTGGCGGAGGGGGCGGGGGGAGGGCGCGCTTACGCTGATTGGCGGAGGGGGCGGGCGGATAAAGGTTATACCGAGCGAGAGACAGCTGACCGGCGCCATTTTAGTCTGTGGATTGGCAGAAGGTGTGTCTTATCGGCTTTCGTCATAGAAGAGACACAGCGCCCTCCAGCGGATTTCTCACAGATTACAGGCACAGCTTTTTCATCGGAGAGATAGTAAGTGTCATTAGAATTGATGCCGCCTTACTATTGGGATCGGGTCCAGTGTCGGGATGTGGTGGGGGGGCAATAGAGAGCTGGACTGGACCGGCTTGTGCTGTAATAATGTGTCAGTGTTTTCTCTTCTCCTTTCTGATGGGATCTGAGCTGCCATTAGAGATCACAGGGGCCCCGAACACCCCACTGACAGGGGCCCCTCCCCCCAGATCTAATCTTTACCCCATGCAGTGTTTGTGTCGCCCCCCCCCCCCCCGATCTGCCTGGGCTGCATCCAAGCAATATGTACAGAGCTGCCTGTGAGACAGGAGATGACATGGAGCTGATATCGGGGATTGTAAGATCTGCTCGGTGTGTGACACTGTCATGTATTGTAATGTGACTGCATGGGGGGGGGGGGGGGAGGAGCTGTCAGAATTCAGAGGTGATGTCAGGGGTGGGCGGGACAGAGTAGCTATTGAGCGCCAGCCGATGGGATGGGGTCGGGGCGGGCCCCTTTGTGTATGTGGCTCAGCCCCCTTTCTGAAGCAGCCGAATAATTGGCTGGTGTTAGCCGCTCGCTCCCGCCCACCCCTGACATCACCACTGAATTCTGACAGCTCCTCCCCCCCTGCATGCAGTTACATTACAATACATGACGGTGTCACGCTCTGAGCGGCTCTTACAAGCCCCAATATCTGCTCAATGTGACCCCCCCTCTCCTCTGTCAGTGCTTCCAACCAGTGCTGCCAATCAGTGCTTCCAATCATTGCCACCTGTCAGTGCCAGTCAGTGCTGCCAATCAGTGCCAGTGCCACCAGTCCGTGCCAGTCAGTAAAAAACAGTGCCACCTGTCAGTGCCAATCAGCTTCAACCAATGCCACCTATTAGTGCCCATCAGTGCCAAACAGTACCACCTATCAGTGCCAATCAGTGCTTCCAATCATTGCCACCTGTCAGTGCCCATCAGTACTTCCAATCACTGCTTGTAATCAGTGCCATCTGTCAGTGCTGCCAATCAGTGCCGCCTATCAGTGCTCATCAGTGTTGATTAGCAGTGCTGTCAATTAGTGCCCATCAGTGCTGCCAATCAGTGCCAGTAAATGCTGCCAGTCAGTGCTTCCTATAAGTGCCATTGGTGCTGCCAGTGCCACCTATCATTGCCAATCAGTACCCATCAGTGGTGCCTATTAGTGCCCATCAGTGCACTGAGTACAGGCATGGGGAGATGAACTCAGCAACCAGGCAAATTTTCTATGGGGGGGGGGGGGTGTGGCCTGGTGGGGCACAACTGAAATCTGTTGATGTTTATTAATGCCACCTGCCGATCTTTAGTATAATAGCTCGTCACCACACTACTATTTACAATAAACTACCGGAGGCAAAATAAAAAAGTGTCAGGGAAAGGTCTGCCGCTAAGCACTGTTATGTGTTCCCACACCACAAAAAAAAAGTGCAGCACTAACTTACTAATCAATAACTGACCAATAATGGTAGCGCCCTCCAATGTACGGAAATCTCAATAACCTTGAATATTAGCACAATACCGGTCTCTATGATATGTAACTTCACATATAATACACATCAACCTGAAAATAAGACATCAATTAAAAACGTAGCAGGCATGGTGGAAACCCCTCCTATAGATATTTGGCCTACAGATTAACCTCAAGTGCAACAACTTTTTAGTTGGGAGGTTCCCACCATTATTGCACTTTAACATTGTTCTTTTTTAGATTGTTACACTTAATTTTATATGTTTTAGTTACTATTATAATGTGAATTTTTGCACTGCCATTGCCATTGCCATGTCTTTATGGGCCTTGCTTTGTGGTGTGCAGTCATATTAGAACAAGAAGGGGTCATCCCCAAACTGTCCCCACAAAGTTGGGAGTATCAAATTGTCCAAAATTTCTTGGTATGCTGAGGCCTTAAGAGTTCCCTTCACTGGAACTAAGGGGCCAAGCCCAACCCCTGAAAAACACCCCCCCCCCCCCATGATTCCCCCTCCACCAAACGATTTGGACCAGTGCACAAAGCAAGGTCCATAAAGACATGGGTGAGTGAGTTTGGGGTGGAGGAACTTGACTGGCCTGCACAGAGTCCTGACCTCAACCCAACAGAACACCTTTGTGATGAAATAGAGTGGAGACTTGAGCCAGGCCTTCTCGTCCAACATCAGTGCCTGACCTCACAAATGCGCTTCTGGAAGAATGGTCAAACATTCCCATAGACACAACCCAAACCTTGTGCACAGCCTTCCCAGAAGAGTTGAAGCTGTTATAGCTGCAAAGGATGGGCCAGCCCAATACTGAACCCTACAAACTAAGACTGGGATGCCATTTAAGTATATATATATATATATATATATATATATATATATACATACACACACACACACACACACACACACACACACACACACACACACACACAAGCATGTGTATTTGAGCTTTGTGGTGCACACCCTAATGCAATAGGCTGCACACGCCTATGGACAGCAGGTAGGAGAAGCTGTCATAAGGACATAATAGTAAGGCACTGAGCTATAGTAACAAAGTATAACCTAAACTGAATTAGTAAAAATACAAAATGTACTTTATTATATATCAAATGATAAATGTAATGTAACCAGGGGGGACTGGCCATGCCTTAGGGGCCCCATGAGAGTCTCCTGGGTTGGTATCTTCATTGGGTCACCATTTGCCCACTGTAAGTCTCCCCTCTCCTATGACAGCTAATGTGTTTGTATCCGGCTTGGACCGGACGTCGTCCTTAAGGGCCGGTTCACACTTGTGTGATGGCAGACATCGCATGTAATTCGCAGCGCACGGCTGTTCACATTACATGCGATGTCTGTGCGGTGCGATGTCAGACATACACATAGTATGGCAGATATTGCATCGTATTCAGTGCAAACACGCACAGGACCCTTTTTTCAGTTCGGACCAGAATCGGATCGGATGTGTGTTCACACATATGCAATCTGATTCATGTCCGAACTGTCAGTTCGCAGTGCGATATGCGAGCTGAAATGGGGGTGTCGTTAACATATAATGACACTCCCCCAGCAGTTCTCATATGGCAGTGTGGACTGCCGTGCGTTGCGGGAACACGCAGTTAATTCGCAGGGTTCTCACATCGCACAAGTGTGAACTCGGCCCTATGTCACAGATTTCCATGTGGTGGGCGGCCGAGTCGGCCAGTGTTTACCGTTGCTAGGATACAAGGGACTGCATAGAGCATGCGCGGTCACAGTGATCCTTTCTGGTTGGACCAAAAGCAGCTTGCCTGCTGACATAGATGCCACCCCCTGCTGCCTCTCACGCACTGCTGATTGCTTTGAATAGGTATCTACAATATGTGTTTACTCCACAGTGATCACACACACTACCCAATGGGGGCAAAGAGATCCCTGCCAGGGGGCACACACTACTAGGGTTGCCACATCATCCCTTTAATTCAGGACACATATTAATTACACAGGTTATGAGGCTGATTTAATGCAGATAAGGCACCAAGTGAGTTTAATTACCATCTTAATCAGCCACGGAACCTGTGTAATTAATGCGTGTCCTGGATTAAAAGGATGATATGGCAACCCTACACACTACCCAATGGGGGCACAGGTATCCCTGCAAGGGGACACAGAGATCCCCACCAGGGGGCACACACACTACCAAGTGGGGACACAGAGATCCCCGCCTGGGGACACACACGCTACTAAGTGGGGGGTAGAGAGATCCCTGATGGGGGCGCACACTACCCAATGGTATCACAGAGATCCGTGCCAGGGGGTCACACACTACCCATTGGGGGCACAGAGTTCCCCCTTTTCCACTGAATCCACAGAGTTCCCCCTTTTCCACTGAATCCACAGAGTTCCCTTACACTGTAAGGGGAACTCTGGGGACTCTAACATAAGGGATGCTCTGGGAACCCAGATTTAAGGGGGGAACACTGAATACTCTGATGCATGGTGAGGACTCTGATGTAAGGGGCAACACAGTGACCTCTGGTGTAAAGGGGAACTGTGATATAAGGGGTGCTCTGAGAACCCTGATTTACCTTTGTGTACTCACTCAGAGGCAGGAGAGAGAAGGGGGAGACTTCAATCACAGACAGGGACGGATGGCGAGCTCACTCACCCCTTGAAGTCAGCACCTCTCATCCAGATGTATCTGAGGCTGCTGGACTTAATATTCCCGGCCCCCCACTTTCCTTTTCTGAGGTACAGCACTGGGGATTGGAGTGTGGGCAGACACATAGGAGTAGGGGCAGGAGGAAGAGGAGCAGATGGAGCCCTCTCTCCTATCCCATCTGTATGGGGGGGAACTGTTAGTGCTGGCTTTGGGCAGTGTGAAAGGGAGTGTAACAGACACTTTCAGCTTGGAAAACTGCAGTCAACAACCCTCCTGGGAGGCCATAGTCCAGTCTGAATAATGTGTCCGGGTTTTAGGCAGTTTGAAACCTGGACACATGATTCCTAACCCGAACTGTCCGGGTGAATCCCGGACGGGTGGCAACCCTAGTGCAATGCCACAGGCATCATTCAGTCGCCGTGATCGTTAGAGCGAGAGCAATAATTCTAGCCCTAGACCTCCTCTGTAACTCAAAACGTAACCAGTAAAAAAAATGGGTGGCGAGTGGTTAAAGGAGAAGTACAGCCAAAGCTGGTTTTGCACTCCTGTGACACGTCACAGAAGTCGGTCCAGGAATCCGCGTCATCACTACAATGGAAGTCAGGATCTGCCTGGACCAACACTCGGATCAGCCTATCAGTGAGCCGCTGAGAGCCTGAGTCGGCCACTCCACCCCCTCCACAGCCCAGCGCTCCAGTGAGCGAGGAGGGGGCAGAATGGAGAGCTGTGACTGACAGTCTGCAGCTCTCTGCTCATGGAGCTGTCCGAACTGAGGGATCGACAGTATTCAGTTCTCCATGTAGAGGGGCCGGGGGACAGATGTAGCATCCACCTAGGTAAGTAGGATACTGGATAAAACACCCAGCATAGGGGACAAGAGAAGTGGTACTGTGCAGGTTCCACATATACAGACTGACGTGACGTCCAACCCCTACTGCCCGTGTCTCTTCAGCTCCGAGAGACGCGGCCAGGAGCAGGGGGCGGGCGCATGCGCGCAGCGTCACTGGTTGCTGGGGAAACCCGCGGTCCCAGCAAACCAGTGATTGCTGTCGCTTGCTACACTGGCGGCATGGCGGTCCGGGCAGAAGCGCTGCTCGGTCCGGACTCGGACCACGGGCCGCCATTTAATGACGGCTGTCCTTAACCAAAAGACAGGCACTGCGCCGTAGACAGCGGCACGCAGGCGCACTGAGCGCACCGCTGTTAACGGCGATATGCCGTGAGTGGCGGCTCCCGTGCGCATGCGCGGGAGTGACGTCATCACGGCTCCGTTGAATGACAGCGCCGGAGCAGCGAGACCCACCAAGAAGATGGAGGCTCCGTACACAAGGGGACAGCGGTGACTTCGCTGGCTCCCGTGTCAGGTAAGTGACACATAATGGATTACTATGTGATTCATAGTAGTCCGTTATGCTTTACCTTTGCAGGGAATCAAAGAGGACGTAAACCCTAAGAGACACAATAAAAGCCAATTCTATCTTTGTTTGGGTGTCCAGCCAGCTGGCGGAGGTGCTGGCTGGTCGCTGGGGCCTCCCGGTGGGACGGAGAGCCCGGATATAGCGGTGGGAGGGGACATCCTCTCCCACTACTTGTGATAACAATTGAGCGGCTGCTTAGCTGCATCGGTTGTTATCACAAGAAAGCCGACCGTCACCTCTAAAAAAAAACAGTAGCGGGGTGATGCCTGGAGCTGCACATCCCCCGGTACAACCACTTGTAGCAGAATGACGTACAGGCATGTGATTTTGCATCATGCGGTTAAACTGCAACTACTATAAGTACTTCGATTTGACTTACTATCAGCCTCGTAGGTTGCTGGTCACAGACTGGAGCAACGTGTCTCGTGTTTCCAAATGCAGAAAACATTGAACAGTAAGGTTTCCATTTTATTCTATGAGGCTCATTGTCATGTGAGTGATGTGCCGTCATCCCAGAGAAGTACAGACACTTCTTTGGGGCAGGATTCCGTGTTTTTAGCCCAACAGAAATCAACTGGAGCGCCAGAAAAACATACGTAACCTAACAGCCAGTCTCCTCCTCCTCCAAGTATCCTCCTTCCAATTGGCTGAAACAAAAACCCTTACACCTGAACATGTATGAAAAACACAAGTGAAGAAGCCGACACTCACGTGTGCACCGAGCTTTAGCATGTTGTAATTCAGGCAGAACTGACCAATCAGTAGCTGTGTCTAAATAGTAACCATATTTTCTGCAGCAATCATGTGACCAGAGCCTCCGCAGCCCTGGAATGAGCGATTTCCCAAAAAGGATGCGATTAGGCTTTATTAACCGCTTCCGGGCCGTCCCACACATATGTACTGCGGCAGGGCGGCCCTTCAGAGCAAAATCATACCTGTCCTGTACATGATTTATTTTCTTTGGGTCGGGGCGCCGCCAGTGGACCTGCTGTCGGCTGGGACCCACTGATCGCTCCCGAGGCAGACAGAACGGCGGTCTGCCTATGTGAACAAGGCAGATCCCTGTTCTGTTAGAGGGGAAGATGGAGATCTTGTGTTTCTGCTAATCAGGAAAATGGATCTCTGTCTTCCCCCAGTAAAATCACCTCCCCCACAGTTAGAAAGCATCCCCAAGGGACATGGTTAACCCTTTGATCGCCCCTGATGTTAACCCCTTTTCTGCCAATGTCTTTAGTACAGTGACAGTGCATATTTTAACTGCTTGCCGACCAGCCGCTGCAGTTTTACTGTGGCTGAATGGCATGGGCAGACAAATCACCTTTTATGTTGCTCCCTCTGGTGGCCACTAGGAGCGCATGTGCCCGCAACTCACCCCCGGAATCGATGTGAGTGCCCGGTGGTCTCGATTGCTCGTAGCATGACGAGAAACGGGATCTCTGTGTGTAAACACTGAGATCCGCTTCTCTGATGGGAGACGTAACAGATCGTCTGTTCCTACAAAGTATGAACAGCAATCTGTCATCTCCCCTAGTCTGTCCCCTCCCCCTTTCAGTTAGAACACACACTAGGGAACACAATTAACCCCTTGATCGCCCAATAGTGTTAACCCCCTTCACTGCCAGTGACATTTTTAAAGTAATCAATGCATTTATATAGCAATGATCGCTGTATTAATGCCAATGGTCCCAAAAATGTGTCAAAATTGTCCGATGTGTCCACCATGTCGCAGTCCTGATAAAAATCGCAGATTGCCGCCATTACTAGTAAAATAATAATACTATAAATGTGTCCCCTATATAGTAGACGCTATAACTTTTGGGTAAACCAATCAATATACGCTTATTATGATCTTTATTACCAAAAATATGTAGAGGAATACATATCGGCCTAAACTGAGGAAATTTTTTTTTTTTTAAAAAGGGGGATATTTATTATAGCAAAAAGTACAAAATATTGTTTTGTTTTTTCAAAATAAAAACCGCAGAGATGAAAAGAAAGTTCTATCTGTGGGGAAAAAAGGACGTCAATTTTGTTTGGGTACAGCGTCGCACGCCTGCGCAATTGTCAGTTAAAGCGACTCTGAATCGCAAAAGGTGCTCTGGTCAGGAAGGGGGTAAAATCTTCCGAGGGTGAAGCGGTTAAGCACTGATCACTGTATTGGTGTCCCCGGTCCCTAAAAAGTGTCCCTTAGGCCGGGTTCACACCGCTGCGATGCGAGAACGCCGCGAATCCGCGGCGTTTTCCCGCATCGCATTACTCCCGCCGGCAGTTCACACTGCCCTATGCGGACGGCTGGGAGTGTCAATGATATGTTAATGACACCCCAGATCCGTCCGCATATCGCAGTGCGATCTGCCGACTCGCACAGGAATCGGATCGCATGGTGTGAACCCCCATGCAATCAGATTCTGTTGCGGACCAAAAAAAGGGTCCCGTGCGAGTTTCCTGCGGGAGCGATGCGAATTCAGCCATACTATCTGTATGGCTGTACTCGCATCGCTACGGAGATCGGATGTGATTTGCACTGCAGTGCGGTGCGAATCACATCCGGATCTCCCCCCCGCAGCAGTGTGAACGCAGCCTTAGCCCCGGTTCACATTGCTGCTACTTTGAAATTGCGCTACTTCACTTGAAGCGTGATATCAAAGTAGGAAGGTCGGCGTGGTTTCTGGGGCTACTTGATAGACATCAGTGCGGCTTCATGTACAGATGTCTATTGAAGCCGCACCTGAAATCGGCAAAAGTAATTCAGGAACTACTTTTGGAAATCGGTGCGGCGCCACAAAATTGTTGTGGCTCCGATTGGAGCAGTGCCATTGCCTCCAATAGGCTGCGACTTGTCATGTGAGTTGATCTCTCAAATCGCATAACAAATCGCTCCAATGTGGACCTGGGCTTAGTGTCCAATTTGTCCGCCACAATGTTCGCATTGCTGCTAAAAATCGCTGATCGCTGCCATTACTAGCAAAAAAAATATAGAAAAATCCCATCGTTTGTAGAAGGTAGAACTTTTGCGCAAACCAATCAAAATACACGTATTGTTTTTTTTTTTTTGGTTTTTTTAAACAGCAGAATACATATTGGCCTAAATTGATGAACAAAATGTTTTATTTTTTTATTTTTATTGGATGTTTTATAGCAGAAAGTAAAACCTTTTTCCCCCCAATTGTCGGTCTTTAATTATAGCGCAAAAAAAGAAAACGCAGAGATCAAATACCACCAAACAGAATCTCTATTTGTGGGGAAAAGGGACATGAATTGTATTTGGGTACAATGTCACACACACTGTGCAATTGGAAGGTGAATAACGCAATGCTGTTTGGCCTGGTCATGAAGGGGGGTAAATCTTCTGGGGCTGAAGAGGTTAATCTTGGTTTCATGTTCTGCTCTATGACTGAGGATCATTTTTATAACATTCCTGTAATGATAAGGTAGAGATCTACATGGAGGGAAGAAGCTTTATTCTGAGAATTCGTCTCTTATAACACAGAGCAATCCAGTAGTGTGACCTCCATGTGTTATAGTGATGAGGTGTGAGGAGAGGGGGTGAGGGGGGTGTGTGAGGAGTAGAGGGGGGGGGTCTGTGGTAAGTTGTCCCCCCCTCTCTCCTACGTACCCACTGAGGAACATCTCCTTCCTCCCTCCAGTCATTCGTGTGACAAGGGGATAGAATGAGAGAGAACGGGCACAGCCTTCCCTCACTGCACAGCGGCGCTCTCTATTGCCATCTGCAGACTGGAGGGAGAAGAACGCCAAATCCTCTCTCCAGCTATCTTCTCCTGTCATCACGTCGGGGCTGTGCGCTGTTACGTCCAGTGCGTGCCGCTTGCTGCGAGGGGGGGGCGGGCGCGTTCGCTCTGATTGGCGGAGGGGGGCGGGGGGAGGGCGCGCTTACGCTGATTGGCGGAGGGGGCGGGCGGATAAAGGTTATACCGAGCGAGAGACAGCTGACCGGCGCCATTTTAGTCTGTGGATTGGCAGAAGGTGTGTCTTATCGGCTTTCGTCATAGAAGAGACACAGCGCCCTCCAGCGGATTTCTCACAGATTACAGGCACAGCTTTTTCATCGGAGAGATAGTAAGTGTCATTAGAATTGATGCCGCCTTACTATTGGGATCGGGTCCAGTGTCGGGATGTGGTGGGGGGGGGGGGGCAATAGAGAGCTGGACTGGACCGGCTTGTGCTGTAATAATGTGTCAGTGTTTTCTCTTCTCCTTTCTGATGGGATCTGAGCTGCCATTAGAGATCACAGGGGCCCCGAACACCCCACTGACAGGGGCCCCTCCCCCCAGATCTAATCTTTACCCCATGCAGTGTTTGTGTCGCCCCCCCCCCCCGATCTGCCTGGGCTGCATCCAAGCAATGTGTACAGAGCTGCCTGTGAGACAGGAGATGACATGGAGCTGATATCGGGGATTGTAAGATCTGCTCGGTGTGTGACACTGTCATGTATTGTAATGTGACTGCATGGGGGGGGGGGGGGGGAGGAGCTGTCAGAATTCAGAGGTGATGTCAGGGGTGGGCGGGACAGAGTAGCTATTGAGCGCCAGCCGATGGGATGGGGTCGGGGCGGGCCCCTTTGTGTATGTGGCTCAGCCCCCTTTCTGAAGCAGCCGAATAATTGGCTGGTGTTAGCCGCTCGCTCCCGCCCACCCCTGACATCACCACTGAATTCTGACAGCTCCTCCCCCCCTGCATGCAGTTACATTACAATACATGACGGTGTCACGCTCTGAGCGGCTCTTACAAGCCCCAATATCTGCTCAATGTGACCCCCCCTCTCCTCTGTCAGTGCTTCCAACCAGTGCTGCCGATCATTGCCACCTGTCAGTGCCAGTGCCACCAGTCCGTGCCAGTCAGTAAAAAACAGTGCCACCTGTCAGTGCCAATCAGCTTCAACCAATGCCACCTATTAGTGTCCATCAGTGCCAAACAGTACCACCTATCAGTGCTTCCAATCATTGCCACCTGTCATTGCCCATCAGTACTTCCAATCACTGCTTGTAGTCAGTGCTGCTTATCAGTGCCCATCAGTGCTGCCAATCAGTGCCGCCTATCAGTGCTCATCAGTGTTGATTAGCAGTGCTGTCAATTAGTGCCCATCAGTGCTGCCAATCAGTGCCAGTAAATGCTGCCAATCAGTGCTTCCTATAAGTGCCATTGGTGCTGCCAGTGCCACCTATCATTGCCAATCAGGGCCCATCAGTGTTGCCTATCAGTGCTGCCAATCAGTACCCATCAGTGGTGCCTATTAGTGCCCATCAGTGGTGCCCATCAGTACACTGAGTACAGGCATGGGGAGATGAACTCAGCAACCAGGCACATTTTCTATGGGGGGGGGGGGGCGGGCGTGGCCTGGTGGGGCACAACTGAAATCTGTTGATGTTTATTAATGCCACCTGCCGATCTTTAGTATAATAGCTCGTCACCACACTACTATTTACAATAAACTACCGGAGGTAAAATAAAAAAAGTGTCAGGGAAAGGTCTGCCGCTAAGCACTGTTATGTGTTCCCACACCACAAAAAAAAAGTGCAGCACTAACTTACTAATCAATAACTGACCAATAATTGTAGCGCCCTCCAATGTACGGAAATATCAATAACCTTGAATATTAGCACATTACCGGTCTCTATGATACGTAACTTCACATATAATACACATCAACCTGAAAATAAGACATCAATTAAAAATGTAGCAGGGATGGTGGAAACCCCTCCTATAGATATTTGGCCTACAGATTAACCTCAAGTGCAACAACTTTTTAGTTGGGAGGTTCCCACCATTATTGCACTTTAAAATTTTTCTTTTTTAGATTGTTACACTTAATTTTATATGTTTTAGTTACTATTATAATGTGAATTTTTGCACTGCCATTGCCATGTCTTTATGGGCCTTGCTTTGTGCTCTGGTGTGCAGTCATATTAGAACAAGAAGGGGTCATCCCCAAACTGTCCCCACAAAGTTGGGAGTATCAAATTGTTCAAAATGTCTTGGTATGTTGAGGCCTTAAGAGTTCCCTTCACTGGAACTAAGGGGCCAAGCCCAACCCCTGAAAAACAACCCCCCCCCCCATGATTCCCCCTCCACCAAACGATTTGGACCAGTGCACAAAGCAAGGTCCATAAAGACATGGGTGAGTGAGTTTGGGGTGGAGGAACTTGACTGGCCTGCACAGAGTCCTGACCTCAACCCAACAGAACACCTTTGAGATGAAATAGAGTGGAGACTTGAGCCAGGCCTTCTCGTCCAACATCAGTGCCTGACCTCACAAATGCGCTTCTGGAAGAATGGTCAAACATTCCCATAGACACAACCCAAACTTTGTGCACAGCCTTCCCAGAAGAGTTGAAGCTGTTATAGCTGCAAAGGATGGGCCAGCCCAATATTGAACCCTACAAACTAATACTGGGATGCCATTTAAGTTCATATATATATATATATATATATATATATATATATATATATATATATATATATATATATATATATATATATATATACACACACAAGCATGTGTATTTGAGCTTTGGGGTGCATACCCTAATGCAATAGGCTGCACACGCCTATGGACAGCAGGTAGGAGAAGCTGCCATAAGGACATAATAGTAAGGCACTGAGCTATAGTAACAAAGTATAACCTAAACTGAATTAGTAAAAATACAAAATGTACTTTATTATATATCAAATGATAAATGTAATGTAACCAGGGGGGACTGGCCATGCCTTAGGGGCCCCATGAGAGTCTCCTGGGTTGGTATCTTTATTGGGTCACCATTTGCCCACTGTAAGTCTCCCCTCTCCTATGACAGCTCCTGTGTTTGTATCCGGCTCGGACCGGACGGGCGTCCTTAAAGTGGTTGTAAACCCTTACAACACACTTTGACCTACAGGTAAGCCTAGATTAAGGCTTACCTGTAGGTCCAAGAAATATCTCCTAAACCTATACGGTTTAGGAGATATTTGCCCGAAGACAGCCACCGCTGTCTACGGCGCATGCGCGGCATTTCCAAGAACGGAGCTGCAGCGCGTGTCGGCTCCTGTGCGCATGCGCGGGAGTTACGTCATCGCGGCTTCGCCGAATGACAGCGGCGGACCTGCGAGACCCCACCGACAACATGGATGCGCCGGACTACAGGGGACAGCGGTGACATCGCTGGCTCCTGTGTCAGATAAGTGACACATAATGGACTAATATGCGATGCATAGTAGTCTATTATGCTTTGCCTTTGCAGGGAATGAAAGAGGAAGTAAACTCATCAGGGTTTACTTCCTCTTTAAGGGTGGGTTCACACTTGTGTGATGGCAGACATCGCATGTAATTCGCAGCGCACGGCTGTTCACATTACATGCGATGTCTGTGCGGTGCAATGTCAGACATACACATAGTATGGAAGATATTGACCCTTTTTTCAGTTTGGACCAGAATCGGTTCGGATGTGTGTTTACAGATATGCAATCTGATTCATGTCCGAACTGTCAGTTCGCAGTGCGATATGCGAGCTGAAATGGGGGTGTCGTTAACATATAATGACACTCCCCCAGCAGTTCTCATAGTTTCATAGTTAGTAAGGTTGAATAAAGACACCAGTCCATCCAGTTCAACCTGAGTGAGTGTCTACCCCTATCCCTGTACATTGCACACTCACATTGGTCCCTACCCTCAAGGAGCCCACAATCTAAGGTCCCCATTCATATACTAGGGCCAATTTTGGACAGAAGCCAATTAACCTACCTGCATGTCTTTGGAGTGTGGGAGGAAACCGGGGCACCCGGAGGAAACCCACGCAGGCACAGGGAGAACATGCAAACTCCAGGCAGGTAGTGTCTTGGTTGGGATTTGAACCAGCGACCCTTTTTACTGCTAGGTGAGAGTGCTAACCACTACACCACTGTGCCTCATATGACAGTGTGAACTGCCGTGCGTTCCGGGTGCGATGCGGGAACACGCAGTTAATTCGCAGGGTTCTCACATCGCACAAGTGTGAACTCGGCCCTATGTCACAGATTTCCACGTAGTGGGCGGCGGGCCGGCCAGTGTTTACCGTTGCTAGGATACAAGGGACTGCATAGAGCATGCGCGGTCACAGTGATCCTTTCAGGCTGGACCAAAAGCAGCTTGCCTGCTGACATAGATGCCACCCCCTGCTGCCTCTCACGCACTGCTGATTGCTTTGAATAGGTATCTACAATATGTGTTTACTCCACAGTGATCACACACACTACCCAATGGGGGCAAAGAGATCCCTGCCAGGGGGGCACACACTACCCACTGAATCCACAGAGTTCCCCCCTTTTCCACTGAATCCACAGAGTTCCCCCCTTTTCCACTGAATCCACAGAGTTCCCCCCTTTTCCTCTGAATCCACAGAGTTCCCCCCTTTTCCTCTGAATCCACAGAGTTCCCCCCTTTTCCTCTGAATCCACAGAGTTCCCCCCTTTTCCTCTGAATCCACAGAGTTCCCCCCTTTTCCTCTGAATCCACAGAGTTCCCCCCTTTTCCTCTGAATCCACAGAGTTCCCCCCTTTTCCTCTGAATCCACAGAGTTCCCCCCTTTTCCTCTGAATCCACAGAGTTCCCCCCTTTTCCTCTGAATCCACAGAGTTCCCCCCTTTTCCTCTGAATCCACAGAGTTCCCCCCTTTTCCTCTGAATCCACAGAGTTCCCCCCTTTTCCTCTGAATCCACAGAGTTCCCCCCTTTTCCTCTGAATCCACAGAGTTCCCCCCTTTTCCTCTGAATCCACAGAGTTCCCTTACACTGTAAGGGGAACTCTGGGGACTCTGATGTAAGGGAGAACTCTGGGGACTCTGAGAACCCTGATTTACCTATGTGTACTCACTCAGAGGCAGGAAAGAGAAGGGGGAGACTTCAGTCACAGACAGTGACGGATGGTGAGCTCACTCACCCCTTGACAGTCAGCACCTCTCATCCAGATGTATCTGAGGCTGCTGGACTTAATATTCCCGGCCCCCCACTTTCCTTTTCTGAGGTACAGCACTGGGGATTGGAGTGTGGGCAGACACATAGGAGTAAGGGCAGGAGGAAGAGGAGCAGATGGAGCCCTCTCTCCTATCCCATCTGTATGGGGGGGGGGGGGGGACTGTTAGTGCTGGCTTTGGGCAGTGTGAAAGGGAGTGTAACAGACACTTTCAGCTTGGAAAACTGCAGTCAACAACCCTGCTGGGAGGCCATAGTCCAGTCTGAATAATGTGTCCGGGTTTTAGGCAGTTTGAAACCTGGACACATGATTCCTAACCCGAACTGTCCGGGTGAATCCCGGACGGGTGGCAACCCTAGTGCAATGCCACAGGCATCATTCAGTCGCCGTGATCGTTAGAGCGAGAGCAATAATTCTAGCCCACGTCACAGAAGTCGGTCCAGGAATCCGCGTCATCACTACAATGGAAGTCGGGATCTGCCTGGACCAACACCCGGATCAGCCTATCAGTGGGCCGCTGAGAGCCTGAGTCGGCCACTCCACCCCCTCCACAGCCCAGCGCTCCAGTGAGCGAGGAGGGGGCAGAGCGGAGAGCTGTAACTGACAGTCTGCAGTTCTCTGCTCATGGAGCTGTCAGAACCGAGGGATCGACAGTATTCGATCGCTCAGTTCTCCATGTAGAGGGGCCGGGGGACAGATGCAGCATCCACTGATGAGTTTACTTCCTCTTTGATTCCCTGCAAAGGTAAAGCATAATGGACTACTATGCATCGCATAGTAGTCCATTATGTGTCGCCTACCTGACACAGGAGCCAGCGATGTCACCGCTGTCCCCTGTAGTCCGGCATATCCATCTTCTCGGTGGGTCTCGTTGCTCCGCCGCTGTCATTCGGCGAAGCCGCAATGACGTCACTCCCGCGCATGCGCACGGGAGCCGACACGAGCGGAATATCGCCGTTGACGGGTGCCGCGCTCGTGGTGCCTGTGCGGTGTAGACAGCGGTGCCTGTCTTTCGGCAAATATCGGTTTAGGAGATATTTCTTGGACCTACAGGTAAGCCTTAATCTAGGCTTACCCATAGGTCAAAGTGTGTTGGAAGGGTTTATAACCACTTTAATTGGCTTCTGTCCAAAATTAGTAACTATGTTAGCGTTTTTTATTCAAATATATTGCTAATGTATTATTATTGTATATATTACTATTAATATTAAACATTCTTAGTTTTTTTTTTTTCAGTCACCACCACCATGCCACGAGCTTCACGACGTCGGTCCCGTGGAGGGCGATCCCGTCAGGAGGGAGGAGAGGATCCAGTTGCTCACAGGACACGAGGACGACTTCGGAGGAGACGGGAGGAGGCAGCAAACCGAAGCCCTTCTCCCGCAGACAGGCATGCTGGACACCACCCAGCACCACCGAGACCACCGGCAGAGCCTATCTGTTCCATCTGCCTCTGTGAGTATAATGCAGAGGAGACCAGAAGAATATCATGTTCTCATACATTTCATTCTAACTGTATCAACAGATGGCTTCAGCAGAGTCCCACCTGCCCCGTGTGCCGAGCATTTATAGCACCGTCTGACGACATCATCCTGAACATCGATGCTTACCTGAGGTTCCTTCGGGATAGAGGAAGCTGAATGTCTGTCCAGTAATGTAGAACCTTTCTCTTTTTACATGCCTCCAGAACACCATGGGGTAATGTACAGAATACCGATATGTATGTGTTTTATATTTCCTACATATGATAGATAATGTATGGAAAAAACATATACTTCAGACAATTAAAACCGAAAAGGGAGGCCCTTCACCCCGACGCG
Source organism: Lithobates pipiens (assembly GCF_037356315.1). NCBI lineage: Eukaryota > Metazoa > Chordata > Amphibia > Anura > Ranidae > Lithobates > Lithobates pipiens. The sequence goes on along the minus strand of NW_027507686.1, from coordinate 214,198,674 downwards.
GTCTCTAGATCGTGGCTGGAGGCTCCCAGACACTTACCAACGAAAGGGAGGCTCTTCACCCCGACGCGGCCTCTAGATCGCGGGTGGAGGCTCCCAGACACTTACCAACGAAAGGGAGGCCCTTCACCCCGACTCGGCCTCTAGATTGCGGGTGGAGGCTCCTAGATACTTTCGAAAAGGAGGCCCTTCAGCCCAACGCGGCCTCTAGATCGCGGGTGGAGGCTCCCAGACACTTACCAACGAAAGGGAGGCCCTTCACCCCGACGCGGCCTCTAGATCGCGGTTGGAGGCTCCTAGATACCTACCATCAAAAGGGAGGCCCTTCACCCCGACGCGGTCTCTAGATCGTGGGTGGAGGCTCCTAGATACCATCGAAAGGGAGGCCCTTTAACCCGACGCGGTCTCTAGATCGTGGCTGGAGGCTCCTAGACACTTACCATCGAAAGGGAGGCCCTTTACCCCGACGCGGTCTCTAGATCGCGGGTGGAGTCTCCCAGACACTTACCAACGAAAGGGAGGCCCTTCACCCCGACGCGGTCTCTAGATCGTGGGTGGAGGCTCCTAGATACCTACCATCGAAAGGGAGGCCCTTCACCCCGACGCGGTCTCTAGATCGTGGCTGGAGGCTCCCAGACACTTACCAACGAAAGGGAGGCTCTTCACCCCGACGCGGCCTCTAGATCGCGGGTGGAGGCTCCCAGACACTTACCAACGAAAGGGAGGTCCTTCACCCCGACTCGGCCTCTAGATCGCGGGTGGAGGCTCCTAGATACTTTTGAAAAGGAGGCTCTTCAGCCCGACGCGGCCTCTAGATCGCAGGTGGAGGCTCCCAGACACTTACCAACGAAAGGGAGGCCCTTCACCCCGACGTGGCCTCTAGATCGCGGTTGGAGGCTCCTAGATACCTACCATCAAAAGGGAGGCCCTTCACCCCGACGTGGTCTCTAGATCGTGGGTGGAGGCTCCTAGACACCTACCATCGAAAGGGAGGCCCTTTAACCTGACGCGGTCTCTAGATCGTGGCTGGAGGCTCCCAGGCAATGTCTGTCTGGTAATTTACAACTTTCTCTTTTTACATGCCTCCAGAACACCATGGGGTAATGTACAGAATACCGATATGTATGTGTTTTATATTTCCTACATATGATAGATAATGTATGGAAAAAACATATACTTCGGACAATTAACACCGAAAGGGAGGCCCTTTACCCCGACGCGGTCTCTAGATCGCGGGTGGAGTCTCCTAGACACCTACCATCGAAAGGGAGGCCCTTCACCCCGACGCGGTCTCTAGATTGCGGGTGGAGGCTCCTAGACACTTACCGTCGAAAGGGAGGCCCTTTACCCCGACGCGGTCTCTAGATCGTGGCTGGAGGCTCCCAGACACTTACCAACGAAAGGGAGGCTCTTCACCCCGACGCGGCCTCTAGATCGCGGGTGGAGGCTCCCAGACACTTACCAACGAAAGGGAGGCCCTTCACCCCGACTCGGCCTCTAGATCGCGGGTGGAGGCTCCTAGATACTTTCGAAAAGGAGGCTCTTCAGCCCGACGCGGCCTCTAGATCGCGGGTGGAGGCTCCCAGACACTTACCAACGAAAGGGAGGCCCTTCACCCCGACGCGGCCTCTAGATCGTGGGTGGAGGCTCCTAGATACCTACCATCGAAAGGGAGGCCCTTCACCCTGACGTGGTCTCTAGATCGCGGGTAGAGGCTTCCAGACACTTACCAACGAAAGGGAGGCCCTTCAACCCGACGCGGCCTCTAGATCACGGGTGTAGGCTCCCAGGCAATGTCTGTCCGGTAATGTACAACTTTCTCTTTTTACATGCCTCCAGAACACCATGGGGTAATGTACAGAATACCGATATGTATGTGTTTTATATTTCCTGCATATGATAGATCATGTATGGAAAAAACATATACTTCAGACAATTAACACCGAAAGGGAGGCCCTTTACCCCGACGCGGTCTCTAGATTGTGGGTGGAGTCTCCCAGACACTTACCAACGAAAGGGAGGCCCTTCACCCCGACGCGGTCTCTAGATCGTGGGTGGAGGCTTCTAGACACCTACCATCGAAAGGGAGGCCCATCACCCAGACACGGTCTCTAGATCGCGGGTGGAGGCTCCCAGACACTTACCAACGAAAGGGAGGCCCTTCACCCCGACTTGGCCTCTAGATCGCGGGTGGAGGCTCCTAGATACTTTCGAAAAGGAGGCCCTTCAGCCCAACGCGGCCTCTAGATCGCGGGTGGAGGCTCCCAGACACTTACCAACGAAAGGGAGGCTCTTCACCCCGACACGGCCTCTAGATCGCGGGTGGAGGCTCCTAGATACCTACCATCGAAAGGGAGGCCCTTCACCCTGACGTGGTCTCTAGATCGCGGGTGGAGGCTCCCAGACACTTACCAACGAAAGGGAGGCCCTTCACCCCGACGCGGCCTCTAGATCGCGGTTGGAGGCTCCTAGATACCTACCATCAAAAGGGAGGCCCTTCACCTCGACGCGGTCTCTAGATCGTGGGTGGAGGCTCCTAGATACCATCGAAAGGGAGGCCCTTTAACCCGACGCGGTCTCTAGATCGTGGCTGGAGGCTCCTAGACACCTACCATCGAAAGGGAGGCCCATCACCCCGACGCGGTCTCTAGATGGTGGGTGGAGGCTCCCAGGCAATGTCTGTCCGGTAATGTACAACTTTCTCTTTTTACATGCCTCCAGAACACCATGGGGTAATGTACAGAATACCGATATGTATGTGTTTTATATTTCCTACATATGATAGATAATGTATGGAAAAAACATATACTTCAGACAATTAACACCGAAAGGGAGGCCCTTTACCCCGACGCGGTCTCTAGATCGTGGCTGGAGGCTCCTAGACTTTTAGCCAAAGTGATAGTGTCACTTAAAGTGAAGATCTATATAAAAGTGAATAGCATCCTCCACACAATAGTGCAACAAGCATCACACATATGTGGCAAGCAGTATCCAAACAGTGGCGGTGGTGTCCAGGTGTCCACTGAGCCCGCAAGTACACTAGGTGATTACCTTACAGCTGTAAGGTATACAGCCAGGCCCGGATTGGCCATAGGGCAAACCGGGCACTTGCCCGGTGGGCCGCGGCCGCCAGGCTGCATGTTCTTGCGGCTCATCCAGCCTCTCCGCGGCCCCCCGTTCAGCCATCAGCGCCGGGGGGAGGTGCTAGAAGAGACGCCTTCGGCGGCCTCTGAGCGGCTGCGCGGCCGCCCGTATAGGTCAGCCGTCAGTGCCGGGAGGAGCCAGAGCAGACACCTTCGGAACTTCGGAAGTGTCCGAAAAACCGTGAGTTCAGCCCCCTTGTAAACTGCATAGGAAGAGCGGTGGGGTCGGCTGCATATAATAGAATAATTCTCTCCATCTTCCTCCTGCAGTAGCGGAATGTCTGCAAGAGGGAGAGAAGAAGCATTCAGAGACTGCAAGAGGAGGATGGAGAGAATTATTCTTCTATATGCAGCCGCCCCCACCGCTCCTCCTATCCTGCTTCTCTCTGCTGCTTCCCCTGGTCTCTCCACCGCACCCATACTCTCTGCCACCCTGCCATGTTCTCTGCCATCCCCCCATCCTCACTGCCATCCCCCCATGCTCTCTACCATCCCCCCATAGTCTCCACCTCCCCCCATGCTCTCTGCCATACTCTCTGCCATCCCCCCATGCTCCCTGCAATCCCCCCCATGCTCTCTACCATCCCCCCATACTCTCTGCATCCCCCCATGCTCTCTGCCATCCCCCCCACGCCATCTGCCATCCCCCATGCCACCTGCCACCCCCCCCTATGCTCTCCGCCATCCCCCCTATGCTCTCCGCCATCCCCCCCATGCTCTCCGCCATCCCCCCCATGCTCTCCGCCATCCCCCCATGCTCTCCGCCATCCCCCCTTGCTCTCCGCCATCCCCCCTTGCTCTCTGCCACCCCCCATGCTCTCTGCCACCCCCCATGCTCTCTGCCACCCCCCATGCTCTCTGCCACCCCCCATGCTCTCTGCCATCCCCCCATAGCCTCCACCTCCATCCATGCTCTCTGCCATCCCCCCATGCTCTCTGCCATCCCCCCATGCTCTCTGCCATCCCCCCATGCTCTCTGCCATCCCCCCATGCTCTCTGCCATCCCCCCATGCTCTCTGCCATCCCCCCATGCTCTCTGCCATCCCCCCATGCTCTCTGCCATCCCCCCATGCTCTCTGCCATCCCCCCATGCTCTCTGCCACCCCCCATGCTCTCTGCCACCCCCCATGCTCTCTGCCACCCCCCATGCTCTCCGCCACCCCCCATGCTCTCCACTATCCCCTATGCTCTCCACCTCCCCCCATGCTCTCCACCTCCCCCCATGCTCTCTGCCATCCCCCCATAGCCTCCCCCTCCACCCATGCTCTCTGCCATCCCCCCATGCTCTCTGCCATCCCCCCATGCTCTCTGCCATCCCCCCATGCTCTCTGCCATCCCCCCATGCTCTCTGCCATCCCCCCATGCTCTCTGCCATCCCCCCATGCTCTCTGCCATCCCCCCATGCTCTCTGCCATCCGCCCATGCTCTCTGCCATCCGCCCATGCTCTCTGCCATCCCCCCATGCTCTCCGCCTCCCCCCATGCTCTCCGCCTCCCCCCATGCTCTCCGCCTCCCCCCATGCTCTCCGCCTCCCCCCATGCTCTCCGCCTCCCTCCCATGCTCTCCACTACCCCCATGCTCTCTGCCATCCCCCCATAGTCTCTACCTCCCCCCATGCTTTCTGCCATACTCTCCACCTCCCCCCCCATGCTCTCTGCCATCCCCCCATGCTCTCTGCCATCCCCCCATGCTCTCTGCCATCCCCCCATGCTCTCTGCCATCCCCCCATGCTCTCTGCCATCCCCCCATGCTCTCTGCCATCCCCCCATGCTCTCTGCCATCCCCCATGCTCTCTGCCATCCCCCATGCTCTCTGCCATCCCCCATGCCATCTGCCATCCCCCCATGCTCTCCACCTCCCCATGCTGTCTGCCATCTCCCATAGTCTGCCACCCCCCCATGCTCTCTGCCACCCCCCCATGCTCTCTGCCACCCCCCCATGCTCTCTGCCACCTCCCCATGCTCTCTGCCATCCACCATGCTCTCTGCCACCCCCCCCATGCTCTCTGCCACCCCCCCATGCTCTCTGCCACCCCCCCATGCTCTCTGCCACCTCCCCATGCTCTCTGCCATCCCTCATAGTCTGCCACCCCCCCATGCTCTCTGCCACCCCCCCATGCTCTCTGCCACCTCCCCATGCTCTCTGCCATCCCTCATAGTCTGCCACCCCCCCATGCTCTCTGCCACCCCCCCATGCTCTCTGCCACCCCCCCATGCTCTCTGCCACCTCCCCATGCTCTCTGCCATCCCTCATAGTCTGCCACCCCCCCATGCTCTCTGCCACCCCCCCATGCTCTCTGCCACCCCCCCATGCTCTCTGCCACCCCCCCATGCTCTCTGCCACCTCCCCATGCTCTCTGCCATCCCTCATAGTCTGCCACCCCCCCATGCTCTCTGCCACCCCCCATGCTCTCTGCCACCCCCCCATGCTCTCTGCCACCCCCCCATGCTCTCTGCCACCCCCCCATGCTCTCTGCCACCTCCCCATGCTCTCTGCCATCCCTCATAGTCTGCCACCCCCCCATGCTCTCTGCCACCCCCCCATGCTCTCTGCCACCCCCCCATGCTCTCTGCCACCCCCCCATGCTCTCTGCCACCCCCCCATGCTCTCTGCCACCCCCCCATGCTCTCCACCTCCCCCCCATGCTCTCTGCCACCCCCCCATGCTCTCTGCCACCCCCCCATGCTCTCTGCCACCTCCCCATGCTCTCTGCCACCTCCCCATGCTCTCTGCCACCTCCCCATGCTCTCTGCCATCCCCCATAGTCTGCCACCCCCCCATGCTCTCTGCCACCCCCCCATGCTCTCTGCCACCCCCCCATGCTCTCTGCCACCCCCCATGCTCTCTGCCACCCCCCCATGCTCTCTGCCACCCCCCCATGCTCTCCACCATCCCCCCATGCTCTCCACCATCCCCCCATGCTCTCCACCATCCCCCCATGCTCTCCACCATCCCCCCATAGTCTCCACCTCCCCCCATAGTCTCCACCTCCCCCCATAGTCTCCACCTCCCCCCATAGTCTCCGCCAACCCCCCATGCTCTCTGCCAACCCCCCATGCTCTCTGCCAACCCCCCATGCTCTCTGCCATCCCCCCATGCTCTCTGCCATCCCCCCATGCTCTCTGCCATCCCCCCATGCTCTCTGCCATCCCCCCATGCTCTCCGCCATCCCCCCATGCTCTCCGCCATCCCCCCATAGTCTCTACCTCCCCCATGCTCTCTGCCATACTCTCCACCTCCCCCCCATGCTCTCTGCCATCCCCCCATGCTCTCTGCCATCCCCCCATGCTCTCTGCCATCCCCCCATGCTCTCTGCCATCCCCCCATGCTCTCTGCCATCCCCCCATGCTCTCTGCCATCCCCCATGCTCTCCGCCACCCCCCCATGCTCTCCGCCACCCCCCCATGCTCTCCGCCACCCCCCCATGCTCTCCGCCACCCCCCCATGCTCTCCGCCACCCCCCCATGCTCTCCGCCATCCCCCCATATTCTCTGCCACCCCCCATGCTCTCTGCCACCCCCCCCCATACTCCCCACCTCCCCCATGCTCTCTGCCATCCCCCCATACTCTCCACCTCCCCCCCATGCTCTCTGCCATCCCCCCTTATGCTCTCTGTCATCCCCCCATATGCTCCGCCTCCCCCATACTCTCTGCCAACCCCTTATACACTCCACCTCCCCCCATGCTCTCTGTCATCCCCCCATACTCTCTGCAGCCGCCCCCATACTCTCTGCCACCCCCCCCCCCATGCTCTCTGCCACTCCTATGCTCTCTGCCACCCCCCATACTCTCCACCTCCCATGCTCTCTGCCATCCCCCATAGTCTCCACCTCCCCCCATGCTCTCTGCCATCCCCCCATAGTCTCTACCTCCCCCCATGCTTTCTGCCATACTCTCCACCTCCCCCCATGCTCTCTGCCACCCCCCCATGCTCTCTGCCACCCCCCCATGCTCTCTGCCACCCCCCCATGCTCTCTGCCACCCCCCCATGCTCTCTGCCACCCCCCCATGCTCTCCACCTCCCCCCATGTTCTCCGCCATCCCCCCATGCTCTCCACCTCCCCCCATGCTCTCCACCTCCCCCCATGCTCTCCACCTCCCCCCATGCTCTCCACCTCCCCCCCATAGTCTCCACCTCCCCCCATGTTCTCTGCCATCCCCCCATACTCTCCACCATCCCCCCATACTCTCCACCATCCCCCCATACTCTCTGCCATCCCCCCATACTCTCTGCCATCCCCCCATGCTCTCTGCCATCCCCCCATGCTCTCTGCCATCCCCCCATGCTCTCTGCCATCCCCCCATGCTCTCTGCCATCCCCCCATGCTCTCTGCCATCCCCCCATGTTCTCTGCCATCCCCCCATAGTCTCCACCTCCCCCCATGCTCTCTGCCATCCCCCCATAGTCTCTACCTCCCCCCATGCTTTCTGCCATACTCTCCACCTCCCCCCCATGCTCTCTGCCATCCCCCCATGCTCTCTGCCATCCCCCCATGCTCTCCACCTCCCCATGCTCTCTGCCATCTCCCATAGTCTCCGCCACCCCCCCATACTCTCCACCACCCCCCATTCTCTCTGCCACCCCCCAATACTCTCCCCTGGTGGGTTCCCCCTCTCCCTCTCAGGGGATCTTTCCGGTTAACATGTCATGGGCTGCTCAATGCAAAATGCCAAGGCCTATTTTTTGTCCCAGTCCGGGCCTGTATACAGCTTGTATATAACCTCCTACAGAGGGGAAACAGGGAAGGAGCTTCGGTTTTTCTTATATCCTCACAACTTCTCAGTACGAGATTAATACCCAAGGTAACTCCAGGGAGATGCTCAAAATATAAAAATCAAGCCCACCATAGTGCAGTAGTTTGTAAAATAAACTTAATTTTATTCCAATAAAAACTACTCACAAAATTCAAATGTATGGTACACAGTAAGATCAGCTACGAGCGTCATGCTGGTGTGCGAACGTCACTTCCGGTGTCCATCTGCTTTCCTACGCGTTACGTCACTGTCACGTAACTTCGACTGGGATAAGCTTTGGGCATCGGAAGTGTCATTAAGTAGGCTTGGTGTCAGGGAACTCACCATGTGAATGTCCGTCCCCGTGTAGCAGCGGTTTACCTTCGTTCTAGGTGCCATGCGCGGTGTCCCCGTCAGAGGCGTACGAGTTCCGGAACGAACGGACGCATGCCAATCCGAACACGCGGACGCACTCGCGCAAACCGAATGTATGTACGTACTCACGCACGCACGGCCACTTCCACCAATCCTGGCACATCTCTCCCTATATAAACGGGATCCTGGCCTGATACCAGTGCTGGATCGTCTTCAGCTATTCCTGAGACACCTGATCGTTGTTGGTTCCTGTGACCTTGTTCCTGATTACCCGGCACGTTCGCCTATTCCTTTGGATACTCCTTGTTACTATTTCCTGGACTATTACTGACCTCGGCTTGGACTTACTACTTCGGCATGCTTCCTGATTTTGTACCTCACTGCCAGCACGTTACCAGACCCTTGCTCGTCCTTGACTACGCACCTGCCTTTCGTTCCTGTACCTCGTTGCCAGCCAGTTGCCGACCTTGCTTGTTCCAGACGTGCAGTGTTTCCTTTACGCCTGCTTGGCTTCCGCTATATTCCTCCGTGATCGACCTACACCTCTTCCTCCGTGAGGACCCAGCGTCTCCAGGCCTTCAACTTCAATCTGCAGGCACCTGCACCCTTTCGCTGTCTTCACGCTCCCTGTTCTCACCTCCAGGGATGTGGAGACCGGAACTGTGCAAGAGGCCACCCTCAACAGTCTGACTCCGCTACAAGGTACGTGACACTTGGATATACAAGTCGCCGCCTACTAGTTACAGGGCAAAGAAACTGTTCGCTCGTAAGGTGCAAAAGATATAATATAAAACATATTAAAAGCCAAAAAATATTTTATTCAAACCCGAAGGGTTTGGATGGAAAAAGCATAAAAAGGAAATCTATAAACCATCTATAGAAGATAGCCCCAAAAAAACGATAACGCAACACTATGGGTTAAACAGCCTATGTTGATAGCGGCCATTTTCTTGAAGACCAATCTCAAATACTGCATCGTGGCCATCTTGCTGGAGTCACACCTAGCTGTCATAAAATCTGGTGTCAGCAAGGTATGTCCTATACAGATATCGGGTCGGTATCGCCGAAGTGAACCACATACCGATATCTGAGGGCCTGCAACTACCTAGAAAGATTTTTTTTAGGCAGTACTTTATCTTTTGCTCACAAAGTTGCTGTACCGTATGCTTTTAACCAGTTGCCGACTGCCACACAATGATGTACGTCGGCAGAATGGCACGGGCAGGCATATTGGCACACCTGTACATCCATGCCCGCCCGCGGGTGGGGGGCCCGATCAGGCCCCCCCCCCCGGTTCCTGCGGCGGTCGGAATCCATTCAGGAGTGATCGGTGATGAGGGGGAGGCCATTCATTCCCGGCCACCCCTTCGAGATCATTCCTGAGGAATAGAATGCTTCCTCTGCTCCTGTAATGTAAACAGGAGCAGCGGAAGTGATGTAATCTCTCCTCATGTCGGTCTTTTTCATTCCGGCGCTAAGGAGAGAAGACCTATGTGAGTTCTACCAACACTACACAGTACAGTAGAATACGCAGGCACACTATTCACCCCCCGATCACCCCCCTGCACCCTCTGTCACAGTGACACCAATAGCAGTTTTTAGTATTTAGAGCTGTATTAGTGTCACAGGTGACGCTAGTTAGGCAGGTAAGTATTTATGTTCACCGTCAGCTTTTTATAGCATCAGGTATCCCCATATACTACCTAATAAAGGTTTTAACCCCTTGATTGCCCCCTAGTTAACCCTTTCACCAGTGATCGCCGTATAACTGTTATGGGTGACGCTGGTTAGTTACTTTGTTTTTTTATAGTGTCAGGGCACCCACCATTTATTGCCCAATAAAGGTTTAACCCCCTGATCACCCGGCGGGGTTTAGGTTTTAGGTTTTAAGGTCTGCATCGCCCCAGGCAGCGTCAGATTAGTGCCAGTACCACTAAAACCCATGCATGTAGCATACACCTCCCTTAGTGGTATAGTATCTAAACAGATCAGTATCTGATATGATCAGAACTATACTAGTGTCCCCAGCAGTTTAGGGTTCCCAAAAATGCAGTGTTAGCAGGATCAGCCCAGATACCTGCTAGCACCTGCGTTTTGCCCCTCCGCCCAGCCCACCTAAGTGCAGTATTGATCGATCACTATCACTTACAAAACACTAAACACACATAACTGCAGCGTTCGCAGAGTCAGGCCTGATCCCTGTGATCGCTAACAGATTTTTTGGTAGTATTTTGATACAGTCGCTGACAGCCTAGGAGCTTTTTTTACATGTCTCACTAGTGTACCACTAAATTTAGAGCCCAAAATGGCAAATCGAAGGTACACTAGTGAAGAAGCCTACACATTTCTGAGCATGACAGATAGTGAAGAGGAAGTCACTCATCTGTCAGATTCAGGCTCAGAATACGATCCTGTAGACTACAGCGGCTCCATAACAGATCCCCATCTTCTTCTTCTGTTGTTGAGGTGCAAGAACTGCAGGGCTCTCGTATGGAGCAGAGAAGTGCTAGCACCGCATAGTTGCCAACTGTCCCGAATTTCCCGAGACATTCCCAGGATTAGGACATTTGTCCCGAATTAATTTTGTCCTGGGAAATGGCCCGGGAAATTCGGTTTGTCCCGGGAATTTGAATTTCCCGTTTTTTTGCCGCCGGCCGCGGACCTCTAGCAATGTCTCCGCCGGCCGCCATTTTTAAGAAGACCAGAAGCTGGTCTTCAATAGAGAACCTGTGGCGCCACAGTTCAAAGTCAGCGTGGCAATGACGGCTGCCGCTTGGAGGCCAGGAGATGTAATGTCCTGTCGGGGGAGTCCGTGCAGTGAGTATCTCGGGGCCAGTCTGTGTATGTGGGGGCCAGTCTGTGTATGTGGGGGCCGGTCTGGAGATGTGGGAGGGGGCCAGTCTGGATGTCAGAGGGGCACCAGATGTAAGGAGGGGCTCCGCTGATGGACACAGATGTGAGGAAGGTACCTCTGATGGGGCACCTGATGTAAGGACAGACTCCGCTTGGGACACCTGATGGCATCTGGTGGCAGGCAACGTGGCTAGTGACGCACTCATGGCTCCCACTGATTCTGCATTATGGTGAGTGGAATGATTTCATTTCATATTACAATGTAATAATAGAAATAATGCTGCGTGTTCCCTAACACAGCACATTCCATTCACAAAGCGTCGCGCGACTCGCGCAGTAGGAAACGGGCAATGAAGCCGCAAGGCTCCACTGCCTGTTTCCCTTAGTGAGGATGGTGGCGCTGGGACCTAAGAGCCGAGGGACATGTCAACCTCGGCGGCTGACATCGCAGGCGCCTTGGAAAGGTAAGTCTCCTTATTAAAAGACAACAGCAGCTACTTTTTTTTAGCTGCTGACATTAAAAAAAAAAAAATTTCAGCTGAAACACCGCTTTAAGATCTTTCTGGGCCTTTCCCTCGAAATGGGCATAGTTAAAGATGAAGTAAAGGCAAATTTTTTTTTTTAAAGAAAACACACCCTGTAAGGCAAAGGCATAATGATTTTGAGCTAGTATGCATAGCATACCAGCTCATTATGAATAACTTACCTGAGAACGAAGCCCCCAAATCGGTCCTCCGTCTTCATCTTCGCCGCTGCCATGTATCCCGGAGCGACTTCCGGGTCTGTGATTCGCCGGAGCCGCGATGACGTCACTCCCGCGCACGGCACGACACATGCATGCGCATATCGCCGCGATGCGCTGTAGACAGCGGTGGCTGTCTTCGGGTAAATATCTCCTAAACCGTATAGGTTTAGGAGATATTTCTTGGACCTACAGGTAAGCCTTAATCTAGGCTTACCTGTAGGTCAAAGTTGGTTTTAAGGGTTTTCAACCACTTTAAAATGAGTATGTTGCGGTCATATTGGTCCACTGACCCAATGTACCATATGCCCGTGTTCTCTGCTTCCATGGCCAGGGCAAGATACGAGCAGATTTTGCAGTTTATGCACTTCAATGACAATGAACTCTTTCATCCTCGTGGAGACCCTGAATATGATCGACCCCGAAATTCGGCCCCTCGTAAACCACTTCAACCAACGTTTTGGCCCATAAGGCCAGACGCTGGTATAAAAAAGCGCCTGTTTATTTATTTCAATTGGCCTTGCTGAACACTCATGTGCTATACAGAGCTTCAGGACAGACTGGATCCTTTCTTAAATTCCAGGAAGAGATTGTCAGAGCCCTTCTGTTTCCAGACGGTGCTCCGCCTCACCTTCCCAATCCAAATCCAGTAAGCCGGCTGCGTGAGAGGCATTTTCCCCATGTCCTCCCGCATACCCCTACCCAACGAGCCCCCTAAAGAAAATGTCGTGTCTGCAGAAATCGCGGATATAGGCATGACACCTGTTATTATTGTCCCCGCTGTCCTGACAATCCCGGTCTTTGCATTGGTGAATGTTTTGAACGCTACCATACACTAGTTGAGTATTAGCGTAGGGTACAGCATTGCACAGACTAGGCACACTTTCACAGGGTCTCCCAAGATGCCATCGCATTTTGAGAGACCCATACCGCTGGAGCCATTACAACAGATACAACCATTAAAACAGTTACAGTTACCGTTACAGTTTACAGTTAAAAAAAAATAAAAATAGTTGTCGTTTTATTGTTCTCTCTCTATTGTTCTGCTCTTTTTTACTGTATTCTGTTCTACAATGTTTTATTGTGTTTTATTGTTAACCATTTTTTGTTTTCAGGTACGCCATTCAGCTGCAGCGCGGATTTATTTATCTTGACAGCAACATTGTTTGCTCCCACGATACATAAAGCCGTGACTCCAGCGCTGTCGGAGGTGATTTCACCACCACAGTTAAAAAAAAGAGCAAATATGCCGAAGCATGGGGGCAGAAGGGGTGGAGGAGCGATTTATTCCTAACTTTTGCGGGAGGATGCCCTCATGCTTTGGCATATATAAATGGTGCATGTATGCCCATCATTAGAAGTGGGTGGATGAAGGGAGGTGTTCTAATGGTGGGCATACTCACCGATCAATATCTTTTTTTTGCTCAGCCCATGGGTTGCATGAAAAAAAAAATTACAATATATGCCCAACGCACAGGTTGCGTTAAATTTTTTTTTATTTTTTACTATGTTTTTTTTGTATTTGCTTTGCAGGTATGGTAAGTCTTACTGTTATACTGTAATGTTACTTTGTTTTAGTGTTAACCATCATTTGCTCAGCAGGTACGCCATTCTGCTGCAGCGCAGATTTATTTATCTTGACAGCAACAGCGTTTGCTCCCACGATAGATAAAGACGTGACTCCAGCGCTGTCGGAGGTGATTTCACCACCACAGTTAAAAAAAAAGAGCATATATGTCGAAGCATGGGGGCAGCAGGGGGTGGAGGAGCGATTTGCTCCTAACTTTTGCGGGCGGATGCCCCCATGCTTCGGCATATATATATTTTAGGCACAGGTTGCGTTAAAAAATGTTTTATTTTTTACTATGTTTTTTGTATTTGCTTTGCAGGTATGGTAATTCTTAATGTTGTACTGTAATGTTACTTTGTTTTATTGTTAACCATCATTTGATTAGCAGGTACGCCATTCAGCTGCAGCGCAGATTTATTTATCTTGACAGCAACAGCGTTTGCTCCCACGATACATAGCCGTGACTCCAGCGCTGTCGGAGGTGATTTCACCACCACAGTTAAAAAAAAAAGAGCATATATGCCAAAGCATGGGGGCAGCAGGGGTGGAGGAGCGATTTGCTTCTACCTTTTGGGGTGGATGCCCCCATGCTTCGGCATATATAAATGGTGCATGTATGCCCATCATTAGAAGTGGGTGGATGAAGGGAGGTGTTCTAATGGTGGGCATACTCACCGATCAATATCTTTTTTTCGCTCAGCCCACAGGCTGCATGAAAAAAAAATTACAATATATGCCCAACAAGGACCAGCAGCATACTGGTATGTTGCTGGAATTTGAGTGGTTATACCAGAATGATGCCTGCGGGTTTAGGTAACATCTTGGTATCATTCTTTCCAGCCAACGGTCGGTTTTCATGAAAAATCAATCCTAGCGGCTGATTAGCCTCTAGACTGCTTTTACAAGCCCCCCCCCCCCCCCCGAACTGTCTTCCATGGTTTTCTCTGGCTCTCCTGTCCCAACAGGGAACCTGAGAATGAAGCCGGTGGTTCTGCCAGCTGACCATAGAGCTGATCAGAGACCAGAATGGCTCCAATCATCTCTATGGTCTAAGAAACCAGAAGCTACGAGCATTTCATGACTTAGATTTCGCCCGGATGTAAACAGCGCCATTGGGAAAGCATTTTATCACACCAATCTTGGTGTGGTTAGATACTTTCTAGGGTCTAATGGACCCCAATTTTTTCAAAAAAGAGTACCTATCACCAGGGCAGGACTTAGGGTGGTGGGGGCCCCTGGGCTTGAGTCACTTTTGGGCCCTACCTTCTATACATTACCGTATTTATCTGCGTATAACACGTGCCGGTGTATAACACGCACTTCAAGTTTAGGAGGGAATTTTAAGGAAAAAAAACTTTTAGGGAGAAGTTTAAGGAAAAAACTTACATTTAAATACCCATCAATGCAGCCTTATCAGTGTGCATCTGCAGCCTTGTCCAGTGTCATTGCAGCCTTGTCATTGCAATCTTGAAGTTTCAAAATGGCGCAGCCGAGATACAGAGTTCTGTATATCTCGGCGGCTCTCGGGTCCTCCTGGCGGCTCTCAGGTCCTCTTGGGTCCTCTCGCAGTCCCGAGCAGAGCCAAGAGTAGACGAGTGTACTCGGCTCACAGTCATGCCCTGTCCCTGTGTTATGTCCATCATAGGGCGGGACTAGGCGTGACTGTGAGCCGAGTTGAGTGCACTTGGCTATGTATCCCGGCAGGGCCCACGGGGCCCCCTATTGGGCAGGGCCCATGGGCTTGAGCCCAGTCAAGCCCAATGGTAAGTCCAGCCCTGCCTATCACTACCTATTGCAATCATAGGGGATATTTACATTCCCTGAGATAACAATAAAAATGATAAAAAAAATATATATAAATGAAAGGAACGGTTTAAAAATAAAATAAGATTTCAAAATAAATAATAAAAAAGTAAATAAAATAAAAAAGCACCTCTGTCCCCCCCTGCTCTTGCACAAAGGCGAACGCAAGCATCAGTTTGGCATCATATGTAAACATGCATGTGAGGTATCACTGCGAAGGTCAGATCGAGGGCAGTCATTTTAGCAGTAGACCTCCTCCATAAATCTAAAGTGGTAACCTGTAAAGGCGTTTAAAGGCATTTAAAAATGTATGTAGTTTGTCGCCGCTGCACGATTCTGCGCAATTTTAAAGCATGTTGTGTTTGGTATCCATGTACTCGGCCTAAGATCATCTTTTTTATTTCATCAAACATTTGGGCAATATAGTGTGTTTTAGTGTATTAAAATTTAAAAGCGTTTGAAAAATCACTGCGCAAATGCTGTGTGAAAAGAAAAATGAAACACCGACCATTTTAATCTGTAGGGCCTTAGCTTTAAAAAAATATATAATGTTCGGGGATTCAAAGTAATTTTCTTGCAAAACAAAATATTTTTTCATGTAAACAAAAAGTGCCAGAAATGGCTTTGTCTTCAAGTGGTTGGAAGAGCGGATGATGTGTGACATAAGCTTCTAAATGTTGTGCATAAAATGCCAGGACAGTTCAAAACCCCTTAAATGACCCCATTTCGGAAAGTAGACACCCCAAGCTATTTGCTGTGAGGCATGTCAAATCCATGGAATATTTAATATTTTGACACAAGTTGCGGGAATAAGTTGTCACTAAATGATATATTGCTCAAACATGCCATGGGCATATGTGAAATTGCACCCCAAAATACATTCTGTTGCTTCTCCTGAGTATGGGGATACCACATGTGTGGGACTTTTTGGGAGCCTAGCCTTGTACAGGACCCCAAAACCAAGCACCGCCTTTAGGATTTCTAAGGGTGTACATTTTTGATTTCACTCCTCACTTCCTATCAGTTTCAGAGGCCTTGGAATGCCCAAATGGCACAAAATCCCCCCAAATGAGCTGAAGCTATTTGCTGCGAGGTATGGTGAGTATTTTGCAGACCTTGCTTTTTGTCACAAAGTTTTGAAAATTGAAAAAGAAAAACATTTATTTTCTTTCTTAATTTTCAAAAACAAATGAGAGCTGCAAAATACTCACCATGGCTCTCAGCAAATAGCTTGGGGTGTCTACTTTCCAAATTGGGGTCATTTGGAGCGGTTTGTGACATCTTAGCATTTTATGGCCTTCAAAACTATGATGGGTAGTGAGGCGTGAAATCAAAAATGTACACCCTTAGAAATCCTGAAGGTGGTGCTTGGATTTCGGGGGCCTCGTATGTGGCTAGGCTCCCAAAAAGTCCCACACATGTGGTATCCCCGTACTCAGGAGAAGCAGCTGAATTTATTTTGGGGTGTAATTCCACATATGCCCATGGCATGTGTGAGCAATATATCATTTATTGACAACTTTGGGCAAAAAAAAAAGTTTGTAATTTTCCCGCAACTTGTAGAAAAATATAAAATATTTCATGGACTCAACATGTCTCAGAAAATAGCTTGGGGCGTCTACTTTCCAAAATGGGGTCATTTGGGGGGGGTTTGTGACATCTTAGCATTTCATGGCCTTCAAAACTGTGATAGGTGGTGAGGAGTGAAATCAAAAATCTACGCCCTTAGAAATCCTGAAGGCGGTGCTTGTTTTTTGGGGGCCCTGTAAGCGGCTAGGCTCCCAAAAAGTCCCACACATGGGGTAGCCCTGTACTCAGGAGAAGCAGCAGAATTTTTTTTTTTTTTTGCAAAACCTTTTTTATTAAATTTTTTATTAGCATACTAAATTAGCCCACACAGGGGCCAACCCGTTTCCCACGCAGGGGCAGTTCTTCTGATGCGGCAACATACCGCAACAGGCCACAACATAAACAAACTAATGCAGAATTTATTTTTGGGTGTAATTCCGCATATGCCCATGGCATGTGTGAGCAATATATCATTTAGTGACAACTTTGTGCAAAAAAAAAAAAGTTGGTAATTTTCCCGCAACTTGTGGCAAAATATAAAATATTCCATGGACTCAACATGCCTCTCAGCAAATAGCTTGGGGTGTCTACTTTCCAAAATGGGTTCATTTGGGGGGGGGGGGGGGGGGGGTTGTACTGCCCTGCCATTTTAGCACCTCAAGAAATAAGATAGGCAGTCATAAACTAAAAGCTGCATAAATTCCAGAAAATGTACCTTAGTTTGTAGACGTGATCAATTTTGCACAAACCAATAAATATACGCTTATTGACTTTTTTTTTTTTTACCAAAGACATGTGCCTGAATAAATTTTGGCCTAAATCTATGACTAAAATTGAGTTTATTAGATTTTTCTTATAACAAACTAGAAAATAGCATTTTTTTTCAAAGTTTTCGGTCTTTTTACGTTTATATCGCAAAAAATAAAAATCGCAGAGGCAATCAAATGCCTTTAAAAGAAAGCTCTATTTGTGGGGAAAAAAAGGACGCATGACCGCGCAATTACCAGTTTAAGCAGCGCAGTGCCAAATTGTAAAAAGTCCTCTGGTCTTTGACCAGCCAAATGGTCCGGGACTTAAGTGGTGGAAAGGACTTTCACAGACACATTTAATTTTATTTTATTTTATTCACTTATGAGAAAGATTAGCATTATTAATGTTGTATCACGATTTTTTATTATTACGTTTATTTGAAGAATGACAATGAATAATGTGTGATATATTTATTTCACATTGTGCTTAAATCTTATCTGTGCTTACAGACCACTAATGCCGCGTACACACGATCGGAATTCCAGCCAGAAAAAGACCGATGAGAGCTTTTCGGAAAATGCGACCGTGTTTATGCTCCATCGGAATTTAGCTGTCCGAATTTCCGCCAGCCAAAAATTGATAGCATGTTCTCAATTTTCCAGACGGAAAAACTTTCTATCGGTAATTCTGATCGTGTGTATGCAATTCCGACACGCCAAAAATCATGCATGCTCAGATTCAACTACGAGACAGAAGCTATTGGCTACTGGCTATTGAACTTCCTTTTTCTATTCCCGTCTTACGTGTTGTAAATGATCGGAATTTGATGTGACCGTGTGCAGGCAAGACAGCTTGAGCCGAATTCCGTCGGGTAAGCCATCAGAGCTTTTTCCAACGAGAATTCCGATCGTGTGTACGCGGCATAAGAATTGCATAAGAAATGTTTTACTAGTGTCTTCTAGACATGTGCAGAGTAAAATATTTCGTTTCGGAATTTCGTTTTCGTCTGAAAACTTAATTTATTTAGTTACTCCCGAAATTCGTTTTTATTTATTTCGTTTTTCGTTCAAAAATTGCATTCGTCCGAAAATCCACATGAATTACGGTCGAATCTGTCTTGGAAGGCTTATGGTGTCTGTCGAATGTATAAAGAAGATTCGACGGAGCTAACTATATAGCATACTTTAGAACCCTATTAAAGTCTATGGGACTCCAACGTTCAAAATCTAAAGTGCTAATTTTAAAGGCTAATTTGCAAGTTACTGTCCTAAAAAGTGTTTGGGGACCCGGGTCCTGCCCCAGGGGACATGTATCAATGCAAAAAAAAGTTTTAAAAACGGCCGATTTTTCGGGAGCAGTGATTTTAATAATGATTAAAGTGAAACAATAAAAGTGTAATATTCCTTTAAATTTCGTAGGGGGGGGGGTTGTCTATAGTATGCCTGTGAAGGGGCGCATGTTTCCCGTGCTTAGAATTGTCCCTGCACAAAGTGTCATTTATGCAGGAAAAAAAGTCCTTTAAAATCACTCGCAGCTATAATGAATTGTCGGCTCCCGTAATACAGAGAACACTCATTGAAAGTCATTGATAAAAAAATAAATAAATAAATAAATAAAAAAAAAAGCGTGGGGGTCCCCCAAATTCAATTACCAGGCCCTTCAGGTCTGGTATGGATATTAAGGAGAACCCTGCCTCAAATTTAAGAAAAAATTTGACGTGGGGTTCCCCCTAAATATCCATAACCAGACCCTTCAGGTCTGGTATGGATATTAAGGGGAACCCCGCGTCAAATTAAAAAAAAAATTGACGTGGGGTTCCCCCTAAAAATCCATACCAGACCCTTTATCCGAGCACGCAACCTGGCAGGCCGCAGGAAAAGAGGGGGGGACGAGAGAGCGGCCCCCCCTCCCTCCTGAACCGTACCAGGCCACATGCCCTCAACATTGGGAGGATGCTTTGGGGGTCCGGGACCCCTCAAAGCACCTTGTCCCCATGTTGATGAGGACAAGGGCCTCATCCCCACAACCCTGGCCGGTGGTTGTGGAGGTCTGCGGGCGGGGGGCTTATCAGAATCTGGAAGCCCCCTTTAACAAGGGGACCCCCAGATCCCGGCCCCCCCCCCTGTTTGAAATGGTAAGGGGGTACAAAAGTACCCCTACCATTTCACAAAGAAAGTGTAAAAAATGTTTAAATAAAACAAACACACTTTTTAAAAATTCCTTTATTAAAAATAAAAAAAAGATTCCAGCGGCGGTAATCCACTCTTGCTATCCAGCGACGGACGGTCAGCTCTCCATCGATGTCTAATGTCATCCAGCGCAGCGCAGCATCCTTCTTCTGTCTCCTCCACGGAGACACTGCAGGCATTCCGGCGCTGACGTTTCTTATATACGGAGGGCGGGGCGACCCGTCACCTGACCCCGCCCCCCTCTGACGCAAGGGGAAACCCGGGGTTCCCCGTGACGTATGGGTGACCCCGCCCCCCTCTGATGTAACGGAAACCTGCCTGTGTTACATCAGAGGGGTGCGGGTCACCCCTACGTCACAGGGAACCCCGGGTTTCCCCTTGCGTCAGAGGGGGGCGGGGTCAGATGACGGGTGGCCCCGCCCACCCTATATAAGAAACGTCAAGCCGCCGGAATGTCTGTAGTGTCTCCTCCACGGAGACAGAAGAAGGATGCTGCGCTGCGCTGGATGACATTAGACATCGATGGAGAGCTGACCGTCCGTCGCTGGATAGCAAGAGTGGATTACCGCCGCTGGAATCTTTTTTTTTATTTTTAATAAAGGAATTTTTCAAAAGTGTGTTTGTTTTATTTAACCATTTTTTACACTTTCTTTGTGAAATGGTAGGGGTACTTTTGTACCCCCTTACCATTTCAAACAGGGGGGGGGGCCGGGATCTGGGGGTCCCCTTGTTAAAGGGGGCTTCCAGATTCTGATAAGCCCCCTGCCCGCAGACCTCCACAACCACCGGCCAGGGTTGTGGGGATGAGGCCCTTGTCCTCATCAACATGGGGACAAGGTGCTTTGAGGGGTCACGGACCCCCAAAGCATCCTCCCAATGTTGAGGGCATGTGGCCTGGTACGGTTCAGGAGGGAGGGGGGGCCGCTCTCTCATCCCCCCCTCTTTTCCTGCGGCCTGCCAGGTTGCGTGCTCGGATAAAGGGTCTGGTATGGATTTTTAGGGGGAACCCCATGTCAATTTTTTTTTAAATTTGATGCGGGGTTCCCCTTAATATCCATACCAGACCTGAAGGGTCTGGTTATGGATATTTAGGGGGAACCCCACGTCAAATTTTTTCTTAAATTTTAGGCAGGGTTCCCCTTAATATCCATACCAGACCTGAAGGGCCTGGAAATTGAATTTGGGGGACCCCCACGCTTTTTTTTTTATTTATTTTTTTATCAATGACTTTCAATGAGTGTTCTCTGTATTACGGGAGCCGACAATTCATAATAGCTGCGAGTGATTTTAAAGGACTTTTTTTCCTGCATAAATGACACTTTGTGCAGGGACAATTCTAAGCACGGGAAACATGCGCCCCTTCACAGGCATACTATAGACAACCCCCCCCTACGAAATTTAAAGGAATATTACACTTTTATTGTTTCACTTTAATCATTATTAAAATCACTGCTCCCGAAAAAACGGCCGTTTTTAAAACTTTTTTTTGCATTGATACATGTCCCCTGGGGCAGGACCCGGGTCCCCAAACACTTTTTAGGACAGTAACTTGCAGAATCTTTTCTCTCTGTCAAATCTTTTTTCTCTGTCGAATATTTTCTCTATATAATCTTGGACTAATAGAGGTAAGGTTAGGCACATTCGACCACAGGTTCTATAGACACAGATTGTTGTCAGAGTCATGTCGAATCTCCTATTCTATATCGAACTGTTGTAACAATGAAAACGAAAATAAAGCATTTATTTATGTCGGATCTTTCGTTTTTCGGATTTTGTGCTTTCGTTATCGTTTGTCAAAACGAAAACGAAAATAGCTGAAATTCGGACGAAAATGCATTCGGACGAAAACGAATGCACATGTCTAGTGTCTTCCCATCCAGGGCACTTTTGCACTTTATCCTCATTTATTTTATCTTGTGATTACTTTCTATCTATGTTTCCATATCACAAGTATTGGTTTCTCATTTAGAGCACTTTTGCACTTTTTTTTAAACTTTGGCACATTATCCTTGTACAGCGTAGCACTATCTTTATTTTATCACTGCTGTACTATACATGTGTGGAGGTTTGCAGCAAAATGCAGCCCATTTGACATGATGTGAATAAGCCCTTCTTTAGTATTACAGCCGTGGACGGTGCTGTGGACGGTGCTGTGGACGGTGCTGTGGACGGTGCTGTGGACGGTGCTCATGGGATATCCCTTCACTATAATGGAAGGACTGCTCACTGCTACTGCTGGAAGAATGAGGATACGCAACTTAAGTGCGAAAACAGGAAAATGTGTGGAAATAACGCAGCTTTGTGATTTTTATTAAAAAAAAAAAATAAAAATCTATATCTTTATGGCTCTTGTCAGTGGATTCATTTGTCCTATTACGAAACTAAAACTATTTAAAGTAATACTAAAGTCTAAATTTTTTTTTTCATTTAAAAATAACAAATATGTTATACTTACCTGCTCTGTGGAATTGTTTTGCACACAGCAGCCCCCATCCTCCTCTTCTCTGGTCCCCCACAGGCTCTCCTGGCCCCTCCTTCCTGCTGAGAGCCCCCACAGCAAGCAGCTTTCTATGGGGGCACCCGAGCTGCTGTTCTGTGTGTCCATTCAGACACGAAGCCGCTTTTCAGCCCCACACCATTTCCACATTGGCTTACTGACCTTGATGGACAGCAGTGGGAGCTAATGGCGCCACGCTGCTGTCTCAGCCAATGAAGAGCCGAGACTCTCATGCAACATCGCTGGATCGAGATGGGCTCAGGTTAGTATTAGGAGGGCTGCTGCACACAGAAGGATTTTTATCTCAATGCATAAAAATAAAAAACCTTCTGACTTTACAACCACTTTAAGCCTGATTTGCTTATATGCAATGATCAACAGTGATAGATTCCTCTATCTGCACTGCTAGCAAGGCAAGTTTTATAGAACACGTACAGTGATTGTAAACCTCAGATATGAATTATGAATAAAGCATATCCGTCTATAGTGTGTACTTGTCTCAGTTAATCAACATAATCAATCAACATTATTTTTAATCCTCATGCTGCTAGTCTTAGTAAATAGATAGAAAAGTATACCATATTTACTTGTTTTAAACTTTTTTTTTTTTTAACCATTTCTTCAGTTACTTCCTGGTTTCTTGCCTAGACAAATGATGTCAGCGTCTTCAGGAGGGGAGGGGAGGAGAGTTTTTCTCAACTAAGCATACACACCTGCATTAGGGTTGCCACCTTTTCTTCGAGCCAAACCCGAACATTTTAGTGGCGCTCAGAGTGCGGGGTTCAGGAGTACGTTATGTACAGAGTGCGGGGTTCAGGAGTACGTTATGTACAGAGTGCGGGGTTCAGGAGTACGTTATGTACAGAGTGCGGGGTTCAGGAGTACGTTATGTACAGAGTGCGGGGTTCAGGAGTACGTTATGTACAGAGTGCGGGGTTCAGGAGTTTGTTATGTACAGAGTGCGGGGTTCATGAGTGCGTTAAGTACATTGACATGCTATATCTTACTATGTACTATCATCATAGGTGTGTGCAGCCTCTTGCATTAGGGTGTCCACCCCAAAGTAGGGGAATGGGCACTGCACTTAGTGATTAGGATGTGTCCTGGCACACCCCCTGCACACGCCTAGGTGTATCATTTAGTACAGGTGGATATAACACAAGACTATGACATTGTTTTACACATTTAACAAATTGTGGCCTTATATATTTCAACAGCTTATTCAGCAGTTTGTTTGATTAACTTAAAGTGGAGGGCTACCCTAAAAAAATGCATTAATATTCTTTAAAAAAAAAGTATCTTACCAGAAACCCATTGCTAGGCAGTCTTCCTAATCTGCCTTTTCCTACTCCGTGGTGATCTTCGGTCTTCTCTCCTCCTCGTGTTGTCTCCTGGGTAATGGGGCACACTGTGCTCTGGGAACTATGTGTTTCCTAACACAGCGTATCCCATTCACAAAGCGATGCGCGACTCGCGCATGCGCAGTAGGAAACGGGCAGTGAAGCTGGATGGCGGCACCGGGACCCAAGAGCCTTGGGTGGCCGACATCGTGGGTGCCCTGGAAAGGTAAAAGTCAGCAGCTACTTTTTTTTTTTTTTTTTTTTTTTTTTTTTTAAATGTCCCTGCTGGAACACCCCTTTAAACAGAATATGTAAATTGTAACTGGCATATGTAAATTAAAAATTTTGTAACTGACCCAGCAGCCTCTGAAAAATTGCCTTTTGTAATATGTTGAGGGTTTTTTTCTTTTTTTTTTTTTTCTTTTAAACAACTTTCAGGCAAGCTTGCAGCCCCCCGGCTCTGAGTACATGCTGCTGCTGGGAAATAGATTGCTTGTTCAGCATAATGCAAAGCAGGTCCAGTTTTCATTCTGCCCTCTAGTGGTGGCAGGGAATGCTTATTAAAGCAATCATATATACTGTATACACATTGGGCCATGTCCTACTACTGAAAAGTGTATTTATATTTGTAAAGGTGGCTCCTTTTTTTTTTTTTCCTTTACTTTCTCTAGTCTGCAATAAAGTGTACAAATCTGTACTATTGAAGTGCAGCTGTGCTTAAAAGGATAGCTTTAACATAATTGCGTCCCCCCTACCTCAAATGATTCACACTGCCCTGGTCTACCCCATAGCCAATCAAATTTGCAGCACCGGAAAGTTGCATCAGTTACTCTGGTAAATGATGGTTACACAAATTACTTTGTATGTACACTACGGCAAGGGTTGGCAAACCTGGAAAGGTATAGATCTACCTGAACAACCTGGAGAAGATCCAAGGTCACAAGGGTGTAGCTTGAGTTGACATATAAGCACCGAATCTGCCCAAAAAAAGGTAAAAAATAAAAATAAAAAATCTGGTCCCGATGGCTGGGCTTTACTTTGTCTACACATTCTACCCTGTCATTGGGAGATGACCTGGGAAGCTAGAAGAATGAGCTGGCAATGGTTGCATGCAATGCAGAGTTCAGAGGCCAGTGGGTAGTATTAAGTGTTCAGAGATCAGTAGAGGCATTTTAACCAAGTTCAGTGGTCATTAGTAGTATGTAACGAAAAGTTTAGCGCCAATAAGTATGTAACATGTTAGCAGCATGTCCTCCCCTCTGTCATATGCTGAACTCAGAGCTGTCTGTATTTAAATTGGGAAGAACAGGGGCCCCACACAATCCCCATCACCTGCCCCATAAGCCATTTTCATCAATGAGTAGAGCCACCAGCAAATGAGATTCTGGGCTTAGACCTGCCAGCCAATGTGATCCCTGGGCTGAGAGCCACCAATCAGTGAGGTGCACCAGAGGAACAGGGCATCAGTGGCTAGGGTGCAGTGACAACACATTGCTAGAATGTTATCCAGGGAATTGGCAGTCAAGAGGGAGGAAGTATTCGATTCCGTAATCAACATGACATCACATGGCTACCATGGATTAGTTGCTGATCACCACGCTAAAACTTCCAGTCAATTGATTTGAAGAAATATCCAAACATTTCTAGAAATTGTTTGTGTCCCAGGCTCTAATTTTTAAATTGTCATAGCAGAAATAAATGCATGTACATTGCCAGCGATCAATACAGACTTGTGATTCTCGAATATTATTGCCTAAGAATTGCTCAGGATTTACTTTTTTTTTTTTTTTTTTTTTTTGAAGGCTGTCGGTAAAAAAATGAAGGATATTCATCGTTTTAATAGCGAGGTTTTATGAAGGGCTTTTTTTGCAAGAGCCTCTCATCATCTGGAAATGATCTTTACTTCTTTTGTGTGTTTTTAGAGACCTTTCACACTGCGCTGCCTAGGGCATCAGTGGTAAAGCGGTGCTGTTTTTAGCGCAGTTTTAGCAGTGCTATTCAGTAGCGGGGCGGTCTTAATCCCCGCTAGCAGCCAAAAAGGGTTAAATCGACCCGAAAAACGCTGCTGGTATTGCAGCGCTGCCCCATTGATTTCAATGGGGAGCAGCGGTGAGTTCACCACTCAAAGAAGCTGCTGGCAGAACTTTTTCTGATGTTCTGGGTACATGCTGCAGGAGGATGCCCAGTGTTTTGAAGGCTCTGATGATGATACTCAGCTAGAGGAAGGCAGTATCGTGAGCGCAGAGAGAGGGGATGCTCAAGAAGGACAGCAATCTGGCAGTCATGTTCCACAAGCTGCTGTATACTGCCAGGTTTGCTCCAGTGATGAAGAGGGAGGGGATGATGAGGTCACTGACTCCACGTGGGTGCCTGAGAGGAGGAGGAGGAGGCACATCTCCAACAAGGCAGGATGCCCTCGGGGGGCCAGCTTAGGGGCAGCACACCGACTGAATCACACTGCAGAGCTCCGCCTGTGCAGGGCGCTGCCTCTGCACGTTATTCCAAAAGTTCTTTGGTGTGGGCCTTTTTTGAGACGAGTGCATCAGATCGCACCACTGCTATTTGCAGCATATGTCTCAAGCGTATCTCGCGTGGCCAAAACATCAGCCGCCTGGGCACCACATGCTTGACCAGACATATGTTGACCTGCCATACATCTCATTGGCAAGCGTACCTTAAAGACCCACATCAAAGAACAAAGCAGACCTCTCCTTGCTCCTCATCAGCTGGGATCTCCAACCCCACTAGATCTTCAGTCCTCTCTGAAACCTGCACTGAGAGGAATGAAGATGTAGAATTAGGTGTGTCACAGCCAAGTGCTTGCGGGCACTCTGCTGGCAGTACACCCACGTCTGATTGTAGCAGGTAAATTTCCCTGCCCCAGCTGCTGGACCGTAGAAAGAAGTTCACTCCCAGCCATCCACATGCCCAGCGGTTGAATGCTAGCTTTCCTAAATTGCTAGCACTTCAACTGCTGCCTTTTCAGTTTATAGACTCGGCCCCCTTCCGTGAGTTTGTGCAATGTGCGGTTCATCAGTGGCAGGTCCCCAAACGCCACTTTTTCTCATGGAAGGCGATTCCGGCTCTCTACCGGCATGTGGAAGGCAATGTCCTTGCCTCGCCGGACATGGCGGTCAGCGGTAAGGTGCATATTACCGCTGACTCATGGTCCAGCAGGCATGGACAGGGACGTTACCTGTCTTTCACGGCCCATTGGGTCACTCTTCTGGCAGCTGTGAAGCATGCAGGACAAGGTGCAGTAGTGTTGGAGGTTGTTCCACCACCACGCCTCCAAAATTCTACTACTGGTTGTGACACACCTCTCTCCTCCACCCCCTCCTCTTCTTCTTCCTCCATGGCCTCTTTCAGTGCTCTGTCCTCTGAACCAGCGGTGCTCCATAGGCGTTCAAGGGGCTACGCAAGTACGCAGGCAAAAAGATGTCATGCCGTGCTTGCGCTGGTTTGTTTGGGGGACAGGAGCCACACTGGGGCAGATATTTTGTCAGCTCTGCAGGGGCAGGCCGAGAGGTGGTTGACGCCACGCCAGCTTAAGCCAGGAATGGTGGTTTGAGACAATGGCACCAACCTCCTCTCCGCCCTCCAACAGGGACAACTGACCCATGTGCCCTGTGTGACTCATATCCTTAACCTGGTGGTGCAGCGGTTCTTGGGCAGGTACCTGGGCTTACAGGATGTCCTGAAGCAGGCCAGGAAAGTTTGTGTGCATTTCCGCCGATCATTTAATGCCAGTGCTCGGCTGGCTGAGCTCCAAAAGGAGTTGAACCTGCCCAAGAACCACCTTATATGTGACATGCCCACCATGGGGAACTCAACGTTGGCCATGCTGCAGCGGCTGCAGACTCAGCAGAGGGCCATCAATGAGTACCTGTGCGACTACGGCACCAGGACAGGGTCAGGGGAGCTCGGTTTTTTCTCACCACGCCAGTCGGGCATGATCAGGGATGCATGCACTGTCCTGTCCCCGTTTGAGGAGGCCACAAGGATGGTGAGCAGTGGCAGTGCATGCATCGGTGACACTGTACCTCTTGTCCACCTGTTGGAGCATACACTGCATGGAATAATGGACGGGGCACTTGAGGCAGAACAGAGGCAGGAAGAGGAGGACTTCTCTTAAACTGAAAAGGCAGCAGTTGAAGTGCTAGCAATTTAGGAAAGCTAGCATTCAACCGCTGGGCATGTGGATGGCTGGGAGTGAACTTCTTTCTACGGTCCAGCAGCTGGGGCAGGGAAATTTACCTGCTACAATCAGACGTGGGTGTACTGCCAGCAGAGTGCCCGCAAGCACTTGGCTGTGACACACCTAATTCTACATCTTCATTCCTCTCAGTGCAGGTTTCAGAGAGGACTGAAGATCTAGTGGGGTTGGAGATCCCAGCTGATGAGGAGCAAGGAGAGGTCTGCTTTGTTCTTTGATGTGGGTCTTTAAGGTACGCTTGCCAATGAGATGTATGGCAGGTCAACATATGTCTGGTCAAGCATGTGGTGCCCAGGCGGCTGATGTTTTGGCCACGCGAGATACGCTTGAGACATATGCTGCAAATAGCAGCGGTGCGATCTGATGCACTCATCTCAAAAAAGGCCCACACCAAAGAACTTTTGGAATAACGTGCAGAGGCAGCGCCCTGCACAGGCGGAGCTCTGCAGTGTGATTCAGTCGGTGTGCTGCCCCTAAGCTGGCCCCCCCGAGGGCATCCTGCCTTGTTGGAGATGTGCCTCCTCCTCCTCCTCTCAGGCACCCACGTGGAGTCAGTGACCTCATCATCCCCTCCCTCTTCATCACTGGAGCAAACCTGGCAGTATACAGCAGCTTGTGGAACATGACTGCCAGATTGCTGTCCTTCTTGTTTATAGTTTATAGTCCCCCCCCCCTTTTTTTTTTTTTTTTTTTTTTTTCCTCCTAGCCCTCATCTTGGGTGTTAAAGAAATATTTACCCTATCTTTTCCCAAGGACCTTCAGACCATAAATATTGGTCTTTGTCTGTTTTTTTTTTTTTTTGTCCAACTTCACTTTGCTGTAACTGGGCTGCCTTACTGATTAAAGCCCCCACCCTAGTGGTGACTCTGGTGGTGGTTTTGGTGGTAACCTTGAGTGAAGGATGTCCAGACGCCGTGGAGAGGAACAGGTGCTAGTGGAGAGCGAAGGGGCACAACACCCTCGCTCCTCAAAAGAAAAGAACTCACAAGTAGCACAAGCAGCTGCCGCAAAATTAGAGCGATATACTCGCACACTAGGCCAGTCCCCAACAAAGGGAGAGCATGCGACATCAATGGGTCAACCTGTACAAGCAAAGCTGCAACAGGGGGGCGCAGTGGATAGAAAGAGCCAAGGTCAACCCTCAGCATTAAATAGTACTGGTGTATCAGGCTCAAAGAGTGCAAATAAACGTCAAGGGGTAACCCATGATGACATGGAAATCACTGCTAAGAGTACTTCTCCTGTCGAGGAGGACCCAACCTTGAGAGAGGTTCTTCAAGCTGTTAACGTATGCAAAACATCATTGGGAGAGCTATGTGGTCAGTTTAAGAGTATGAAGGAGGAGTTGTCAATGTTCAGACAGGACATCCAAAAAGCAGCAGAAAGAACTGCACAGCTAGAAATAAGGATAAGCCAAATGGAAGATGACCTGTACCCAGTGCAGCAAGAAGTTAATAGCATGAGGAAACAACTAGTTACCCAATTTTCCAGAATGGATGAAATAGAAAATAGACTCCGCAGAGATAACATAAGGATGTTGGGACTGCCTGAGGGGTGTGAAGGCTCTGATCCGATAAGATTCTTAGAATCATGGTTTATAGAAAAGTTTGGGAGAGAAAAATTCTCAGCTTTTTTTGCAATAGAAAGGGCTCACCGAGTCCCTTTTAAGCCCACACTTACGGGTGGTCGTCCCAGACCAATGATCCTGAAATTTTTTAATTATAATGACAAAGTGGCATTGATGCGTGGGGCAAGGGACTTGGGTAATGTTATGCATAACGGTGTGAAGATATCCTTTTTTCCAGATTACTCCCCAGAATTACAGAGGCGTAGGGCTGAATTTCTAGAGGTCAAACGTACCCTACGGTCCCATGGGATTACGTACGCTCTATTATACCCAGCGCGGCTGCGGATAGCGGCGCTGGGGGGAATACAGTTGTTTGACTCCCCGGGTGATGTAGCCCTATGGCTGGAGGCCAATAAAGAGTCATTGTAGACATACAAGGGGGGTGGGTGAGGGGGGGATTGGGGTGTTTTTTCTTTTTTTTAATGTTTCACTTTTTGTCATTGTGCATTTTTTCTGGAGCACGGGGAGAGAGTTGAGAGTGGTTTAAATGAAGTATGAAAGATTGATAGAAGGGGAGATAGGGTCAAAGGTTGTGATAATACTTGCCACTTGTTTATTACCACTTTTGGTTTCTGAATCCTCCCTGGTGGAGGAAGAAGGATATAAGAGTGGGGAAGGGAAGGAGGGTAGGGAGGAGAGTGAGAAGGCCATGAGTACCCCCTTGGGGGATTGCCTAAACAGGTGGAGGGTTGGGGGGGTGGGATGGGAGGGGGTGGTTAGGAATGGGCGGGAGGGGAGAGAGGGAGGATTGGATCAAGTAATTTCTGAGCTAGGGGTATATAAGAAGTTGAGGGTTGAACACTACAGCGCGGTTGCACAAATAATAGCTGATTTAGAAGTTAACACTATAAAGATGATACACTCGTGGGGAATTTGTAATTTAGGAGACTGGGCTCGGAGCACGTATAGTGAATTTCCACTTTTTTGTTTATTTTATTTAATTTTTTTTCTTTTTTTTTGTATTTTGAATAATGCAGGACAAAATACTTAACGTGGCCTCCTGGAATATAAGAGGCCTGGGGAGCCCGATTAAACGTGCGACGGTTTTCTCGATGCTGGAGAGGTACGGGATCGGTTTGGCCTGTCTGCAGGAGACACATTTAACAAAATTAACTGCACCTCAACTTAAAAATAGAAGATTTCAAAATCAGTATCACTCCACTTATACATCATACTCGAGAGGAGTGAGTGTGATGGTAGGAACAGGGGTGAGGTTCTCCTGCAGACAGGCCAGTATTGATGAACTCGGCCGTTATGTTTTTTTATACTGTAGTTTGGAGGATAAACCCTATGTCTTAGCAGGTGTCTATGTACCGCCCCCATTTAAGATGGAGGTGGTGTACAAATTTATGGACTTCCTGGTGAATAAGGAGGAGGTTCCAGTTATAATGATGGGGGACTTTAATGAAGTGCTTGACAGAGGGATTGATAGATTCCCCATTAAACATCATCTGGGACAGTCAGGGTCAACAAGGCTGAGTGACTTCCTGAGGGAAGTGGGATTGTTAGATATGTGGAGAGTGAGGAATGTGAACATTAAGCAATATTCTTGTTTTTCAAGTTCGCACTCGACACTCTCCAGAATAGATATGGCCCTGGGTAATGAGGAAGCGCTGCAAGATGTAAGGGATATAGAGTATCTGCCTAGAGGGATATCGGACCATTCATTACTGAAAATAGCACTGAGTATAGGGGAAAAAAAAAGAACAACGGTGGGGGGCTGGAGAATTAGCCCATACTGGCTGGAATTATTGACGGAAGTAGAAGAAATCCCAATAAGAATAAAAGAGTTCTTAGTATTTAATACAGATACGGCCTCAGCTAATATAACATGGGATACATTAAAAGCATATATCAGAGGCATCCAGATCCATCAGGTAGCTAAAATTAAACAGAAAAATAGGAGTTGGGAGGAAGGGTTTAGGAAGGAAGTGATAGAGGCAGAGGAAAATTATGTTAAAGATCCCACTTATGAAAAGAAAGGGATATGGCTGAATAAACAGCAGGGGTATAGATCATTAATTATTAAAAGGGAAGAAAATAAGCGGCTATTTCAGAAGCAACGTTACTTTGGAGAAGGAGAGAATGTGGGTAGGATGTTGGCTCAGCTAGTAAGAACGAACTCCCCCCCATCCATAATCCCAGCGATTAAGTCCACGAATGGGAAAGTCCTCACAAATGGGAAGGAGATTGTAGAAACATTTAGAGCTTTTTATGAGGACCTATATAAAACCCGAGGTCAGAGAAATAAAGATGATATGGATGCTTTTTTGGAGAAAGTGAAACTCCCAAACCTCACACAAGAGGAGAGGGAGGAGCTGGAAGCCCCTTTAACTTTGAGTGAGATACAGCAGGCGGTGTTAGGCATGGCTAATCAAAAATCCCCAGGGCCAGATGGCCTTCCGGTGGAGCTATATAAAAAATATAGTGAAATCCTACTCCCAGAACTACTTAGGACCTTAATGGGGGCAAAGTTAGAGGGGAGACTACCCGCGTCCATGAGGGAGGCGACCATTATTGTTATACCTAAGGAAGGGAAAGATCACCAAGAGGTAGCCTCGTATAGGCCGATATCACTTTTGTGTTCGGATGCAAAAATTTTAGCTAAGGCTCTGGCAAATAGGTTAAATAGGGTAATTAAGAGGCTTATACATATAGACCAGACAGGCTTCATTGCAGGGCGATCAACCAGTATGAACATAAGAAGGGCTTTCTTAAATATTCAGGCTCCTCCGGTGGGGATGGGATCAAGAGCCATTCTATCCTTGGATATGACAAAGGCTTTTGACAGTTTAGAATGGGAATATTTGTGGCGTGTCCTGGAGGGATGTGGGTTTGGTCCCACATTCATCGGATGGATTAAAATGATGTACAGTACCCCCACTGCGAGAGTAAGAATAAATAAAGAACAATCTGAATGCATAGAAATGAGTAGAGGGACAAGGCAGGGGTGTCCACTCTCCCCAATGCTCTTTGCCGTGGCAATGGAGCCACTGGCGATTGCCATTAGATCAGAACCGGGGATACTAGGGTTTCAAATGGAGGAGGGCAGGGAAGAAAGGATCGCACTATATGCGGACGATGTCCTCCTATTTTTAGGGGATACTGACCAATCTCTGGTAAGGGCAATTAAGTTAGTGGAAAATTTCGGAGGTTTCTCGGGCCTAATAATAAATTGGGGAAAGTCAGAACTGCTTCAATTAGATAATCCAGGCGTGGGAATTGCAATGGGGATACCGCGGTTGGAGGTGGTAGAGGTAATGAAATACCTCGGTATATATTTAACAGCAGATTTAGAGCAGTATGCTGATAAAAACTTGGTCCCGTTAATGGGTAAATTTAAGCGAAGCTGTGATGCCTGGAGTCGACTCCCACTGTCAGTAGCGGGTAGATGTAGCTTGATAAAGATGATATGGCTGCCACAATTGATATATGTCCTGCATAACGCTCCAGTGTGGATAGGGAAGAAGTGGTTTAAAAAACTTGAGACCCTCTTCCGGAAGTTAATTTGGAAGGGCGGACAGGCGAGGATTCGACTCCAGGCATTACAGCAGTCAACAGATAGGGGGGGTCTAGCGGTACCCAATCCCAGGAATTATTATTTAGCAGCTCAGCTGCAACATTTGGTGGGTTGTGATCAGGAGGGGGAGGTTAACCCAAATGGCAGAGTAATGCTGATAAGAGCCCCACATAAAACCATGGTGGAGGTACTGGAGGCAAGCTCTTTTCATCGTAAGGATTCCATAACAAATATGGTAAGCAAAGTATGGAGAACGGTAAAAAAGATGCTGGGGGGTAATGGATGGACAGAATATACCCCATTATGGGACAATATGAATCTGCAAGAAGTACGGTCAATTGGGAAAATCAGCACCTGGGAAAAGAAGGGTATAATCAGGCTAAGTCAAATTTATGATGGTTGTACTGTAAAAACATTTATAGACTTAAAAAGAGAATTCGATGTACCGCAAAAAACATTTTATCGATACTTGCAGATCCGGCACGCATTGACAGCGCAGTTTGGCCCACAGATACCGGAATGGGATAAGATATCCCTTCCCCAGGAGATAATGAAAATAAATAAACCCCAGGGAGCTATATCTGCCCTTTATGAATTAATATGTAAGACTACTGAAATAGAACCAGGCTTAGTTAAACAAAAGAAGAAGTGGGAGGAGGATATAGGTGAAATTACAGAGGAACAGTGGAAGAGAATAGTGGAACTAGGACCATGGGTATCGGTCTCCCCGTCACAGAAAGTATCACACTTAATGTTATTATATAGGGCCTATTTCACTCCTAAGAGGCTGCTACTATTTGGAAGAAGGACGGACGCCGACTGCCCTAGATGCCGAGGTCATGGGGATCTTATACACATGATGTGGAGGTGCCCAAAGCTTTTTCGATATTGGGAAGGAATAGTAGAAATTATAAATAAAACTTTTGGGACCAAGCTGGACCGAGACCCCAAGACTTGTATCTTGGGATATAGGAAAATAGCGGGGGAACCAAAAAATACCACGCTGGCAGTTATACGGTGTTTATTTCAAGCGCGGAAACTGATCGCGCAGAAATGGCAGTCTGATAGAGCGCCTCTTCTGAGTGAATGGACTCAAGTTATTAATGATTTAATTTGGAAAGAGAAAACTGTATATATACGCAGGGGAAACCTTAGAAGGTTTGAGAAAATATGGAGACCATGGTTGAATGAAATAGGGTACCCACCTGATTAATTAAAAAATGGATAGAGAATAGGGTAATATAAAATCTATAGAGGGTAAAATCTAGGAGTTGGTGTTCAACCTTGAGGAAGGGAGGGTAGGGTTGGGGGGGGGGGGAGGGAAGGGAGGAGGGAGTGATAAAGTGCTGGGTGAATGAAAACAGAAAACACTAAAACACCCCAACAAAAGAAATATCTTTGATACTGTTCTGTATATAATTTGTTTTTTATTCTATGTAATTTATATTTGTATTCTCCCGCATGAAGTAAAATAAATAAAAAGAATCAATAAATATAAATAAATAAATAAATAAATAAATAAAAAGGGAGAGAGGAAAATGCAGATGATGGTTCAGCAGCCTAGATACCATCACACAAGTGGTGATAATAAACTGGTTATTAATATTGGGCACCCGGGCCATGGCCGCCACTGCAACCAGTATAACCTTTTGGCTGATCTCTGATGCAAAAAAAAAAAAAAAAAAAATTTCCCTGCCCCAGCTGCTGGACCGTAGAAAGAAGTTCACTCCCAGCCATCCACATGCCCAGCGGTTGAATGCTAGCTTTCCTAAATTGCTAGCACTTCAACTGCTGCCTTTTCAGTTTATAGACTCGGCCCCCTTCCGTGAGTTTGTGCAATGTGCGGTTCATCAGTGGCGATTGCCGGTAGAGAGCCGGAATCGCCTTCCATGAGAAAAAGTGGCGTTTGGGGACCTGCCACTGATGAACCGCACATTGCACAAACTCACGGAAGGGGGCCGAGTCTATAAACTGAAAAGGCAGCAGTTGAAGTGCTAGCAATTTAGGAAAGCTAGCATTCAACCGCTGGGCATGTGGATGGCTGGGAGTAAACTTCTTTCTACGGTCCAGCAGCTGGGGCAGGGAAATTTACCTGCTACAATCAGACGTGGGTGTACTGCCAGCAGAGTGCCCGCAAGCACTTGGCTGTGACACACCTAATTCTACATCTTCATTCCTCTCAGTGCAGGTTTCAGAGAGGACTGAAGATCTAGTGGGGTTGGAGATCCCAGCTGATGAGGAGCAAGGAGTGGTCTGCTTTGTTCTTTGATGTGGGTCTTTAAGGTACGCTTGCCAATGAGATGTATGGCAGGTCAACATATGTCTGGTCAAGCATGTGGTGCCCAGGCGGCTGATGTTTTGGCCACGCGAGATACGCTTGAGACATATGCTGCAAATAGCAGCGGTGCGATCTGATGCACTCATCTCAAAAAAGGCCCACACCAAAGAACTTTTGGAATAACGTGCAGAGGCAGTGCCCTGCACAGGCGGAGCTCTGCAGTGTGATTCAGTCGGTGTGCTGCCCCTAAGCTGGCCCCCCGAGGGCATCCTGCCTTGTTGGAGATGTGCCTCCTCCTCCTCTCAGGCACCCACGTGGAGTCAGTGACCTCATCATCCCCTCCCCCTTCATCACTGGAGCAAACCTGGCAGTATACAGCAGCCTGTGGAACATGACTGCCAGATTGCTGTCCTTCTTGAGCATCCCCTCTCTCTGCGCTCACGATACTGCCTTCCTCTAGCTGAGTATCATCATCAGAGCCTTCAAAACACTGGGCATCCTCCTGCAGCATGTACCCAACACTGTATTCAAACAGAACAGTTCGGGGGACTCCTCAAGAGGACACGGTGGGTCTAGGGAAGGAGTGACTGATGATGACATTGAGACGAGGGAAGAGGATGCGTTGGCAGCTGCTTTGCTAGTACCCTGAGCCTGGGTGAGAGAGGATGAGGAGGATGAAGAGGGCTTGGTCTTCGGCATGATGCGGCTCAACACATCCAGCTGCTGAAAATAAGGACAAACGTGTCCCATGGCCACGTGCTGATGACGATGCACCGCGTTCACTGTTCTCTAGACACAGAGCCTGCTTGCCCTCTTTTATTGGCTTGTGCCTGTCTGCCTCTCCTTGTTGGCCTTTCCAGACATGGTAATGGCCTGCAGGGAGATGGGAAAACCAGCAATTGGGTAGTGTATATTGTGCTGGAGGCACACAACACCCACTAACTCCTGCAGATGCCTGTATGATAGAACACCAGCAATAAAGGGTAGATACAGGTGTATACTGTGCTGGAGGCACACAACACCCACTGTCCTGGTTATGCAATAGAGTTTGTCTGCTTACCTGTGTCCATGTGTTCATCTCTAGAGACCAGACGATTCTCACCTGACTGCTTTTGTAATCCCTCCTCTGGCATGGCTCCACCCTAGCTCCTATCAGAGAACTCTATATTAACCTGTGCACTGCAGGCCAACGCTGCTGATCAACCTTTGTGTGTTTGGCTTCCTGTTACCTGCCGTGTGCTCTTCTGTTACCAACTTTGGCATGTCCCTGACTATCCCTATTTGCCTGTGATCCTGACCTTTTGACGTGAACTCTGCTGTCCTTGTCTGCTTGTGGCCCGACCTTGGCTTTATCCCTCACTATCCCTATCCTCCTGTTGCCTACTGTGGGTGTGAGCTGGGGGACCCTGGGGGTCGCGACCTGGAGCCAGTTGCAGCCCAGGCCATCCTCACCACTAGAGGCTCTGGTGAACACCTGCTGGCTCTTAGACTCCACGCCCCAGGGAATCCTACTCTCTAACCCCGGTGGAATCCGTCGGTGTTCCGGCGGACATGCCTTCATTATCACCTTGACTCCCATCCGCAGCAGTCAGCCGTAGGGTTCACAACCTTGTGGTGCACTCCTGATCCCTATGGTGTGCATCTGTCACCTGGCCTCTAGGTGGCCTGACACCCACTAACTATTGCAGATGCCTGTATGAGAGAACACCAGCAATAAAGGGTAGATACAGGTGTATACTGTGCTGTGCTGGAGGCACACAACACCCACCAACTCCTGCAGATGCCTTTATTATAGAACACCAGAAATAAAGGGTAGATACAGGTGTATACTGTGCTGGAGGCACACAACACCCACTAACTCCTGCAGATGGCTGTATTAGAGAACACAGCAATAAAGGGTAGATACAGGTGTATATTTTGCTGGGCTGGAGGCACGCAACACCCACTAACTCCTGCAGATGGCTCTATTCGAGAACAGCAATAAAGGGTAGATACAGGTGTATACTGCACTGGAAGCACACAACACCCACTAACTCCTGCAGATGGCTCTTTTAGAGACCAGCAATAAAGGTAGATACAGGTGTATACTGCGCTGGAAGCACACAACACCCACTAACTCCTGCAGATGGCTCAATTAAAGAACAGCAATAAAGGGTAGATACAGGTGTATACCACGCTGGAAGCACACAACACCCACTAACTCCTGCAGATGGCTCAATTAGAGAACAGCAATAAAGGGTAGATACAGGTGTATACTGCGCTGAAGGCACACAACACCCACTAACTCCTGCAGACGCTGAAACACTACACAAGGCCGCCGCGCTGGCGGCCTTATATAGTGATGGGCGTGTACTAAACAGCCTGAGCCTTCTGCCTGGGGCCAATTATGGCTTTCCTCACTGCCGGCGCTGGGATTGGCCAAGCATGCGGGGTCACAGTGCATGCTTGGCCAATCATGATCTAGCAATGCACTGCGATGTCGCAATGCATTGTGGGCCTTGAGTGCCACACGAATTTGGCGTGAACGGCCCACAGAGTTCTGGCTTCGCCGAACGGGCGAACAACCGGTGTTCAACTCGAACATGCGTCCGAATCGAACACCAAGCTCATCCCTAACCACCAAGTGAGGACTATGTGGGGGAGACTGCAAGAGTGAGAGGACATGCTGAGACACTGCCAGCATATGGACCTTGCTGCCCTGCCTACTGGAGTTGTCAAAGGCAACCCAGAGTGAGCAAGCAATCGCTGAACCATAATGATGTGCTGTAATCTCTAGCAACCAATAAGTATGTGGTAATGATGCACACTAACCTATAGCAACCAATCAGTGTTTGGTAATAATGTGCAGTAACTTCTAGCAACCAATCAGTAAGCATGAATGATGTGCAGTTACCTCTAGCAACCAATTGGTGAGCAGTAATGTGCAGTAACCTGTATTAACGATTTGGTGAGCAATAATGATGTGCAGTAACTTCGAGCAACAGATCAGTTAGCAGTAATGATGTGCATTAACTTCTAGCAACTAAGTAGTGAGCCGTAATGTGTGCTCTAACCTCTATCAACCAGTTATTGAGCGGTAATGATTTGCTGTATCTTCTGCTAACCAATCTCAATTGCTGCCTGATCTGCTGTAGTAAACTGTCTAGCTTCTCTCAGAACAGGTGGAGAGCGAAATTGCATGGAGGATGCCCCAGGGTCCAATTAATATTAACAGCCCTGATAGCGTACAAAGACATTTTATACAATTGTGTAATTCCAACCTTGTGGCAATAGTTTACGGAAGGCCCCCTTTTGGTTTCGGCATTTTGGTGCCTCTGTGCACAAAGCCAGCTCGATTAAAGATATAATTTGAGGAGTTTGGAGTGGAGGAACTCCGGTGGCCTGCACAGAGCCTTGACCTTCACCCTACTGAACCCTTTTGGGATGAACTGTCTTGTCCAACACAAATGGCTGACCTCACAAATGCTGTTTTGGCTGAATGGGTAGAAATTCTCATACACTCCAAAAAACTTGTGGAAAGCCTTCCCAGATGAGTGAAGAATGTTGTAAGCTGTAAAAGTGGAAGGGGACTTTTTATTAATGTCCATGGTTTTAGAACGGGATGTCCAACAAGCTGACATGGTTTTGATGGTCAGGTGTCCACAAACTTTGGCCGTATATTGTATTTAGTTTAAAAGGCACCCATGAACCATTCTATTGATATCAATCAAGCTTTAAGAAGTTCCAGCTTCTCTACCTCCAAATCCCAGGCTGGTTTCTTTTTTTGTGTAAAAGGTATAACTAAAGGCAATTTTTTTTTTTTTTTTTTTAATTCTGGATTTTAGAGGGATTAGAACTCTGTCTGTGCCCCCCGTTAAGGAGAGTCATGCTCTCCGTTTTACTTTCACTGATAATGGTAAACAAGACAAAGAAAATCCCACATTTTGGGTTGTCCCCAGATAAGTAATTGAAGCGAACACTTCCACTGAGACAACTAGTTCTGGTGACCTGGGGGGTCCTCGAGGAATTATCTTAATTTGCATGGATTTTATCTCACTTCTTGTTTGGCTATAGGACAGGAAGTGAAGGCAAATCTTCCCAGTGGGGCACAGATAGTGTAAAGAAAAAAAAATGGACAGGGGTCATTATCCTCCCTTGCTCTATGCAAAATTAAAAATAAGTTTTGCCTACAGTTGTACTTTAAGGGCTTGAGAATGAAATCCCCATATGCCGTTTTCTACCGTTAGCGGGGAAAAGTGCAGGTGCTAATGGGGAAATTACACTGAAGGTGCAGTAAAATGTCAAATCTAGGGAAAGGGACCGGGGATGAAAATCTTGCATCAAGGAAGAGAAGCAGGCGTTTATGGGAAAAGAAGCAAGAGTAGATGAGGAACCTCTACTATTTTACGATGCCTGACAACATTAGATGAGTTTCCCTGAACCCTTCTATATCTAGAATTGTAGGCAGAGCAATACAAAACTCTTCTTGTAAGGGAAAAGTAGTTTAATTCTCAACTAAAAACAAAGCATATTTTATCATTCAGGATAGAATACAGCAAATACAATGTACACTTATATTTACAATTTTATATAGTTTTAGATGACATAATACAACCTAATTATAGACATCCTCTGTGTCATTACCATAATAGATTCTCATACAAAGGATATAAAAATAAACTTTGTTTTGACTGTACAGTAAGGGGAGAATGTGGCTTTCACCAAAACATTCGCTGGTGGGAAATCAATCACTGGCTTTTAAATGTCTATGGATGAT
Organism: Lithobates pipiens; assembly: GCF_037356315.1. NCBI lineage: Eukaryota > Metazoa > Chordata > Amphibia > Anura > Ranidae > Lithobates > Lithobates pipiens. Next base: position 214,158,715 of record NW_027507686.1, on the reverse strand, counting down.
TCTCTACCATAATGTTTGGGAAAAGTCATTTAGAAAAAGACCCCTAAATGTTAATCGCAGAGCAGAAAATTCTGATTCAGGCCAATGTGTGAGATTTCAACATAACAGCAAAGAATAAACTTACTGGATCATTTTGATAAAAAATTTGGCATGTATGCGATTTTTACCTTCATTCAAGTTAATGATTGGATGCTACCCATCTTTAGAAAAATAGAGATGTCATTCCTGAACTTCGTTGAACTGGTACTGAACTGGTACTAATAATATTTTGGTATAGTGTTAAACCGCGCTTAGCGTCTAAGAGATACAGTGCTGGCTGCTTTGTACTTGTCAGTAGAAGAGACAACTTGTGCAAAAAAAAAAAAAGTGTAAACAGTGCAGCGCTAAACAATAATCATATTATATATATATATATATATATATATATATATATATATATATATATACACACACACACACACACACACATATATATATATATAAACACATATATATATAAACACATACACACACACACACATGGTGGGTCAAGTGGTAGAAGTGGTAGTGATATAGACAGGACAGTACACAGACGGATTTCATTTTGGACACCCCAGATGATGTCAGACTAAACATGTCGGGTCTACTGTCCTGTCTAGGTCACTACCACTTGACCTTCCATGCTTTTGATGTTTTGCTGACATGTGAGTGAGTTACCTTTTTAAAATACATTTTTTATCTATGGTTTTACACTGCCGAGTCTTCTCATCAATACTCCATTAGCACATGAATCTAAGGAGAAAGGATAGAAGACTCCAGACTCTGAAAAGCCCTTCAAGTTCAAATACCATTACATTGGCATCGGTGGCTGTCTGTATTTTCTGAAGATTCCACTGAAGTCACCATATTTAGGTGTTGTGACGCCATTGCCTGCTTGACCCATTTGGTATATGCTAAATAGGGTCCAATTGTTCTGGTAAGCCTCCTTATAATTCCATTTGGTGGCAGAAGGTGTTCAGTGACCATTTCTTCACTTGGGTGATCCACTATGATTATTTGAACAACGAACACTTGGACTCGCCTTTTTCAAATATGAACTTTTCACGAGTGTATATATATATACATTTTTGTTCTTCAATGATTTATTTATTTGATTTATATTTAGCGCTGCACTGTTTACACCTACTAATAATATTTGTTGGGCTAGTGGCCTTGAGCGAAGATACTTTATTCAGACATCGAACAACGAGTTGGACTCTGAAAGTACAATTCTGTTTTAATTACTGGTCTAGTGATTAATGCAGAAATACTTATCTCAGATTGTATAAAGGAGGACTGTGCAGTAAATTCTTTATTTTCTCTCCAATTACTGCCTTGTTAGCTACTCCCCTGCCAGAAGCCCGATTTTGTGGGCTTTCCTGTAAGGACTCATTTACAAGTGCTTTGGCTTCAACACACATGGACGGCTAGTTTACACTTGCTTTAAAACAAGGCTTCGGCCAGGTTTTGTTAAAGCTCTCTGAACGCTGTCACTAAATAAAATGGTTAGCTTGCACCTGCTTTTGCTTTTCTTCAAAAATGATAACCCAGGTAGCTTAATTGGTGCTTCACAGCCCCTCCATAGAAGTCTACGGCAAAACTCGCTTGAAGCACCAAGCAAAAGCAGGTGTAAACAGGACTGTAAGCTAACCATTTTATTTAGTGACAGGAGCTTTGACTGGCGTTCAGGAAGCTTTAACATAGCATGTCCAAAGCCATGTTTTGAAGCAAGTGTAAACTAGCTCTTAGGCAGTTTAACCACTTCAGGACCGCCGTATTGCCAATGTACGTGAACACAATGGCACAGGCAGGCACAATCACGTAGATCTACGTGACTGCCTTCCAGCGGGTGGGGGGTCCGATTGGACCCCCTCCCGTTGGATACGACGGTCCGGTTCGCTCCAGGAGCGCTCCGTGATGAGGGGATGGCCGTTGGTTTTCGGCCACCCCCTCTGGATCGCTCCTGGCCAATGAGAAGCTTCCTCCCACTGTGTATTGTTTACACAGGAAGGAGGAAGTGATGTCATTCTCCTCGGGGCGGTCTTTTTGACCGGACTACGAGGAGAAGACTAATAGTAAGTGTGCACCAACACTACACTGACATGTAGGTACACACAGGCACACAAACCCCCCCCCCCGATCCCCCCCCCGATCGCCCCCCGCCCCCCCTCCCCCCCAGTCACAGTGTCACTGATTGCATTGATCATTTCTTTACTGATCAATGCATTCAGTGTCAGTTGTGACAGTAAAAACTGTCAGGACAGTTAGTGTTAGGTCCAGGGTAGCCCCCTATCACCCCCCAATAAAGATTTAACCCCCTGATTGCCCCTAGAGTTAACCCTTTCACCCCCTTTTGCCAGTGTCACTAAGCGATCATTTTTCTGATCGCTGCATGTGTCGCTAGGTAGCTAGTTATTTTTTTAGGTTCACCGCCAGGTTTTTATATCGCTAGGTACCCCAATATACTACCCAATAATGGTTTTAACCCCCTGATTGCCGCTAGTTAACCCTTTCACCCCCTTTTGCCAGTGTCACTAAGCGATCGTTTTTCTGATCGCTGCATTAGTGTCGCTACAGTCGCTAGGTAGCTAGTTATTTTTTTAGGTTCACCGCCAGGTTTTTATAGCGCTAGGTACCCCGATATACTACCCAATAATGGTTTTAACCCCCTGATTGCCGCTAGTTAACCCTTTCACCCCCTTTTGCCAGTGTCACTAAGCGATCATTTTTCTGATCGCTGCATGTGTCGCTAGGTAGCTAGTTATTTTTTTAGGTTCACCGCCAGGTTTTTATATCGCTAGGTACCCCGATATACTACCCAATAATGGTTTTAACCCCCTGATTTCCGCTAGTTAACCCTTTCACCCCTTTTGCCAGTGTCACTAAGCGATCGTTTTTCTGATCGCTGCATTAGTGTCGCTACAGTCGCTAGGTAGCTAGTTATTTTTTTAGGTTCACCGCCAGGTTTTTATAGCGCTAGGTACCCCGATATACTACCCAATAAAGGTTTTAACCCCCTGATTGCCGCTAGTTAACCCTTTCACCCCCTTTTGCCAGTGTCACTAAGCGATAATTTTTCTGATCGCTGCATTAGTGTCGCTAGGTAGCTAGTTATTTTTTTAGGTTCACCGCCAGGTTTTTATAGCGCTAGGTACCCCGATATACTACCCAATAATGGTTTTAACCCCCTGATTGCTGCTAATTAACCCTTTCACCCCCTTTCACCAGCGATCACAGTATAAGTGTCACTGGTGACGCTGGTTAGCCAGTTCGTTATTTAGGTTCCCCGTCAGGTTTTTATATAGCGCCAGGGACCCCCATATACTACCTAATAAAAATTTGAACCCCCTGATTGCCCCTAGTTAACCCTTTCACCACTGATCACCGTATAAGTGTTACGGGTGACTCTGGTTAGTTTGTTTTTTATAGCATCAGGGCACCCACCATTTATTACCCAATAAAGGTTTAACCCCCTGATCACCCGGCGGGTGATATCAATTAGGTTTTAGGGTCAGGGTCTGCGTCGCCCCAGGCAGCGCTAGGTTAGTGCCAGTACCGCTAACACCCACACGCAAAGCATACACCTCCCGTAGTGCTATAGAATCTGAACAGATCAATATCTGATCAGATCTATACTAGCGTCCTCAGCAGTTTAGGGTTCCAAAAAAACGCATTGTTAGCGGGATCAGCCCAGATACCTGCTGGCACCTGCGTTTTGCCCCTCTGCCCAGCCCACCCAAGTGCAGTATCGATCGATCACTGTCACTTACAAAACACTAAACACATAACTGCAGCGATCGCAGAGTCAGGCCTGATCCCTGCCATCGCTAACAGGTTTTTTGGTAGCATTTTATATTTAAATCCGGAAGGCAGTGCTTGGTTTTCGGGGTCCCGTGCGCGACTAGACTCCCAAAAAGTCCCACACATGTGGTATCCCCGTACTCGGGAGAAGCAGCAGAATGTATTTTGGGGTGTCATTTCACATATGCCCATAGCATGTGTGAGCAATATATCATTTAGTGACAACTTTGTGCAAAAAAAAAAAGTTTGTAATATTCCCGCAACTTGTGGCAAAATATAAAATATTCCATGGACTCAACATGCCTCTCAGTAAATAGCTTGGGGTGTCTACTTTCCAAAATGGGGTCATTTTGGGGGGTTTTGTGCTATTTTGGCATTTTATGGCCTTCGAAACTGTGATAGGTAGTGAGGAGTTAAATCAAAAATTTGCACCCTTAGAAATCCTGAAGGTGGTGATTGGTTTTCGGGGTGCCGTGCGCAACTAGACTTCCAAAAAGTCCCACACATGTGGTATCCCCGTACTCGGGAGAAGTAGCGGAATATATTTTGGGGTGCAATTCCACATATAACCATGGCATGTGTGAGCAATATATCATTTAGTGACAACTTTTTTTTTTTTGTCATTATTCAATCCTTTAGGACAAAAAAAATAAATATTCAATGGGCTCAACATACCCATCAGCAATTTCCTTGGGGTGTCTACTTTCCAAAATGGGGTCATTTGGGGGGGATTTGTACTGCCCTGCCATTTTAGCACCTCAAGAAATGAGATCGGCAGTCATAAATTAAATGCTGTGTAAATTCCAGAAAATGTACTCTAGTTTGTAGACGCTATAACTTTTGCGTAAACCAAAAAATATACGCTTATTGACATGTTTTTTACTAAAGACATGTGGCTGAATAAATTTTGCCCTCAATGTATGACTAAAATTTTGTTTATTCGATTTTTCTTATAACAAAAAGAAGAAAATATCTTTTTTTTTCAAAATTTTCGCTCTTTTTCCATTTATATCGCAAAAAAAAAAAATCGCAGAGGCAATCAAATACCATCAAAAGAAAGCTCTATTTGTGGGAAGAAAAGGACGCAAGTTTCGTTTGGGTGCAATATTGCAATTACCAGTTAAAGCAGCGCAGTGCGAAATTGCAAAAAGACCTCTGGTCCTTAAGGTGTTTATTGGTCCGGAGCTGAAGTGGTTAAGCACAGCTCTGTTGCTCCCGCTCCCTATGACTGCACATCTTAGGTACCCTGACTCATCAGCACCATTGCATGGAGTACAGGTAGAGCTTACTTGCTCCAATTCCCTCTGCTAGGAGCACCCCCTGTCTGAGCTGGTGTGTTTTTTTCCCTTTGCTGCTCATGCATGTGAAGTGATGATGCCAGAGCTGCCATTAGAAATCATGTGACCTCATACAGCCTACCTGACAGGGCCCTCCTCCCTTCCCCAACTCTGTGCAAATATCTGTACTACTGCTTGCAATATGCAGGGCAGTATATAGAGAACGTGCAGAGGACAGTGAGCAGTAAGAAATGGCAGTGCACAGTGGTGGAGTGTGTGCTATATAGGAGCAAGAATGTGCAGGGCAGTGAGCAACATGCAATGAAAGGGCAGAAAGCAGTAGTAATTACAGGGCCATGCACAGTACCTAGTAGCAGAGCAGAGCACACCATGAGCTGTATGTACTGCCAATGGCAAGGTACTGAGCCCATTATGTAATGGAAGGACAGGGTAGTGCAATTAACAGTATTATTATTATTATTATTATTATTATACAGGTTTTATATAGCGCCAACAGTTTGCTCAGCGCTTTACAACATCAGGGCAGACATTACATTTACATTACAATTTGGCACAAGAGGAATAAGAGGGCCCTGCTCGTTAGAGCTTACAATCTAAAAATGTAGTGGCAGGGCAGTCAGTGAGCACTATGAATTGGCAGGGCAAGACAGTAAGTGATCAAATATAGTGACAGGGCAAGACAGGGAGCATTATGTAGTGCTAGGGCAGTCAGCACAGTGCAGTGCAACTTAAAGAGGGAGTCCACCCGAAAAAAAAAACATTAAAAGCCAGAACCTAGAACTACTACAGCTGCTGACTTTTAATAAATGAACACTTACCTTTCCTGGAGTCCAGAGATGTCGGCAGCCGAGGTGAGCAATTGCTCGGCTCTCGGCTGCTGCCGGCGCCATTCTCGGCAAGGGAATCAGGAACTGAAGCGTTGCAGCTTCACTTCCTGGTTCCCTACGGAGCATTCGCAAGCCGCGCAGCGCAATGGGAATGGTCCGCGCTGTCTCTGGGACCCGTGCGTGTCCCAGCAGACAGCGTGCCGGGAAAGGAAGAGGCATAAAATCCTTGGGAGTCTATGCCCGGAAGTGGATGCAAATACCTGTCTTAGACAGGTATCTGCACCCCCCTCCCCCCTGAAAGGTGACAACTGTGGCACCGGAGGGGGGAGGGTTCCGATGAGTGGAAGTTCCACTTTAGGATGGAACTCTGCTTTAAGTGTTGTTTAGAGAGATTAAGTTTTTACATTTCAGACCCAGAGCTGCAAAGGTAAGTGGAAATGATGTCCTTCAGGGTCAAAAGATATTTTGAGGGTGTGAAAATAAATGGCAAACTAAAGTATCAGAATATCAGTTTTCTCTGCTTAGAAGAATAAACCAAAGGATGACCAGTTTCTCTAAGATATGGGGGTTTATTTACTAAAGGCAAATCCATTTTGCACTACAAGTGCACTTGGTAGTGCAATCACTGTAGATCTGAGGGGGACATGTAAGGGAAATAAAAAAACAGCATTTTTGCTTGTACATCATTGGATGATAAAATCGGCAGAGCTTCCCCCATTTCAGATCTAAAGTGACTGCACTTGCAATGCAACCTGAATTTGCCTTTAGTAAATCAACCTCCATAGTCATCTAGCAAACACCAGAGCATAGTAACAATTTGTTTTAGCCCAGGTTCACATTGAGCTGCAGGAATGAAGCTATTTTCACTCCCGCATGTCAGTCCAGATTTCACAGACATCTGTGTGGGTTTCTGCATAGATGTCAATAGAAATCACACCCCAAAATCGCAAAAAGTAGTACAGGAACTGTTTTTTGAAATCTGTGCGGTGCCGCACCGATTAGGACGGTGCCATTGCTGCCGATTTGACACGTCAAATTTTACCAATGTAAACCAGGGCTTAGGGTCAATTCCCATTGATGTTTGGCAGTATGCATTTCACCACATTACTGCAACACGTATTAGTACAAAATGAATAGTTTTCCTTTAAAACTGCAAGCGTTAACCTGTGATAATGCTTTGCATTAATGCATTACTGTCCCGCATAGTGTGAATGGGCCCTGAAGACTGACATTGCTGAAATTTTCTTCCTGAATCATTTGCCTAGCTGCCATTCTGACTCTCAGGCTTCAGTATCCAGTTTCACCTTTAGGCAAGGTTTCCACTACTGCGACCCCAAAATCATGCGATTTACAGTGCGACTTTGCTATGCGATTTTTGATGTGGCGTCATGCACAAGTTAGAACTATGTGAGGACAAGTTGCACCAAAGTCAGAACAAAGTAGTGCAAAAACCTTTTTTTTGAGTCGTTGTGACTTGAGTCGCACCAATTAGAACAGGGACCATTGAAATACATGGGTTTTAACTTGACATGTGTCAAGTCGCACAACAACTCACAGTAGTGAAAACAGGGCCTAAGTGAAGTTGTCCTTTACTAAATGTACTTTAAGGGGACACCGAGTACGGTTATCTGTAGGAATAAATGAGGCTGCAGCGCATGCATGGGAGGGTTTACCAAAGGACATTATTCAAAGACCGAGGATCAATATGACAGCCAGGCATCTTTTAGTACAGGTTTCCTTTAAAGTGTACAGAAAGTTACAAGGTCTACTGCCTCACTATTTCTACAAAACCCCCTGAACAGGTGACCTCAGCAGAAAAATTTAACCAACAGCTTTTTAGAATCCAATATAATAAAAATACAATTATAAAGAAATACACGGATAAAACATTTTGATTCTAAAATATATACATCTCATACTGCAAACAATACAGTTTTCTTTTTTAAATTAAGATTAGAAGAAAAATATACAACTTTCATTTACACAGAAAGGTATTGTCATTTGCTATCACTGTTTTACGTCAATAGTAAATGTTGATGGCCAGAATATACCACTGAGCTGCGGTAACGCACCTCCACAATGCACCCTTCACCTCCAAAACCCGTTTAGCGTTGAGCTGTGTTACTGAAAATGCAGGAGGTATGCTTTTTGATCCATTGTGGTGCATTAAGCGGCCTAATCAATTGAAATGGAGACAAAAGGTGAGCGACAAAACCTAAATCTCCCAGGATGGTGGGAAACAGTTGGGAATTATGGAAGAGATGTCACTGTTAGAGTATCCAAAAAAATATTAGACAATGCTTATAGCTAATCTCTTGCATCTAGTGTATGGACTATTTAACATTGCAACTGTGCATCATAAATATTATAGGAAAGAAATATATGTACTTTAGCACAAAGCAAATGCTTAGCGCAGGGATCCTCAAACTACGGGCTGCCAGCTGTCGCGCATCCCATGAGGCATTGTAAAACTCTGACATTCACAGACATGACTAGGCATGATGGGAATTGTAGTTTCTGAACAACTGGAGGGCCGTAGTTTGAAGACCCCTGGTTAGCGTTTCAGTCAGTATACGTTTTATAAACTTGCCCCTCAGTATCTATATACAGTATGTACAAAAACCTACATATATAATAGGGGGTTAGCTAAGCTAGGGTGATAAAGCTTAAAGTAAAACTATAGGCAAAACTTTGTTAATTTTGGATAGAGCAAGAAAGGGTTATAAAGACCTGTAAGTTTTATTTTTGTCAACCTTGTCCCATTGGGGGTATTTCCCTTCACTTTCTGCCCCATAGCCCAAACAGGAAGTGAGAGGGAATCCCTGCAAATTAAGGGAATCTATTGGGGACCCCCGGGGGAACCAGAACCTGTGTCCCCATTGGAAGATTTCCCCTCCATTTTCTGGGGATAACCCAAAATTTTTTTTTTTTAAACTTTCACTGATAATGGTAAACAGGACAAATGGGGAGGGTGAAAACAGGGGGGCACAGACCGCAGAAAAAAAAAAAACAACCTGACAGATGTTCTAATCCTTCACCCCTCTATCCAAAACCAAAAAAAATGCCTTTAGTTATACGTTAAAGCAATTCTGTTGAGATTTTTTTTTTTTTTTAAAAACAAAGTACCCTCTGCAAAAAAGTGAATTCATATCGATCTCCCCGTAATCTGCCCTGTATTGCAGAGATACAGATGCTTGAAAATTCTGTTCTGTAGTGACACAGGCAGCCAGTGGGAGGTGCCATAGAGCACAGGAAAGGACCAGGCATCTGACACTCCTGGAAGTGTTGGATTCTTTGAGCTGCTGTAAAGCTGGCCATACATGGCACAAAATTTGTTCAGTAGATGGCCCTGTCTGTATCTCTCAGTTGGACATCTCTTAATTGAAAAATCAAAGGCGCCGGGGGAAATTTGTCTGCTGAACAGCCCCTGCATCCAATCAGATGCAGACACAGTCCAGGTATTTTGACAGCTGGTGGGGCCAGCTGCCAAAATACAAATATTCGCAACAGGAGATTTGTCCGTCTGCCGCTGTATAGTGTAGATCAGGGATATGCAATGAACGGACCACCAGCTGTTGCAGAACTACAACTCCCATGAGGCATAGCGAGACTCTGACAGCCACAAGCATGACACCCAGAGGCAGAGGTATGATGGAACTTGTAGTTTTGCAACAGCTGGAGGTCCGTTAATTGCATATCTCTGGTGTAGATGAAGGAATCGGTTGGATTTCTTCCATTAAGCCTGTGCACAGGCGGCAGGAAAATGTATGATCTCCCTTCTTTGCAGGGGACACTTTGTTTTTGCAGTAGCTTACACCATAAGTGAAAAAGTGGGTGTGTCTATTAAATAAGGGATGTGGCTAGTATGAACATGGTGGCTTTTTTCATGAATACCAGAAGAATACAATGGGGGTTATTTACAAAAGGCAAATCCACTTTGCACTGCAAGTGCAGTTGCTGTAGATCTGAGGGGAAGCTTTGAAATTAGGCAAAGCTCTGCTGATTTTATCATCCAATCATGTGCAAGCAAAAATGCTGTTTTTTTATTTCCTTGCATGTTTACCTCGGATCGATAATGACCGCACTTGCAATGCACTTTAGTGCAAAGTGGATTTGCCTTTCATAAAGAACCCCCAATGTTTTCTTCCTATAGTGGGCCTTCAATGAGGCTACTTTAAGGAACAATTATAAAGGCTGCTTTGCAATCAAGTGTCACCTGCCAACTATGCTGTGAAAAAAGTTGGGTCCAGTTTATGGAGAATGAGAGGAATCAAAGGATGTTTATACATTGTGCAAAGAAACAAGGTTCGCCCTGTTCGCCCTTGATGTTACGGAAACCGCACATTTAGCAGCTCAAAATTTATAACTACTACATTTTCATGTATACCTTCTATCATAGCTGGCTGTTTGTTCCATCTTTTAGTGATCATTTATAGCAAGTAATGACAGCTTATTTTAGAAACAGGAATATTTTCCCATGGTAGCTTACACCTATCACAATTTGATATGGTAACCGGATAATGCATCATTCTCTGAACTGAGGGTAGACATGTTCTTCAATCTAGATCTGAGCTGGGTCCTTTGTAGCCGTAGGCCCAATAGCAGGTCGTCACTTCCATCTGTGTTACCCAACCGGTGACATCTGCCGGTCAGAATCCATCCATTGCAATCTTTGGCTTCTACTTCTGGCAGTAAAGGTAACTTGCAGTACTATCTCCAAGAATCGTAGTTCGTTAGAAATCTGTAGTTGTTAAGGAGCTCATCCTGGCTCAGCATGCTCAGAAATGGAGAGATTTAATGTAGATATGAGTATTAATAACCATGTACCACCCTCTGGACGTGTGCAGAAATAATGTAGGACAAGGTTTTATGATCTCTATGATGGCCTGTGTTGATGGGCTTTTGTTTGCATCAGAACGGCCCCTCTTTTATACTTATCAATGGAAATGCATAAGCCGATTGATGCAGCTTAGAAGGAGGTCAACTGCAAATAAACTGCACCTGGCAATAAACTATGAATGATGTGAGAAGGTTTTTAAAATGAATGTTAAATGCAAACACAATGCTCCAGATAGCAAGCTTGCTTTGCCCTTCGACACAAGCCCTTTATTTTATCCTACAAGCTAAATGTTGTAGTAAGCATCTTTACACATATACTGTATATTGGGTAGTAGTATGCACAACATAATTGCGAACCCTAAAGAGGAAGTTCTGCTTTCGACCCTCCCCCTCTTATTTTTGGCACTTTTTTGGTGGGGTGGCTGGGGTGGAGAGAGAGGAGCGGGTACCTGGTCTTGACAGGTACTTGCTCTCCTCACTCCCGGTCGGATCGCTGCAGTGATTCCACTGGAAGTTCTCCCTCCCCTCCCCCTGTTCACAGCCTTCGGTGACATGTCACAGGTCCAAGAAGGCTGCGGGACCATTCACAAAGTGCAGAGCCGCTCATGCATGTGCAGTGTGTAGCCAAGTGGGGTCACAGCCGGCTTCCCAAAGTAAACATGCCAGTGTCGGGAACCCAAAGACTGGTGAAGAACCAGCCCACGTGAGGATGGCACTGAATCCTTGGACAGGTAAGTGTTCTTTTATCAAAAGTCAGTAGTATTTGTAGCTACTGACTTATTTTCAAATGAGGCAAAGATCCTCTGCCAAAAGTCCAGGAAATGGGTCAACTTACTCCCATCAGGTATATTCTGGTGTAAAAAACGACTGTCCAATACCCGTAATAATAAAACCAATTTCATCTCTTAGCTTTAACGATGTCAGCCACCCAAAATGGAAGTTTCGGTGCTTGGAAGATGCTGGAGAATTAAACCAACCAGTGGCAAAAATATGCCACCTCCCCAGTCAGGTGGTTGCACTTCTATTTACTCGGCGTAACATCATCTTTCACATTATACAAAATTATTGCGTAAATACCGTGCGAGCTAAAAAGTTGCAATGATCGCCGTTTTATTCCCTAGGGTGTCTGATAAAAAAACATATAATAATGTTTGGGGGGTTCTGCGTAATTTTCTAGCAAAAAAATTATGATTTTTACATGTAGGAGAGAAGTGCCAGAATAGGCCCGGTATGGAAGTGGTTAATAAAAGGGTAAACAATTTCATTTAATTTAAATTTGTATTACTTCTAAACATTATGCTTCCACCAGGAAGAACCTTCTGAGATAAAATCCCAAGCAGTGTTAGCTGAAAGAAAGAAGAAAGGATTTAATACTCACAGTGAGGTTATTAATTCCTTCAGAAAAAGCCCCTATTTGCTTTACCATCCCCTCTGAATGCTCCATCTGTAAAATCAGTCAGCAGCCTCGTAAATAGGAAGGAAGTTTGACGACTTTACACACAGCACTGAGCTAGTACCCATGCACCACACACAGGACACTACAAAAGAAAAAACTCACACCATCTGTTATGAAAGAAGACAATGAAATTCATGCAGAGAAGACCTGTACAATGTTATTCAATGCAAACGTACATTAACAGTCATATACCATAATACGTCTTTATATATTAGCCTCCTGTAACCCAGGCAGGACTCAGACTAAGGGGGGGGGAAGGGGGCAGCCCTCTGAGCCTATAAAAGCCTTGTTAAATGGGCAGAAGGATGACCTCATCAGTGTGCTGCTGCTCATTTATTATTCATCTAGCGGGTTGGGGGTGGGTCCCTGACCGACCAGTTATTGTGTACCTGATGCAGACCTAGTTGTGAAATCTGGCAGGGGAGGCTGAATGACAAGACTAAATTAAAAGATATACAAATCTTTTGTCAGTTCAAACCGAATATTGTACATTATAATAAATATATTAATATGTGAATATGTATATGCTGCATTTTCTGTGGAAACTACAAACAGTAAATCTCAAATGTATTTACAGAAAAATAATTAGTATCATAAAAGTGCAGCTCCCTGATTTTAAATCAGAGATTTACCATGGCTTAGCCCAGGGGTCTCCAAACTGCGGCCCGAGGGTCAGATGTGGCCCTTTGCTATCCTTTATCCGGCCCTTGGGGCACTATTCCTCCCACTGGCACCAACAATGGGGCACTATATCTTCAATCGATACCAATGATGGGATATGGTTCCTCCTACTAATAGGGAAAATACTCCTCCTCCTATTGACCACCAACCTTGAGGACATATTTATTCTCACTGATGCTGTGCCGGTGACATTTTCTACCCCCATTGGCCACAATCCGGCCCTCCTCTAGTCTCAAGGACAATAAAGTGGCCCTTTGTTTGAAAAGTTTGGCAACCCTTGGCTTAGCCTATAAGAAGCATGATACACAGAAAAAAAAAGGATGTTGTTTCAGCAAAATAATGGCTTTGAAAATTTCACGGCGCTGTAATCTCTATTTTCCAGTAAATAGGGTCATACCTTTCTGGTTTTGCTGTACTTTGGTTCAGCTATTTCTAGTAATCAGCTTAGCAGTGTTAGAACAATTCATAAAATGCCTAACCCCATGTCTAAAGCTGACTATACACTACACAAACTGATTGTACAATCTATTACATCAGGGGTGTTCAACCCGTGGCCCCGCAGAGTCCTCTGATATGGGCCACAACCTGAAACCAGGGAAGCACATGCCCATGCTCTGGGATAGAGGGTCAGCAAGTCCAGATTGTGATCAACAGGTTCCCGAACCGACATTCTAGAGAATCAAAGTGCATGGAGCCGGCGCCGATAGGGGGCTGCGGAGGGAGCAGGAGTCGCATAAGCTTTTCGGACGCTAGCTGGGCGGGTTTAAAAAAAAAAAAAAGCAAAGTAAATGTTGCCACTCTTGCAAAGCGCTTTTCAGGCGCTGTAGAAGCGCTGCCCATTCATTGCAATGGGCAGGGCATTTTGGGAGCACAAAATACAGAGCTTCCAAACCACCCCAAAGATGCTACTTGCAGGACTTTTCAGAAGCGCACCACCCCAGTTTGAAATGAGACACTGCAATGAATGGGAGGCGGTTTTCAGACGCTTTGCAGAGGCCATTTCTAGAGCTAAAACGCATGACAACGGACCCTGTGTGAAAGTGGCCTTAGTGAAGGCAGTGTTATAGGGGGACAAGACAGTAGGGGCTTGTTTACATTTGCGGTTTGGGGGGCTGGTAATACCTCATAGTTCACTGTGGCTCATTACCAAGTGGAAGTAAACCCATCCATAAAACAGAAATGTAACACTCCCATTGGTTGTGTCCTCAATAGGGGGGTTTACTTACACTTTAAAGTGGAAGTAAACCCTGATGGGTTTACTTCCTCTCTGATTCCCTGCAAAGGTAAAGCATAATGGACTACTATGCATCGCATAATAGTCCATTATGTGTCACTTACCTGACACAGGAGCCAGTGAAGTCACCGCTGTCCCCTTGTGTACAGAGCCTCCATCTTCTTGGTGGGTCTCGCTGCTCATTTGACGGAGCCGCGATGACGTCACTCCCGCGCATGCGAACGGGAGCCGCCACTCCTGGCATATCGCCGTTAACAGCGCCGCGCTCAGTGCGCCTGCCTTTTGGCAAATATCTCCTAAACCGTGTAGGTTTAGGAGATATTTCTTGGACCTACAGGTAAGCCTTAATCTAGGCTTACCTGTAGGTCAAAGTGGGTTGTAAGGGTTTACAACCACTTTAAGTGGCCTTCACTCTACAAAGGGTTGAGCACCCCTGCTTTAGATCTACCATCAACTATGTAGTGCAAGAGCCTGCCTAATTTGATACTAATTGAATAGTTTGCTCAGGTTTGTCCTTGTATTCATTTTGTAACTCAAAAGGAAAAATAAAATTGTATTTTATAGTACATGGACAACTATGGCCACAGAATAATTAAAAGAAAAAAAACAAACATGCAAAAAACATGCTGAAATAAAATCGGTCTTATGAATGAGAAACAGACTGATAACAAAGGACAAATCACATCAAGTGTAAAAATGTAAGTGTATGAAAAAAATGTTATTCAGGATAACCAATTGAGCATTTAACCCTCATTGGTAACCTCACTAGATGAATGAAAACTAGATTCACTTTACAAATTTTACTTTTCTTTTATCAGATCGTTTTTATATTGTAAAATGACAAATTCTTTTAAAATCACACATAAATTATATACAAAAGGCTCAAATTAAGAAGCTTTATACAAGGGTAAGGATAGTTATTTCAAGCCATGTGACTGCATTTTCAAATCGCATTAGTCTCTTAATAAAATAACTATCCTTATCCTGGTGTTTTAGCTTTGTATGTTGAACCTGGAATGAGAATATATGAAATATCTATCTATCTAGATCTATATCTATAGCTATATATCTATATCTATATATCTATATCTATATATATCTATCTATATCTATATCTATATATATATGCACAGTACATACAGTCTGATGATTTGACTTTTCAATAATACCGTCTATTTTCATGTATTCCATCTGGTGTTCCCATTATCTAAAGTTTACTTACCAGATACAAACAGTGTTAATAATTATAATAAATTTCCTCAATGCCAAGTAATTCTAGTGAGCCAAGGTAGGATAACTGCCTCACCCTGTGCGGGGACAACTGGCGTAGCCAACGATGATGTCGGTATAGGACTTGATGAGGTGGGTCTAGTACAGGATTTTAACATCCAGGCCCACTTATCACTATGCGAGTCAAGGTAGGCAGCATTGATAGCAAAAAGCTTAGTGATCAGCACTCCTGCCTTTCGGTACTAGCCTGAACCCAATCTACATGATGGTTTTTAGGTTTGTAAGATATCCTCATGTTGTTCACTTGCATTGGTTGACTCCAAGCGCTGCTATGGTTCCCTCTCAAAAACATAGTGGTAAGTTTAAAGGAAACCTGTTCTGAGAGAAATATTAAGGCTGCATTACTGACCTCCTTTTCTAAATGGCTAGTTTGACCCAGGGACCGCGCTGGACTGATTAAATTGGTTACTGCCATTTTTTTTGTTGGTTCTGCAGAGTGGTGGTGCCAATTCCCAGTTGGAGGTTTGGGCTGTATCTTACTGGTATGACGGAGCCATCGTTTCAGCTTAGGCAAAACTTAAACAAGGAAGGAGGAGCACCTGGTGCACCCCGGGCGCTCCTCCTTTCTCATTTACTACTTCCGCTTGAAAATGGTAGCTTACACGGTTTAATAATCAAAAAAAAATATAGCTGCGCTAAACCTTTTAAAACAAAATTATAAAGTGACATAATCTTTCTAATTTACAAAAAATCTCAAGAACATGCAAAATAGTGCCAAAGTAATGATTTCCAGGCATATAAGCAGTCCAAAGAAAAGGAAAGATGGATAGGATGCTGAATCTTAGTCCGTTTTCGGTGACTCTCAAAACCACCCTTTACACACGTAGCAGGTGCACCCAGAGGAGAAAGAGATTATCCACCACCAAATTAGAGGAGGCTTACCAGCTGTCAAGATCTCTTTTTAAGGAGATCATACGGGCTTGTAAAATGTTACGTTCCTGGTCCCCTCACTGGGCTCTGTTGGTAACACCAATCTATCTGCTCCCTCTTTATGGTATATCTCGTTCCACCACAATCATTTAGTAGGGCAAAGAAAGAAGAAAAGAAGCTCCCATAGCATAATTCCGTAAAGATTTATTAAAATATAAAAAGTAAAGTAACAACTCACGAATTCCCAGCAGAGTATAAGTGTATAGCGTATAAAAAACGAGCCGGCCGGCTCTCTCTTGTTTGCACTGCCCGCCCTTCCTGGTTAACGTGGAAATGCGGTGACGTCAGCACCCCGCTCACCCATGCGTGCTGACGTCACCGCATTTCCACGTTAACCAGGAAGGGCGGGCAGTGCAAACAAGAGAGAGCCGGCCGGCTCGTTTTTTATACGCTATACGCTTATACTCTGCTGGGAATTCGTGAGTTGTTACTTTACTTTTTATATTTTAATAAATCTTTACGGAATTATGCTATGGGAGCTTCTTTTCTTCTTTCTTTGCCCTACTAAATGATTGTGGTGGAACGAGATATACCATAAAGAGGGAGCAGATAGATTGGTGTTACCAACAGAGCCCAGTGAGGGGACCAGGAACGTAACATTTTACAAGCCCGTATGATCTCCTTAAAAAGAGATCTTGACAGCTGGTAAGCCTCCTCTAATTTGGTGGTGGATAATCTCTTTCTCCTCTGGGTGCACCTGCTACATGTGTAAAGGGTGGTTTTGAGAGTCACCGAAAACGGACTAAGATTCAGCATCCTATCCATCTTTCCTTTTCTTTGGACTGCTTATATGCCTGGAAATCATTGCTTTGGCACTATTTTGCATGTTCTTGGGATTTTTTGTAAATTAGAAAGATTATGTCACTTTATAATTTTGTTTTATAAGTTTTAGCGCAGCTATATTTTTTTGATTATTGTACATTGTGTGTGTCTCGCATTGGGTTGCAGCAAGAACTTACTATTGTCAGTATTAACACTAATATCAGGTTTTGTTTTATTTACACTTGATTTTTCATGTATATTTTTCTAGCACTTTATTTAGACCAGCGCTGTTTTTCGAAGGTTTTATAGCTTACACGGTTTAACTGACCCACTCATTAAAGAATTGTTCCATGCAAAACTGATAATACAGTGCTTAAGTAGATGCCGCAAACCTGAACATTTTTTCTATCTATTGGGATTCTAGCATCCAGGACATATAAAAAGCCAGAAATGGACTCAAGTCCACCAAGCTCATTAACTTTTAAATGGACTGGTCTGTAGTACTTTTAGTCACCAACACATAACAAGAATAAAAGTATGGTTTAATATCCTTAAAGTGGAACTTCACCCTAACAGGTAAGTTCCACTATGCTCCCTCCCCAACACTTTTTTTGGGGGAAGAGAGCGGGTACCCATTTCTAGCAGCTACTCACTCTCCCTTCTACTCCAATCGCCTAGGCGATCTTCACTGGAAGTTCACCCATCCCTCTCCACCTGCAATCACATCACAAGCTTCTGGTACCAGTGACGTGTCCCAGGAGGCTGTGGCACCAGTCACAGGACAGAGCACGGCTCACGCATGTGCAGAGGTGAGCCGGCTGCAAAACTGCTAGGAATCGCAGCTGGCTTTCCTCAGCAAACATGGAGGGGCCAGGGACCCGAAGACCAGTAACGAATCAGCCTGGGTGAGGACATCGCAGGTTCCCTGGACAGGTAAGTGTCTCTTTATTAAAAGTCAGAAGCTAGAACATTAGCTGCTGACTTAATTTTTTTTAAATGACTAAAGAACCTCTATTTATACACTCAGTCCACGTCAGTGCCTCAAGTAATTAAAGCAAGGTGGTAAGCCTGTGGAAACAATAAAGGATGCCACACACCGCCAGCTCAACAGGTGAAGAAGAATGTGAACAGCCTCAGCATCGGGCTCCTCCTAAACGATACCATTGACGCATTTCGGCCCTCCCACCAGAACTTAATCGTAGCGGTGCAATGGGGTAAGCCTGCCTGACAGCCAGTCAACATTTTTCAGTAAAAGAGGTCACCAACTGACATCTCAATCTTTTCTTTCATGCCAGGTTTCCTTTATTAAAGTGGTAGTAAAGTCCATTTGTTTATGTTTTACCTACAGGTAAGCCTATAATCAGGCTTACCTGTAGGTACTGTAAAGGTCTCCTAAATGTGCAATGTTTAGAAGATATTTACTTGTGTAGCAACCAGCGATGTCACCTGAAGGAGTGGCATACCTGTGCTGTTCCTCCAGAGCTCTGTGTCAAAACAGCAGGAGTGATATCATCGCAGCTCAGCCATTCAAAAGGACCGGAGCCCGCGAACACGGAAGGAAAATCGGGTGAAGATGGAAGCCCCATCAGTGGTGAAAGCATGCCACTGGGGGGCTTCATTTTAAAGGTAAGTTTCACACAATGTGCTAGTATTTCGATGCATGTGAACACATTATTACATTACCTTACAGACGTTTCTTTTTTGTTTTTTTACTTCTCCAGTTTACTACCACATTAAAGTTGCTTTCATCTAAAATGAGGTCAAGGACCAATGTGGCTAGTCTAGTCTAAATTACTGCACAGCCTTTAGCCCAACATGAATGGCAGTGCAGGACTGTTGCAAAGAAGTCAACATCCATGACAGCAAACCATCAGAAGATAAAACCAGCTTATACATATAAAGGCCCGTACATACGCATTGTTTTTTGGACGTCAATTGTGATACAATGACTGATCATCCGCAAATCTTACCGTTAGTACGGTGCTTTCGACAGCCGATTTCACTTTTTCGTCAGACAAAAGCTGGATGTGCAGACTATAACATTTTTTGTCGGATATAAAATCAACGGCTGATTTTTGTTTCACTAGTACAGTTTTGGTATAAAAAAAAAAAAAATTGTAAGAGCAAGACTACGCATGCTCAGAAACAAAAGAATACATACAAAACTATTCAACGCGTTACGTCACTTCTGACGTATTCTGTCAAACGCAAATTGACCTCTTCACTTTCGACATGAGACTAGCATGCCAAAATATCGTACATCCGAAAATCAAAGCGCTTGTAGGAGGCTTTAGCCATAACTAGCCCTAGTCATAGCTATTTTTATCATTTGCCGTTAAACCGCATAGAAGGTAATTTTGTTGGTTCATTATAGTAGATGTTGGCTTTTTGGAAAGAAAGTCTACAATTTACATCAAGGGGCAGTATGGTCATGCAACCCACAACACAGGGCCTTTTCCCTTAGTAGGCTCAATAAAAAAAAAGTGCTGCTTGACTAAATTCAGAGTTGAGACATTTCAGGAAAGCATTGCAATATGGCCACTAGATGGAGCTGTTGATCATTTGAAAATAAACAGATTAGACACATTATGGGGATTTCTTTTGATGTCTCAGACATTTGCACAGTATTTTTTTTAAATAAATATATCCCTTTGAGTTGCAAGATTTTCTCCCAACTTCTATTCACAAAATGTTGGCTCCACTCTCTGCGTTTACCATAACCAATAGGACACACAAGCAGTTATTAGTAAGAGATTAAACATACCCACCAAAATGTTGTTAAAAATAATATCTGGAGACAGTTAATCCCTGGAGCCCACTAGGTCCATGTTAGGGTTGCCAACTCAAAATGTATTCATTTTACATGGATTTAAACATTTTCCCACAGACTTTGCATACAACTATCAATTTTAACCTCAAACCAAAATTTGTATAAAATTATAGCTTACCCATCCTTAGAAGTGGTGGCTGCATCAGTTATTTTTCAGAAGAAAAAGCTAAAAACATTCCTAGCAAATACAGAAAATTCCTGTTGACCTTGCCAGAAATGCAATGAGCTTGATGCTTTCAGCAGTGGCGACCCGTGCACTGTGGGCACACGGGCGCTGCCCCCACTATCCATGCGCCGGCCCCTTTTCAGGCTGCCGGATGCATGGATTTGTATGGCGGGGGTGGTACTTTTTGAAGCACCTGATTAGAGCTAGAGGCTCTAATCAGCTTCAAAATAGGGTGGGCTCAGGGCGCAGAGAGTGCGCCTAATTGTGTGATGATAGCAAATTAATTTTCACTATTTCCACAATAACCTTCCTCCCCACCAATCAGGCAGGGCGTCAGACTTGCTTCCTGATTCGCTAAAGCGCCAGGAAATCCTATTGGATGCCTGGCGCTTAGGAAGAGAAGCGGAGGAGACATGCGCTGGAGCGGAGGTCGTCGCTGCTCTGAGAGGTGCTGCTGCAGTGCTATGGCAAGTCCCCTCGGCTCTGTCAGAGCTGCGTGGGGGGGGGGGCATTGGGGTGCTGCCAGAGCCACATACCCCGCGGGGGGGGGGGGGTTGGTGGGCACAATTGGCTGCATATGATGGGGGGTTCAGTATTTTTCAGTTCGTTTGCGCTCCCCAAAAGTTTGAGTGAGCTTAAAACAAAGCACAAAGGACCTTCTTTATTGTGTAAACTACTAGTCCCATCATCCCACCATAATGGAGACGAACAAAGGCAAATGAACTAAGTGATAACGAAGGTTGCCTCCATAGATACAATGGAAAAATCAGTGTAGACATTAAGGGACAGAAGTTTGCTATTAGCAGGATCTAGGTGAAAATAAAGGGGAAAAAAAAAAAGACCACCACAAATGCGGCCACCACATCCAAAATTGGTAAGTTGTAATATGTGACATTTTTGGGTATAAATATGCTTTAACAGACAGACAGTCTATACATTTTGCACAGTTGACCACCCTGAATTTGGAAGGTTTGATTGAACAATATGTATTCACCACAATACATACCAAACAGGTTAGAATGAAGGATTACAATGAAATGAAGCCAGGAGATGGATGGTTTACATAACTTAATAATGTTCATTTATTACATCTTCAGTGATCAATCAATAATCTAGCAGTCTTTTATATACTGTACACGTAACATTTTCATCCGAAAACTCATTTTCTTCCATACTTCTCAGACCTCAATAAAACCCAATCATCATAACACTGCTCAGCGACTATTTACACAGTTCATAATCTTAATCATATTTAAATATTTGCAGTTAAATTAGAATTTTCTTCAGCAGACAACAATGCAGCCTCTGTATAAAATCGGTAAAGTGTCTATGATGCAACTCCAGCGCCAGGCCATGCTCGACATCATATAAAAATATCTCAAATATAGATTTACTTCTTCTACAAAAGCAAAAAGTCTGTCTTTTGGGTGAAGCCATTCTGGTAAAGACGGTTGGGTGGTTACATGGCGATACGTGGTTAAAGACACAGAGGACAATAAGGGGGGGGGATGTATGTAGGGGAGGGGGTGATGCCAAATGCGGATGCCTTTAGATTAGTCTGCCCACCTGCTCCAGTTTGTCAGCCTCTTTTACAGCACTGTTGTTGGGCGCCTTGACTTCGCTTTTCTGGGGGGTGGCATCCACCGGGCACACATAGTCTGTGGAGTCGTCAAATTTCTTCTTGCGGAGATGGCCAAAATTGGACAGTCCAAGCTTCTTTGGCTGAAATAACAATGGTATCAATGATTGAAATGGAAGATTACACTTTGAAAAAAGGCATTGGTATTCTATTGGTTTAGAATAGCTTTGGGAATATGGATGGGTTAGTGTTGGTATATAGCGTGGTAAAGCGGTCTTTTAAAGTGAAAGTGTAGTCAGATATAAAAAAATACTTACATTTAAGCTGGCCATAGATGGAGCAATTTTTTTCTTCCTGCAATCTGGGGTTGCAGGAAATAAATTTGCTAGGATTACCCCATCAACATAGTCAGTGTTGACAGGGGAATCCCTCCCGCTGAGCCATTGTGTTCTCCTTGCAGGGGAAGCCATCCCTGCCAGGAGAGTAAAGTGATTATTGCTGGCGGCTATAACAGTCACTAGCAATAATCACATGTAAAATCCAGCAGGCTGGTTGTATCCAATAAAATAAAATAAAAAATCGATCAACTTGGGTACATTCACCTGCCCATGCATGGTTTGAATCTCACCCGGCCCCTGCTGAAGTGGCCGAGATCTGAACCGTCAATGGCTGGCTTTGGTTGTGTTTTTAATGGTGTATAAAACTGTGGTAAATGGAATATTTAATACTACCCTCAGTAGGCCTTTAGATTAGCCTCTTGGAGCTCACTGCACAGCAAGATTTACCCAGGAGAGATAGGGCCAGCATGGAACAAGGATGAACAAGAGCTATTGACAACCCCCATTCATGCCAAATAGTGTGAATGGAGCAATCTTCCCTGCTGGATATTGTATTATGAAAGCCAGCACCCATGGATGTCAGAATACCCAAACAGTGGCTGCATCTGATTAGATGCAGCAGCTGTCCAGTCAACAATTTTCCACCTGGTTCTTCTGATCAGGTTGAAGGATGTTAAGTGGAGGGTGCCGACAGGGCCACCCATGATTCGAATTTTGGTTAGTTCACTAGGAAATTGGCTTTGTGTTTGGCCAGCTTAAAGTGTCACTAAAAAATAAAAATAAAAACCTATCAAACGCTTTTCCTACTCCCCATGAGATTTGTTTTGTGTATTCTGCAAAAAAATAAAAAAATAAAAAAAAATAGGATGATCCTGCTGTTCTCTCTCTCCCCCTTCTATCCTTGTCCCCAACACAGCTAGGATATTGTAGAGCAGTGTTGGCAGATCTGCACATGATCACGTGACTATAGAAATACACTTGTGGGTATATACACAGTGATAAAGGACAGCCTACTCCCTCCTCCTTAATGCCAACGTGACTATAGAAATAAACTTGTGGGTATATACACAGTGCTTAATCACAGCCCACTCCCTCCTCAATGCCCACTAATCAGCGAAAAACAAAATGGGAGTGGGATATTGCATGTAAATTGATGAAGGCTTCACCTCCCTTTAATTCCAAAACACAAGCTGGAGGGGTGTGACATAGCCTGCGACTGGCAGAAATTCACCCATGTTATTCCAAAAAAATAACACAAAGATTTGATTTTAAATATACATTAGAATGATGATTTAAAATGGTTTATTGATATTATTTCTTTTGACTCCGTATTCCAAAAGCTTTTTTTTTTTTTTTTGAACATGTGACCAGTAGTAGAGGACTAGAAACTCCTCCTGCTTATGTTCCCCTGCAGACAGGCTGGGAAATATCTGGGTCATGTGAAAGCTGTATATCACATAGGAAAAGGGTACTTTTTTTATTAAAACAATTACAATGCCGTCATCCATATGCAGAAAGAGAAGGGGCAATGTCACTAGTAAATTGTACAGAACAGAGTTCTAGCTGATTGGATGGGAGTGCACAGGTCCAACCTCATTAGTGTGTTGTTGTCCTTTCACTAGCCAATCATATTCTGGGGCGGTCCTTGACCAAGCTCTATTGCCTTAAGTGCAGTAGAGGGAAGTGAGGTCAGAACCTGGCAGTGTTGTCTGAAGGATTTTTTAATTGGAGAAGTAGCTGCATTTTTTTCGCAGCACACAGGAAACTTCACACTTGCATATTTCCGCTGCGGATTTAGCTGGTTGTCTTCACTTCCAAATTAATTATCCCCATGATGTGGATATATATCGCCAGTAAAACACTACCTCTTAATTCTTAACAAATGTATTCCAATAACCTTTTTTTTCTATAATTAAAAGCAGAGATGCAGCTACATAGCTAAATTCCACTGAGCACTAATGCAAAAAAGCAAACCAATTAGCTTCATTCATGCCAATTTCTTGGAAAAGATTACCCCTGTGTGAGTAGGAAGGCTTTTTTTTTTTACTATACTAATAAACACATCATGAGGACACCATCAATAGTGCAAGCAGGAAAGAGAAATGTTGAAATAAGGGTAAAGCTGGACCGTTTATGCTAATGGGCCCAGTGCTAATTGCTGTGCATGTTACCTAGACTTCTATGCCATTCAAGAAGCACAATGACTTCAATATGTTTTTGTATAACAAGCTCAAATGCTGTTTGCCTGTGGAAAACGCAGTGCTGTGGTTTGTCTCTGAGTATTCTGTAGACAGGCCCTATGTGGTGATCAGCATTAGACAAAATAGAATCCCTTTAATTAGAAAGACACCATGAAATGCAAAGTGGAGTAGCAAAAAAACAAAACAAAAAAACACCTTAGTTATGTCAGATGAATAATAATAATAATAAAAAAAAAAAAAAAAAATGTACAGAGGGTGCAACCATTTAAGTGTAGAGTATTTATTAGAGGTCGACCGATATGGGTTTTTCTCTGGCCGATGCCGATATTTAGAAATCATGGCGGCCGATAGCCGATATATGATGCCGATTTTTTTGGGCCGATATGTTAGGCCGATTTTATTTTATTTATTTTTTTCCTTTTTTATTTATTTATTTTTTTTTTAATCCCCCTTGATCTAACACATCTTTCCCACTGGGGCGTTTTTCAGGCGCTTTTGGGCTAAAAATAGCTCCTGTAAAGTGCCTGCAAAATGGCTCCCCTGCAGTCTGTGTGAAAGACAGAGTGCTTTCACACTGAGGCGATGCGCTGGCAGGATCTTAAAAAAAAAAGTCCTGCAAGCAGCACGTTTGGAGTGGTGTATACCGCTCCTCCACCACTCCTGCCCATTGATATGAATGGGCACCACTGCCGAAGCGCATGCAATGCGATTTGGCAGCAGTGCTTCATGGGCGCATTTAACCTCTTCCTTGGCCGCTAGCTGGGTTATATGTGCCCCACTTGCAGCCAAATAGCACCGCTAAAATGATGGTAAAGAGCCGCTAAAACTTGCGTTTTACCATCAACGCCTGCCCGCTCCAGTGTGAAAGCGGCCTTCATAAGTGATACAGAAAATTTCTTACATTTAAACATTTATTAAACAAAACAAACCTCCAATCAGTTTACTTGTATGTATGATTTAGATAAAAAACAAACAAAAAAAAAAAACAAAAAAAAAACTATATATTAAATAAAAACAGTCAAAACTTTTGGACAAAAACAAAAAAAAAAATAGGCTAACTTTACTGTTTTTATTTTATTTTTAAATAGTGTATTTTTTTCCCAAAAAAATGCATTTGAAAAGACCTCTGTGCAAATGCCGTGTGACATAAAATATTGCAACAACTGCTATTTTATTCCCTAGGATCTCTGCTAAAAAAATATATATAATTTTTGGGGGGTCTAAGTGATTTTCTGGCAGAAAAAACAGGATTTTTACTTGTAAGCAACAAGTGTCAGAAAAGATTTAGTCTTTAAATGGTTAAACTGAGAACTTCTACACACAGAGATGACTTCATTCATTCAGAAGTGTAAACATTGTATCATTTTGTTCTTTTCTTGGCAGCCTGCCCAGAGAGGAGGAAAGTTTTTTATGACGACTCAGGCAACTTACACTGACTTCTATTACAGAAGTAATTTCAAAGTCCCGCTGTAGTTCTAAATCGGCTTTTTATCAGCACAATCGGCCGATGCCGATTAATTAAAAAACGGCAAATATCGGCCGGCCGATATATTGGTCGACTTCTAGTATTTATTGCAGAGGGGGTTAAAAGCATAAAATGCACTCCTATACTGTACAAAAGTGTGGTTATGGGCACATCATCAAGCATTGCAAGGGTGACTTGAGATATTAATGCAGCGCCATCTTGAGAAAGGGGTGAATCTGGCCCTGAAATGTGTAGCCACGCCCCCTAGTCTATCATCATCTGCTCCCCCAGAAGTGGACCTGCTGTGCTGACACCCAACCACTCTGTGCTCCAGGCTGGCTCTGCAGTGCATCCTCCAGTGGCAGCCACTTCCTGCAATACTCTGCCCGCTTCCAGGCACTACTCTGCAGTACCCAGCTGCCTACATGGCATGCTCTGCTTTAGAGTGGATGTAAACCCTCACATATACGCAATGAAGTGAACAACCTAAGATGATACACACAGATGAAGCAAATCTCCCTACATAAGTTTTACATGTATATCTGCTGTCTTTCCTTCTCTACATTCTTTTGGAAGTGCAGTGGGTGTGAAGTCTGGGCTTACACTGTGTGAGAGCTGATTGGTGGGAAAGTGACCCCCCTCCCCCATTTAGGAAGAGGAACAAAAACTTCCAGAGATGCAAGCTCTCTGCTTATTTATCTCCAAGTTCCCTCCCCGACACAAAATTTCAAGCTGCTTTTATCTCCAGCGTCAGAGAGTTTGTCAGAAGTTATCATGCCGATAACATAGGAACGGAGCAGCAGAAAGACTTGAGACTTAGAGCTTTGGAGAGAGAAGTAAACACTACAGATTTTATGAAATCGGGGTTTACAACCACTTTTATATCTCGGGTCCCCCTTGTGATGCTCAAGATGATGTGCCAATAACCACACATTTATATGTGAGTGCATTTTATTGTTTTAACCCTTTGTGCAAAAAATATTCTACACTTAGATGGTTGCGCCATCTGTATTTTTTTTCTTTCATTACAGTCTTGTATCTGGAGGATTAACCCAGACTCTGGGCTTAAGAGGAACAGCAAGCCATTGATTTGAGAGTGACTATGTAGGGAGCCATGCAAGTGTTTATTCAGATCACCAAAATATATTATTTCAGAATAATATATTTTGACTTGCTACTATGTGTGTTTTTAAATCTCTTATTTTTAGTCTATTAAACCTGTGTTGTCATTAAATGTATTAAACTGTGTGATTGTAGGTGATTTTTATCTGCCAAATTCCAAAATTTCCCCCGATAACAAGTCGTTAAAAAAATAAATAAACCAAAAGCCAGCTTTGCCTTTCCAACAATACGCATTGTCCCAATGGTCAGTGAGGATGCCTATTATATGTGGAAGGCAACATGAAGGTTGGAAAGAAAGGTCAGATCATGACCATGCTAGGTCTGGTTGACATTTGCAACCCAGGGACTTAAATGGCAATGCATTTTGGCATGACATTCCAGTATCTAGCTTATCAATTACTGCTCATGCATATTGGAAATGTTTTTTTTTCAGCCTGTAAATGCTTCTCTTCTAATACACATATAAACGCCTATGTATGAATGGACACAGACTGAGAGAGGTGATTTTACACTCAGAAAAAGTAACACCAAATGCATGTAAAAGAGGCATTATTTAAACCTTGTGTGCATGAACACTTATAGACAACACAGATACACCCTAATGCTGGGTTTACACTGATGTGATGCATCACATGTGATTCGCACCGCATTTATGTGCAAATGACATGCGATTCCGTGCAGTGAAATTTGAGCCCATCATTTTGTATGGCCTGTATCACACCGCATGAACAACGTGCAGGCACCTTTTTTTTGCCGCGCTGGAAGCAGATCGCATGTATTCATACCCATGCGATCCTATTCAAGCAAGTGAACTGCATTCTAGGACCTGCTTTTGGGGTGTCGTTAACGTTTAACTGACACCTGCAGCAGATCGCATGACAACAGGGCAATTGCTATGCGGCGCAATATGGGAAAATGCAGTGTATTTCCTGCATCACATCAGGCTCGGTTCACACTGATGCAAAGTGGGAGACAAAAAGGAATCGCTGCATTTCCCATATTGCACATATTGTTCATGCAATCTACTGTGGGTGTCAATTGAAAGTTAACGATACCCCAAAAGCAGGTCGCAGAATGCAGTGCAATTGCTAGAACTGGATCACATGGGTATGAACACCCACGCATTCCGACTGCAGTGTGGCGTGATGTGGTGTGAATTGTGCCATACGAAATGATGGTCCCAAACGCATCACACAGAATCGTATAAGATTTGCATAGGAATGTGGTGTGACTCACATGCAATGTAATGCATCACATCAGGGTGAATCGAGCCTAAAGCTGAAGTTTAGGTATGGCAATTTTTACATTGCTTGAACGAATGTAAGATTGTGCCATACTTGTGGGATCGCCATGGAAGTTTTACATCTGTGTAGTTGGCACAGCTCATACAGGGATTGGTGCTCACTTCCGAGTTCCGTGCAGCTACCCTGCTACCTACTGAACACAGGGGACAACTCACTTGGCACAGGCACCATTCAAGGAACAGTTTGCATTTTTTAAATGAAAGCAAAGCATTACTCAATTGGACAAGATGGGGATTGAGATGCCACCCCGCACCTCTTCCAATCAGAGAATGGCTTGTATTAATTGAGAACATGCCAAGCATTCCCTTATTGGTGCCTGTGCTAAGCGGGTGACCTCCATACACAATGGAGCCACTTGCCATGAGAACTGGAAGTTAGTTGAGACGGTAGTAGTGACTACTACAGTGTTTTCCAGCTTTCACGTGGATGGGACCCCACAAGTATAGTGTCTTCATACTTACATTATTCCAAGCTGGATCATATGTAACAATATCCATACCTGAAATTCAGCTTTAAACAGAAAAATCCAGAATCACATACATTGAAGTAATGTGCTTTATAATATTAACGGACCCGGACTTTGGCAGTGGTGGACAGAGGCGAGTAGGTTGTGGAATCCATAATCTCTCTTTTTTCCTGTTGAGATTCTGGGCCAATCAGCAAGCTGAAGTTAGTGGCTAGATGTCTCCTGAGTAGCGTCTTCTGCGCTGGAATGTTTAAGAGCATGGCGAGGGTATCCGAATTAAATCGAGGTTCTAGTATCTGTGGAGACAGAACCATCTATTCATCAGCTGAGACTACACCATGAATAATTCATTCATTACTCATTCTCTCATTTTCAGATTCTATTACGGTAACAAATTAAGCCTGCGGTTGGGGCAGACTTGTTAATCAAAGAGAAGTCCCTAGAACATTGGCTGAGATTTTTGTCCTCAGGATAAAACAAAATCTTGATTTTTTTTGAATAATGGAATAACAAGGTCCCAATGGGCAGAACACGTGAGTGCTTTGAATTCCAACAGCACAGGGGGTCTGAATACTTTTTGGCTTCATCCATCTATAGAACACCGGCATCTGGCAAAATAAATATGGGTCCATTTAAAGTATAACTCCAGACAAAAAGATTATTTTTATTTTGAAGGTTTAGAAGCGTTGGTTGTATGTTATTGCTGCGTGTTTCCCCATCAAGGAGATTTCTCAGCATTTCCTTTTCCCCAAGGCATAACTGGAAGTAGGATGAAATATCCCCAAAAACCGGCGGAATCCCAACAGTGACACCTGCTTCGGGGACCACTTTCAGGGGTTTGAACTTATTGGGTCTACTTTTGATTGGGCAAAAACTAACATTTTGGATTCATCATCACGTTCGCAGGTCACATAGTGGGTAAATCTCCCCAGTGCAGACACAAACAGCAATTAAATACTGGTGTAGCGGTGCCCCCGTAGGAGCCACTGAGTGTTGTGGTTCACCTGTCCCCCTGCCCAGCCCGGTGTCTTGTCAAATAGGGTCCTCCATCAGATGCTGTCCCCTGCGTACTGCGCATGCGCAGTACACAGGAACAGAGATTCCGAAAATTGCCGAGGATGAACGGCGCCTGCGCCGTGAGTCCAGGTTCTATCCCCACTATCCAAGTGGACATAGAGTTAGAATAAAAAAGAGCTGAGCGCAGCGAGGCCGAGCCCGAAGCGTGGCGAGTGAAGCTCGCCCGCGAGGGGCCCTCTAAAATTCTCAACCCTATGTCCGCTTGGATGGTGGGGCCACCACCTCCACTCACGGCGCAGGCGCCGTTCAGCTTCGGACTTTTTCCGAAGCTTCGTCTGCTCCGTACTGCGCATGCGCAGTACGGAGCGGACACATATTGATGGCCGGACTCTATTAGGCAGAACACCGGCATTCACTTCTCAGTCACCTTAAGACAATGAGCAGTCCATATGCTTGTTTTTGTTTGTTTTATTAAGGGAATTTAACTTGGATGGGGTGAGGAAAATATGGGATCCCCCAATGAATTGTGTATCAATCAATTGGTGGACTGTATATCAATTAGGACAACTATATACACTTCTCTGTAAAAGTTACCACTTCAGTCTCCTCCAGCACTTTCCTTGCTTGCAGACTATTCCTCTTCCTTCCTCCTGTACAACTCTTAAGCCCCATTTACACCTGAGCGTAGCCTTTTCAGGCAGAAAGTCACGCAATTTTACTGTGATTTTTGCAGCGATCTTGTGCAGGTCAAAAAGTCACCAATGTAAAAAGCAGAAAAACAAACGCCCAAATCCACAAAAAAAAAAAAAAAAGTTCCAGAACTTGTTTGAGCTTCAGGCATTTTGGAATGGAGATGTGAACCATCTCCATAGAAAAAAAAAAGATTTTTTTCCCCCTCCAGTGTTTTGTAGCTTCAGGCGTCCAGCTACAAAATGCTCAGGTGTTAATGGGATCTTAATCCTCAGGACCAGCTAGCACATGTAAGGTTACGCCTGACAGTGGCTCAGCTAGGCCTCAGCAATAGGGACAGCAGGCCGGGACAGCAGGCCCCTATAGTGTAGCATAAGTAGAAAGTCTTTAGTGCTAGCTGTCCTATTGATGGACTACTACTCCCAGTCAGCCCTCTTCAGGCCTTGCCAGCCCTCATGTCTGCAGCTGCCCAACTCCACTGCCCATGACATTGCCGTCCTCACTACTGGCTCTAAACCCATCTCTGTTTCCCCTCAGTCCTCTCAGGCATGCCTCCCAGTCCTCCTGACTGTACATGCCACTCACCAGCCCTCCTGGCTGCAACCGGTGGTTCCCTCCTAAAGACTTGCCCAGCAGTACTAGCTCCTGCTGTCCTCTTGCTCCTCCTGTGCCTCCTGTCCAGAACCTTCACGTTTTCTTGAAGTTCTCCATCCTGCACCTGAGCCCCTGGCCCAAGGTCACGGGGAACTCCCTCAAAGGCCCCGACAGCCTAGTACTCGATCTCCAGTTCTTCCACCCGACAACTCCTCCCTAGCTGTGCTGACTTTAGGTATTTAAGCAGGTCTGCCCCCTGCCAACCAGGTTGGGGATTGGTCAAGGCTGCTTAGAACACCCCCGGCAGCTTCACCTCTCCTTCTAGAATCCTCTAGAAGGAAGAGGGAGGTCTCAGTGACACTGCCTGCAACTCACCAGCTGCCAACTCTGAGCCACTCCCAGCCCACACAAACCTAAACAAACAGGCCTAGCTTCCGGCTAGGCCGGCCTAAATTTGCCTATACTCACAAAAAGAATCTAGCACCTACCCATGTAGAGGGTGCTACACTGGCATTCAAAGAAGGAGGACAGCAATGATAAGCGTCCTTAATACATGGGAATGGCTGGACATTCTGGGTTGGATTGAATAAAACTACTGGTCAGCATCAAGGAAAAAAAATAAATAAAAAAACCCCACACACACCACAACACAACCCAGTAGCGGCTCATTTAGACGCAGTTGGGGGGGGAAGTAAAAATGCACAGTTGAGTAATTTTTACCCCCCCCCCCCCACTGCCCCATCTTAAGTTGCATAGGCAGCTGACAGGGGTGTTCACTGTGGCTAAAACTATACCCCTCCACCCATGTTCAGCAGGCAGTACCACCACTCATACAGGCAACCATGCACCCACCCTGCAACCATGTACAAATGCATGAATTTACGGGGCAGCAGTGCGGCATTTACAGGGTTACAGATTGCTTTTCAAAGGTGCCGTTCTTGTAAACCTAGCCTATCAGAGAAATACATGAGCTTTTGTCCTGGAAATACTAAGCAATGGCTGCCTCCATGTTATAATAGCCACTAGCGATAATCGTGTAAAAATACGGCAGGCTGGTTGTACCCAAGTTGATCAATTTGGGTGCTTTCAGCCTGTCCATACATGGTTCAGATCTCAGCTGGTTCCTGCTGAACTGGCTGACATTCAGACAGTATTTGCCTGGTTAAGCCCCCCTTCTGAATGTCACGGCTTTATCTCATTGCTCCCAGTGCCAGCATCATGTATCTGTATAAGGGAGTGTGCATCCAGCACATTTGCTGAAAGATTGTTGAAAGATATGTTGGCCATACATAGTTAGTTTTTTTTTGTTCAGCCAGCTTGCACAAATGGGTTGGATGGAGGCATCTCCCCCCTACTGGAACATTGTATTCTGACAGCGGCACCCAGTTCCTGCTAGACCAGATGGATTTTGAATGGTCTCCCCTATAAGACAGGGCTTAGCAGTGCATATTCAG
The DNA here is from genome assembly GCF_037356315.1 of Lithobates pipiens. Taxonomy (NCBI): domain Eukaryota; kingdom Metazoa; phylum Chordata; class Amphibia; order Anura; family Ranidae; genus Lithobates; species Lithobates pipiens. The sequence goes on along the minus strand of NW_027507686.1, from coordinate 214,126,353 downwards.
CAAGAATAAGACTACACATGGCTGCGATTTAGGCATGGTGACAACTGACAGAATGATCCATGGCTGTAGGAGCCAAGATGCTGGTGTCCAGCAGCTGACAATGGGGTTGATTTACTAAAGGCAAATAGACTGTGCACTTTGCAGTCGCCCCAGAGGTAAATGAGGTAAAGCTTCACTTTGCAAAGAGTAGCCAATTACATGCAAGGAAAAAAACAAAACACATTTTTACTTGCACATGATTGGATGATGGAAGTTAGCAGAGCTTCTGATCATTTACTAAGCTCTGGAGCAACTGCACTTTGTAAAGTGCACAGTGTATTTGCCTTAGTAAATCAAGCCTGATGTATGCAGGAGATTAAGACACCCATCAGGGAAAACTATTGTGAAGGCATTTGACCTGCAGTAAAAAAAAAAAAAAAAAAACATGGTGAAGTTTGAATACAGGGTCTCTTTAAAACAGTTTTTCTAAACGGTAAGCAAAAATCAGCTCTTGAAACATATAAAATTTTAATATTGAAAGGTGTTGCTGCACAGATTTATAAAGCAAATAATAAAAAAAAATTCTTACAATTAGTCCTCCGTGAACGCCGCTGCCCCGAAGATTTGGTGCATATTCAGCCAGATCTACAGATCGCAGCCACTCCATGACTCTGTGGTTGGACCATTGAACCACTTCTGACGGGGAGATATTATTCTGTCCAGGTGATAAAGACGCAGACATTAAGGGTTTTGGAAAGGAGTCAGAGCTAAGGATACAAGCCTTATTTCTTAAGTTCAACTTAAAAAAATAAAAACATTTTTGCAGGTTAATGTGCATTTTATATTTTTCTAAAACAGGTGCCTGCAAAGTATTTTATTAGCAGATTGCGGGTGCAATTCCAAGCTTCTACACACCTTCCCTCCAGCTTTCAGCCCGTGCCTCTGTACAGGCTGTCAGCTTGCAAACTGGAGGGAGTATGAATGGACTATGGGTGTACTGATCAGCACACTCGTGGCTTATTGAAATATCAAGTTCGTCTGCTGTAGTGAAATACAGGACTTGTCGTTTTCTCATTCGCAGATTCCTTTGAATGAATGACGCTTTAAAATGTGACGACGGGTGCGGGAAGAGGAACCCCAGCACACTGTCATGGGTAAGGAGGGAGGTTGCGGAGCATTTTACATAATACACCCTCAGTAGAGGGGTAAACAGTTCCAGAGGTGGACTTAGCCTTTATATAGAGGAGGAGAAGTAATAATTAAAGCAATTTGCCAATTAGCCACTGGAGGCAGCAAACATACAATTTACAATCATAGCTCTATTAAAGTGGCAGATTCTGAAGGACTGATGTCCAAAGGTCCGTAGAGCCTTGGTTGAGAAAGGCTAGTCTAATATAACAGTAAAGAAAACAGCAGAGGGCACTGTCTAAGTGTAGTATATAGGAAAATAAATGATTAAATGTAATATTACAATACACTGAATTTGTATTCATTCAGGCATAATAATAGATCTAAAAGATATTGTACAATCAGAGTGTTAACAGGTAGGGTCAGCTTTAGATTTACAAAAACTATGTAACACAAAGTCCAATCTAGACTAACAATTCAACTCGTATCCAATCAGACAGGCCCTCACCCCAGTTAGCTGTTGGTAGATCTAAAGAGGTTGTACAGTCAGATCGTAATATGTATGGTGAGCTTAAATCGTGGATATGAAATGCCTATAATATGGAAAAAAAATCTATAAAAAGACTATGCATTTCCCCCAAAAGTAATACACCTATCATTTTTTTTTAGCAGCTGATTCAATTACTTATGGAATATGCAGCTTCTTCAACTTTTATTCGTCACATATGTTCCAGTTTAAGTTGGTGCCGTGACTCTGCCCCAGGTTTCCCCGTTTAAGGTCAGCTCATTTCTCTTGCAGTGTCCTATGGAGCTGCTCTTGCATGCAGGGACTGGAATTGGTGTCTCCCTACACTATGTGCACCAGTAGGTAGGTGCATAACCTTGTAGCCTAGGATGGCAAGTCACTCCCCTCCTCCTCCCCACTCCTATCTCCAAACCAGCCGTTCTCAACCTTTTCAACACAGAGGAACCCTTGAAATAGTTCTCTGGTCTTGAGGAACCCCTGCTAAAAATTAGAAATCTACAACTCCTAATACAATAGTGTGATGGTCAGTGGGAAGAATGGTCCTTACACTTGTGGTCATTGGGAAGAATTACCTCCTTACAGATAGCTAAAAACATCAATGGTGTCAGTGGGAACCTATCTGAGAGGCAGAAATTGCCCAATGCTGAAGGAACCCCTAGTAACCTCTGGAGGAACCCTTGGGTTCCACTGAACCCTGGTTGAGAATCACTGCTCCAAACCAACACACTGGCTCAAGACTGCACTGTCAGCTCATTCCTGTGAAGATGGGAAGCAGCAATGAAAGTTGTAAACTGCAAATGCAGTACTACAATGCATAAGGAAAGTATTCACATCGCTTCCACATTTTGTTATGTCACAACCTTCTTCCAAAATGGAATAAATTCATTATTTTCCCCAAAATTCTACAAACAATACCCCATAATGACGTCATGAAACACATTTGAAATCTTTGCAAATTGATTAAAGATAAAAAACAAAAAAAATAAATCTCATGTACATAAGTATTCACAGCCTTTGCCATGGCACTCAAAATTGAGCTCAGGTGCCTCCTGTTTCCACAGCTTTGCCTGTGGTAAATTCAGTTAATTGGACAAGATTTGGAAAGATACACAAACACTTGTCTATATAAGGTCCCACAGTTAACAGTGCATGTCGGAGCACAAACCAAGCCATGTCCAAGTAATGGTCTGTAGATCTCCGAGACAGGATTGTATTGAGGCACAGATCTGGGGAAGGGTACAGAAAACTTTCTGCAGCATTGAAGGTCCCAATGAGCACAGTGGTCTCCATCATCTGTAAATGGAAGAAGTTTGGAACCATCAGGACTCTTCTTAGAGTGGGCTGCCAATCCAAACTGAGCAATCGGGGGAGAAGGGACTTAGTCAGGGAGTTGGCCAAGAACCCGATGGTCACTCTGACAGAGCTCCAGTATTTCTCTGGAGAGATTAGAACCTTCCAGAAGAACCATTTCTGCAGTACTCTACCAATCAGGTCTGTATGGTAGAGTGGCCAGACGGAAGACACTTAGTAAAAAGGCACATGACAGCCTACCCGGAGTTTGCCAAAAGGCACCTGAAGGACTCTCAGACCATGAGAAACAAAATTCTTTGGTCTGATGAAAGATTGAACTCTTTGGCCTGAATGGCAAGCGTCATGTCTGGAGGAAACCAGGCACCGCTCATCACCTGGCCAATACCATCCCTACAGTGAAGCATGGTGGTGGCAGTGTCATGCTGTGGGGAGGCTTTTTAGCGGCAGGAACTGGGAGACTAGTCAGGATCGAGAGAAAGATGAATACAGCAATGTACAGAGACATCCTTGATGAAAACCTGCTCCAGGGGGGCGCATGCGCGCGATCGCGGAAGATGGCCGCTTAGTCTCCGCGCTCCGCGCCACCGGCCGCTAAATACTCGGTCCTCAGAGCACACAGGCTACTCAGACACGCCGGACCGGCAGCCCCAGATTGCGGACGCCGGCGGGGACCCGCGGGAATGCATCGGTCGCACGGGGGAAAGCGGAGGTCTCCCAAACAGCGCAAGATGCAGCAAGCAGCAGGGACAGGCAAGATGGCGCCTGAGCCTCCGGAGCCAGACGACACCACGAGGCTCTCCGGGATGGGGGCAGCCTCTCCCCCTGACAGTCTGCAGCAGTTTCCCTCGGATCTGGTAAGCCCTGCACAACCTGCTTCTGAGGATATGCTAGCCAGATTCCGTTGTATAGTCAGGGATGAGATCTCAGCAGCCTCACGCAAGCTTTCCTCTGATCTCATGCGAGGCCTTAAGGAGCTAGGCCACCGCACAACCCAACTAGAGCAAAGGATGGACTTATCCACCACAGTGCTAGAGGGCCATGAGGATGAACTTGAAAAGTTGCACGTGGAGCTGGAGGGATTGAAGGACAAGTTAGAGGATTCTGAGAACAGGGCCCGCAGGGACAATCTGAGAATCCGCGGTATCCCTGAGGCTGTTACAGATATCCAGGGTACAGCTACGGCCTTTTTTCAAGAACTTGCCCCTGAAATCCCCCTGGAGCGATTAGAGTTTGATCGTATACACAGATCCCTGGCTCCAAAGCCCTCGGAAGGCCCCCCCAGAGATGTTATTATAAAGCTGCATTATTATCGCACTAAGGAAAGACTCCTACAGGCAGCGAGGGATCGCCAAGACCTCACTTTCCAAAATTACCCCCTACAGCTGTTCACGGATCTATCTCCTGTAACGATTGCTAAAAGACGACTTTTAAAACCCTACCTATTGATCTTGCAGAACCTGGGCATAAAATACAGGTGGGGGTTCCCCTTTAGATTGTCCTTCACCTATAGGGGACATCAAGTCCAAGCCTCCTCTGCCTCTGACCTGAGACGTCACTTTCAAGAATTACAGCTAGACCTTCCACCATCTCAAGGGGACCCAGCTGCTCCATCCGCCCATGTCCGGCAAACACAGCCTTCCCGAAAGTCATCTCAAGCCTCCCTGCATGGCTCTCAGGCCCTGCGATCGCTGCAAGCCCAGCGCTACCAAGATGTCCCCACAGGCTGACATTCCCCCCGTCCGAGTGCGGGTTATTATCCTTGTGAACGGTCTGCACAGGGTTTTTTCTAGTTTTTTTTTTTTTTTTTTTGTTTGTTTTTAATTTTTATTTATTTTTCTTTTTTTTCGCCCCACTTTATCTGGAGTGGGTGAGGTACCGGTCCTGTCCCGAGCTCTAGTAGCTGTTCTGAGGGGACCTGATATCGGTATCGACATGTGCATATATATATGTGTACGTGTGTGATTTTTTTCCTTTTTTATTTTTGATTTTTGGACTTTCTAGATGTCTGTGGCGGGCCTCCCCCGGCTCCCCTCCGTGATTTCTGGGGGGGGGCCGGGGGGGGTCCGTCAGTCAATTGTACTGTTTTGTTAATTTTAAGCTCATGTGCCCCTGCAGCTTAGGGGGTTTTACTTTGTGTGACCTACTAGTTATCGAGCTTGTCTCGACCCGCTGGTGTTGTTTTAGTACCAGCACTCCGTGTCTGACATTACCATAAGTATTCTGTTCTACTTACAGTCAATAGTTATGCAAGTTAGTGCTCAAGTTCAATGTTTGTCCTATTATAATTTTTTTTTAAAGATAGACCGAGTGGGCCAGGTGGACTACTGCGCCCCCCTAGAGTCGGTATTTGCGTGGGATTATGGTCCCTCTCAACTTCCGACTTTTTGGTAGACCACTAGGTCTACGCTTACATGCACAGTTGTGGTTCTTATTATTTCTCTTCCGAGCTTATTTTGATTCTTCTGTGCTTACTTTTTCTGGCTCTCTTAATATCTCTTCTTATGCTAATACTTCCTATTCTTCTCTAACCCTTCTTCTTCTTATTCCCGAGTCCATAGGGGATGCACGCGGAGCCTCTGATAAGCGGTTCTCTGCTTACTCGTTATGACCCTGCGTTGGCTGTCACTGAACGTCCAAGGTATGAATTCACCACCCAAGAGAGTAAAAGCGTTTAAATATCTCAGAAGGCAACGCGTTGATATCGCGTGTCTCCAAGAAACCCATTTTTCCTCTGCTTCACACCCTAACTATTTCGACTCCCAATATCCACAGGTGTTTCAGGCCAATGGTCCGACCAAACAGAGGGGAGTTTTAATTGCCTTTCGCAAGACGGTCCCCTTTCGGTGCGACAAACAGATAGCGGATCCTGCAGGCAGATATCTTTTGCTTTTGGGCAGCATTCAAGATACGGAAGTTACTATCTTGACCTACTATGCTCCCAATTCTAATCCAGGTCCCTTCTTGTCACATATCTGCTCCCTCTTAGCGTCGCATCAGAAGGGGACCCTATTGCTGGCGGGGGACTCCAATGTGGCCCTTAATCCCATATTAGACAAGTATCCATCCGATAAGAAGGCCATTTCCCCCGCAGCTAAAATGTTTTCCTGTTCGTTACGCACCCATGATTTGGTCGACCTCTGGCGTGAGTTACACCCGACAACCAAAGATTACACACATTATTCCCACCCGCATCATTTGCATTCCCGAATAGACCATGTTATCATGCATAGAAAACACCTCCCCCTAGTGGAATCTGTTTCTATTTTGGCAGCTCCCTGGACAGACCATGATCCCATTCTAGTGGTTTGTCGGTCCTTAATGCGTAATCCTCAACCCTCCCCTTGGGTTATGAATGACTCATTGTTATCTATACGAGACATCCACGATACCTTATTAGAGGCGTCATCTGAATATTTCCGTTTTAATTTAACTTCAGTTTCCTCCCCAGTGACGCTATGGGAGGCATATAAAGCGGTACTCAGGGGTCGTATCATTCAAATAGCGTCTAAACGCAAGAGGGAGAGGCAGGAGGTGCAGCGAAAGTTGGAGTCCCGTTTGGACTCCATGTCTGCGCTTTTTAAGCAAACTCCTTCTCTTGCTAATCGTAAGCTCCTAGACCAGGCCCGCATGGAACTAGACTTAAGTCTTACCGAACAAGCAGAACGCACTTTGCGCTGGTCTCGCCAACGCTGGTATATTAGGTCGAATAAACCCACTGCGGCCCTGGCTAGGAGGTTGCGAACGTTTAACCCTAAACTGTCCCCTATAACTCTGCGTACCAGACATAATAAGCTCACCAGTAACCCGGCACACATACTGGACGAATTTCGGTATAGACTCTCCTCCCTATACTCGGCCCAAGATTCTAAGACAGAACAGGATAGGACGGAATTTCTCCAGCGAATAGCCCTGCCCACTTTAACAGAGGCCCAGATGACTCTTATGGACCGTGATATCCAGGAGACTGAGGTCAGAGAAAGTATTAAGGACCTCAAGGTCGGGAAGCGGCCAGGCCCGGATGGCTTCACGGCACTATATTATCGAAAAATGGTGGATGTAGTTGCAGCTCCCTTGGCGGCCATGTATAACTCCGTCAAGCAAGGGCAGAGCCTTTCATCTGACCTCCTGACAGCTAATATAGTGATGCTGCCGAAGCCTGACCGCGACCATACTTCCTGGGCGAATTTCCGTCCTATATCTTTGATTAATATTGATATGAAAATCCTTACGAAAATTTTGGCCAACCGTTTAAATTCGTTTCTCCCCCGGCTCATTAAAAAGGACCAAGTAGGATTCGTTCCGATGAGGCAGGCTGGAGATGCCATTCGTAGAATTATCCAATTACAGCATATTGCCCATAGTCGATCCCTCGAAACCATGCTTTTGTCGCTGGATGTGAACAAGGCTTTCGATACGTTGTCTTGGCCATATCTTATGACCATTCTCCGCCGTTACGGTTTCGGAGCCTCATTCCTGTGTTGGTTGGCGGCCCTGTACGATGTCCCCCAAGCTAAAGTTAGATACTATGGGTTTGAATCCCATGTGTTTCCTATACGACGGGGCACCCGTCAGGGCTGCCCGCTTTCGCCTCTTTTATTTGTATTGGCCATGGAACCGCTGGCGGAGTCGATCCGTTCACATCCAGATATCAAAGGCGTGGAAGTGGCAGGTTTTCCGCATAAAATTTCGCTTTTTGCGGATGATATATTATTGACCATGACGTCACCTAGAATTTCGCTTCCCAATTTGTTTTCTCTCCTGGAGACATTTGCGTCCCTGTCCGGTTTACGTGTTAACCCCTCTAAGTCTAAAGCTATGTCAGTAAACCTTTCCCCATCGGAATTGTCAACCATAAAAGAAAGTTTCCCCTTTCAATGGCCTCCCTCACTACCCTACCTGGGAATTCGTATCACCCCCAAATATGATGGTTTGTACCAGGCTAATTTCCCCCCCCTCTTTCGTAAGCTAGACACCCTGTTATCTTCTTGGTCCCATTACCCGATCTCTTGGTTCGGTAGAATCACTGCAATCCGTATGACGTATCTCCCAAAGTTGTTATATTTTTTTAGAGTTTTGCCCGTTCCAGTTCCCCCCCATATATTGCGAATCCACCAGCGTAAACTTTTGAAATTTATTTGGGCTGCTTCTCGCCCCCGAATTAATAAGCAGATAATGTACGCGAGGCGGTCTGAAGGGGGTCTCTCGGTCCCCAATCTCCGAGCGTACTATATAGCGGCCAATCTTGCCCAAATCACTCGTTTTCATGACAACTATCAAATGCCGCTCTGGGCCACTATTGATTTGGTGGATGCGCACCCTATTCCCATTTCCTCAGTGCCATGGCTCCCTCCCTCGCAGCGGCCGAAAGGCGCAGGGCCGTGTATGGCCCACTTGCTTCGCATCTGGGACTCGATAAAATATTCGGCTGGTCTCATATCCCCTCACCTGCCTTTGCTACGCCTCTCCTATTGCCCATTATTCCCCCCTAGTAGAGACAATCCTGGTCAGTTTTCTTGGTGGGCTACTAATGGATTCACGGATGTTCATTCTTTGCTCACTCCCATGAGAGTAGTTACGTTTGCTATGCTTCGCTCTTCTCACGACATTCCCCTACGGGAACATTACAGTTACCTACAATTCAAACATTTCATACAACAGCTCCTTCGGGCTCAGCCAACCCCGTATTCTCTAACTCCCTTCGAAAAGGTCTGTAGGGCTACTCCTCATTCCCCGGGGACAATATCATTGATATATTCCTCTATTATTTCTACCAACAAACCCCCAACAACCAAATATCATCTCCAATGGGAAAAAGAATTAGGGACGCGGTTGGACCCGGCAGATTGGCAGATTATGACCACAAATCTCATGAGAAGTTCCAGGAATGTTCTCATATTAGAAAATGCATATAAGGTCTTTTATAGGTGGTACTACACACCTGAGAGGGTGGCAAGATTCATTCCTTCACATTCCCCTAATTGTTTTAGGGGCTGCCCGGTACCAGGGTCCATGGCCCACATTTGGTGGACCTGCCCTAGAGCCTGCAGATTGTGGGTTCGGGTATACGCTCTGTTACGAAATATGTTCCATACCAACCTGAGAAGAGACCCTTATGCAGCTCTGTTATGTAAACCTATCCCGGAACTTCTCCGCCCAGAGCGTCAACTAGCCCAACACCTTTTTAATGCAACAAAATTGATCATTGCTAAGTCTTGGAAAACGCCTACACTCAGCTTCGAGGCAGTTAAAAACCGTATGAGCGACATCATGATAAATGAAAAACTTACCTCCTTGGCTTTCGATACCCATGACCAGTTTCTCAGAACCTGGGGGCCCTGGATATCCTCTGTCCAACCTTCCAGATTCAATAACCAACTTTTGTCTATCTAGGGTCTCCGTGTGCACCCCCCGCTCCCTTTAGTGGAATGGACTCCTCCTCCCCTCCTCTGTTCTTTTCTTTTTACTCTTTCTGTTCTCTTTCTGTTTCCTACTTTCATTTACCTCTTCTTTTCTGCCTTAGTCTTTTTTTTTTTTTCCTCTAGAAGACTTTGGCCGAGACGGAGCCAAGTTAATTCTGATGGTTATGGTAGACTGAAATATCCGAACCTGACGGGCTATATTGCACTTCTTAATTATCTTATTTTACGATGTGTACTTCTTTTTTCCTTTTTTTTTGTTTCTTTTTGTTTTCATACGCTTTGTCCACAGTGACTATTTTTTGTCGATGATTAAGTCCTTCAGAATCGTTTAGGATTTTCATTTCCTCTTCATGAGCGTTATGTACACAGCTTACTATAGCCAACGTTTTGATGTCGGGTCTTTTTTTTGTTGTTTTGTTATTTTTTATATCAATGATGCTGTCTGATGTCTACTGTAACCAGTAATTTTTTTTTGTACACTTTTGTTATACTTCATTTGCAATAAAAACCTTTGTAAAAGAGAAAACCTGCTCCAGAGTGCTCTGGACCTCAGACTGAAGGTTTGTCTTCCAACAGGACAACGACCCTAAGCACACAACGAAGATAACAAAGGAGTGGCTATGGGACAACTCTGTGAATGTCCTTGAGTGGCCCAGCGAGAGCCCAGACTTGAACCCGATTGAACATCTCTGGAGAGATCTGAAAATGGCTGTGCACCGACGCTTCTCATCCAACCTGATAGAGCTTGAGAGATCCTGCAAAGGACTGCCCAAAAATAGGTGTGCTAAACTTGTAGCATCATACTCAAAAAGACTTGAGGCTGTAATTGGTGTCAAAGGCAATTCAAAGTATTGAGCAAAGGCTGTGAATACTTACAATATGTATATGGGATTTTTTCATTATTTTTTTAAAATAAATTTGCAAAGATTTCAAAACAAACTTCTTTCAAGTTGTCATTATTGGGTATTGTTAGTAGAAATTTGGAGGAAAATAATTGAATCCATTTTAGAATAAGGCTGTAACATAACAAAATGTGGAAACAGTGATGCGCTGTGAATACGTTCCAGATGCACTGTATGCATAGTTTTAGCAAATAGCTTACAGGAAAAGTTTATTTTCTTGTGCTCGATGTGTTAACCTTAAAAAAAAAAAAGTCGGACAATTTAATTTTACTTCACTCATACCTCATCAGCAGGCCTCCGGAGATCATTCTAGAACACAGAACAGCAAAATATTACCAAACAGAAATGGGCTCATTTATCAACAAGCATACCCCTTTTATTTGTATAGCACCATCATTTACCACAGTACTTTACAGCAGTATAAATTAAACATACATAGATCGTGGACAATTGAAAATGAGAAAAGCATAGCATATAGTATAGCGACATAGCATAACAATAGCACGGAACATATGGTTTTGTTTTTGGTTCTTCCCACCTGCCCCAGTGTCCCTCTAAAAAGTTATGAATGCCCACGGGTTGTCGAGTGCAGAATCCGAATAGACAGAGAGAGGGGGGAGAGAGAGAGAGGGGGAGAGAGAGAGAGGGGGAGAGTGTTATATTCTTAATATCTAAATTTTAATTGGCTTATTATACTTTATTCAGAATATAATATTTTTCATACTGTGTGAAAGAACTTTGAGACAATAATTTCTATGTTGTGACTTGCGATAATTGAAGAAGTAAATATTTAAAATCTGTCAGGATTTTGAGGAATAGTGTATATTTTATATAAGCTTTTCTTAAGTGTAAATGGAGGTTTGCATAGAATCTGAAATTCCCTTCCCCCCTTACATCCTGTCATTAGAATGTGGAGCTGTGTTATCCTTAGCCCTCCCACCTCTGTAGAGGAGGAGTTGTCTTTTGTGGCGCGAAATTAGAGCTGTTAATATAATGGTAAAGTTGGGAGGAGGATTGGCTCTTGAATTTTACACACAGAAGGACACATGTCTTGCACACAGGCTGCCAGCATACAAAGGGCTATTATGCCATTTTAGGTTTGAAATAACCTTATTTTTAAGATACAAATGATTAACATTGTACTATTTTTGTAAGCATCCTTTTGTATTTAAATGTGTACAAATAAATACACATTTTTGAATTACGCTGACTCAGATCCAATTAAGGAAATTCGTCTCACAAGAATTGATTGATATCAACATATACTTAAGACTTTGAAATATCATATTTCATAATATTTCATATTTCATATTTAACAATTGGCAAATTCCAGCCAGTTCAATCATAAGTCGGAAGTTTTTTTTTCCAAACTTCATCCTTTGATCAGAGGGGAATGAATTGATGAACAGAGATTAAACTTCGCAAAGATTGAAAAAGAACCTAGAAGAAAAATCGATCGATTGATTGTGAAAGACCGGAGAATTTCCAGGAAAAAACTGACGGGTTTTTTATTTGGTGAGTAGAAACGTAATTATGGAATTTGTAGCTGTTTTAGCTGATGAAAGTACATTAGAATTTAAAGGTTTATCGAAACAGGTCTCTGATGCTGTTTTATGGAAATTAATGTATGATCAATGCTTTCAGGCAAATGCTGACATTGAGAAGGATAGATTCTCATTAGTTAAAACAAAGAAAAAAGTACGTAATATAATGAAACTTGTTAAAAGTTATAATGATATGGTGTTTGATATGCCAGGAAAACAAAGTCAAAGTGTAACTGAAAATGTACTTTTTGAATCTAGTTGTTCAAATTGTGAGACTTTTTGTACATATATTGAAAATTTAGAGAATGAAATAGAAATTGCAGCAGAGCAGGAGAAGAAATATACTGAACAATTATTGACTGAAAAAATTGAATTGGAACATAGAATTGATGCATTATTGCAAACTCTGAAAGAAAATGAAAATCAAATTGTTTTCTTGACCCAGGAAAAATTTGAACATGAAAATATTCTAAATATACTTGAGGTTTTTGCACATGTTCAGTGTTCAAAGATGGAGGATGGTGAACATGTGACAAAGGCAGATATGAACGTCATATCCTGTAATGAGTCAAATGTTAATATTTCTTCAGACAATGAGAGTGGGAAGTCAGTTGACTTAAATAATACTGATAGTAAGCAGAAATGTAGATTTTCATCGCCATATGCTCAGAGGAAAGTCTATAAAAAGTTGAATAATAATAATACACAAAAGAGGTTGTATTATCCGAAAATTTTGCCCAGGCGTCAAGAAGTTTATTCTGTACGTTGGCACAGTAATCTGAGGTATAGAGGTCATAATAAGCAAATTCATTTTTCTTCTAAGAACCAAAGACAAAGATTGCAAACTGAAAATAGTCCATTAAGACAGGAAAGGTTTAATTATGTAGCATATAACACTCTGAAAACAGTCAGCAGTCCTTAAATTAACTGCAGATATGGTAAGAATTTTCTGGTTGACGTTTAATGGCTATGAATAAGGATTGATTTGAGTTTAAAAAGATTTGGTTTTGACGTTTGGAATATTTTTGAGGACTTTGATATAATTTTAATATTTTCAAGGATAATCTATTGGATTATTATTTTTTATCAATGTTTCATTGTCATGAGTATTAAGTTTTTATTTTTGTTTTGTTCAAGCTGAACATTGAAAGGGTTGTATTCAGTCAGCATGGTACTCAGAGAGACAGAGATGATGAGATACATGCCATAGGCGGAGCTAAAGCTTCAGAACAGACAGGAAATGTTATCAGGATTTAGGGAAAAAGGTTCTGAGTCACCTCCAACATTAAAATATGTGACTTCATTTTTAATAGATGAAAGTGGAAGGCCATGGTTACATGGTTTATTAAATGGTAAGAATACTAAATGGTTAATAGATTTAGGATCTGAACTCAGTTTAACTAAAAACAAATTATCTGTGAATATTGATTTTCCAAAATGTAATTTAACTGATTTCAATGGAAAAGAAAATACAGTTGCAGTTAAAGTTTCTGATGTGACTCTCAAAATTCCCGGAATTTTAAAAACAAATATAGACATATGGTGTTGCCAAAATACAGAGAATATTTTAGGCATGGATGTGATTAGTAAATTAGATTGGATTATTGATTTAAGTAATTCTACTATATGGAAAGATTCATCTAGGCCCAAATCTATGTTAATAGATTCCTCAAAGTACAGTAACGTTGGAAGTATTTGTACAGCAGTAGCTGACATGTCTTCAGATTTTAATTGGCCACACACAGGAACCAATCTCGAATTGGAACAATCGGTTAGAGCACATAAAAGTCTTTGGAGTCAGACCAAAATGGATACAGGTTTGTTTAAAGATATTGAGATAGTATTGACAAGGAAGAGAAGAAAGGTTCAATAGTGATTTATAGTGATAGTTCATATGTTGGTTATTTATTTGGAAACGTAGAGGTTTTGTGGATTCATCCAATAAGACTCTTGTGCAGAAAGAGACATTAGAAGTAGTTTTTGACCTTGCAGAGAGTAATTCTCTTGCATATGCTATTGTAAAAATTCCAGCACATAAAAAGATGAAAGTGAGTTATCTGTAGGTAACAGAACAGCAGATTTATTGGCAAAGGAAGCAGCTTTTGCATGGAGAGTTAGTAATTCAACCTGGAATGGTATCTATTAATGTTGTGAAAAAATGGACACACAGATTCCTTTAATTTCAGAGGAAAAAAAGGTCACGATCTTTTTTATTCTCATAGGGTGCCACAGAGTTATTATTTGGGTCATTAGACCATAAGTTTGTGTCATGACAAAAAAGGATTTTCGTGTTTTTATATAAATCACAACACCTACAGGTGGGATTCACTAATGATGATGCTTTAAATATTGTTTAGAGGTTGAATAATTATGTTTTTCTAGTTTGGGATATATCAGCAAACTTCAGTAGTGACAGAGAATGTGTAATATCAGGGAATAGAATAGAGATTTCATGTATGATAACATTCACAGTTTGTAGGTATTATTGTGAGGATGTATCGGATAATTAAATCTAGGATTGATAAAGGTTGTTGGACAAAGGAAATATTTGGGTTGATGTTGTTCCAGTTATTTTTAATGGATGTAAGAAGCACAATTTCTGATGCTACAAAGTATTCTCCTTTTGAGTTTAAAAGAGAAAGTAAAATGGAGTTTGTGTTGCATCGTGGAGTCAAAATTGATTGAAGAAGAGATACAAAATGGTTTCTCTAAAAATTTTCAGTTGAGAAAATAAAATGGAGTTTGTGTTGCCTCGTGGAGTAAGAAGGTATACAAAATGGTTCCTCCTCATATTTCTAAGTTTGAAAAAGAAAGTTAATTCATGATAAAAAGTGTCTTTGTTAGTTAAAAATATAAGTTTTTATATTACAATGTTTCTTGATTAAGAAATAATTTGTATATATATATTGATAAGGTAAAAAGGTTTGTGTATATTTAAAATGGTTTTATACAAAGGGTTATTCATAGCAACCCTTAGGAATTTAGAATGAGACCCATTGTTTTAGAAAGGTGGGAGGGAAAATACTCATTCTGTGGAACAATATAGCCCAGCGGAACTTTTAAGCTAGTCTTAAAAAGGAAAAAGGTGGGAGTTGGTGTTTAGGAGTAGAATTTGAGAGGAGACAGTCAATTACTGGAGGACACACATTCCAGGAAGATTTTTTCTCCAGCACACACAAGACATATATATATCATGAAGGATTGTTATTAAATTCACGCACATATCGGATTTAATCTTCAGAATAATCTATGTTTTGATATTTTACAATTGATATTGTTTTTTGTAACATTTTGTTATTTTGTTGTTAAACCAAAATTATCTTTTGTATAAGATAAGCGGTCTATTAAGTAGACCAGGAACAGAAAGGTTTATTTAAGAGAAAATTAGATATTGTTGACACAAGTCTAAGACAGAAAAGATAAAAGATGATTAAATAATTGTTACATGTGAGGACACACCCAGAAGATGGTGACACGTCACAGAGTTTCAGGAGTTGAAACATGGAAAAGTAATTGGGAAAATCCATGGACATTTTGGGATGTTCAAGGGGTACAAATACTTTCTCAGTTCAGTGAAACAAGTATGTAGAAAGAAAAATGTGGGTATAACAAATTTTATATTCCAAGATAATGATGCTGCCTTTATTTTTTCAGGAATTAAAAATAAAAATCAAACCTGAAGAAAGTGCGTATTCCAAAAGAAAAAGATGTCAGCACAACAAAAGAAAAAAGTTTTAAAGAGAGAAAGTGTATCATCACTACAGGATGCATCTTTTCCCTAGTGACAATTTTATTTGTGATAAGATATATCAAGAATTGCTCAAGTTATATAAAGACTAACAGGAATGAAGAATTACACAACAAAGATCATATGTTGTTCAGAAATAAGAGAGATGTAGACATTGATATCAATGCAGATGAACTGAAAAATAAGAACATTGATATCATTACAAAGGACAAAAATGATAGAGTTATTGATATTAGTGCATATGATAAAAATCATAATTTTAGAGATGTTGATATTAATACAGCAGAAGATTTGTATGGATTTTTGTGTATTGGTGATGGATAATTTCATTCACAGCAATGATATTGACATCAAAGTTAAAATAGAATCCAAAACAAAGTTTGTTAAAATGCAGGGATCTTATAGACTAAATAACAAAACCGGAACTTTTGAGTGTAACATATTGTTGAGGAGTTTCTGGTCTATATTTTTAAAGGGTAATGAGTCAACAATTTGGTCTGGAGATGTTACTAATATTATGACAAGATCTGGGAAAATACTTTATTCCTTTGATCAATTTTATTATCTTTTTCAAAGTTTTGTAAAGATATTAAATCCAAAATATTTAAACATCATTGGAGATGAAAAAGGAGACGTTGTAAGAACATGGGATTTTAAAGTTATAAGAAAATTTACTGAAATAAGGGTCAAAATCGATATCTTTATAGTTGATAAGATTGTTCCAGAAATTAATATTTTCCCACAATCTTTGAAAATTATGGAAGATAAAGATAATTTACATTTGATATGTGATACAAAGATATCTTTACCTCAAAATTCATTGTTGACTTGGAAAAGGAATGATGAGTTTTTGGGTAGTTTTCTTTATAGTTCTACTATCATAATTCATAAAGGAATTTTTGGTAGTGTGAATTGGATCAATGATACATTTGTTTATCAACAAATGAGAGTATCTTTGAATGATACTGGTATATATGAATGTTGCATATCAATAGAAAATTATCCGGTGAAATGTGCAAAGGCAAGTGTTATTGTTATGTCTCCAAGGAAAACTCCATGTGTCAATAAGAAAAGTTTCTCTGCAAGTCCTTTTCAGATTAACCATTTCCAATCCAGAACTCTTTTGAGAGAGGGAAAGTTTGTCATTGTTTTGTGGAACTTTAATGTTTCAGAATGGAAAATTTCTACAAGGTTTCCACAATGTCAAGGACATCTGGTTAATATGGAATTGGGTATTGAGAGATGGTTTGGAATTAATAATAGAAATTATAACAGAAATAAGCGTGGTATTGTTGAAGGTATTTTAGGAGGGATTGGCACAATCGGGAGTATAGCAAATAGTATGGATATTAATACTTTAAAGTCTGATCTAGAAACCGCTGGTTTAGTGGGAAGTAATGGTATTAAAATACAAAGACATTTAAATCAGATTTTAGAAAATATGGTAATTAAAACTGCTAATATAATGGGTCCATCTATTTTACATCTTCAAAATATTACTCTTGATCTGATGAGAAGTGAACAACATTCTCATATAGTCAGAGCATGTTTAGAGATTCAAACGGAATATTCCACTAATTTTAAAATAATTGCGCAAGCATTTCAGAGTGGAATAACTCCTCTTGGCATTTTACAGTATTTGCCCAAAGAATATTTATATGCGATAAATCATACAGATTTATGGGTAAATAAATGGATAGGATGCAAGCAGGACATATGTTATAGTTCTTCTATGATTCCAATAGCCGGAAAAGAACAAATTTTGGTTCCAATCACTGTTTTGGGATTACCTGTCAGTAATACACAATTATTATATTATAAATTACAGTATACAGATTTTGTATTTAACAATGAAAATTCTGAATTAGAACAATTAGATTTGTCATCATGTTTACAATTCCAGTCTAAAATTATATGTTTACCTAATCAAGATAAAAGCATATTTCATTCTTGTTATCATAATCATACATTATGTTCAGCAAGAATTGAAAATAAAATTAATTCTGAATTAGTTACTCGTGTAGATAAAAAGAAGGTTTGTTTTCAGATAATGTCAGATACAGAAAGGGTTAAAACTTTTTTCTCTTCTTGTACAAATACAGAAAACCTAAATCAAGGGTTGTATTGTATAGAAGGAGATATTGTTGCAATAAGTATTAATGGATTGAGAACAAATTTAACAAATATGTTTATGAAAAATATTAGCGCTCTTCTTACACAGTATAATATTTCTCAAATAGATGAATTTCCATGGGAAAAATGGGCAAATATAATTCAAAAGGATCAAGGTTTATTAATAGCTTCGGCTAAGGAATTGCAGAATGCAGAAGTATTGTTTAAACATGAACAAGGTAATTTGCAAGAAATATCGCATCAATGGTCAGAATTTTCAGGAAGTAATTGGTGGAAAAGATTTAGTAATAGTGTATCCATGTGGGGAAAAACTTCGATAACTTCAGCAGCAGGAAATATTTTATCACATCCTATTGTAATTATTTTTATTATTATCATGTTATTCCTTATATTCCAGTTATGTTTAATGTTTAGAATGAAAAAATTATATTATCGAATTAGAAGTGATATTAAGAAAGGAGATGATTTGTTACAAAGTAAATTAAAGAGGAAAATGCATTTTGAAGGTATGAATTCAGTTTTGCATGACAAAACATTTGGAGTTATTGAATCAAAGTTTGTTTGAATGTGACATGAATGATGATGGATGAATTTTTAATCTGAAAAATATGATTGGTATTCATATTTCAGAGGGGAATGTTATATTCTTAATATCTAAATTTTAATTGGCTTATTATACTTTATTCAGAATATAATATTTTTCATACTGTGTGAAAGAACTTTGAGACAATAATTTCTATGTTGTGACTTGCGATAATTGAAGAAGTAAATATTTAAAATCTGTCAGGATTTTGAGGAATAGTGTATATTTTATATAAGCTTTTCTTAAGTGTAAATGGAGGTTTGCATAGAATCTGAAATTCCCTTCCCCCCTTACATCCTGTCATTAGAATGTGGAGCTGTGTTATCCTTAGCCCTCCCACCTCTGTAGAGGAGGAGTTGTCTTTTGTGGCGCGAAATTAGAGCTGTTAATATAATGGTAAAGTTGGGAGGAGGATTGGCTCTTGAATTTTACACACAGAAGGACACATGTCTTGCACACAGGCTGCCAGCATACAAAGGGCTATTATGCCATTTTAGGTTTGAAATAACCTTATTTTTAAGATACAAATGATTAACATTGTACTATTTTTGTAAGCATCCTTTTGTATTTAAATGTGTACAAATAAATACACATTTTTGAATTACGCTGACTCAGATCCAATTAAGGAAATTCGTCTCACAAGAATTGATTGATATCAACATATACTTAAGACTTTGAAATATCATATTTCATAATATTTCATATTTCATATTTAACAGAGAGAGAGAGAGGGAGGGGGGGAGAGAGAGAGAGAGGGAGAGGGAGAGAGAGAGGGGGGAGAGGGAGAGAGAGAGAGGGGGGGGAGAGGGAGAGATTGAGAGAGGGAGAGAGGAGGAGAGAAAAGAAAGATGTTCCTGCATTGAAGGCATTTGGAGGGTCTAGTGATGTGTGGAATCTGTTATCTGTCAAAAACACTTCTAAAACAGAAACGCTCATGAATGCCGCAAAAGGCGCATAAACACAGCATGTAAAAGTGGCAAAATTGACATTTTTTAAGTCGGTTACTGGCTGTGACTTTCCAGCCTTCAGTAGAGGTTTTAAAACGTCCTTGGGGCCTGGTTACATTTCCAGTCGTGGGCGGTAAAAAAATAGGTGGTTGAGCTGCGTTGAAAATTTGTCTTGCATGAATGAATAAAATTTACCAGTATACGTAGTTTTTTGTCCAGTAAAGTCCATTTGTTCCAAAGTCTAATGTTAAAAGCAACAACATTTTTACGTACTTTCGAATTAAATTTGTCAAGTTGACAAGATTGTCATTTGCCAGGTTTGAATGTACTGAGAAATACGGTACAAATTTTCATATAAATGTTCGCAGGAAAGCTCATTTGAATACCTACTAGTGTACTTCCACTTTAAGGGTATGGAAATTCCTCAAATTCTTATGCCGCGTACACACAACCGGACTTTCCGACAGACTAGGTCCAATGGTCTTCCCGACGAAGTTCCGACCAAACAGACTTGCCCACACACAAATGGACCAATGTCCATTAGTTTTTAACGCGATGACGTACGACGGGACTAGAAAAAGAAGTTCAACAGCCAGTAGCCAACAGCTGCCCTTCTGTCACATTTGGTCCGTCGGACCAGCATACAGAAGAAAGGTTTTCCCGATAAGAATTGATTCCGTTGGAAAGATTTAAAGCATGTTCTATTTCTAGGTCCACTGGAATTATTTGAAGAAAAATTATAGGAATATCCCCCACATGATCAGAATATCTGACGGAATGATTCCGTCTAACCTTTTCTGCCGGAAAGTCCGGTCCTGTGTACGCGGCATTAGGGTTCCCTGTGCCTTCATGTTGTGGTGACCCCCTCCTTTTTTCTCATTTTTTTCTAGTGATCAAAAATCTCCCACAAGGGGACACAGGCCGGAAAGAATACCCAACAGGGGAGCTATCCCCCCACTGCATCCAAATATAGAAATAAAAAACTGACTGGTGTTGAGTTTAATTAAAGTGCATATTTGTCTCTTGAAACAGATGCATGTTTCCCCTTTACAACCACATGTTTTACGCCTGAGTCTATGCTCTTCATTTGCACTCTTGTGACTTTCTACCCATCAGCAGGCATAGGGGGGGCTCAAAGCAATATAAAAAAAATAATAATAAGAAGGAGGGGGTGAAATCCAACATAAGCTTTGCAGGAATAATGATTAAACGAGAAGTACAGCCATAATTTGATTGGCTGTACTTCTCCTGTAGATCACAGAAGTGCCGTTTGTTCTGCTCTCCTGTGACCCGTTTTCAGCAGACAGCGGGCTGAGGACAGATACAGCATCCACCTAGGTAAATATGATTCTGAAATAAAAAGTAAACCCATACTTCTCTTATAAAAGACATGACCGCTTTACATAGACAACTTTGCTGGAAGAACAGGGATTTTCCAACTATTCCGCTACAAGATGAAGAATTCCTATTGCTAGACTCTGGTTACTCCAAGACACAGCTGTTCCTTCTTAACTCAATCCATTTGACGTTAATAAATGTCATTTATATTTTGTCCAATGTGATATTAATAAAATTAAATCGGCCTCCGAGTCCACTTTAAATTCTGCTGGCACGACTTCAAGTTTATTTTGCAAGCTCGGAGAGAAGCATTTGAACTTCCTCTTTCACATTTTCTTGCCTGTATGAAGCTCGTTGATTGGATTACCACATGTCTATTTTAGCACTTAAGCCTTGACTTCCTCCCCCCCCCCCCTCCCCGGAATGGTCCCGTCAGTGGACCAGGCCAGAGCACCTGTCCCCGGATCCCATCAGGAAAGGATCGCTTTCCGTCTCCAGCGCTCAGGTTCCTCATTACAGGTTGCCAGGCAAAATATTTACACTGGCAAGGACAGACCCCTACCGTGCCACAAATAGAACAGACACCCGTTTTCTTCTTCCTGGGCAGGGAATAGTGATAGAGGTCTGATTCTCACAGACTTGTTAAAAAATATAGGCAAAAATATCAGCTGGCTTTACCCAATAAAGTGTTGTAATTCCTAAATACAGAAGCACATATCAACCAATAAGAATGCATCTTGCACTGGGCCAATTATCTTATTTTTTTTAGAACGATGCAATATTATTGCAGTATCAAAATCATGCAAAAAGGTAGAACACTATACATATTTTGCAGCCTAAATAATTTCTAATTCATCGTTACCAATCATAAGGTTCACTTTAAAATTGTTGCATTTTAAAACGAAACTGTATTTTACCCATGTAGCTGAAAAAAATTAATAAAAACACTTTAAATTAAACTTATGTGGGAAGCGCAGTGGCTACGTGTTTTTTTTTTTTTTTTTTAAAGTAGAATTTTATTTTCATACACAACAAAGAAAAACAAGAAAAATAAAAAAAACAAACAGAAAACTGTATATGCAGCGAACATCGCTCAAACCATTGCACAATCTGGTAATCTGGTATACATGTAATGGATATGTGACACATTAAAGGTTAAATGTCTATTCTGCTTAATTGGAACTGATCAATGAACAAAGGGCTCCATTTAGTCTTTCAAGGAGACGGTGGTATGGTACTTTCGGAGCTGACCCAAGAGCCCCAAATCTTAAGGAATTTTTTTGGGCATCCTCCGGCTTCATATGTCAACTTATATAATTTATTGCATGGTTAACGATAGTGATCCAAAAAGCTATAGTGGGTGAGGATTGAAACCAGTGGATGTGGCTACGTGGTTAGCGCTTCCACTTAGCAGCACTGGGGTTGTTGGTTCAAATCCCAACCACGGCACTACCTGCATGGAGTTTGCATGTTCTCCCTGTGCCTCGGTGGGTTTCCTCCCACACTCCATGTTTGGAGGAGGAATGCTGCTTATGACCCCAAGAACACCATTCCCACAGTCAAACATTGAGGTGGAAACATTATGCTTTGGGGTGTTTTTCTGCCAAAGGGACAGAACAACTTCACTGTATCAAAAGGGATGATGGACGGGGCCATGTACGGTCAAAATTTTGGGTGAGAAACTCCTTCCCTCAGCCAGGGCATTGAAAATGGGTCGTGGATGGATATTCCTGCATGATAATAACCCAAAACAGACAGCCAAGCAACAAAGGAGCAGCTCAAGAAGAAGCACATTAAGGTCGTGGAGTGGCCTAGCCAGTCTCCAGACCTTAGACCCCTTTCACACCGAAGCGCTGGTCGTTTTTGAGGTGCTTTAGCAGCGTGCCAATGCAACCTTAAATAAAAATAAAAAAAATCCAAAAACCATCCGTTTTGGAGGTGCTTTTGAAGCACTTTTAAAGGTGCTTCGGAAGCGCTGCCCATTCATTTCAATGGTCAGGGGCATTTTTGGAGTGTTTTTTTTACAGCACTCCAAACCTGCCCCAAAGATGCTGCTTGCAGGATTTTTTCTAACATCTCGCAAGCGCACCACCCGAGTGTGAAAGCACTCATGCAAATGAATGGGAGGCAGTTTTCAGGCGCTTTTCAGAGGCTATTTCTAGTTCTAAAATGCCTGAAAACTGCCTCATTGTGAAAGGGGTCTTAATCCCATAGAAAATATGTGGAGAGAGCTGAAGGTTCGAGTTACCGAACGTCA
Organism: Lithobates pipiens; assembly: GCF_037356315.1. Lineage (NCBI taxonomy): Eukaryota > Metazoa > Chordata > Amphibia > Anura > Ranidae > Lithobates > Lithobates pipiens. Next base: position 214,103,538 of record NW_027507686.1, on the reverse strand, counting down.
GCCTAGAATCCTTAATGACTTGGAGAGGATCTTCAAAGAGGAGTGGGACCAAATCCCTCCTGAGATGTTGCAACCTGGTGGCCAACTTCAAGAAACATCTGACCTCTGGTTTACAAGGGTTTTGCCACTAAGTACTAAGTCATGTTTTGCGAAGGGGTCAATGACTTATTTTACTCATTAAAATGCAAATCAATATATAACAACTTTTTTGAAATACACTTTTCAGAATATTTTTGTTTATATTCTGTCTCTCACTGTTAAAATAATCCCACCATTAAAATTATCATTTTTTGGCAGTGGGCAAATGTACAAAATCAGGGTATCAAATACATTTCTCCCTCACTGTAATTGGGTATATATATATATATATACACATACACATATATATATATATATATATATATATATATATATATATATATATATATATATATATATATATATATATCCCCAGTCTATTGTTTACATGCCCTCCCCCCCCAACAATAGGGAGCGTCATCGCACAGGCAGAGCTCACAGTTCTCCAGCAATGACACCTTGTGGTGGAGAGAAGAGAACTTTTTCAGGGTGGGTGATAACATAAAAACCCAAATCCTCCAAGAATGAACAGATCTTTTAACAATTGAGGTTCACCTTTGGATACATCCAAAGCCAGCAACCTCTAACATTTTTCTGAAAACAGAATTGAACCCAGTCAGCTTACCACAGTTAAGTACTGTAGCATTCTTCCATCCACGCGGGCATCATGGAACTGATCCTTGTATTGCGGCAGTCCAATATCATCGAGCCACCCTGTTGGTGTAAAAAGGAAGCCTCACTAACCCATGAAAACACCATTATACTCAAAATGTTATTGTCTATACAAGATCTAAGGCACTTACGCGTCACCCACACATGGTCTAGTTGCCCTGATTTGTCCTCCTTTTTTGTGTTGATGGAATTCATAGCTAGCTGAAGTTTCTTTCTGTGCAAGGTATGCTTGATGCCGAGTTCCTTTATTAAGAAAAAAATACTGTAAGCATTCCTTTTATGTGGCTATAATTCTGGTCATATATCAGACTTATTATGTACAGTATATTATGTGAAATATATTACCACTTATCTTTCATTATAATTACATGGAAAGTATAGAGTACTTTCAGTGGCCACATTGAGTCGACTTATTGTTGCTTTGGTTGTTCCCATAAATCATGAACCCATATTAAAAATAAAAAAAAATAAAAACGATAATAAAAAAAAAAAAAAAACGTACCTGTCTTGCTGTGCATGCTTCCAACCTCTGCTGTTTTGTAGAGCTAAACTGGCCAAAGATTCTTCAGCATCCAACACACGTCTAACATTTGTAGATTCCTGCATCCTCCACCATGCACTGTGGGTCCACCTTCTACGTCACTGCTGTGTCCCTGCAGAGCTGTAGTAGAAACCACAGCATGTAGATGGGGATGCAAACATCTGACACACTCAGAGTGTTGGATGCAGAAGATTCCTTGGCTGCCGCAGCTCTGCAAGCCATGGCGACAGTATTGTGTTTTTGCGGCTAGCTATCTGTCACTATATCTCAGCAACCCCTGCACAAATTTAGATGAGGGCAAGTGTCATGTGTACAAGACTAACCCGCTAGAACACCCAGGTCAGCCCTCTCAGCCATTGGCTAAGAGCGCTGATTGGGAGCCGATCGGCAGACTTTTTCGCTTTGTTTTTTGTCAGACCAACGCCAGTACACACGGGCCGAATGCTGGCCAGTTTCTATTGAACTGGACAATGTTGTCCAACATTCGGCCCTATGTACTAGGCTTTATGTTCTCCTGGTGATCAATCTTCCGTAAAGTAAATATAAAAATCTGTGAAACTTATTTACATTACATTCCTTCTAAATGGTACTTTCTCACCTTTTCTAGGCTCTGAGGTGTGGCGGTTAGTAACGTATGACCTGAATTCACCCATTGTCTTGCAAATATGACGTACTATCCCAGACCAAAGTCTTCCAGCCAGTTGCAGACCTGCTCATTACTCCACTGAGCAAAAGGAGCGTTATAATCACTGCAAATACAAAGAATAAACGTGTTAATTAGTGTAGGAATATCACAGATGAAAGCAAAAATTTGCCTCGACTTTGAATATTGAAAAATTTGAATATAAATTCCATCTAAAGTCCCACATTGATGTCTCTCTTTAGAATTCTATACTGTTGTCACTTTTATGCAGAGTACATTGTGCGAAATGCCAGAATCGACGAATCCCAAGCTGAAATTAAGATTGCTGGGAGAAATATCAACAACCTGAGATAGGTAGATGATACCACACTAATGGCAGAAAGTGAAAAAGAACTAAATAGTCCATTAACGAAGGTGAAATACAAGAGCACAAGAGCTGGCTTGAAATTGAGCATTAGGCTGTGTTCACACCATAGCGATGCGGGAACGCCGCAAATCCGCGGCGTTTTCCCGCATCGCATGCCTCCCGCCCTCACACTGCCCTATGCGGACTGCTGGGAGTGTCAATGATATGTTAATGACACCCCCAGATCCGTCCGCATATCGCAGTGCGATCTGCACACTCGCACAGGAATCGGATCGCATGGTGTGAACACCCATGCGATCCTATTCTGCTGCGGACCAAAAAAAGGGTCCCGTGCGAGTTTGCTGCGGGAGCGATGCGAATTCAGCCATACTATCAGTATGGCTGAACTCGCATCGCTACGGAGATCGGATGTGATTTGCACTGCAGTGCGGTGCGAATCACATCCGGATCTCCCCCCGCAGCAGTGTGAACCCAGCCTTAAAGTGGTTGTAAACCCTTACAAACCACTTTGACCTACAGGTAAGCCTAGATTAAGGCTTACCTGTAGGTCCAAGTAACATCTCCTAAACCTATATGGTTTAGGAGATATTCGCCCGAAAACGGGCACCGCTGTCTACGGCGCATGCGCCGTAGACAGCGGCGCGCAGGCGCACTGAGCGCGGCATTTCCAAGAATGGAGCTGCCGCGCGCGTCGACTCCCGTGCGCATGCACGGGAGTGACGTCATTGCGGCTTCGCCGAATGACAGCGGCGGAGCTGCGAGACCCCACCAACAAGATGGATGCGGTGGACAGCGGCAACTTCGCTGGCTCCTGTGTCAGGTAAGTGACACATAATGGGCTACTATGCGATGCATAGTAGTCCATTATGCTTTGCCTTTGCAGGGAATGAAAGAGGAAGTAAACTCATCAGGGCTTACTTCCTCTTTAAGAAAACCAAGATTGTGGCAACTAGTCCCATTACTCCTTGGCAAATAGAAGAAGTCATGGAAAAAGTGACAGATTTTATCTTCCTAGGCTCCATGATCACAGCAGACTATGACTGTAGCCATGAAATTAAGAGACACTTGCTTCTATGAAGGAAAGCAATAGCAAACCTAGACTACATCTTAAAAAGCAGAGACGTCACCTACCAACAAAGTGTAGTACAGTCAAAGCTATGGTATTCCCAGTAGTAAAGTAGGACCATAAGAAAGGCTGACTGTCGAAGAATAAATGCATTTGAACTATGGGGTTGGAGAAGACTATTGAAAGTCCCTTGGATGGCAAGAAGATCAAACCAGTCAGTCAAACAGGCAGGACAGAAACTAAAGATGAAACTCAAATACTTTGGCCACCTAATACGAAGAGGAGACTCATTGGAAAAGACCCTGATGCTGGAAAAACATGGATGGAAAAAAGAGAAGGAGGATGACAGAAAACAAGATGAATAGATAGCATCATCGAAACAAGGAACATGAAGTGAAGCAAGCTCCGGGAGGCAGTGGAGGACAGAAAAGCCTGGCGCGCTATGGTCCATGAGGTCACAGAGTCAGACATGACTTAACGACTGAACAACTGTTGAAAATACAAAGCAAAATTCTTTAATTTGCAACTACATTTTTATACTTTCTTTGCAGCCTTATTAATTTTAGGTGAAAAGAAAAATACCCAGAATTTTCCTACTGCATGGAGAACAAAGCTATCCACAGGTTTGGACACACCGTATCATTGACAGACATGTGCAGTTCTATATGTAAAAGAAATAGCATGTTGCTGTTCAAAAGCTCAGCAAGCCTATAGGTTTGCTTAATACCCCACATTCAGAAAACATCTAGTATTCTTTTTAAAGGATGCAAGGTGTTCTGTGAATAGAGGTGGCACAAATAATAGTCACAATCTCCCCTCCTTCAACATCTTGCATAGCATGAAAAGAATATGAGACATTTTCTGAATGGAGAAGGTGCAGAGGGAGTGATCCCTTATCACCTTTGTACTTGATGAAGAAGTGTCTCAGCACTGGACATTGGGGCTGAAATAAAGGTTTTCTCAACCACACACTTCATTAGTGGCAATTTAATTTTACAGTGCAAATGTCCAAAACTGTTTTTGGTCTGAGGTTTCTGGCTAGTGCCTGCGCCAAGCATTTGTTTTTATGGATTGGCATGTACATACAGTATCCTTTTCTCTTAGGGGAAATGCAACTCCTGCTCTCACACTGCACTTGGTATAGAAGGGTAATGGCTACACCCCTCATCATGGACACCCTTACACAGACTTGTATTGCTGAAGAATGGCGGGGGCATAAAAAGGAAAAAATATATAAAATCAGCCCAACTGCTGTAATAGGAAGTTGGAGCCAAGAGGTTGTTAGCCTAGCTTAAAGTATATCTATTTCTGTGACTTCAATTGGGCTTTAAAAGCAGACCTTCACTCTCCCTGCCCACTTTCTATCATCCACCCTTTCCCTTACAACCTTAATTGTATTTATTTACCGTTTATGTTTTTATGGCGAGCACATCACGTATTTTCGCCTAGGAGAAAATTACATATGTAGTGCTCACAGACTCCCGGGATATACAGTACACTATACAGGCATACTCCACTTTTAAGTACACAATGTAGTATATTTACTAAAGCTGGAAAGTGTAAAATCAGGCTCACTTCTGCATATAAACCAATGAGCTTCCAGGTTTTATTATCAAAGCTTAATTGAACAAGCTGGGGTTAGAAGCTCATTGGGTTTTATGCAGAAGTGAGCCTGAATTTGCACTGTATGCCTGTATTGGGACACCTGCCTTTACATGCTCATAAATGTTAATGGCATTCCAGTCTTAGTCCATAGGGTTCAATATCGAGTTGGCCCACCCTTTGCAGCTATAACAGCTTCAGCTCTTCTGGGAATGCTGTCCACAAGGTTTAGGAGTGTGTCTATGGGAATGTTTGACCATTCTTTCAGAAGTGCATTTGTGAGGTCAGGCACTGATGTTGGACGAGAAGTCCTGGCTCGCAGTCTCCGCTCTAATTCATCCCAAAGGTGTTCAATCGGGTTGAGGTCGGGGCTCTGTGCAGGTCAGTCAAGCTCCTCCACGCCAATGTTCCCTTCCGCCGCCGCTCCACCCAGGTCTCCCATCCCATCAGGAGACCCGACCGACCAGCGGACATGTCCACCGGCTGTCTGGAGACCCAAGCAAAGCCGGAATTGGGTTTGATCGGGTCTCTGATGTAGTAACGACGTCACTTCCTGTTTACTAGGCTGCAAACTGTGGCAATTTTTAAAAAAATCCACAGCATTCAAAAACGCTGATTTTGGCGTTTTGAATACTTTGAAGTGCAGAAGAGGGGTTTGGGGTCTTCCACTGTGCAGTGTGTGGGGCTGTGTAAATCACAGTATTGGATGAGCAGAATGAAAAAAATTTTGGCCAGGTAAATAGATCACACAAATGTATATTATCTTTGTATTTAGCTGTCTACCTGTTGATGTCCTTATGTCATTTACCGGTGTTTACCTGTAGACTGAAGAGGACATTCTGTTGCGTGCAGAACTGGAGGCTGCAGCCAAGAGTCACCCGGATCAGTTTAAGCTGTGGTACACTCTGGACCGGACTCCTCAAGGTAAGACCAAGGAGGGTTATTTCATCAAAAATGGACATGCTGTGATGATTTTCAAGGATCAAGTGGATCTTTTGAAGCACTAGTCTACATGTTTTGTAACAATCCCGGTCCATTGCACCACCTAGTTCTTCTCTCCTCTTGTGATGGTGGCAAGTGTCGCAGGTAGGCCACAGAAATACATTGGGGGCTCGTCTGATTTGGCAAATTTTTGATTGTGGCAAATAAAAATTAATTAGACTTGTCAAACCAACTAGGTACTCCCATCCTCCAAAGTCATGCATCAGTTAAACAGTTTAACCACTTCACGCCCGCTCTATAGCCAAAAGAAGGCTACAGAGCTAACTACCGGGAGGTCATCCCTGGACATCCTCCTGTTTACTTCCCCAATGCGCGCCGCCGCGGGCGTGCATCGGGCGTGCATCGGGGAAGTTCTGTGTTGGCCATGTCCCTCGGACACAGCCAATCACAGATCGTGCTAAATGGCCAATCACAGCGGCCATTTAGCACTCGATCAGCCTGTCCAATGAGCGGTGATCCCATATGTAAACATATGAGATCATCTCTCATCGCCGGCTCCCCTCCTCACACAGAGACAGCATGTGAGGAGGGAGAGCTTCCATGCTGCAGCTGCAGTGACAGTGAGTACACACATAGTAAAACACACACACACACACTGTCCGTGCCATGTGTCCCCAGTGCCAACTATCAATGCCACCTGTCCCCAGTGCCATCTAACAGTGTCATCTGTCCCCAGTACCACCTGTCCCCAGTGCCACCTATCCGTGCCATCTGTCCTCAGTGCCACGTGCCACCTGTCCCCAGTGCGACCCGTCCCTAGTGCCACATGTGCCCAGTGCCATCTGTCATCAGTGCCACGTATTAGTGCCATCTGTCATCAATGTCACATCAGTGTCACGTGCCATCTGTGCCACGTATCAGTGCCATCTGCCATCAGTTCCACGTCAGTGTCACGTGTCATTGTCCTGGTGCTCCAGAGCCTTCAAAAGTGTAATAGGTAGTCAACAATTTAGATGTGTAATGTATGCTCCTAGAACACGTGACGGCGCTCCCTGCATGTTGGGTCTCTCTAAGTGGCCAGGCTGTGAAAAAGTCCCACACATGTGGTATTGTAATACTCGGGAGGAGTAGCAGAATGTATTTTGGGGCATTATTTGTGGTATACACATGCCATGTGAGAGAAATAACCTATTACATTGACAATTTTGTGGGAAAAAAATAAAAAACAAAAGAATCTTCATTTTGCAAAGAATTGTGGGAAAAAATGACAACACCAAAAACCTCACCATTCCTCTTACTAAATACCTTGGAATGTCTACTTTCCAAAAAGGGGTCATTTGGGGGGTATTTGTACTTTCCTGGCTTGTTCGGGTCACAAGAAATGAGATAGGCCACCAGTACATCAGATGTGATCATTTTTTTTATGATTTGCACCACAGCTTGTAGACTCTCTAACTTTCACAAAGACCAAATAATATCCACTAATTTGGGTTATTTTTACCAAAGATATGTAGTATAAATTATGGCCAAAATTTATGAAGAAAAATTAATAATTTGCATAATTTTATCACAGAAACAAAATTTTCGTTTTTTTCATTTATAGCGAAAAAAAACCCAGAGGTGATCAAATACCACCAAAAGAAAGCTCTATTTGTGGGAAAAAAAGGACAAAAAATTCATTTGGGTACAGTGTTGCATGACTGAGTAATTGTCATTCAAAATGCGAGAGCACCGAAAGCTGAAAATTGATCTGGGCAGGAGGGGTGTTTAAGTGCCCAGTAGGCAAGTGGTAAATGGGTGATAGAGAGCTGCCTTGCTGTTAAACCTTTGAATTACTCTTCAATCTAGAGTCCAGCTTTGTCTGAATTACTTATTTCTTTGGGCCGCATATACGGTATGGTAGTTGACAAACTATGTTCATGTTCAAAAAGTATTATATAAGATTTTTCTTTCTTCAGGCTGGAAGTACGGCTCTGGCTTTGTCACGGCAGATATGATTAAGAAGCACTTGCCTTCTCCTTCTGATAACCCACTTGTGCTAATGTGTGGACCCCCTCCCATGATCCAGTTTGCCTGTCAGGACAACCTGACCAAGCTTGGCTACCCTGAAGACAGAAGGTTTGCCTACTAAAAACTCAGCAAACCACGACTGGTGCAACTGTGCCAAACAACCGAATGCTGGCAACTGGGAATACTAAAGATACCTCAAATTTGGCAGATAGCCACATGTTGACCTAAGGCCAATTCCATCCAAAGCTGATAGTTTCTCCTCCCAACAAGCCAGATTAAAGAGCTCACCTTGTCATGGTGGAATGACCCAGTTATTTATTGAATGTTACAGAATTTTCAGGAAAGTGTTAGCTTTGTAACAGCTGCAACAGTTGATTGAAACTGGGAATTCTTATGGTGGTATCTCACCAACGACATCTTAAAAAAAAAGATGGTATGTAATTCAACTTGCCAGTAATCATGCAAAATGAAAATAACAGTTTTTGGTTGGAGTTGTCCTTTAAAACATATGCAGTAAACTTCATTGGTACTGTAATTTAGGCTTGCATTGTTGCAATAGATTATGATCTATGGGTATTGCACGTACAGACACAATTTCTCCCAATAGAGGATTCCCTTAACAATCAGGTGATTTAAATCAGAAAGATAAAGAAGCTCAAGAGCGGAGTACTCTATCTTATGGGGTTGATCAGGTTGGACCTGTTCATAAGCAAAATAGGGATCTGCATTTTTCATGGAGATCACATTGAAACAGATTGAGGTTGATTTACTAAAACGGAAGAGTGTAAAATCTGGTGTAGCTGTGCGTAGTAACCAATCAGCTTCTAACTCCAGCTTGTTCAATTAAGCTTTGACAAAAAAAATAAAAAATGGAAGCTGATTGCTGATGGTTTCTTGTGCACAGCTGCACCAGATTTTTCACTCTCCAGTTTTAGTAAATCAACCCCATTGCACTACAAATGACATAAGATCGCAGTTTAAAGAAGTCAGGCACAATGCAAAAGTTATTTATTCTTTTTACATTCCACTATTACCAAGAAATCAGCAGTGACTTTGTAGCATTAATCTAGATACTGACACACTGTGAGGGACAACTCAGGAGGTATACTTCAGCTGTATATTTTTAGAAAATCTCTTTACATTTTATACCTGGAAGTGACTAATATAATTCTAAAATGTGAATTTGTTAACATTTTGGTTGATGTCTTTACATCCTAAAGTTTCAATTATTAAACTGTTATTCTGTACCATGAGTGCTGTGTGAGTACATGTCTAGATCAGCTATTTTCAAACAGGGTCCTATGGAACACTAGGGTTCCTCCAGAGGTTACTAGGGGTATTTTGAACAGTGGCTAGTTGACCTCCCAAAAGCTTTTTTGTCAAAGCTTAATTGAACAAGCTGAAATTAGAAGCGGATTGGCTACCATGCACATCAACAGATTTTGCACTCTCCAGTTTTAGCAAATAAACCCCTATGTGTCGCAAGTTGCAGTAGTGTGAACCAAGGCTTATAAAGGGCTTAAATGGTCCCAGGAGCCATGGACAGGGCCCCGGCGATAGGACCTTGGCGATAAGGGGGGGCTGTAATGGTTTCTTGCACCAGGGCCCTGAAGGTTCTAGTTGTGCCTTTGAGCCCAGATCCTCCTCTTCTTGCGTTCCTAACCAGCACTTCTGGCCCCTGACCAGTGCCCCCACAGCCAGCAGCTGGCTATGGGGGCACCCGAGCTGAGCCACCACTTTGTATGTCCATTCAGACATGGAGCCGCTGTTGGCCCTGCCCCCTCTCCTCATTGGCTCAATAACTTTGATTGACAGCTGTGGGAGCCAATGGTGCTACTCTGCCGTCTCAGCCAATGAGGAGGGAGAGTCCTGGGCAGCCGAAACACTCCTGCAACATTGCTGGATTGAAGTGGGCTCAGTTAAGAATAAGGGGGTCTGTTGCCCACAGGAGTTTTTTTTTATCTTCATGCAAAGAATGCATGAAGATAAAAAAAAACCTTCTGCCTTTACCACCACTTTAAGTTTTCATTTCTGTCTAGGGGACACACAAAAGAAGATTTACTTACCCAACCCTCCACTCTCAAGGCAGATGGTGTCCTCCCATACTGTGGCAGTAAACTTTTCCTTGGCATCCTCACTTATGATAGAGGGTTGCAGGCCCCGCATTGGTCTTCATGACACCAGAGGACCTTACACAACTAGAGTGCAAGGGAGAAGAGGCTGTGGGGGCTGGGGGCCGGTCTAGCACCCAAATTAGTGTTCCTATTGGACGATTTCTCACATATTACTATTCTGGGGACTACTTGAAATTAGGGTTTTTTTTTCACTTGGTAATAATGGTCACCAGGTGTAATAGAAGGAGATAATCGTCCTAACGGGCAGACAGATAGCAATACAACCCTCACAGTTGTTCCAATTACTCTACTCTTTATCCAAAACTGAAAAACTGTTTCTAAAGAATTACGTAACTTTTCCCAAAATCCGATTATGCAGGTAAGGGGTGCTTATAGATCAAACCAACTGTGCACTTTGAGTAAAGTTGGATAATGCCCCTGTTAACGGTCTATGCCATTTGTCTACCTCCCAGAGTTTGGCTGAAAAACGTCAAGAGATGGTGTCCCCCATCTTGCCTTGTTGCCAAGATGATCTATGCGCATGTATGGTTTGCTGTCTGCTGTGTCACAGCAGAGCTAAGCTCAGAGGTACTGTGACAGGGAAGAGGGAGTGCAGATTTGAACCGGGCAGAGGTGACTTCTGTGAGGGTGAGCCAGTAAAATCAGGGATTATGTTGGCAACGCCCTAGCGAAAAGGCAGGATGTGGAAGACCATCTGACAATGCAGTAGACGGATTTTAGTTCTCAATGGACTATGAGTGAGCTGATTAGCGAGCTCATAGTCCATTCTCCCTTCTTTCAGCTTTTTAATTGGAAGCCCATATATCGGTACAGACAGAAAGTAGGGGAGAGAGTGTGCAGGAGCCTGATCTTACACCTGCAATTTACTCAGTCTACCGGAACATGGTAAATGCACATTATTTTTTGCTGCAAAAATGTGCATTTATTTATTTTTGTAAAAGGTAACTTATTCTTTAATCACAGTGCACGGTTAGTTTTTATTGACAGGTGCCTCCTACCTACATACACAGTTTTTTGGGAATGATAAACTAACCCTTTAAAGGCTAAGTTCACCATTTGCACCATGTTACGCGTTACACCTGTATTTCCAGCCTCCACACACATTGGCAAACCCAGAACCAGCATAGTGGGTGCAGGGCCGGATTAAGAGCATCATGGGCCTGGTGCTGAGGATTTTGATGGGCATTTTGATGGAAATAAATAAAATGAAAACACATTTTGTTTTTTTTTGTTAAAATAAATGAAATATTTGAAACAAACCACTCATTCACACTGTATGCGCAAGAGAAGCCATGTTGTAATAGTGGCTTTCAGCTGCTTCATGGAGAGCCAAAGAGGGAGACGTGGTGATGGTGCCTGTGATTGCCCCCCCCCCCCCCGCCACACCGATCACCCCTGACTTTCAGATTCCCCTGTTGCAGGAGGTACAAGGAGCGTCTCATGCAGTGCAGTATCCAAATGGTCAGTCTGTCACTGCTGGGCCTATATTAAGGTAGAGGCCTGGAGCTGCAGCTCCAATAGCCCCTATGTTAATTCGGCCCTACGTGATCACTGCGCTACATCATGCCCCTTCAAAGCCCAGGCTTCTTCTTTTACCTCCTCCATCTGGCACAACTTCTGGGACTTATAATACCACCGAGTCTCTCAGTTTAAAATCTCCAGATGGGGACAACATCCTCCGCAAATCCCTGCAGTTCCCAGAAGCTCCCTGGGTGGGCTTGCTTTCCCTGGGATATTCTGCCACCAATCCTTGCCTTTCTGCTGTCTGAGTGGTAGGTGGGACTGCCATCCAGCAGCCGTAGAGTCCTCTTTTTTCTCTTCTCTAGCCCAGCAGCTCTGGCAGGAAGAAGTAGAGAGTGTGCAGGGTAAGCTGTGTGACGACCCATCATGCAGAGGGACAAAGCAGCACCACTGCCCAGACTTCAAAAGCACTTATGTATTCAGAAAACACTACAGGGATTTAAACGCTTTAATACCAGGCCTTTTTCTGACACTTGTTGCTTAAAAGTTAAAATCTGTATTTTTTGCTAGAAAATTACAAAGAACCTCCAAACATTATATAAATTTTTTAGCAGAGACCCTAAAGAATAAAATGGTGGTCGTTGCAATATTTTATGTCACACTGTATTTGCGTAGCGGTCTTTTAAACGCAATTTTTTGGGGGAAAAATACACTTCAATTAATTTAAAAAAAAGAAAAGTTAGCTCATTTTTTTTTTTTGTATAATGTGAAAGATGATGTTATGTCAAGTAAATAGATAACTAACATGTCAAGCTTTGAAATTGCGCAAACTCGCGGAATGGCGCCAAACTTCGGTACTTAAAAATCTCCATAGGCGACGCTTTAAAAATAAATTTTATGGTTACCCATTTAGTGTTCCAGAGGAGGTCTTGTGTTAGAATAATTTCTCTCGCTCTAACAATCGTGGCGTTACCTCACATGTGTGGTTTGGACACTGTTTAAATTTGCGGGCGTGACTTACGTATGCGTTTACTTTGGTGCATGAGCATGTAGGGATGGGGGGGGGGCTTTAAAAAAAAAAAATATTCTCTTATTTTTTTCACTTTAAATGATTATTTTTTTTATCAGCAATAGTCACGTGTCAGGTATTTTTTTTTGGAGGGTATGACTAAATAATTGATAAACACACCGGGGTTAGTAGTCAAGGATTACAGCTTATTGCGAATCATTAGGGTGGAGGTCCTTCAACAACAGAATTTAAATGCTCAAAAGGGTTTTTTTGGGGAGGGGGGGATCTGGGGTCTATAAGGCCCCAAATCCCTCCTTTGCATTTAAAAGTAGTCACTTTCAGACCGGACCATTTTGCTGGCTTAAGACCAGACCACTTTTTGCAATTCGGCACTGCGTCGCTTTAACTGACAATTGCGCAGTCGTACGACGTGGCTCCCAAACAAAATTGACGTCCTTTTTCCCCACAAATAGAGCTTTCTTTTGGTGGTATTTGATCACCCCTGCAGTTTTTATTTTTTGCGCTATAAACAAAAATAGAGCGACAATTTTGAAAAAAAAACATTATTTTTTACTTTTTGTTATGATAAATATCCCCCAAAAATGTATAAAAAAAAACATTTTTTTCCCTCAGTTTAGGCGGATACGTATTCTTCTACATATTTTTGTTAAAAAATCGCAATAATCGATTATTGATTGGTTTTCACAAAAGTTATAGCGTTTACAAAATAGGGGATAGTTTTATGGCATTTTTATAAATATTTTTTTTTCTACTAGTAATGGCGGCGATGAGCGATTTTTATTGAGACTGCGACATTATGGCGGACACATTGGACATTTTTGGGACCATTGTCATTTATACAGCAATCACTGCTATACAAATGCACTGATTCCTGTGTAAATGACACTGGCAGTGAAGGGGTTAACCAGTGGGAGGCAGTGTACGGGTTAAGTGTTCCTAGGGGTGTGTTACTAACTGTGGGGGGCTGGGCTTTGTTTTAGTGAACACTGATCTCTGCTCAAATCACATGGAGCAGAGATCAGCATCACTTGTTGCTAGGCAGAACGGGGAGATGCTGTTTACAACGGCATCTCCTCGTTCAGCCACCCCGAGAGACGATCGCGGGTATGCCCGCGGCGATCGAGTCCACTGGACCCGCGACCGGGCTCACGGGGTCCCGACCAGCACGTGAGCGCGCCCCGCCGGCGCGCGCGCTCGCGATGGCAGAGCGGCATTTAAAACTGCACGTTATAAAAGTTTTAAACACAGGTCACAAAGGACCAGACCGCGCTATAGTGGTAATACCAAAGCACGGCAAAAACCAACAAAACACTAAAACAAGTGTCGCCTATTGCACAGTTGCACTTTATCATTAATACCTTATAGGTTTATATATATCCTTTCGCTTGTGACTAGCCCACTCATATTGGGCTTTTAGTGCTTTATACATATGCACTTATGATATTTGTATGGTATTTATAGTCTGCACTTGTATTATTATTTTTAGTATATTATAGGTAGTATTGTATGCAAAGTACTGGACCTATATTATTTACCCTTAGGGTAAAATCATATTTTATCTGGCACTTGCCTTGCTTACTCCACTCTCCTGTTTTTCATTAGTGGATGCTGGGGGGTCTCACCATTAATACTCATTGGGATTTTCTAGTTTTTGGTGTTGTATGTGTATTTATATATATATATGTTTGTACACATACATACAGTGGTGTGAAAAAGTGTTTGCCCCCTTCCTCATTTCCTGTTCCTTTGCATGTTTGTCACACTTAAGTGTTTCAGAACATCAAACCAATTTAAACAATAGTCAAGGACAACACAAGTAAACACAAAATGCAATTTGTAAATGAAGGTGTTTATTATTAAAGGTGAAAAAAAATCCAAACCATCATGGCCCTGTGTGAAAAAGTGATTGCCCCCTAAACCTAATAACTGGTTGGGCCACCCTTAACAGCAACAACTGCAACCAAGCGTTTGCGATAACGTGCAATGAGGCTTTTACAGCGTCCTGGAGGAATTTTGGCCCACTCATCTTTGCAGAATTGTCCTAATTCAGTTACATTAGAGGGTTTTCGAGCATGAACGGCCTTTTTAAGGTCATACCACAATATCTCAATAGGATTCAGGTCAGGACTTTGGCTAGTCCACTCCAAAGTCTTCATTTTGTTTTTCTTCAGCCATTCGGTGGTGGACTTGCTGGTGTGTTTAGGATCATTGTCCTGCTGCAGAACCCAAGTTGGTTTCAGCTTGAGTACACGAACAGATGGTCGGACATTCTCCTTCAGGATCTCTTGGTAGACAGCAGAATTCATAGTTCCTTTTATCACGGCAAGTCTTCCAGGTCCTGAAGCAGCAAAACAGCCCCAGACTAGTGATGGACGAACGTTTCGCCCGGCGGTCGTTTCGCGGCGAATTTCCGACTTTCGCCGTCCGCGGGTTCGAACGCCTTTTTCCGTCGTTCGCCCCGGCGGACTTACGTGTTTAATGTATACAAGAACTTTAACCTTTCGTGACACGTTTATCATGTGTTACAGGACAACCAATTGAGACATGACAGCTCATGGACACTTGGACATTCCCCCTAACCTATAAATACACCCGATCCGGTGGCCATTTTACATTCTTTCTTCTGTCACTGTAGGGAAAGGATCCTGTGTGGAGTAGGGACAGAGAAAACGCTAGCTATTTGGTACACAAAAGTTCTTTTCAGGACTGGTATAGGTGTTAGGTCAGCAGCCTGAGTTTCTTTTGTCAGTTTAGATAAAGGGACAGAGCGCTGTATGCTGCTATTTTAGGGACAGCTCAGCCAGATTAGTCTTTCTTCATCATCATCATCATCATCATCATTAGCTGTTACTATCAGGTCCACAAAAGAGCTATTCCAGCTAATCGTTCCAGCCTACTCTTTTTTGCCAATTTGTATAGGGACAGGCAGGAAGCAGTGTGTCAGGCAGTGAGGATAATTTTAAAGACTTGCTGTTACTATTAGTTCCACAAAGGTTCTTTTCAGGACTGGTATCAGTGGTACGGTAATAGGCTTGTACACGTATAATATTCTTTCTTCCAAATATAGAAAGAATATTATACTTGACTGCTGCCCTTCTGCTGCAGTCTGCTAATCATTCACAACTCACTTGTTCCACAAAGCTCTTTATCAGGACTGGTAACTTGGTCTGTCTAGGGTGCTACGGTACATAGGCTTGGGTGCGGTACAGTCTGCTGTTCTGTAAGGACCGCTATCGGTCCACAATACATAGGGTTGCCGTGCACTACTGCTGACCGCTGCCCTATACTGCAGCAGTCCTTCAGCGGTATAGGGACTGACGCACAGTCTGCTAAACACTAATACACAACCTGCTTGGTCCACAAAAGTTCTTATAAGGACTGGTAACTTGGTATAGGGTGCTACGGTACATAGGCCTGAGTGCGTTACAGTCTGCTGTTCTGTAAGGACCGCTATCGGTCCACAATACATAGGGTTGACGTGCACTACTGCTGACCGCTGCCCTATACTGCAGCAGTCCTTCAGCGGTATAGGGACTGACGCACAGTCTGCTAAACACTAACACACAACCTGCTTGGTCCACAAAAGTTTTTATAAGGACTGGTAACTTGGTATAGGGTGCTACGGTACATAGGCCTGAGTGCAGTACAGTCTGCTGTTCTGTAAGGACTGCTATCGGTCCACAATACATAGGGTTGCCGTGCACTACTGCTGACCGCTGCCCTATACTGCAGCAGTCCTTCAGCGGTATAGGGACTGACGCACAGTCTGCTAAACACTAATACACAACCTGCTTGGTCCACAAAAGTTCTTATAAGGACTGGTAACTTGGTATAGGGTGCTACGGTACATAGGCCTGAGTGCAGTACAGTCTGCTGTTCTGTAAGGACCGCTATCGGTCCACAATACATAGGGTTGCCGTGCACTACTGCTGACCGCTGCCCTATACTGCAGCAGTCCTTCATTGGTATAGGGACTGACGTACAGTCTGCTAATCACTAACACACAACCTGCTTGGTCCACAAAAGTTCTTATAAGGACTGGTAACTTGGTATAGGGTGCTACGGTACATAGGCCTGAGTGCGTTACAGTCTGCTGTTCTGTAAGGACCGCTATCGGTCCACAATACATAGGGTTGCCGTGCACTACTGCTGACCGCTGCCCTATACTGCAGCAGTCCTTCAGCGGTATAGGGACTGACGCACAGTCTGCTAAACACTAACACACAACCTGCTTGGTCCACAAAAGTTTTTATAAGGACTGGTAACTTGGTATAGGGTGCTACGGTACATAGGCCTGAGTGCAGTACAGTCTGCTGTTCTGTAAGGACCGCTATCGGTCCACAATACATAGGGTTGACGTGCACTACTGCTGACCGCTGCCCTATACTGCAGCAGTCCTTCAGCGGTATAGGGACTAAGAGTTTTGTCACAGGGTGATTTAAAAAATGACAGGCAGAGGAAGAGGCAGGCCCTTCCGCAGGGGTGGTAGGGGTAGGGCAGGAGCAACAGCCTTGAGCCAAAGTGGGAAGTTGCAGAAGGTGCGTTCAATTACTTTAAAGGACGCACCAGACTTGGTTGAGTGGCTCACTCAGCCTTATTCTTCTGCACCCTCCTCATCCTCTCGATCTGCACCCTCTTCTTCACTCTCTGCTATGTGCACCCCCAAAGACACTACCACCAACAACACCACCACCACCACATACCTTCCGCTTGAGTGCAAATGGGGGCCTTCATGCTCCAGTGTTTTAATAGGGACCCCCGTATAAAAAGCATGAGGGTCAAGGACCAGTACTGGGTGGCAACGTACTTAGATCCCCGGTACAAACACAAAATGGCGGAAATGTTACCGCCGTCGCAGAGGGCTGTCAGAATGCAGCACTTCCAGGCCTTGCTTCGAGAAATGCTGCATTCTGCTTTTGCGTGCGCTGGCAGAGGAGCAATTCCCACTCCCAGAGAAGGATTTGCGGGTACCAATCCAACAGCGCCTGCAAGAAGAGGCCGGTTTGAAGATGTGTTGGTGACTTCGGATATGAGGTCATTCTTTCAGCCGACCCATCGACAGGTGTCATCCGGATCCAGCATCAGGGAACGCCTAGACCGTCAGGTGTCCGACTACATTGGGTTAACGGCCGATGTGGACGCTCTGAGGAGTGATGAACCCCTAGACTACTGGGTGGGCAGGCTTGACCTCTGGCCAGAGCTTGCCCAATTTGCAATCGAACTGTTGGCTTGCCCCTCATCCAGTGTCCTGTCCGAAAGGACGTTCAGCGCAGCAGGGGGGATTGTGACCGATAAGCGTACTCGCCTAGCTCACGACAGTGTTAACTACCTCACATTTCTAAAAATGAATGAGGCATGGATCTCGGAGGAATTCAACACATGTGATCAGTAGACCATGTATATGTCTATAAACAATTTTTGGAATCAAGCACACAGACCTTCTTAATTCATTTGGCTCACTTCCCTGACCCAAAAAAGCACACCGTACTATATGCCCCTACCCTCCTCTTTGAAGAGGTTGAGCGGTGTCATATTTCTACTGGGGCTGCTTATTATGAGGGGTTCCCACCATCCCTGTGCTGTGCTGACTTCCTCCTGGGTGTTCTTATTATGAGGGGCTCCCACCATCCCTGTGCTGTGCTGACTTCCTCCTGGGGGTTCTTATTATGAGGGGATCACACCATCCCTGTGCTGTGCTGACTTCCTCCTGGGGCTGCTTACGGTGCTGCTGTCAGCGCTGTATGTCACGGAGCTGCTGTCAGCGCTGTATGTCACGGAGCTGCTGTCAGCGCTGTATGTCACGGAGCTGCTGTCAGCGCTGTATGTCACGGAGCTGCTGTCAGCGCTGTATGTCACGGAGCTGCTGTCAGCGCTGTATGTCACGGAGCTGCTGTCAGCGCTGTATGTCACGGAGCTGCTGTCAGCGCTGTATGTCACGGAGCTGCTGTCAGCGCTGTATGTCACGGTGCTGCTGTCAGCGCTGTATGTCACGGAGCTGCTGTCAGCGCTGTATGTCACGGAGCTGCTGTCAGTGCTGTATGTCACGGAGCTGCTGTCAGCGCTGTATGTCACGGAGCTGCTGTCAGCGCTGTATGTCACGGAGCTGCTGTCAGCGCTGTATGTCACGGTGCTGCTGTCAGCGCTGTATGTCACGGAGCTGCTGTCAGCGCTGTATGTCACGGAGCTGCTGTCAGCGCTGTATGTCACGGAGCTGCTGTCAGCGCTGTATGTCACGGAGCTGCTGTCAGCGCTGTATGTCACGGAGCTGCTGTCAGCGCTGTATGTCACGGTGCTGATGTCAGTGCTCTGTATTACGGTGCTGCTGTCAGTGCTCTGTATCTCCTGCACCCTCTTGTTTGCCTACCCTGGTCCCTGACCTTCCCTCTCCTCCATTGCCTTCATTAGCTCCATAGTCCTGAATTGTCAGAACAATTTCCCAAATAAAAAAAAAATGCTTGTAGTTATCGATCCCAAATTCACCTCATACATGTATTATGCTATTGTCCAGGTGGTGGGACTACGTGCTACCCCCTAATAATTACCCCGTGGCCGCAAATTCGACCTAAAGGTTTGCGAAATTCGCCTCCCATTGAAGTCAATGGAGCCCGCGGCGAACGGTCGTTTTCGCGAACGTTTGTGTCCGTTCGCGTTTCGCGTTCGCGAAACGTCCCGTCGGAAGTTCGTCCATCACTACCCCAGACCATCACACTACCACCACCATATTTTACTGTTGGTATAATGTTCTTTTTATGAAATGCAGTGTTCCTTCTACGCCAGATATACTTGGACACACACCTTCCAAAGAGTTCCACTTTTGTCTCATCGCTCCACAGAATGTTGTCCCAAAAGTCTTGGGGATCATCAAGATGTGTTGTGGAGAAATTGAGACGAGCTTTGATGTTCTTTTTGCTCAGCAGTGGTTTTCTCCTTGGAACTCTGCCATGCAGGCCATTTTTGCCCAGTCTTTTCCTGATGGTGGAGGCATGAACGCTGACCTTAACTGAGGCAAGTGAGGCTTGCAGTTCCTTGGACGTTGTTGTGGGGTCTTTTGTGACCTCTTGGATGAGTCGTCGCTGCACTCTTGGGGTAATTTTGGGCGGCCGGCCACTCCTGGGAAGGTTCACCACTATTCCATGTCTTCGCCATTTGTGGATAATGGCTCTCACTGTGGTTCGCTGGATTCCCAAAGCTTTGGAAATGGCTTTATAACCCTTTCCAGACTGATAGATCTCAATTACTTTCTTTCTCAATTGTTCCTGAATTTCTTTGGGTCTCGGCATGATGTGTAGCTTTTAAGGATCTTCTGGTGGACCTTACTGTGTCAAGCAGCTCCTATTTAAGTGATGCCTTGATTGTGAACAGGTGTGGCAATAATCAGGCCTGGGTGTGGCTAGAGAAATTGAACTCAGGTGTGGACAACCACAGTTATAGTATGTTTTAACAAGGGGGGCAATCACTTTTTCACACAGGGCCATGATGGTTTCGATTTTTTTTCACCTTTAATAATAAACACCTTCATTTACAAATTGCATTTTGTGTTTACTTGTGTTGTCCTTGACTATTGTTTAAATTGGTTTGATGTTCCGAAACACTTAAGTGTGACAAACATGCAAAGGAACAGGAAATGAGGAAGGGGGCAAACACTTTTTCACACCACTGTACACACACTCCTTTTTAGTCATTAGAGGTAGCGCCTGGGCCCTTTTTAATATAAAAGTATTTTTTCTGATATCATTTAAAACTGCACGTACCTGTACGCTGGTATGCCTGCCCGTGCCATACTGCTGATGTACATCGGCGTGCGCCGGTCGGGAAGTGGTTAAAGCTGGCGATGTTGGCTGCCGAGTAAAACGGAAGTGTCATTGTGACGCTGCTTCAGGGTCACCATATCTTAAAGTGGTTGTAAACCCTTACAAACCACTTTGACCTACAGGTAAGCCTAGATTAAGGCTTACCTGTAGGTCCAAGAAATATCTCCTAAACCAAAAGACATGCACCGCGCCGTAGACAGCGGCGATATGCCGTGAGTGGCGGCTCCCGTGCGCATGTGCGGGAGTGACGTCATCACGGCTCCGTTGAATGACAGCGCCGGAGCAGCGAGACCCACCAAGAAGATGGAGGCGCCGTATACAAGGGGACAGCGGTGACTTCGCTGGCTCCTGTGTCAGATAAGTGACACATAATGGATTACTATGTGATGCATAGTAGTCCATTATGCTTTACCTTTGCAGGGAATCAAAGAGGAAGTAAACCCATCAGGGTTTACTTCCTCTTTAAGAGACACAATAAAAGCCAATTCTAGCTTTGTTTTATCAGTGTCCAGCCAGCTGGCGGATGTGCTGGCTGGTCGCTGGGGCCTCCCGGTGGGACGGAGAGCCCGGATATAGCGGTGGGAGGGGACATCCTTTCCCTCTACTTGTGATAACAATTGAGCGGCTGCTTAGCTGCATCGGTTGTTATCACAAGAAAGCCGACCGTCACCTCTAAAAAAACAGTAGCGGGGTGATGCCTGGAGCTGCACATCCCCCCGGTACAACCACTTGTAGCAGAATGACGTACAGGCATGCGATTTTGCATCATGCGGTTAAAATGCAACTACTATAAGTACTTCGATTTGACTTACTATCAGCCTCGTAGGTTGCTGGTCACAGACTGGAGCAACGTGTCTCATGTTTCCAAATGCAGAACAACATTGAACAGTAAGGTTTCCATTTTATTCTATGAGGCTCATTGTCATGTGAGTGATGTGCCGTCATCCCAGAGAAGTACAGACACTTCTTTGGGGCAGGATCACGTGTTTTTAGCCCAACAGAAATCAACTGGAGCACCTGAAAAACATACGTAACCTAACAGCCAGTCTCCTCCTCCTCCAAGTATCCTCCTTCTAATTGGCTGAAACAAAAACCCTTACACCTGAACATGTATGAAAAACACAAGTGAAGAAGCCGACACTCACGTGTGCACCGAGCTTTAGCATGTTGTAATTCAGGCAGAACTGACCAATCAGTAGCTGTGTCTAAATAGTAACCATATTTTCTGCAGCAATCATGTGACCAGAGTCTCCGCAGCCCTGGAATGAGCGATTTCCCAAAAAGGATGCAATTAGGCTTTATTAACCGCTTCCGGGCCGTCCCACACATATGTACTGCGGCAGGGCGGCCCTTCAGAGCAAAATCATACCTGTCCTGTACATGATTTATATTCTTTGGGTGGGGGCACCGCGCCGCCAGTGGACCCGCTGTCTGCTGGGACCCACCGATCGCTCCCGAGGCAGACAGAACGGCGGTCTGCCTATGTGAACAAGGCAGATCGCTGTTCTGTTAGAGGGGAAGATGGAGATCTTGTGTTTCTGCTAATCAGGAAAATGGATCTCTGTCTTCCCCCAGTAAAATCACCTCCCCCACAGTTAGAAAGCATCCCCAAGGAACATGGTTAACCCTTTGATCGCCCCTGATGTTAACCCCTTTTCTGCCAATGTCATTAGTACAGTGACAGTGCATATTTTAACTGCTTGCCGACCAGCCGCCGCAGTTTTACTATGGCAGAATGGCATGGGCAGACAAATCACCGTTTATGTTGCTCCCTCTGGTGGCCACTAGGAGCGCATGTGCCCGCAACTCGCCCCCGGAGTCTATGTGAGTGCCCGGCGGTCTCGATTGCTGGTAGCATGACGAGAAACGGGATCTCTGTGTGTAAACACTGAGATCCGCTTCTCTGATGGGAGACGTGACAGATCGTCTGTTCATACAAAGTATGAACAGCGATCTGTCATCTCCCCTAGTCTGTCCCCTCCCCCTTTCAGTTAGAACACACACTAGAGAACACAATTAACCCCTTGATCGCCCCATAGTGTTAACCCCCTTCACTGCCAGTGACATTTTTACAGTAATCAATGCATTTATATAGCAATGATCGCTGTATTAATGCCAATGGTCCCAAAAATGTGTCAAAATTGTCCAATGTGTCCACCATGTCGCAGGCCTGATAAAAATCGCAGATTGCCGCCATTACTAGTAAAATAATAATAATGCTATAAATGTGTCCCCTATATAGTAGACGCTATAACTTTTGGGTAAACCAATCAATATACGCTTATTGCGATCTTTATTACCAAAAATATGTAGAGGAATACATATCGGCCTAAACTGAGGAAATTTTTTATTTTTTTTTAAAAAAAGGGGGATATTTATTATAGCAAAAAGTACAAAATATTGTGTTTTTTTCAAAATAAAAACCGCAGAGATGAAAAGAAAGTTCTATCTGTGGGGAAAAAAGGACGTCAATTTTGTTTGGGTACAGCGTCGCACGCCTGCGCAATTCTCAGTTAAAGCGACTCCGAATCGCAAAAGGTGCTCTGGTCAGGAAGGGGGTAAAATCTTCCGAGGGTGAAGCGGTTAAGCACTGATCACTGTATTGGTGTCCCCGGTCCCTAAAAAGTGTCCCTTAGCCCCGGTGTTCTGCCTAATAGAGTCCGCCTATCAAATGGTGTCCGCTCCGTACTGCGCATGCGCAGTATGGAGCAGACGAAGCTTCGGAAAAACTCCGAAGCTGAACGGCGCCTGCGCCGTGAGTGGAGGCGGTAGCCCCACCATCCAAGCGGACATAGGGTTGTGAATTTTAGAGGGCCCCTCGCGGGCGAGCTTCGCTCGCCACGCTTCGGGCTCGGCCTCGCTCCGCTTGGCTCTTTTTTATTCTAACTCTATGTCCACTTGGATAGTGGGGATAGAACCTGGACTCACGGCGCAGGCGCCGTTCATCCTCGGCAATTTTCGGAATCTGTGTTCCTGTGTACTGCACATGCGCAGTACGCAGGGGACACTATCTGATGGAGGACATTATTTTACAAGACACCGGTTCACATTGATGCTACTTTGAAATTGCGCTACTTCACTTGAAGCGTGATATCAAAGTAGGAAGGTCGGCGTGATTTCAGGGGATACTTGATAGACATCAGTGCGGCTTCATGTACAGATGTCTATTGAAGCCGCACCTGAAATCGGCAAAAGTAATTCAGGAACTACTTTTGGAAATCGGTGCGGCGCCACAAAATTGTTGTGGCACCGATTGGAGCAGTGCCATTGCCTCCAATAGGCTGCGACTTGTCATGTGAGTTGGTCTCTCAAATCACATAACAAATCGCTCCAATGTGGACCTGGGCTTAGTGTCCAATTTGTCCGCCACAATGTTCGCAGTGCCACTAAAAATCGCTGATCGCTGCCATTACTAGTGAAAAAAAAAAAAAAATCCCATTGTTTGTAGAAGGTAGAACTTTTGCGCAAACCAATCAAAATACACGTATTGGGGTTTTTTTTTTGGTTTTTTTAAATAGCAGAATACATATTGGCCTAAATTGATGAACAAAATGTTTTATTTTTTTATTTTTATTGGATGTTTTATAGCAGAAAGTAAAACCTTTTTCCCCCCAATTGTCGGTCTTTAATTATAGCGCAAAAAAAGAAAACGCAGAGATCAAATACCACCAAACAGAATCTCTATTTGTGGGGAAAAGGGACATGAATTGTATTTGGGTACAATGTCACACACACTGTGCAATTGGAAGGTGAATAACGCAATGCTGTTTGGCCTGGTCATGAAGGGGGGTAAATCTTCTGGGGCTGAAGAGGTTAATCTTGGTTTCATGTTCTGTTCTATGACTGAGGATCATTTTTATAACATTCCTGTAATGATAAGGTAGAGATCTACATGGAGGGAAGAAGCTTTATTCAGAGAATTCGTCTCTTATCACACAGAGGAATCCAGTAGTGTGACCTGTTATAGTGATGAGCCCTGAGGTGTGAGGAGGGGGGATGAGGGGTCTGTGTGAGGAGTAGAGGGGGGGGGGGGTCTGTGGTAAGTTGTCCCCCCTCTCTCCTACGTACCCACTGAGGAACATCTCCTTCCTCCCTCCAGTCATTCGTGTGACAAGGGGATAGAATGAGAGAGAACGGGCACAGCCTTCCCTCACTGCACAGCGGCGCTCTCTATTGCCATCTGCAGACTGGAGGGAGAAGAACGCCAAATCCTCTCTCCAGCTGTCTTCTCCTGTCATCACGTCGGGGCTGTGCGTTGTTACGTCCAGTGCGTGCCGCTTGCTGCGACGGGGGGGGGGGGGGCGGGCGCGTTCGCTCTGATTGGCGGAGGAGGCGGGGGGAGGGCGCGCTTACGCTGATTGGCGGAGGGGGCGGGCGCATAACGGTTATACCGAGCGAGAGGACAGCTGACCGGCGCCATTTTATTCTGTGGATTGGGAGAAGGTGTGTCTTATCGGCTTTCGTCATAGAAGACACAGCGACCTCCAGCGGATTTCTCACAGATTACAGCACAGCTTTTTCATCGGAGAGATAGTAAGTGTCATTAGAATTGATGCCGCCTTACTATTGGGATCGGTCCAGTGTCGGGATGGGGGGGGGGGGGGGGGGGGGACAATAGAGAGCTGGACCGGCTTGTGCTGTAATAATGTGTCAGTGTTTTCTCTCCTCCTTTCTGATGGGATCTGAGCTGCCATTAGAGATCACAGGGGCCCCGAACACCCCACTGACAGGGGCCCCTCCCCCCAGATCTAATCTTTACCCCATGCAGTGTTTGTGTCGCCCCCCCCCCCCCCCCCCAGATCTGCCTGGGCTGCATGCAAGCAATATGTACAGAGCTGCCTGTGAGACAGGAGATGACATGGAGCTGATATCGGGGATTGTAAGATCTGCTCGGTGTGTGACACTGTCATGTATTGTAATGTGACTGCATGGGGGGGGAGGAGCTGTCAGAATTCAGAGGTGATGTCAGGGGTGGGCGGGACAGAGTAGCTATTGAGCGCCAGCCGATGGGATGGGGTCGGGGCGGGCCCCTTTGTGTATGTGGCTCAGCCCCCTTTCTGAAGCAGCCGAATAATTGGCTGGTGTTAGCCGCTCGCTCCCGCCCACCCCTGACATCACCACTGAACTCTGACAGCTCCTCCCCCCCTGCATGCAGTTACATAACATTACAATACATGACGGTGTCACGCTCTGAGCGGCTCTTACAAGCCCCAATATCTGCTCAATGTGACCCCCCCTCTCCTCTGTCAGTGCTTCCAATCATTGCCACCTGTCAGTGTCAAACAGTGCCACCTGTCAGTGCCACTCGTCCGTGCCAGTCTGTAAAAAACAGTGCCACCTGTCAGTGCCAATCAGTGCCACTCGTCCGTGCCAGTCTGTAAAAAACAGTGCCACCTGTCAGTGCCAATCAGCTTCAACCAATGCCACCTATTAGTGCCCATCAGTGCCAAACAGTACCACCTATTAGTGCCAATCAGTGCTTCCAATCATTGCCACCTGTCAGTGCCCATCAGTGCTTCCAATCATTGCCACCTGTCAGTGCCCATCAGTACTTCCAATCACTGCTTGTTATCAGTGCCCATCAGTGCCGCCTATCAGTGCTCATCAGTGTTGATTAGCAGTGCTGTCAATTAGTGCCCATCAGTGCTGCCAATCAGTGCCAGTAAATGCTGCCAATCAGTGCTTCCTATAAGTGCCATTGGTGCTGCCAGTGCCACCTATCATTGCCAATCAGTACCCATCAGTGGTGCCTATTAGTGCCCATCAGTGGTGCCCATCAGTGCACTGAGTACAGGCATGGGGAGATGAACTCTGCAACCAGGCACATTTTCTATGGGGGGGGGGGGGGGTGGGCGTGGCCTGGTGGGGCACAACTGAAATCTGTTGATGTTTATTAATGCCACCTGCCGATCTTTAGTATAATAGCTCGTCACCACACTACTATTTACAATAAACTACCGGAGGCAAAATAAAAAAGTGTCAGGGAAAGGTCTGCCGCTAAGCACTGTTATGTGTTCCCACACCACAAAAAAAAAGTGCAGCACTAACTTACTAATCAATAACTGACCAATAATGGTAGCGCCCTCCAATGTACGGAAATCTCAATAACCTTGAATATTAGCACAATACCGGTCTCTATGATACGTAACTTCACATATAATACACATCAACCTGAAAATAAGACATCAATTAAAAATGTAGCAGGGATGGTGGAAACCCCTCCTATAGATATTTGGCCTACAGATTAACCTCAAGTGCAACAACTTTTTAGTTGGGAGGTTCCCACCATTATTGCACTTTGAAATTGTTCTTTTTTAGATTGTTACACTTAATTTTATATGTTTTAGTTACTATTATAATGTGAATTTTTGCACTGCCATTGCCATGTCTTTATGGGCCTTGCTTTGTGGTGTGCAGTCATATTAGAACAAGAAGGGGCCATCCCCAAACTGTCCCCACAAAGTTGGGAGTATCAAATTGTCCAAAATGTCTTGGTATGCTGAGGCCTTAAGAGTTCCCTTCACTGGAACTAAGGGGCCAAGACCAAAACCTGAAAAACAACCCCCCCCCCATGATTCCCCCTCCACCAAACGATTTGGACCAGTGCACAAAGCAAGGTCCATAAAGACATGGGTGAGTGAGTTTGGGGTGGAGGAACTTGACTGGCCTGCACAGATTCCTGAACTCAACCCAACAGAACACCTTTGAGATGAAATAGAGTGGAGACTTGAGCCAGGGCTTCTCGTCCAACATCAGTGCCTGACCTCACAAATGCGCTTCTGGAAGAATGGTCAAACATTCCCATAGACACAACCCAAACCTTGTGCACAGCCTTCCCAGAAGAGTTGAAGCTGTTATAGCTGCAAAGGATGGGCCAGCCCAATATTGAACCCTACAAAGTAAGACTGGGATGCCATTTAAGTTTATTTATATATATATTTATATATATATACACAAGCATGTGTATTTGAGCTTTGGGGTGCACACCCTAATGCAATAGGCTGCACACGCCTATGGACAGCAGGTAGGAGAAGCTGCCATAAGGACATAATAGTAAGGCACTGAGGTATAGTAACAAAGTATAACCTAAACTGAATTAGTAAAAATACAAAATGTACTTTATTATATATCAAATGATAAATGTAATGTAACCAGGGGGGACTGGCCATGCCTTAGGGGCCCCATGAGAGTCCCCTGGGCTGGTATCTTCATTGAGTCACCATTTGCCCACTGTAAGTCTCCCCTCTCCTATGACAGCTAATGTGTTTGTATCCGGCTCGGACCGGACGGGCGTCCTTTAGGCTGGGTTCACACTGCTGCAGGGGGAGATCCAGATGTGATTCGCACCGCACTGCAGTGCAAAAAACATCCGATCTCCGTAGCGATGCGAGTTCAGCCATACAGATAGTATGGCTGAATTCGCATTGCTCCCGCAGCAAACTCGCACGGGACCCTTTTTTTGGCCCGCAACAGAATCGGATCGCATTGGGGGTTCACACCATGCGATCCGATTCCTGTGCGAGTCGGCAGATCGCACTGCGATATGCGGACGGATCTGGGGGTGTCATTAACATATCATTGACACTCCCAGCCGTCCGCATAGGGCAGTGTGAACTGCCGGCGGGAGTAATGCGATGCGGGAAAACGCCGCGGATTCGCGGCGTTCCGCATCGCAGCGGTGTGAACCCAGCCTAAGGGCCAGTTCACACTTGTGTGATGGCAGACATCGCATGTAATTCGCAGTAATGCGCAGCGGTCTTTTAAACGCAATTTTTTTGGGGGAAAAATACACTTCAATGAATTAAAAAAAAAAGAAAGGTTAGCCCATTTTTTTTTGTATAATGTGAAAGATGATGTTATGTCAAGTAAATAGATAACTAACATGTCAGGCTTTGAAATTGCACAAACTCGTGAAATGGCGCCAAACTTCGGTACTTAAAAATCTCCATAGGCGACGCTTTAAAAATAAATTTTATGGTTACCCATTTAGTGTTCCAGAGGAGGTCTTGTGTTAGAATAATTTCTCTCGCTCTAACAATCGTGGCGTTACCTCACATGTGTGGTTTGGACACTGTTTAAATTTGCGGGCGTGACTTACGTATGCGTTTACTTTGGTGCATGAGCATGTAGGGATGGGGGGGGGCTTTAAAAAAAAAAAATATTCTCTTATTTTTTTCACTTTAAATTTTTTTTTATTTATCAGCAATAGTCACGTGTCAGATATTTTTTTTTGGAGGGTATGACTAAATAATTGATAAACACACCGGGGTTAGTAGTCAAGAATACAGCTTATTGCGAATCATTAGGGTGGAGGTCCTTCAACAACAGAATTTAAATACTCAAAATTAAACCTGAGGGTCAAGAAGAGACCACCCAAATAAGTAGCTGTAAAGTGAGGACCAACTGCAGCGTTTTTGAGTTTTTTTTTTTGGGAGGGGGGATCTGGGGTCTATAAGGCCCCAAATCCCTCCTTTGCATTTAAAAGTAGTCACTTTCAGACCGGACCATTTTGCTGGCTTAAGACCAGACCACTTTTTGCGATTCGGCACTGCTTTGCTTTAACTGACAATTGCGCGGTTGTGCGACGTGGCTCCCAAAAAAAATGAACGTCCTTTTTTCCCCACAAATAGAGCTTTCTTTTGGTGGTATTTGATCACCCCTGTGGTTTTTATTTTTTGCACTATAAACAAAAATAGAGCGACAATTTTGAAAGAAAACATAATTTTTTACTCTTTGTTATGATAAATATCCCCCAAAAATGTATAAAAAAACATTTTTTTCCCTCAGTTTAGGCCGATACGTATTCTTCTACATATTTTTGTTAAAAAAATTGCAATAAGCGATTATTGATTGGTTTGCACAAAAGTTATAGCGTTTACAAAATAGGGGATAGGTTTATGGCATTTTTATAAATATTTTTTTTTTTTACTAGTAATGGCGGCGATAAGCGATTTTTATTGTGACTGCGACATTATGGCGGACACATCGGACATTTTTGACACATTTTTGGGACCATTGTCATTTATACAGCAATCACTGCTATATAAATGCACTGATTCCTGTGTAAATGACACTGGCAGTGAAGGGGTTAACCAGTGGGTGGCAGTGTAGGGGTTAAGTGTTCCTAGGGGTGTGTTACTAACTGTGGGGGGCTGGGCTTTGTTTTAGTGAACACTGATCTCTGCTCAAATCATATGGAGCAGAGATCAGCGTCACTTGTTGCTAGGCAGAACGGAGAGATGCTGTTTACAACGG
Organism: Lithobates pipiens; assembly: GCF_037356315.1. Classification (NCBI taxonomy): domain Eukaryota; kingdom Metazoa; phylum Chordata; class Amphibia; order Anura; family Ranidae; genus Lithobates; species Lithobates pipiens. The sequence continues at coordinate 214,073,925 of NW_027507686.1, read as the reverse complement.
CATCTCCTCGATCAGCCACCCGTGAGACGATCGCGGGTATGCCCGCGACGATCGAGTCCACGGGACCCGTGACCGGACTCACGAGGTCCCGACCGGCACCTGCCATCGCGAGCGCGCCGCCGGCGGGGGGGCGTGCTCGCGATGGCAGGGCGGCATTTAAAACTGCACGTACCTGTACGCCGGTATGCCTGCCCGTGCCATTCTGCCGACGTACATCAGCGTGCGCCGGTCGGGAAGTGGTTAAAGCTGCCGATGTTGGCTGCTGAGTAAAACGGAAGTGTCATTGTGACGCTGCTTCAGTGTCACCATATCTTAAAGTGGTTGTAAACCCTTACAAACCACTTTGACCTACAGGTAAGCCTAGATTAAGGCTTACCTGTAGGTCCAAGAAATATCTCCTAAACCAAAAGACAGGCACCGTAGACAGCGGCGTGCAGGCGCACTGAGCGCACCGCTGTTCACGGCGATATGCCATGAGTGGCGGCCCCCGTGCACATGCGCGGGAGTGACGTCATCACGGCTCCGTTGAATGACAGCGCCGGAGCAGCGAGACCCACCAAGAAGATGGAGGCTCCGTACACAAGGGGACAGCGGTGACTTCGCTGGCTCCTGTGTCAGGTAAGTGACACATAATTGGATTACTATGTGATTCATAGTAGTCCATTATGCTTTACCTTTGCAGGGAATCAAAGAGGAAGTAAACCCATCAGGGTTTACGTCCTCTTTAAGAGACACAATAAAAGCCAATTCTAGCTTTGTTTGGGTGTCCAGGCCAGCTGGCGGATGTGCCGGCTGGTCGCTGGGGCCTCCCGGTGGGACGGAGAGCCCGGATATAGCGGTGGGAGGGGACATCCTTTCCCTCTACTTGTGATAACAATTGAGCGGCTGCTTAGCTGCATCGGCTGTTATCACAAGAAAGCCGACCGTCACCTCTAGGGATGAGCTTCGTGTTCGAGTCGAACATACGTTCGACTCGAACATCGGCTGTTCGCCCGTTCGGCGAAGTCTGAACGTTTTGGTCCGTTCGCGCCAAATTCGTGTGGCGCTCACGCCCCACAATGCACTGCGATGGCGCAGTGCATTGCTTGCTCATGATTGGCCAAGCATGCACTGTGACCCCGCATGCTTGGCCAATCGCAGCGCCAGCAGCGAGGAGAGCCATGATTAACCACAGGCAGGATGCCTGTGGCCAATCATAGCTCAGGCTGTGTAGTGCACGCCCCACACTATATAAGGCCGCCAGCGCGGCAGCCTTGTGTAGTGTGTTGGCGTCTGAAGCAGTGGGTGTTCTGTGTACCTTCAACACAGTACACACCGATCGTTTTCGGCCGATTTCGATCTTGCTGTTGTGTAGTGGTTGTTGTCTGCGTGCCCTGACCACAGTATACACCGCTATATTCACCTCACCTATATAGCTAGGGATCTATCTTTTATAATAGAGCTTGCAGGTCAGTAGTGTTAGGAGCTAGTGCGTGCTGTCTGCGTGCTCTGTACCCAGTACATACCGCTATATCACCTACATAGCTCTTCTCTATTTGAGCCCACTTGCCATCTGCAGAGTTATTGGAAGTTGTGTGTGCCTCCAGCACAGCACAGGATACATCTGTATATACCCCTTTATCTCTGGTGTTCTATAATAAAGGCATCTGCAGGAGTTAGTGGGTGTTGTGTGCCTCTAGCACAATATACACTACCCAAACTGCTTTTTTACCCAACTCCCTTCAGGCCATTACCATGTCTGGAAGGCCAGCAAGGAGAGGCAGACAGGCGCGAGCCGATAAAAGAGGGCAAGCAGGCTCTGTGTCTAGAGACAACAGTGCTGGTCGTGGACGCGGTGCATTGTCATCAGCACATGGCCATGGGACACGCTTGTCCTTCTTTTCGGCAGCTGGACATGTTGAGCCGCAACATGCCAACGACTTGGTAGAGTGGATGACCCAAGCCCTCTTCATCCTCCTCATCCTCTCTCACCCAGTCTCAGGGTACTAGCAAAGCAGCTGCCAATGCATTGTCTTCCCTCCTCTCAATGTCATCATCAGTGACTCCTTCCCTAGACCCACCACGTCCTCCTGAGGAGTCTCCTGAACTCTTTAAGCACAGTGTTGGGTACATGCTCCAGGAGGATGCCCAGTGTTTTGTAGCCTCTGATGATGACACTCAGCTAGAGGAAGGCAGTAGTGTGAATGCAGAGAGAGGGGATGCTCAAGAAGGGACAGCAATCTGGCAGTCATGTTCTACAAGCTGCAGCATACTGCCAGGTTTGCTACAGCGATGAAGAGGGAGGGGATGATGAGGGCACTGACTCCACGTGGGTGCCTGGTAGGAGAGAGGAGGAGGAGGAGGAGGAGGAGGCACATGTCCAACGAGGCAGGATGTCCTCCGGGGGCCAGCTTAGGGGCAGCACACTGACTGAATCACACAGCAGAGCTCCGCCTGTGCAGGCGCTGCCTCTGCACGTTATGCTAAAAGGTCTTTGGTGTGGGCCTTTTTTGAGACGAGTGCATCAGATTGCACCGCTGCTATTTGCAACATATGTCTCAAGCGTATCTCGCGTGGCCAAAACATCAGCCGCTTGGGCACCACATGCTTGACCAGACATATGTTGACCTGCCATGCAGCTCGTTGGCAAGCGTACCTCAATGACCCACACAAAGAACAAAGCGGACCTCTCCTTGCTCCTCATCAGCTGGCATCTCCAACCCCACTAGACCTTCAGTCCTCTCTGAAACCTGCTCTGAGAGGAATGAAGGTGTAGAATTAGGTGTGTCACAGCAAGTGCTTCCGGGTACTCTGCTAGCAGTACACCCACGTCCGATTATAGCAGGTAAATGTCCCTGCCCCAGCTGCTGGACCGGCGAAAGAAGTTCACTCCCAGCCATCCACATGCCCAGCGGTTGAATGCTAGCTTGGCTAAATTGCTAGCACTTCAACTGCTGCCTTTTCAGTTGGTAGGCTCGGCCCCCTTCCGTGAGTTTGTACAATGTGCGGTTCCTCAGTGGCAGGTCCCCAAACGCCACTTTTCTCACGGAAGGCGATTCCGGCTCTCTACCGGCATGTGGAAGGCAATGTCCTTGCCTCGCTGGACAGGGCGGTCAGCGGTAAGGTGCATATTACCGCTGACTCATGGTCCAGCATGCATGGACAGGGACGTTACCTGTCTTTCACGGCCCATTGGGTCACTCTTCTGGCAGCTGGGAAGGATGCAGGCCAAGGTGCAGAAGTGTTGGAGGTTGTTCCGCCACCACGCCTCCAAAATGCTACTATTGGTTGTGACACACCTCTCTCCTCCACCCCCTCCTCTTCTTCTTCCTCCATGGCCTCTTCCAGTGCTCTGTCCTCAGAACCAGCGGTGCTCCGTAGGCGTTCCCAGGGGCTACGCAAGTACGCAGGCAAACGATGCCATGCCGTGCTTGCGCTGGTTTGTTTGGGGGACAGGAGCCACACTGGGGCGGATGTATTGTCAGCTCTGCAGGGGCAGGCCGAGAAGTGGTTGACGCCACGCCAGCTTAAGCCAGGAATGGTGGTTTGCGACAATGGCACCAACCTCCTCTCCGCCCTCCGACAGGGACAACTGACCCATGTGCCCTGTGTAGCTCACGTCCTTAACCTGGTGGTGCAGCGGTTCTTGGGCAGGTACCCCGGCTTACAGGATGTCCTGAAGCAGGCCAGGAAAGTCTGTGTGCATTTCCGCCGATCATTTAATGCCTGTGCTCGGCTGGCTGAGCTCCAAAAGGAGTTGAACCTGCCCAAGAACCGCCTTATATGTGACGTGCCCACCAGGTGGAACTCAACGTTGGCCATGCTGCAGTGGCTGCACACGCAGCAGAGGGCCATCAATGAGTACCTGTGCGACTACAGCACCAGGACAGGGTCAGGGGAGCTCGGATTTTTCTCACCACGCCAGTGGGGGCATGATCAGGGATGCATGCACTGTCCCTGTCACCGTTTGAGGAGGCCACAAGGATGGTGAGCAGTGACAGTGCATGCATCAGTGACACTGTACCTCTTGTCCACCTCTTGGAGCATACGCTGCGTGGAATAATGGACAGGGCACTTGAGGCAGAACAGAGGCAGGAAGAGGAGGACTTCCTTGCCTCTCAAGGCCCCCTTTATCCAGACAGTGTTCCTGCTGTGCCACCCATCACACAGGAAGAGGATGAGGAGGAGGAGGATGATTGTGTCAGCATGGAGGTGGAGGCTGGCACTCAGCATCAGCAGCAGCAGCAGTCTTGTAGGGATGATTTACAGTCCCAAGAAACACGTGGACTTGTACGTGGCTGGGAGGAGGTAGCTGCGGATCATGTTGTCCTTAGTAACCCAGAGGACTCCGGACTGAATGCCTCAGCTAACCTACGCTGCATGGCCTCCCTGATCCTGCAAAGCCTGCGGAAGGATCCTCGTATTCTTCGGATCAAGGAGAGGGACCATTACTGACTGGCCACTCTCCTTGATCCACGGTACAAGGGTAAGGTTGCCGACCTTATCTTCTCATCGCAGAGGATGAGACATCTCCGGGGGGCCTTGCAGAAAGGTCTGTGCAACGCTTTCCCAGAGACTGGGAGGTTACAAACTCCTGGTCCTGGACAACGTGTTGCTGAGGCATCGGTCAGAAGGAGCGGTGGAGAAGGTGGCCGTCTGACTGATGCTTTCAGACAATTTTTTAGTCCGCAGCCCCAAGGTATGATCGGTTCCAGCACCCATCGCCAGCGTCTAATTTACATGGTGCAGGAATACCTAGGGGCAAGGTCAGACTTGGACACCTTTCCCACCGAAAATCCTCTGGGCTTACTGGGTCTTGAGGATGGATCACTGGCCAGAGCTTGCACAGTATGCAATTGAGCTACTGGCCTGTCCTGCATCCAGCGTTCTTTCGGAACGCACCTTCAGTGCTGCTGGTGGCTTTGTTACCGATCACAGGGTGTGGCTGTCTACCGAATCAGTTGATCGACTGACCTTCATCAAGATGAATCAGTCTTGGATCACCCACAGCTACCAAGCACCTGAAGCTGATGTACCGAATAATTTTTTTTGAAATATCACATCCCTTCAAGACTGCCTATGCTGATGCTGAGTGACTGTCCTGTTATGTTGATTGTCTATCCTCTTCCTCCTCCGCTGATATGTTGGAAGAACATTTCTGTTTCTGGGTGATGCCATCAGCCCAATTTTTCTGCCCCTGTTTAACAGGGGCGTTTAAGTACAATTTTTGATGCAATGCTTTGCAGCAGGGCTAATTCCTGCAATAAAACTAGAGTATATGGGAGAGGTTGCAGTGTCATGGCACCAGCACCAAAGGCCCAATTTTTCTGCCCCTGTTTAACAGGGACATGTAATTACAATTCTTGATATAATATTTCACAGGAGGGCCCGTTCCTGTGCCCACCCAGAGTAACTGTGAGGACTTATAGTGTTGTGGCACCAGCACCACAACCACCAAAGGTCAATTTTTCTACCACTGTTCAACAATGGCATGTAATTACAATTCTTGATATAATCGTTCACAGCAGGGCACTCCAGCGCCCACCAAGAGTCACTTTGAGGGCTTACAATGTTGTGGCAAAACTAACACCTTGTTCCGCCATTTCTGCAGAGCATATAGGGCAGGCCCCTACATTCAAACATCCAACTTACAAACATCTCCTACTTGCAAACGGAAGGAGACAGCAGCAAGTGAGATGAAAAAAGATGGACGACAAAACAAATTATACAGGGGTGATAACCCTTCCCTATGTTTTCCAAAAAGCTTAAAAAAATTTTTTTTGACTGGAGCTACACTTTAAAAATGTACCAGTTGAAAATTACAAACAGATTCAACTTAACACAACAAACCTACACAGTCCCTGTCTTGTTTGCGCCGCCTGTAATACGGCTGTTCTGAGTATATAGGGCCTGGGGGCCACACGCATTTCCTTTTTTTAATATGGGTACAGGGTTCCCCTTAATATGCGTACAAGACCCAAAGGGGCTGGTAATGGGCAGGGAGGGCTACCCATGCCATTTTTCTCAATGATTTTCAACCATATTGCAGGAACCAGATATAACATTAAAACCGCAAGCAGCTTTAAATGACGTTATTTCCGTTTAATGTCATTTTGTGCAGGGACTGTTCTAAACACGGGAAACACGTGGCACTTCACAGGCATACTACAGACACCCCCCCAGGCACCATATTTAAAGGAATATTTCACTTTTTTTTCCACTTTAATCATCATTAAAATCAGTGCTCCCGCCAAAACGGCCGTTTTTAAAACTTTTTTTTGCATTGACCCATGTCCCCTGGGGCAGGAGCCAGGTCCCCAAACCCTTTTTAGGACAGTATCTTGCATATTAGCCGTTAAAATTAGCACTTTTAATTTCGAACGTTCGAGTCCCATAGACTTCAATGGGGTTCTAACGTTCGTACGAATTTGGGGTCCGTTCGAAAGTTCTGGTGCGAACCGAACCGGGGGGGTGTTCGGCTCATCCCTAGTCACCTCTAAAAAAAACAGTAGCGGGGTGATGCCTGGAGCTGCACATCCCCCCGGTACAACCACTTGTAGCAGAATGACGTACAGGCATGCGATTTTGCATCAAGCGGTTAAACTGCAACTACTATAAGTACTTCCATTTGACTTACTATCAGCCTCGTAGGTTGCTGGTCACAGACTGGAGCAACGTGTCTCATGTTTCCAAAGAACAACATTGAACAGTAAGGTTTCCATTTCATTCTATGAGGCCCATTCTCATGTGAGTGATGTGCCGTCATCCCAGAGAAGTACAGACACTTCTTTGGGGCAGGATTCCGTGTTTTTAGCCCAGCAGAAATCAACTGGAGCGCCAGAAAAACATACGTAACCTAACAGCCAGTCTCCTCCTCCTCCAAGTATCCTCCTTCCAATTGGCTGAAACAAAAACCCTTACACCTGAACATGTATGAAAAACACAAGTGAAGAAGCCGACACTCACGTGTGCACCGAGCTTTAGCATGTTGTAATTCAGGCAGAACTGACCAATCAGTAGCTGTGTCTAAATAGTAACCATATTTTCTGCAGCAATCATGTGACCAGAGTCTCCGCAGCCCTGGAATGAGCGATTTCCCAAAAAGGATGTGATTAGGCTTTATTAACCGCTTCCGGGCCGTCCCACACATATGTACTGCGGCAGGGCGGCCCTTCAGAGCAAAATCATACCTGTCCTGTACATGATTTATTTTCTTTGGGTCGGGGCGCCGCCAGTGGACCCGCTGTCTGCTGGGACCCACTGATCGCTCCCGAGGCAGACAGAACGGCGGTCTGCCTATGTGAACAAGGCAGATCGCTGTTCTGTTAGAGGGGAAGATGGAGATCTTGTGTTTCTGCTAATCTGGAAAATGGATCTCTGTCACCCCCAGTAAAATCACCTCCCCCACAGTTAGAAAGCATCCCCAAGGGACATGGTTAACCCTTTGATCGCCCCTGATGTTAACCCCTTTTCTGCCAATGTCTTTAGTACAGTGACAGTGCATATTTTAACTGCTTGCCGACCAGCCGCTGCAGTTTTACTGTGGCTGAATGGCATGGGCAGACAAATCACCTTTTATGTTGCTCCCTCTGGTGGCCACTAGGAGCGCATGTGCCCGCAACTCACCCCCGGAATCGATGTAAGTGCCCGGTGGTCTCGATTGCTCGTAGCATGACGAGAAACGGGATCTGTGTGTGTAAACACTGAGATCCGCTTCTCTGATGGGAGACGTAACAGATCGTCTGTTCCTACAAAGTATGAACAGCGATCTGTCATCTCCCCTAGTCTGTCCCCTCCCCCTTTCAGTTAGAACACACACTAGGGAACACAATTAACCCCTTGATCGCCCAATAGTGTTAACCCCCTTCACTGCCAGTGACATTTTTACAGTAATCAATGCATTTATATAGCAATGATCGCTGTATTAATGCCAATGGTCCCAAAAATGTGTCAAAATTGTCCAATGTGTCCACCATGTCGCAGGCCATGATAAAAATCGCAGATTGCCGCCATTACTAGTAAAATAATAATAATGCTATAATGTGTCCCCTATATAGTAGACGCTATAACTTTTGGGTAAACCAATCAATATACGCTTATTGTGATCTTTATTACCAAAAAATATGTAGGGGAATACATATCGGCCTAAACTGAGGACATTTTTTTTTTTTTTTTAAAAAGGGGGATATTTATTATAGCAAAAAAGTACAAAATATTGTGTTTTTTTTTTTCAAAATAAAAACCGCAGAGATGAAAAGAAAGTTCTATCTGTGGGGAAAAAAGGACGTCAATTTTGTTTGGGTACAGCGTCGCACGCCTGCGCAATTGTCAGTTAAAGCGACTCCGAATCGCAAAAGGTGCTCTGGTCAGGAAGGGGGTAAAATCTTCCGAGGGTGAAGCGGTTAAGCACTGATCACTGTATTGGTGTCCCCGGTCCCTAAAAAGTGTCCCTTAGGCCGGGTTCACACCGCTGCGATGCGGGAACGCCGCGAATCCGCAGCGTTTTCCCGCATCGCATTACTCCCGCCGGCAGTTCACACTGCCCTATGCGGACGGCTGGGAGTGTCAATGATATGTTAATGACACCCCAGATCCGTCCGCATATCGCAGTGCGATCTGCCGACTCGCACAGGAATCGGATCGCATGGTGTGAACCCCCATGCAATCCGATTCTGTTGCGGACCAAAAAAGGGTCCCGTGCGAGTTTCCTGCGGGAGCGATGCGAATTCAGCCATACTATCTGTATGGCTGTACTCGCATCGCTACGGAGATCGGATGTGATTTGCACTGCAGTGCGGTGCGAATCACATCCGGATCTCCCCCCCGCAGCAGTGTGAACGCAGCCTTAGCCCCGGT